>NC_139681.1:53131155-53731155 GCF_964106915.1 Podarcis gaigeae | reverse complement strand
ATTAAAATGCTTTTTAAAAAATAAAAATACAGTAAAAGCAATACAGATCATATGCAGTCTTGTAATGTCACCCCTCCCCATACACACACACGTTTGTGCCACAATTCCGTGCACACTGACTTGGGAGCAAGTCCCACTGAAATCAGTGGCGCTTAATCCGAGTAGACCCAGATAGGCTCTGGCTCCTAAACTATTCTGTGCAAGTTAGGGGCTTAATTTGCACAAAGTGCGAGTGACACTTGAAAATGCAAGCTATTTCCTTCAACGAGCGTCTTGGCGGAAAGAAACTCGCCTGCATCACTTAAAAGGTCTCACTGAGCCTAGATCTCGGATTGTGTTAAATAAACGAGGAAGGGGCTTCCCCCATTCCTGCCTCCCCCCCCCAAAAAAAATCGCAGGGGTGAAACGGGAAGGAGGGTGGGCGAATGAAGCCAGCCTGCCTCGGCGATAATCGCCTCGCTGCTGCAGCCGCTTTCATCCAGCCACGAAAGGGTGCGCGCAACGCGGAAGGCAAGAGGCTTCCCACAATGCCATTGCTATTGCTGCTCCCGTGCACGCTCCCCGCCCTTGAAGGGGGAGCGCAGGCAGGGAAACTACATTTCCCAAGCGGCCCCGCGGCAGAGTCTTCTCATATGTGTGTGTGTGTGTGTGCGTGCGCGTGTGTGAGTGTCCCCTCCCCCCGCCTCCCATGATTTCTAACCAGAGGTAAACAAACTGTGAAAGAGGCAGGGACCTACAGGATCTGCTGCAGGAGGCGGAGAGAAAACGGCCGCCAGATCCCAGGGAACAGGGCTTGGACCATGGATGCAGGGGCAGCCCCGAGGTGGAGAGGGAAGGTGTAGGGTCAAGGGAAGGAGCGGGCAGCGGCGGCGAGCAAGGATGCAGGACTAGCGGGGCAAGGCTGACGGAGAGGTCGGAGGAGGGATCGATGGTGGGACTCGGCGTGTAGGGAGGGGAAGGTGCGGGGCAAGATCGGCGGAGAAGGGGGGAAGAGCACCCGAGAGCCAAGGATCAGGACTGGGGGGTCGCGGGCAGGATCGGTGCTCCTTGACCAGGGGATGAAGAAGGGGGGTAGCGGACTGAGCGCCAGGCTCTCGAGGTAGGATGTAGGCAGGGTCCAGGGGCAACTACGGCAGGAGTTGTAAGATCCTCTCCATTTCTTGGTCTCGCTGATCAAACTTCCCGGAGGCATCTGAAGGGACCCCCCAGCCCCTTAGTACCGCCTCGCCTGCTGCCCTGTGCCCGTCCCCTCCCGGTAAGAGGAAGCAGAGTTGTTGCCACCCTTGCTGTAAAAGGGGAGAGCGGGGAGTCCTTCCTCTCAACTCTCCAGGAGAAGATCTAAGAGTGCCCAGGGGCTGGCAAGCGGCCTCATCCAGCCCAGGGGCTATGGAACGGGTGGAGATGATTAACATCCAGCGCCTTCTGGAGGCAGCTGAATACCTGGAGCGCAGAGAGAGAGGTAACTGGATTGAGGAAGGGGGTGGGGATTGGAGTGACACGTCCCCCATAAGGGGGAATTGTTCTCTCTCTCCTTTTTAATGAATGGGGTGCTTGGGGGAAAGGGGGGGCGAGCAGGCTCACATGCTGTAGATAAATAGGGTGGAGAGATGCCCCCCCCTCAAATGGCAGAGTCTAGGCACTGCTGCATGCCATCCCAAGCATTTGCCTGCTATGTTCTGGGCTCTCCCTCGGACAGGTGGCTTGTTGTCTGTAGCCCCTGTGTCCCGCCAGAGTTCTTGGTGGTTTGAAGCCACTTCCTGAGGACTTCTCTCTGGGCTCGCTGAAGCTTCCTGCCTAAGTCCATGTGTCCTTGGAACCTACTGTTTTCTTCCCTCTTGACTGACCCTTCTCTTTCCCGTTTGCTGGTGATTTCTGCAGAGTGTGAGCATGGTTATGCCTCGACCTTCCCCTCCATGCCGAGCCTTGGACTGCAGGACCCAAAGCCACCGCAGAGGCTGAGCCGGGCAAGAAAGCATAGCAGCGGAGGGAGCAGCACGGGCACTGCTAACAGGTACCAATTGCAGGGAGTAAAAAAAAAGAAAAAAAGAAAAAAAAGCTTTTGTGATCCTTTGTAAACCCATCAGGCACAATAGGCTGTATTTTGCTTGCAACTTCTGGGGATTCAGTTTCCTTTTCTCTGCGATCTCACTTCCTCTCAGTCCTTGATAATCTGTAGGCTTGTGCCTTTTAATAGAAAAATTTCCCAACATGCTGTTGTGGTAGCTGGCTCTTTAAATCCAGCAGAGCGAGCTGGCTATGTAATGCCTCAGCTTCTGCAGGTTGTGCCATGCTGCCTTTTATGTAACTTTCCATCCTTCATTCTCACTGAAGGCTTTTCTAAGCAAGGATGATTTTGCTCTAGGGAAACTAACTTTGGTTTTGAGCCTGATCCTATGCATGTTACCTCTGAAATGAGTCCCACTGTGTTCTATGGAGCTTATTCCTTGGTAAGTTTGTTAGGATTGTAGCCTAAATATTGTTTTGGAGAGTGCATACGTACCTGCAGTTCTAGTTCTAGCTGTATTTGCTGAAACGTTTCCCTAAGAAATTATAGGTGCCCCTTGATGTACTTTGCTTTGTGTTACTTCTGTGTAGTAGTAGTATGACCACATAATACTAAACTACCTACCACTATGTGAATGTATTGCTAATAGTGTAATGTAGAAACCTGCTTTGTATGCCTCATATGGTATGCATTGTGCAGTAGTGAGTTGTCAACAAATTCTTGCAATCTTTTTTTTAAAAAAAGACCTGCACAGTTCTTTTCAATAAAGATAATATTTCTGAAGCCTCGTGGACTGCTTTAATTGGAAGGTTTCACTTGTAATTTGATTTTGGTGGTTGCATTTTACTGAAATAAATTCATTCTATTGCTCTCTGTTGAATATACTTAAACCAACTTGTCCAAAGTTACCCAAGTGGCGCATAATCATTCACTTCTTTAAAATGTTTGTGTTTGTGTGTATTGAAGTTAATTTAGAATCCATTTTGTAGAGACATGATGTTATTAAAGCTAAACGATGTCCTCAGAATTAACCATATATAATGTCAGAATACTACATGCACAATTTCTGCATGGATGCCATTTTAGTTGCATGATGTGTCAAACAACATGCAGATTTGCCTAAAAATAATTTTGCCGGTTTGTTCCCCCAAAAGTCACAGGAATATTGTCCTGGGTTGTGATAACAGATAATAATAATAATCATCATCATCATCATCCAAGGAAGACCCCAGATTTAAAAGGGCAGGAAGTGGACAGACTTTGGAAGGGATCCTGAGGGTCATTAGTTTTACACACACACACACGTGCACACCCCCCCATCCTATACCCGCAGGTCTCAGGGTGGTCCACAAGATAAAATTACATTATAAAAACCCAAAATACAAAATCAAAATATGAACAACCAACCAACTACAAAATCAAAATATGAATAACCACCCCAAAACACATAAAAACAGTTAAAAACAATTTAAAAAACCAATTAAAAACAAGACACAATTGAAAAGCAGTTTAAAAGAATATAAACAGTGGTCTCTGCTGGGCAGCAGCAGTCCTTTTGTAGTCTATCAGGTCTGTCCTGGGCCTGGTAGAGAGGCAGCAGCAGGACCCCCTGCAATGCAGGAATATGCACTGTCGCTTTTCAGGTGTGGGGTGGGTGTGCAAGGACAGGGAATGTAAAACATAGCAAATAGGGGTAAGTGGAAGCTGCTGATGGAAGAAGGGAAGGAACCATGAGTAAAAGGAAGCAAGGTGTGAGGTGAGAGAACTGCTAAAAAGACAGAAGAGGCCGAGATAAAGAAGGCTGAAAATGTAAGAGCCCATCTTTTTGCACGCTTATTCAAAAGTCAGTCCTATGAATACAAGGAAGGTTACTCCTTGGTTTGTCCCCCTCCCACTTCCAGAGCTCTGTGGTCATAGAATGTTCTGGAGTAAAATCTTGAGCAGAGTTCATGGGCATAATTGGTGATGAGTTTTCAGTGTGCTTTCTGTTTTCTTGATGGCATTTCTGTTACTTCCTGGTGTTGACTTTATTGGTGGGGTGGGAAGGACTCAAACAGTTCTAAATTGAAGAGCACTTCAACATACAAGCCTGTGTGTGGTTAATATAAAAGTGTATTAATAGGTAAGGAGGGCTGAATTTAGAAGAACTGTTTCTAACTGTTGGGGCCTTCGCCTATGTTTTCTGAATCTCCAACAAGCCTCAAAGCATATAAAATAATGTTCAGGGAGTGTTTTTGTTCCAGGAAGAGGAATTTCACTTTAGTAGAGCTGGAGTAATGATTACTTCACAACTTTCCTTACTTAGTAGGGTAAATGTAGTATTTGACACCATTTAGATTATTTGCCATGAAGAAGCTGTTGTTTTTCTGTGTTGGCATCAGCAGTAGGACAACAGGGGGTATATACTGAGTATATATACTGAGTATCAGGATTCCCAGCACTGAAGCATTCATTATCACAGGAACTTCATAAAAAACAAACAAACCCTGTGGGCTGGACAGGCATAAAACGAAATTTATTTTTCACCAGCCTGCTTCTAATACCAGAATTGCACTGGATTTGTGGGTAGGGAGAATCATGATTTGATGGAATACAGGGAGTATTCAAAAATTTAGTTCTGCTTGTCAGTGTGCACCTTTTGTTGTAAATAATAGAACCTACCATTTTAGATTCACATGACTGCACCATTTGCACGAGTCAGTGTGGCTGCCCCTACCATGCTTAGTTTGGCCTGCACTCTTCCCTTAGTAGTGCCATGCAGAATTGTGTGCTGTATTCTTCATATGATGTATGCTATGCTGTGCTTCTACCAAGCTAACATGGTAATTAGCAGGGCATGAATAAGGTGGTGAATGAAGCAGGCTGGTGAAAAATCTGCTGGTTTCCATGAGATGGAGGTATAATTTTGTGGCCCCCTACTTGTAATTTATTTTTGCTGTGGCATTTCCTCTGAGCATTGTTTGTTTATTTGTTCTGAATTTTTTTTGACTGCTTTCATACTTAAAAAAAAAGTATAAGCAGTGTTCAACATGGTGCTTTAAAGCATGGAGCTGTGCCCTAAAACATAACATGAGAATATGACTCACAGATACTAAAAGCAGGATAAAAATGTAAACACATCAGAGGGGGAGAAAGATATAAGAATAAAAAGAAAAGAAAAGAAAATCAGGAAAGGCTGTGGGGGGGGGGGAGAGAGATGTTTTTAATAAAGTGCCTAAAGCAGGTAACTGACGGTGTCTTGAGGATCTCAGAATAATCATTTGGGAATGTTCTCCATTGGAGATACCTGAACTGTGAAACGTCACATCATAGTTCTTATAGTGTCTGTAGATTATGGGGTTCTCTGCTTAGCCTAAGTAGCAATGGTTATAAGAAAATTAGTTTCCATTTACAAAAGGAATGCTGATATTCTCTGGGTGCTGCATGTACAGCTAGATTCCAGGCCAGAGAACTGGCCTACGACTGCATTCACATGTAATGCTAAGCTATGTTGGCTGTTTTTGTGAAACCCAACTGCTCACAAATTGCATGCAACCTGAGTGCTCCTGCTTTGCGTCTCCGTTCCAGCAGCAGGGAAACAAACCATGGAGCATCTGGTTCAGCTTTATCTCTGCACCTGCAATCCTGGACTGTTTGACCCATGACTGCAGGTTCAGACACAGCTTTAAGCCAGGCACAGGCACAGTATGGTTTAGCTAACCATCCTTAATGATTTAACCTTGTATGTGAATGCGGCCTTTGCTTTGTTGGGTGAAACCTCTGCACGTTTTCAGCCCCTACGAAATATACTCTTGTCGCGTCCTTATTCTGGACATTCACTATTTTAATGCTTATTTGTTGTGAACGGGGGTCGGGGTTGGATTTTCCGTTTTCTACACAGATGTCATTTTGTCCCATTATAACTGAAGGGGTGGTTAATGAAAGGATGTTCTCTTTCTATAGCAGAACCAATGTTTTACTATACTGGTATAGAAAGAGAACATCCTTTCAGGTTAACACGTCTGCTCGCCTAGCAGTTACTCATTTCAGCCTTGCATGCCAAAGCTGTGCTTCCCCATGTACTGCTCCTGAACAACCCTGAATTGTTTCAATAGGACTTGTGTGGGAGTGGAGTCTGGTGGATTGCAGCCTCGGTGGCTCTTCCATAGCCAAAGCATTATTGCAGGAGCAGGAAATCAAGAAAGCCGCATGCATGCAGACGGATGCTTTTTCCAACATATAATCAGGTTAATGAAGTTAAAATGGTCTGTTGTGTAATCCCTCAGTCTAACAGGGTTCATGAAAGGATACGGCAAATTGAGGCTGAGAGCACTGGTGGCTGTTAGTAGCCAAAGTCAGGAGGTGCAGCTTGTGTAGGAAAGTGGAAGTGGACAATTCGGAGAGAGTTGCTCTGTAACAAAACTTGTGGCATCTCTGAAACACCTAATACAGTGACTTGATGCTGAGTAAGGTAGAGTAAGTAGAGTGCTATGGTATTTTGGTCCGTAGGCTTGACTATTTGTGTTGCAATCCAATTCATGCTTTTATTTTTAGAAGAGCACGTTTAGCTGTCATCATTGTGGGAAGATGCTCGTTAAAGGGACAGAAGGCAAAAGTGGGCCTTGCTAGGATTTAAAATTAAGGTTTGTGAGGGGACCTCTTTCCCCTTGGCTCCTTTTCTCTCCTTATACCACCAGGCAGGGGCCATATCCCCTATCATCCTTTACTAGTCCTGGCTCTGCCAAATTAATTTGAACTGTATGGAATTTCCTTCAGAACCAATGGTGCAATATCAAGCATATTTATAGAGACATGGCATTTCTGAGCATGGAATTTGGGTCCTGTTGATTTAAGACTTGCTCCTAAGTAGACATGCATGAAGATTGGCTTCTAGCTCCTAAACAACACAATCTCCTTTGCCAAAGTGGATATTGTAAGTTAAGTGTAGATCTAACCCAGACTCCATGGAGGGCATTGCATTGGTCTATAACGGAAAATAGAGAAACCTATTGAGAGAATGAGTAGCTCAATAAGGTCATGGGGCATACTTGGTTTTTTTTTTTGGGGGGGGGGACCTTCATTCATACATTATACAGTATCAAGAGATTTTGCTGTATACTATGTGTATACTTGGTAAACTCTGTAACTATTTTCAAGGACAAATAGTCCTAAATGGGGAGTGGGGAGGAAACACTGACAAAAATAAATCCTTCCATACTTATGTATGAATCAGCCACTGAGGGCAGTGTTTGGCATCATGCTGTTCTACTCTTTCAAAGAAGATATCTGAAAAAAAGTACTTTGGAGTACTTTCCTTATACCACCTTATATAAAAGTACTTTCCAAAAAATATTTTGGAATATTTTTGTTCATCCTGAAGACATTTCTATGAATGTGCATGCAAAGTCCACCCAAATTTCTATACTTCCAGCCACACTGTTTTTGAATGTCCGGGGCCTGATTTTAAGTAGTTTTAAGTAGCGCTGAGCCAAAATGGGAGATGAGCACTGAGTTTCATGAACATTTTCTTTCTGTGAGAAATGTGCCTCCCTTTTCTGGACAATTTTGCACAGCCCTTTGTGAAAGGGGTATGAAACTCCTTCAAGGTGTTATGTATGTAGAGGTGGGGAGGCATTCCTGTTGCTGAGGCACAATTGCTGCTCCATTGCAGCAGTTTAGTTACATGTAGTTGATTTCGTTAGGGCAGGATAGGGATGCACATCTGAACATAGTTGTACACAAGGCTTATTGTGACAGCACTCACTGATACAGAGTACTGGAGCCTCTTACTTTGGCCGTCCTTAGCAGCCATTTTGTGATGGTACTCAGAGTACTTTTATCAGTGCAGAATATGCATACCAGCATCTCTCTTCTTCTTCTTCTTCTTCTTTTTGCATAGGAGTATCCTATTGAAATCAGTGCAGTGGAGATGGTTAGTGTCTGCATCTGAATCCATATTCCTATGTGCTGTCTGTCCTAGCTCATGTCGTGCAACAAGAAAAGGAGGGACATTTGCTGTGTAATGATGGCATATGATGAAATTGCCTAGTGAAGCAAGTTGGGGACCAACAGCCTGGTGGCCAGAGCTTTAGGCATGCATTCTCTCTTTTCTTGTTCTCCTTCAGTGTGAGGGCAGTGGGTAAGCTTCCTTTGCCCTTGCTGAAATCATTGTATGTTCAAATATGGCTGTGCGATGACTTCATTCTGTTCACAGTGTGTGATCCCTATTTAGCTAGAATTGCATAGTGAAGAAGCCCTTCATACACACACACACACAAACACACACACACACACACACACACACAAATAATAGGAACAATGGCAATGAACAGGCATGGAAGAAGGTAGGAGGTTTCTTGCAAACTTTTTGCCCCCTTCAAAATGCAGCGCTTGCTTTTGAAATAAAAAACATTTGTGAAAACCTGGCACAGCACTGTTTTTAGTGTCATGTTTCCCAGATGAGCCCTGAAGCTCTTTGCAAAATCTAGGCCCAGTCAGAAAAGTCAATTGCTGTTTTGCTATGTTTAGGCAGTATACAATTCAGTGGTTTCAGTTTGTAGGGTGTGCTGTCCCCCCCCCCCCCCCCGTTTAGAAAGAGAATTGGCAAGGCTGCTGGCATTTTCTTAAGTACATGCTGTGGAGTGGCAACACAGAACATAGTGATAATGTTACACAAATAAAGTTACTTCCTTATTGCTGCTAGCGCCATTAGGGGATATGAAAATCTCTTATGTAGGATTATTTTATGCAAGTTTAGTTAGAAGTACTGTATTTACTCGAGTCTAATGCCCCATCAAATCTAACGCACACCTCAGTTTTCAGAACCTTGAAACAACTAAAAAAAGTTGGCAAATGTAAATGTGCCACCGAATGTAATGCACACCCTAATTTTCGCAACATAATTTGGCCATAAAAGGTGAGCATTAGATTTGAGTAAGTATGGTAATTCTTACTGATTTCAGAAGTGCTAGTTCACATTTAAGTGTACAGTGGATTTGAACCTCGATTGATTTTATTTTAGCTACTTATAACCCATCTCTCAATTCAATAGATTCATAAAGTGGCTTATAAAATAATGGAAGGCCAAAAAATTACATAATCCATAAAAATAGTAACATAAAATGGCAACATAAAACAGTGGCGTTGTTGTTTGTTAAAAGCCTGGATAAATGCATATGTTTTGGTTTGATATATTTTTAAAAGCCAGTTACCCCCCAAGGTCCTGATCCTGCAAATGTTTTCATGAATTAAACTGCTGAAGTTTCTTCTCTGGTGTGTTAAGGCTTGCACTGCTTATCTGATAGAATATTTTGGTCTGTAGAAATTCAGGATATTTTTGTCTGCGTGAAATGAGGCATATGGACACTGATTATCAAAAGATCTTTCCAGATTGTTTTAAAATTTATTCATGAGGATCATCATCATGGAAAGGTCCTCCCAGATCCTTTGCTCTATACTTGTTTTGTTGTAATGGATTTGGGTTTATTTGTTTTGCTTTTGGTTTTACTCCCAGAAGCACCCCTTATTGGTCTGTTTCAGGTTTTAATTCTGATTGAATTTCTTTTTCTTCTGTCCTTTTTTCTGTTTTAACCCTTGATTTCTGGTAAATGAAATACAGATGTTATTGAATCATTTTGAATTCTGTAAGGGCTTGTTCATCTCTCTCTCTCTCTCTTTTAACCTGAGTACTCAAAACTATCAGAATTTAAATAGCAAATTCCATGTGTTGTGCCATCAGTTGTGGATGATTCATGCCCATTTAAGTGGCTGGGCTTCCCTGCAATAAACAGAAGTGTGGCCCAATCCTTTTTCAGTCACCATTTCTGTGCACACTGCAGAGAAACCTAACCATTTAAATGCCCAGGTACCGTTTAGAACTGATGGCACGACTAAAGTAGTTTGGCATTTTTAAAAATGTAGCATGTGTCCACATTTTAAAAGTAAAATGTGAATGGCTCTGAAGCTGTGTTTCCAAATATATATTTGCAGGTGCATTTTATATATGGTGCACACGAATGTGTCACTGTTGTGTGCAGTGTGTTTACACACGATTACACATTACACACGATTGAATTCTGACAGATAACTGAGCCACAGTATACAAGACGAACGTGATTGCAGGTGGCATTGAGATGCCAGCAACTACATGGGGTTGTGTGCAATGTCAGCTGTGCTGGGTTACTCTTGATTTTATGGATTTAGAGATCTACCTTCTGACTCTTCTCTTCCCGCCTCAATGTATTGGAGCTGTGACAACGTATGTAGGATGTAGGCTTCTTAAACTCTTTTGCAGGGCTGATATTTTTAGAATACGCAGACCACATACATGGGATGTTGTCCAGTACCTGGTAATATCTAGGAAGTGCAAATACTTGGGGATAGAGAGAGTTTAATTATATGTGCCAGATTTGTGTGATACAAAATACCTGTTTTGCCTGAACTCCTATCCCAGAACCCTGTGGCAAAGGAGAGGCTTGCAGTAGGCAATGCTTTTTGACAGAACTGGGCTGCTTACTTCTGCATGTACATTGTTCTTCCTGTTTGGCCAAGAAAATAGGAGTGGTGTATATATTGTGGAACTATATGTTGGCTCCTTTCACTGGATTCTAATCCAAATGAAATCCAGCTTGAAAGCACATGGATGTCGGCTGCTGCCTAACCAGATGGACTTAATATTTTGGTTATGCAGCAAGATGACTTGGTCTTTCTGTTATTCTGACACTTCTGAAGCTTAGCGACTGCTTTAAAACCAGGTGCCTCTGGAGAACTGCTGAGCATTGCTGGCTTGAGGAAGCTGATTTGGTGGCCAAAAGTTTACCCATAGGAAAGATCACGAATGCATCCAGTGTGGTGTAGTGGTTATAGTGTCAAGCTAGGACCAGGGAGGTTCAGGTTTAGATTCCCATGCTGCCACAAAGCTTGCTGGGTGACGCTAGGTTGAATAATAGTGGCTGGCCCAATAGGATTGCCATGAGGGGAAAGGAAGGGCACAGGACACCCTGTACTGTCCTGAGGTAGGATGGATGATATATTTAGCCCCAAGAGGTCCAACATGACCTCCTTTAAGGTTTTATTAGCTACAGAGACCACAGCTTTCCTAGATGTCTGTAGACTGCCTGATATTCCTATCGGGCTGGTCGTAAGAGGCCAGCTGTGGGAACCGCCCCACACTTATCAGAAAGGGAGCTGTGTATTTCTTAGAAACTGAACACTGCTGTTGCTAGGTTTCTGGAGGAAGAGTTAGCACTATTTTTGTGGCTTTAGGTTTGTGCCTGCTTTATTGCAATCCTGGCTTCTGCTTCTACAGACTTTAATGCCCTGAGATCTTTTTGCTGGAAAGGACCTGCAGGTCATCTAGTCCAACAACTGTCCTCTATAACCAAATGTTCCTAATGCAGTGGTGCTCTCCAGATGCTGTGGACTACAACTCCCATCACCTTTGAGCATGCAGCTGATGGGAGTTGTAATCTGAAACGTTTTGAGGGTACCATCTTGGCTACTCCTGCCTGAGCAAAGCACTCTGGTTGAGGACAGCAGGATCCAAGGTGCCTAATGAAAGAAGAGGTGCCTCTTATCTTAAACTAAAGACTATTAGCTTTTTTCAATACAGATAGTTTAAAATACACACAAGGCATGGTGAACAAAATTCCTTTGGAGTTATCACTGGTCTGACCCTGGTGATGTGTACATTCTGAGCATGAAAGCAAGCTTCAAGGTACTCTTGAAGTTGCCCTTGCAGTTTAGAAATATTACCTAAAGCCTTTTGGAATATGTGGATTTTATGAAAAAGTGTCTTTTAAACTTACCATGTTATGAAAATATTGAAAACTGCCCTAAATATGATACAATAAGATACTTTATTTTATCTATAAAGCTGAGCAATATGTTTGAGTTGTTTTGTTTTTGTTCTGTAACTTTTATTTTATTACTTGTTGTTGTAACTGAATCTTGGTTTATATGGATTAGTAACATTGAAAATGAAACACACACCACAAAAGTGTCTGAAATATTGCTCAGGCCTCTCTAAACCTGGATCATAAATATCTGATACAGACACCTAGCTCTTTACCACCACCACGTCCAACCCTGATTTTTTTAGTGTTGATGCTATACTTTTGTGTCTTTTGGCCAGAGCTCTACAAACGGCATTGCAGCAAAAGTGCCACAGATCTAACAGACATAGTTTGATAACAGCCATACTCAGAAATGTTCGGTGAAATAACTGCCTGATCTGGATCCAAATGTAGATTACTGATAGTTCTCCTGGTTACTTTCAAATTCCAGACCATACATATTGTTGTCATTTAGTCGTTTCTGACTCTTTGTGACCCCATGGACCAGAGCACACTAGGCACTCCTGTCTTCCACTGCCTCCTGCAGTTTGGCCAAACTCATGTTGGTAGCTCCGAGACCATACATATTAATCCATTTCTAATCTTGATTCCTTGTTGGTTTCACAGTGCTGAAACCTTTGGCATATTCTCTTTCTGCTCCTGTGTTGTAGTGATTCCTAATGGTTATGACAAAACATTTTGCTGGTTGGTTCCGCAATATTTCAGCCTTGGCTCTTCACTACCTTCCAAGCTCTCATGGAGACAAGAAGAAATCATGCTGCACATGTTATTATTGTAGAAGAGATGAGCTGATTGTGATGTAAAACCTGGGGCCAACCTAGAGGTGACTGCAACAGTCCCTTGCATTTAAACGTGGAACTACCTCCGTCACGTGCAAAGATGGAAGGAATCTCATGGAATGGAGAAGAATCCTTGTTCCACCCAGAATGTCTCTCCCTGAGCACCTTTTTATGCCTCTGATCCCAGCAGTATCCTTGGCTGGGTGAAAAGCACTTGGAACTTGGGGGGGGGGGAGTTGCAGAGGGGGTTTAGAGCCCCCTTGCACACATTGCTTTGCTGCTGTAAAAATAATGTTCTCTTTGCCTCCCACCTTCCTGTGACTGAGGTAGCCCTGTGTTTGAATTCTGAGTTTGAGTCTTGGTACCAGGTTTCAGCAGTGGGGCAGTGTGACTCCAGTGGAAGGCTAGGGTCTGGAAGGTAAAGGTAAAGGTACCCCTGCCCGTAGGGGCCAGTCGTGTCCGACTCTAGGGTTGTGCGCCCATCTCACTTAAGAGGCCGGGAGCCAGTGCTGTCCGAAGACACTTCCGGGTCACGTGGCCAGCGTGACAAAGCTGCTCTGGCGAGCCAGCACCAGCGCAGCACACAGAAACGCCATTTACCTTCCCGCTATAAAGCGGTACCTATTTATCTACTTGCACTTAGGGGTGCTTTCGAACTGCTAGGTGGGCAGGAGCTGGGACCGAAGACGGGAACTCACCCCGCCGCGGGTATTCGAACCGCCGACCATACGATCGGCAAGTCCCAGGCACTGAGGTTTTACCCACAGCACCACCCACGTCCCTTTAGGATCTAGAAGACCTGGGCTCAAATCTAAACTCTGCTATGAAGTTTAGCGGGTGACCTTGGGCTAGTTGCACATTCTACTTGAGCTTCTTCACCCTATGGTACTAAATCTCTTTTTTTGCTGGAGCATATTTTTAGGTTTATTCTAGTGAGGGCAGACCAGTGAAGAAGCATGTGACTCTATTAGGATGCAGGTACATTCTGACTGGATTCTAACTATCACTCTGTGACTTGACCTATGCCTCAAGTTAAAACATAGCTCAAGCTCAAACCTGCCCAATTGCTTCCTCTGCCATTCTGAATTTTAGCTTAATATCATTCCTCCCAGGGTGTGATCCAAAGGCATATGATGCTACAATCTTGCTGGTCTTAAGTCAGGTCTTTGCTTGGATGGGAGACCAATCGCCTTAGGAACCCAAGTTCCATCATGGAAGAAAGGCGGAATAATAAATTGAATAATAAAATAAATCTTAAGGAAATATAAATTCATCAATACAGATATTTAAAATCAATTGACATGTTCCAACCAATCCCAAAGGTCTTGGCACCCAGAAACCAAGCGAAGAAACATTGTTTGAGATGGGCAGTGAAACTGATCAAACTGCAAGTAATTTACAGTACTGTATCAGTTTTTATTTCAAGTCACATTTATTTGTTCTAATTGAAAAAGTGAATATGGAAAAACAAAGGCTGGGTTATTTTCACACATAGGCTTGATTTTAAATGGCCGCTTTTGACATGGAAAAGTCATCACTAGATAGCATCCTGGTAACTTTGTGTAGTGCAGAGATCTTTTATATGTACCCCTTGATAACATGGTCACTGTTTTATTATACCATTGGAAGTGTTTCATAGTCATCAGGTGGTGACTCTTATGTATGTAAAAAATGGCCATATGAATTGTTTCTCAAGTATATTTTTATAATTATTATGTTTAGAGTGGCAGTGCCATCTTATTAGTGTATAGTAATAAAAATAAAGACACAGGCAGTGCCCATGGATGTAACATTTTAAATATAAAACACATGTAGTGACACTCCAGTGAATTTAAATATATGTAAAGAGAATCTTGTGAGTTGCAATCAATTTCCAGGATTGCTTCCTTCTCCTCCAAGTTACTTTCTATGCCTCTGTAGGGGTTAACTTTGGGTATTCATGAGGCTGTATTTCTAAAGGTCGTTTTTCCATTCCCTGGAACAACATATTTTATTTAAATAAAGAAACTAGGTTAAGCAGATGTATTATTTTACAATGTCTTGGTTGTGCTGAGGACTTGACGTTGCTTAATATTTCAATAACTTACTAGTAGCAAAGGTCTGGGTTAGCAGGCCTGCTCAAAGCATTGCAATTGCCATTTTGCAAACTGGCCCTTATACTCTAGTGGGTGTATTATAGTCATTGGCCTAGATAGCACATCATATGAAACCATGGTTTTCAACTAGCTGTGGTGTAATTTGAATGAGAAATGTGCTGGTGCATTCTGTTCAGATGTTTCTGCAGGAGTGGTCCCCTCCTCCTGCTGTTGCCATACCACAGATGAAAGAAGACTGAGTTTGGCTTGTTGTTCAGACCTGGCTTGTGGATTGTTTTCTTCAAACAAACCATAAGCAGTAAGCCCAGAACAAACATTGGTTATCACTCAGGATTTCTTTGGAGGAAAGAAACTATGAGCTCAAGTCCAGGCAACACAACAATCCAGCCTTCTAAGGAACACCACAGGAACTTTTGAGCAGAGTTCAAAAGTACCCTACTCTTTGTAGCACAATAAGTTATTTGGACGAGTACACTACTCATGCGCATTAAACCCGTTCTTGTTATCAGATTATGGTTTAATGTGACGTGTGAACTGGGCCAATGTGTTGTATGCCTTTTATTCACCAGGTTAGGTCAGGTCTGTACATTTAAATAACCTTCCAGGACGTGTTGTTCCAAAACACGACTTCTCTTGAATTCCTATTTCTTTCAACGAGTCTAGTATAGCAGCAGAATTGTGAATTATGTCCCCTTCCCTACACTTCTTAAGTTCATCAGTATGAATGGGCAAAGAAGGCTGTTGACTCTATTCTGTCTTGGATTTTGCAGTTTACAGGGAACGTCAACAGCAACACGGGTTTATATGGGGAGACGGGAGAGAAACAGCCTCATTGTTCTGTTGCTCGTATGTTTCTGCATGCTGCCTTGATGTGAAAAGATCTTTAGCTGCTTTGATGTATGAATTGTTTTAGAAATGTGAAAGTACATTCCTCCTTTGTAATATCCACTTTTGGGGGGAAAGACGATGGTAGGTTAGGTTACAAAGAAGGGCGGGTAGAATGGGTTTGTTCCCTAGTGCCGTTCTGCAAACTGTTGTGCAAAGCACTAGGGGAGACCTTGCTGCACAAAGTACCTGCAGCTGCAAAGGCATTATGCAACGGCATGCCTGTACACTGGGTACATGAAGCTCTCCAGTGCATAGTAAATATTTCTCTGTTGCAAAGCTTGTTTTGCAGCAGGGTTTGGGGGATTTCAAACACCTTACTTGCCAATGTTTCCCAGTGAGGAACTGCATATAACCCAGCTGTTAGGACAGGGATGGTGAACTTATGGCCCTCCAGGTGGTTGCTGGACTGCAGCTCCTACTAGCCCCAGACAAGCACAAACAGCTACAGAGGATGATGGGAATTGTAGTCCAGCAACAACTAGAAGCCAGAAGTTCCCCATCTCTGTATTGGACTGTGTTTTGGGCATGCGAAAAGAGGCTTAAAACTATACACAGTTCCAAGATACGAAATCCAGTTGGGAAAGAGAGAGAGTTATCTTGTGCAAATGGAAGAACACCTCTGGAATTCACTTCATTGTGAAATGTTCTGCCAAGTAGGATCCGATCTTGCTTTGAGTGGAAGGGCACCTTTGGATCCACGTGAGTCTTTTTGAAGTTAAAAGAAGAAGAAAAGCTCATGCCAGAGTCGTACAACTCCTTATGCAGAAGGAGATCTGCATCCGGCAATCTTCCTTCTTCCTTTCTCTCCCAGGCTATGCTGTACCTGTGCTATGATGGCTCATGGCCATAATTTTTGGGGAAAAAATAAAAATTACTTTTCATTAAAATCATCATAATATGCCCTGTGACCTCCAGGTTACTCATCTGCTTAGTTTTGGTAACTCTGCAATATTGGGTGTTTCCAGACCATTCACTGGGCCTTTCTCCAAGATGAAGCATTTTAAGCCTACACCCAACTATTAGGGACTATGTCAGGCTGGAGGAGAGTGGCTTACCCAAGAGATCTGTTTGTGACTGTTCAACTATTACCTTAAAGACTTGCGCTAATTAACTTTGCACTGCCTGATACTTTGTAGTAAGGAATTGCAAATGCTGGGCAGCCTATTATCTGTCAAGAGGAGGATTCCTTAGTGTGTGTTGGGGGCGGGGGGGGGGGGGGGAAGCAGGGAGGTAATCGATCCATGTCTGTGTGTGCATTTGGCCATGCCAGTGACAGACCTAGAATGAATGATTGGCAGAGCCAGGGACATGCCTTCTGGACTGGCTAATCCAGAATAAAGATTGATTTGCTTCAGTTTTCCCCATGGCTACATGAGGTTTGAATTACCAGTCCTCTGAATTTCAGATTTCGAATGAAATTATTTCTTTCTGATTTCAGTGTGTTTGAGGGGGAGAGAGAGAGAGACAGACAGACAGACATCCACACTGTACATTTAAAGCTCATAACCTCCCACAAAGAATCTTTAGGTTGTTAAGGGTGCTGGGAATTGTAGCTCAGTGAGTGGTAAACTACAGTTCCCATGATTCTTTAGGGGAAGCCATGGCGTGGATGACAGAAACGTACCAGTTTGTTCTCAGACAGCTGGGGGGGAGGGGGTTATTGTGGGGCCCACATTTCCCACCTGTGTTCTAAAGTAAGGGGTCAGCATCGAAGAACCACATAGCCTTCTGAAATGGAGGCAGCAGAGTATAGAGCAGTGCCACAAAATTCAGCAACTATACAATGATGGAATAAAGCTTGCTTTACTGAGGGAGTAAGCATTATGCTGAATTGTGACTAAGAGTGCTTCCAGATAGGAGTTTATTATGGAATTGGTGCTGCTCATGTAGGCAAGGCTTGGTTTTGGTTTTTGTTCTTTTGTTTTAGTTTCCACATGACATCATTGCCATTAAAATACTGGTCCATGCTTCAAAAGTAATAATAATAATAATAATAATATGGATCTCCCCTTACTATAGAAAATATGATAAGTAAAAGCAACCCATTAAGACATCTGCAATTACAGCTGGTATGGAAGCTTGTTAGCATTTTGGGGTGTGTGATTTGGGTGGGTGGCTTCTAACAAAACACCCCTAGACTTCCATTTGCTTCCCAGTTGAGCCACAATCTAACCATTTTCTTCCTGGTAGCTCAAATGATATGAGTGGGCTTATTTCCACCAACTGCAACATGTTGAAGGCACATTTGAATTTCAGCAACCTGATTAGGAAAGGCTGTTTTTCAAGATCTCTCTACTGTGTGGGGGGTATGTACCTCTGAGACTACGGGCTCGTCCACATTTACCTTTTGCCCCACACTTTCTAGGCTTTAAAATTAGATAAAAATATTTATCCCTCTTGTACAAAAACCTTGGTACTAAAAATTAGAAACAAACAACTGGAAATGTCCACCCTCCCCCACAAAAAAACCAAAAACTACAAGTATCTATTTTTGCTTATTGTGAAACAAGATAACTAAGGCTTGCAACATTTGCTCTTGTGCACTTCCTGAGAATTGTTTATGAAAAGGTGTCCTGAATAGAAAAAGTTTGTGCAGTTTGTGATGTAGAAGTGGGGCAACAAACCCACATGGGTGGAAAAACAATGAATACGCAGGATTGAGAAAACGGGTGTGTGTGGAAGCCAAATGCTCACACAGAGAGATTGTATCTGAATGACCCATTTGTGATATAAGGCCCCAGTCTGGAAACACAACTGCGTGCAATTGAGTCAAATCTGGTAAACAAGAATAATAAGAATTGGAACCGTTTGTGATGTTCTGCAGCTAATCCCTTTTCCTCATCAGATTTTAGCTCCACTTCTGGCTAGCGTTATGTGTATATGTAATAAGGCTGCTACTTTGAAAAACTGTGATGTCCTGTACCAAAATCGTCATTTGGGCAAACATTTCGTCCCTTCAGCCTCACAGAAATTCTGTAAATGCTGTATACAGTATCGAGGCTCTTTTCTCTGCCTTTACCAAAATAGAAATAAAAATGGAATTAATCTGGTGGTCACGTGGACATCCATAAGGAATAAAATTCTGCTTAAAAAACCAAAACGCTAACTAGGATTCAGACTGCTGTTCACATACATTTACCAGGGAGTAAACACCTTCAAGAGAGTGGGGCTTAGTTCTAAAAAGACACTTAGAGGAGTGCACTGTTAGCCAAATTCTGTCTAGCATACAACTGTGCGATGGTTATACAACCGCACAATTTAGTCACAGTCGTGGGCAATACTTAACACATGAGTGTATACGATCTAACAGAAAGTCAGGATGTTACTCCATTGAATGATTATAATTTTTAGTTTAGAAGCAATTATGAGTGTACTTACTACGAGGAAGCTATGGAAGAAATGGCAAAGATTTCTGAGGAGAGAATTCTGATTGTACCTCAAGTTACCAAGGAGAACACTAGATGTATTTCAAAATGCTTTCTATTTTAAGGATTGTTCGTCGTAATAGTCTGACAGGATATATTTAGAAGCGGCAGAGGTCCCCCCCTCCACCCCCCTTCCTTGTCTGGGAAAATTCATACTACTTTATGCCAATATGGTTATAAATCACATAGTAAACTTTCCAGTTTCATGGAAAAATGGCAACCCTCCTCAGCTTTGGTGTCTGATAGAAGGAAGATAAGTAATAAAGAGTCTCCTGTGTGAAAAGAAATAGGGAGAGCCTGCTGTTTTAATTTTGTTCCCAGCGGTGAGCTGAACTTTGTTCTTTCAGCGCCAACCTTCATGACTGGCTTGATTATAATGTTGGAATTCAATCCCTTGCATATCTTTGGGTTTGGAGCCATTAATGGAGTCTCCAGGAAGAGGGAGACATCTCCTGCAGGAACATAACAGTAAATAAAACTAATAACACACTGGAGTTACACACAGTAATTTCCACACAGATTACGCCGAATGCGTAAATTCACAACAGTGTCAGATTTTATTTCTATACCTTTAGATGCTGCTGCTTGAAATACAGTTCAAAGGAATTTTGTTTGTATTTCTTGGGACATGGGAGAACTGTAGTGTCTCCCACCCCTCTTTCATTCTCATTTAATAGTTGAAATGCATGTATTTTAACACAGTGCACAGTCCAAAGAATACAGTGTATGAATAGGAATATGATATGATATGTGTGTGAAATTTAAAACTAGTTGTTCCAAAATAGAGATTAAAAGGATGTTTATAACATTCGGATGACTGCTGGTTATTATGGGGACAACATAAGAAATGGGTAGGGGTACAGCTGTGTTATACCAATGAGCTCAAACATACATTTAATGGCTTGGTCAACAATATCTCAAAATGGTGGAGAAGAATTCTTATGAGAACGCCGGAAGGATGTGAGTTCTGTCCTCTCATCTTTTTTTTTTATTTCTAAGTTTCTGCATAGCATGTGACAATAGGGTCCCATTGTCTTTACATTTGATTTTACTCCAAATGCTCATACATCTTTAGGTTTAAAAAAAAGTTCATTGAATGTTGCTGGTTTTCTTTTTACACTTGTGCATTCTGCTCTAGGCTTTGTAATAATTTGCACAGTGGGAGAGGAGCCAGTGTCTGTCCATCAGAACATAGGAGACTGTGCTTCTTAGAACCAGCTTTCAAATTCCTGACAATATTATAGTTAGTGGCTTATGCATGTAGCCATCCATTCAGTTCCAGGTTGGAGGTGTGAGTAATTCAGATTAATCTTTGTGTATTCTACTTGCCCAGCAAAAGTTGGCCCTGTTCACCAGTTCCCCTACCCTTATTTCTGAAGAAGCTTCTGATTTAATAGAGGAATCGCCATTGAGTTTGAAACTACTGTAGTTTTGAAGTCAATTCTATTGTCATTAGGATTCTCTGCAAGGATCTTTTTTAGATGTTGATAGTTTACAGGAGTGCCTCTTCCGATATCACTATATCAGCCTGCCCCTTTCTTAAGATTGAAGGAGTGTCTTTAGCATGTCCTATCACTGGTGGAGATGTGGTATGTGGTGATGCAGAAGAGAGCCTTCTCTGTGGTGGCACTCTGTTTGTGGAATATCCTCCCCTCAGAAGTGAGATTGGCTCTGACAATATTTTTTCACCAGGTCAAAACCTATTATTTGCCCTATTATTTGCTTATTAGCCTGCTTTGTTATTTTTATCTCCCTCTATTTGTTTTGAGGGTTTCAGTGCTGGTTGTATGGTGGTTTTTAAAGTTTTGCACCCTGGCCAAGTATCTGTAGGTGAAGGGTGAGTTATAAATATTTTTAATATATTAAAAGGAAATAGTTGGCCTTCAACCAAGTGTGATGTCAATTGGCAAACAAATGGATATTTCTTTCTATTCTTTTTCTAAGCCACTCACCTCTTATTTTAAGTTAGTCTATCATAAAATATACATGCTACTCTCAAATTCTTTTATGTCAATTTTTTTAAAGTCATAGGATCTTGTTGGTTACGGTTAGCACTTTAAATAATATAGAGTTTGATGGTATCCAAACATTCATTGTCTCCTGCTTCCATTATGTTATCCGTGATGTAGGCCAATAAAAAAACATTGCAGTCTCATTAATACAAAGGGCCTTGGAAACTTGCAAATTGCTCAAAATAATTAAAACTTCCATAAATTGGCTTGTTCAGGATGACTTATCCTGAGTTTGAAACCTCTTCCACTGTTTCAACTTCTGATTTGTTTACGGGAAGAAGTGAACAGATGAGCAATGGGAGCTGAAATATGATCTGAGGAGCCTCATGAGTACAGTGGAACCTCAGGGTGCGAACGTGATCCGTGCAGGAGGCACGTTCACCACCCGCAGCATTCGCAACCCGCAGTTTTGTGTCTTCACACTCACGTGACGCGATTTGGCGCTTCTGCGCATGCGCATAGTGCGATTTAGCGCTTCTGCGCATGCGCAAGCACTGAAACCCAGAAGTAACCTGTTCCGGTACTTCCGGGTTTCGGCACATCCGTAACCCGAAAATGCGCAACCCACAGCAATCACAACCCAAGGTATGACTGTCCTCAGGGCTTTCTCCCAAATCTCTGTTTTCATCTTGTGGTAACTAACCTGTGTAAGCTGTATCATAACTCTAAAATTATGTGGGCCATGCTGCTTCATACAGGGCAGTGGTGGTGACTGAAACAATGAGCAAGTGAAATGAATGAAAATCCCAAGCCTTGAAAACCGTTGGTATAATAAGATCTAGAGCTCCAAATATTTAAACAATAATCAAGGACCTGTACTTGTAGGGTCAGTAAGTACCGTATTTTTCTGTCTATAAGATGCCCCCTATTTTGGGGGACTCCAAATTAAGAAAACATCCCTCAGCACCACCAGTGTATAAGACAAGCCCCAATTTTAAACCTATTTTTTTTGTAAAAAACCCTAGTCCTATACATGGAAAAATACGGTAGTTCTTTGTGTGGTTGAATGTGCTGCTCTGATCCATTGTAACGAATAAAGAAAAACTGCTCACAATTTAGGGGAATTGGCTCTTGAAGTTATAAAATGGCTAATCCTTTTCTTCTTGGTTTATCTTCCAGATCTACGCACAACGAACTAGAAAAGAACCGGTAAGTTACTGATAAACTGTCTTCCTGAAAATGCAAACTTTTATCAGTGTGTCTAAATGTTAAACCCTTCAGCTTTCCTCTGGTTTGCCCTGGCAGCCTGGAAATGCCACATTGCACCAGGTGAGTGCTTTTTTCAAAACAGAACAAAACAGCGTGCACACACACCCAGACAGACAGACAGACACACACACACACACACACACACACACACATCCATGCAAAGATCTGGAAAGAAGAAGTACCTCTCTTATCCTCCCCGAAATGCAAAGAAGTGACCCATTTTTGCAGCTCATCTGTATGCAGAAGAAATACTGTTTCTCTTCTCTTTGCAAACTGAAATCTGATTGGGTCAGTGTCCATACATGAGGTTGCTAGGGTATCAGATTTCTCAGACACTACATGTTAAGGCCTGTCATAATCCCTGCCTATTGCAGGGAAATGGCATTGTCCAATGGCTTTTAAATCTGGCTAGCCATTGCTCCTCTGGAGTGGTGCTCTTGTAACGTGCTTCAGGATGCAGCCCGCTTATCCTTGAGCCCAAGTTTTTCAGCAAGCCATGCAGTTTTGTTGCTTGGCTAGCTCTACTCTATGACTCATCTCCTTTGTAACAGGAGTTAGAGTAATATAAATACTACTGAGACAACAGGGACTTAGTTCACACGCAGATCGGGTTATGGCATTGCTTTCAGGATGCTATCATTGTACCCAGGCTTCCTATTTATAAACGTATCTTCAGGATTGGGGAGGGTGGGTGTAGGGAGGCTGGTTGAATCACTGTTCCCAGGCTTGCTGATATGGTCCTGTGGAAGGGAAAACATCTTGCATGGGAAGGGAGACTTACTCAGACCGCCTTCCGAATCCACTGATAATGAAGAGGGGACCTCAGGCCTGGTGCTCCAATGGGACCCAACCACCGCTCTGTCTGGCTGTTGGCCACATCCTTCACAAATTCTGCCTCATCAACTCCTTGAACAGGTGCGGAAAA
Source organism: Podarcis gaigeae (assembly GCF_964106915.1). Lineage (NCBI taxonomy): Eukaryota > Metazoa > Chordata > Lepidosauria > Squamata > Lacertidae > Podarcis > Podarcis gaigeae. The sequence continues at coordinate 53,707,983 of NC_139681.1, read as the reverse complement.
CCCTTTTGCCCTGCAGATGTTGCTGAACTACAACTACACCAGCCCCAGCAAACCTGGATGATGGTCCGAGGTGATGGGAGTTCAGCCACATCTGGAGGGGCAAAGCTTCTCCACACCAACCTCTGAGTGTCTTCTGCCTGCCCTCGTACTCTGTATCTTGCTTGCCTGGGTGGAGAATAGAGAGGGGACTGTATGAGTGTGGGTAGAAATTAGCTTCCTGTGCAAAGGTAAAATTCACCTTTGCTGCCTTGCTCACTTTTGCCTCAGGCCCTCTCCACCCCCAGCATGTGGCCCTCTGGTAAGGTGCTCAGATTGGAGCCCAACCCTCGGTCTGAAACGGGTTCCCCCCACACCACCCGCAGCAGGGGCATCTCCAGCTTAGCATCCTGGCTAAAGACACAGCCACAACTCTCTGGCTGGAACAGCAGAAGTTAACGTGCTTCCACAAAATCAAAAGGTTCTGTGTGCGCACCAGCGTCCCTCTGTCACAGCAGCGCTTTGTAGTTTTTGTTTTGGTGTCCTGCCTTGTCCCCTGACATCGCAAGCCTGTTCTTTGTGGGTTTCCTGTGTATGTTTACTTCCTTCTGCAAAGGGCTGGGGGCTGGGCCCGTTGTTGTTGTCTTGAGCTGAGCTTGCAATTTCAATTAACAATAATGCACACAGCTGCATGCTTTTGAGACACCAATAGTTTTGTGAGGGGGAGGGGATTTTAGAAAGGGGGAAAAACACTAGAGGAAATTCTGATAGGTCTGTGGGAATGCAAAGGAGGTCAAGTTCTGAAAGAAAACGGGGGAGGGAGCAACAGATGCATAGGCACAAAATCAAATGAGAGAAGCTGGGCTTTATTTTCTTGCCTGCAAAGGGCCATCTACCACAATGGGAAGGATTCAAGAGCCCTTTGTAATGCATACAGGTGTACAGGGGTGGGCTTAAAGTGGAGAAGTGTGTGTGTGTGTGTGTGTGTGTGTGTGAGAGAGAGAGAGAGAGAGAGAGAGAGAGAGAGAGAGAGAGATATCCTTTCATGTGTTCAGTGCAGAGGGGGCTCTAAACAATTTTCAGTTGAATCTGGATACGCTCTACCCTGTGATTGGAACCCCTATACAAAGGGAGGCTTCTGGGCATGCTCAGTTGAATGCAGCCAGAATCTCCATGGGAACCCAAGCGTGGAGAACCTCAGGCCTCTCTATCTGACTTTTTAGGCTCGGCCCCCAGGTCACACCCCTGTGTGCCCTCTACACAGTTTTCACCCTTATGCATTGTTTTGAATGCCCAAAGAGGACTTGGGAAAGAGGTAGGCAGATGAGGAAGATATCAGCTGGACTGTCTCTCTCTCTCTCTCTCTCTCTCTCTCTCTCTCTCTCTCTCTCTGTCTCTGTCTCTCTGTGTGTGTGTGTGTGTGTGTTCCCCACCTAAAGCTCTTCTGCTCTGTAGGAAGAATCCTGATGAATTGTTAGAATTTTTTTGGAAAATATTGCTAGTGTGATTAATGAATCTTTCTTGCTAATGAGCAACCTCGTATGCTGAATGGGTACTGATAACTGTAATAAATGAATAGGTGCTACGGCCACGGATTGAGAGAAGGGGTACTGTAACACTGTTGCTCATCAAAAAAAGGGAACATCACAGGAAAGGAGGAAGTACCCAAGTTGCAAAGAACTGATATTAATCTTTACAGAAGTCACATCCATGCCACACCATATATTTAAAGCGCTCTTGCGCCACCTTAGCAGTCATGGTTCCTATGCAATTGTACCTCTGCCAAGGGTTCTCTGAACAACTTTCAGCCTCCTTAACATACTACAGTTCCCAAGATACGTTAGCAGCATAAGAGGGCTAAACTGTGATAATTAGCACATGATACTTCTGAGATTTCGACTTCATGATGTATTCCTAAAAGCTACTGGGGGGAATAGTCACAATTTTAGCTTTTTGCAGGTATGCCTAAGTAATTCCCTTTGTCAGTATCTTTATTGCCCCAAAGGACATACAGTGGTACCTCGGGTTACAAACGCTTCAGGTTACAAACTCTGCTAACCTGGAAGTAGTTACCTTGGGTTGTGAACTTTGTCCCAGTTTGAGAATGGAAGGTGGCAGCGGGAGGCCACATTAGCGAAAGCGCACCTCAGGTTAAGAACAGGTTAAGAACGAACCTCCGGAACGAATTAAGTTCGTAACCCGAGGTACCACTGTATAGGAGTCTTAATGGTGTAGAATTTAGATTTATCACGAGGAACATGGTTGCCTTGTTAAAATTGAAGATCTCCTTGGGAGGGGTGGGGAAGAAAACTCTCCACTATTTCGTGCATTTAAGAAACACATAGTCACAGTGCATTGCAATTTATAGATCCCTATTACGAGCCAAGTTGCTGTATGCTGTGTTTTGGTTTCCTGTCAGTGGGTTGGAGACAGGGCAGGAAGACTGAAATATGCAATGTGGGGAGAAGTTTTTGCAGAATAGTGAAGACAACGACAGGCTTAGGACAGTGCTTGTGGTAGTGGCGATCTGGAGCTTCTGCCATCCTAGTACAGCTAGAGAGCTGCAAAGCTGAGCATGCCGCCATTCAGGAACCTCACGTCATGTATTGTTTACTTTCTTAAACTCTTCTTGTTTTAATTCCTTTGCCCTTCACAACAAGATCTAAAAATCCCCAGTGTGTGTTCTTTATTCTCTTCTGTGTTATGTCAGCAGCATTGAACTTGGGATGCTTTTAAAATTAGTTTTGCCCATTTTTGGTTTCGTTATACGCTGTCCCTCCATTACGTGTGTGTGAGAGAGGGGGGGAGGGAGGAAGCGAACACAATAAAATGGGAGCAGTTCCCTGAGGTATGATTCCATGTTTCCACGTAAATATTGCAGTCACAGAGCAGGATCCGGTCTCTTTGATCTTTCCCACCTGCCAGCTCCCTTTTAGCAAGGGTTAGATTAGGGAAAGTTCCATGCAGGTGGCCCCATCCATATGACTGTGATATACACAAACATCCTCTCTTGCAACAGCAGAGGATCATGTTATGTGGTTCTTGCACTGTTCTGTGTTTGTGAAGGAGCTTTAGAGAATTTAATCTGGACTTTCAGCCTTCAGAACTTCTAACTGTAAAAGCTCAGAGCAGGTTTGGAGATGACTGGTCTTCTCAGACTTATCTTCCATTTTGCTTTCAGTGAATAACCTCCTTCACCCTACTCCTGAACACTGGCATCCAACATTGCCCTAATGTTTCAGAGCAATACTTTGTCCCCTATTCTAGTCATGCTCAGCTATTGAGAAAGCAGTCTGGGTTCACTGTAGGGTCCCACAGCTATATCACTGAAGCAAAGTGCTGCTTTTGGGTTGGTGGCATTTTGCTTGAGGAGTAACTTTTGCCTTCACTTGAAATGCATTCTGTGTTTTTATATGTTGGATGCTTACAAGGATATCAGTGGGCCACTAGCAGGATAGTGATTGGCTCAACACCTGAAGAGCGCTAGGAAATAGGCAGCAGGTAGTGAGGTGTTGGGGTGTTTGAGGGAGAGGACGGGGGCAGGGTTCTCTGGCTTGTGTCCCTTTTCTCAAGCCATTTATGCCAACAAAATTTAATGGACACCCTTCTGGTGCAGCTAAAAGTAGCAGTAGCTAAAACAGTCACCTGAGAACCAGGCAGTGTGTTTTAATGCTAGTGGAGAAATCTCCTTCTGGGCTCCAAGGCAAACAAAAGGATTGCTTCACCTTCAGATTTTCATTGCTCTCTATCTGTAGCGTCTTTAAGTCTGCAACTGTCTGCAGACTTAACATTGGCAAAGATAAAAGCCCTGAATCTAATGGCTTTGTTGCAGGCAGTTGCTCCTTTTTGCTTCTTTCTCTATTCTCCCCCCACCCCCTTGTGGAGATTATTTCCTTTTTGAATCCCCCTGTTATCTCCACTATTGACATACCCTGTAATTTTCAAAATTGTCCACTATTAGGTCCCTGACTCAGTTTCTTCCCCCTTTGTCTGCAAATGGGTGCTTGTCTGGTGTGGTGTTTAAATTTTATTTTAACCCCTTCTGGTCAGGCAGGTGTGGCTTTTAAAAACATAGGCACAGAAATCATAGGCTTTGCTAACACCCCTCTTCTTTGCGTTAACCACTGTGTAGCATTATGTCTGCACTGAGTTTAATGTTAACCATGGTTTGCTTTAGATGGGATTTGTAAACCATCATTGGCTTCTCATGCCTGCTCTACTAGCTTGGATTCAGTATTGTTCATAGCCCTATTTGCTTTTCCTAGATGCCTCTGCTGCATGGGCAGCTAGCTTTGGTCTGTGTACCATATCCATCCCATCCACCCCTCTCTGTTGTACACCCAAGTGGCTTCACTGGTTTCTGGCTGGAAGCCAGATGGTGCTTTTTTCTATTAGCATTCTAACTCACTTGCTAATCTCTCTGCCCCCTTCCTTGAAATTCTACAAGATTGCTTCAAGTGGGCCTGCTCACGTCAGTAAACAAGCTGAGACTATGTCCATTGGCGGCACTTTTTATAGATTCTTGGGACAAATATTTCCCCAGTGCTTTCTTTCTGCACTTTTCCAAAGAGTGCAGCTCCGTTTAAGCTGTGAGTCAAATCTGTGAGATGTGTTTTAATAGTCTCTCCACCCACAACCTGCACATTTTTGAAACGTGTGCACGTATTTAAAATATTTATATCCCATCTTTCAGCTGAAGTTCCATTTGGACATAATTCACTGTTGTTGCCACTGTGTGTGAGAATACCAAACAGAACAATCCTGACCTTAGCCTCCCTGACTCATTTTGTAAATAAACTCAGGAAAAATAGATCAAGTATTTCACATTCATTTATATCATATGCCTAAGTGTATGGTAAAATCTGCACGCATTTATTTCTAGTACTTCATATTAATAAGTTGTAAGACAAAGTGCTAGACGCAAATCTTATTCTTCTGTTATGTTCAGATCTTAATAGACTTGCAGCAGTGTGCTTTCTTTCTTTTAGAAAGAAAAGACCCTGAATTTAACCCAGCAATTTGGATCTTGCAAATTATAGCTTAAATTTGGGAGTGATGTATGACTATTTTAAAGTTTTGCATGGAAGAACCTAAGAGCTTTGATTTTCTGGTACCCTATTCAGAATAAATGTATGCATATTTATTGGTATCCATAGTACATTCTGAGTACATAGTGCACTTTTAAAAACTAGAATGTGTGTAGTTTAATTTCAGGTTCTTTAGTTTCAGGTTCTAGGACTTGGCTGTGTACAAGTTTTGTCTCCCTTAATAACAGTTCCTCTTTGGCCATATCTGTTTTCTCAAGTTGTCCCCTCACTGGAGGAATTTACCCCTCGGTAAATTCTTCCTTGCTTCTCTATATAGTGTGCACTTTGGGAAAATCTGCGTGTGATGTTATCATTTACGGTATATGTTGGAATAGCTGTGCCCACCTGATACACAGTAAAGCCTCTTCCCTTTGATGAAAGTGGTAGCTTTAGGTATGAGCTGTCAGCACCTCTGCTGCCAGAGAGTTGAAATGTGGTTCTGGGAAATCTAGATTCACGTCTAGTCAGCCATATACATTCTGGATAACCTTGGGGACTGGCTGCCTCTCAGCCCCAAGCCCCCACGTGTGAAAGGGAATTGTTGTGACCTTGTTCAGACGTTTCTTGAGTTGATAAGCAAAATAATTATTGTAAAACACTTTGAAAATGAAATACTGCTGTATAAATGATTGATAATGCAGGAGCAAACCATTTTTATTCTCACGTATTTGACTAGCTGTGATGAATGTTTCATTTTGGAGGTGAATCAGAGCACTTCTAAATGGTGAATCTCCTTTTGTAAAGGAAGCATGCATACAAAAGTACATAATTTGTGTGGTAAGCCTGCTATGGGAGTGGACAAAGCACTTTTTAAAATATACAACCTTATTTTGTTCCCTGTCTGGTTTTGTGGAAACCAGTTTTGTTACAGCAGAAACTGGCTGTGTGTAACACTGATTTGTTTATAGACACTGGTAACGCCACTAAGCCATTTCCTCCCTCCTCCCTGAAATATTATTTAATTGTTTTTAAATTGATTCTACATTTCTAAAGGAGCAAAATGTACATGCAGCACCTTGAGGTAAAGTTACAAGAGCCCACTGAAGCATGAGGTGAGGGGCAAGGAAAGATAACTTGAGTCACTGGCCATTATATCAGTCGAACGTCCTCAAATGCATTTATGTCTGGTGGCACCTTACAAATTTGTAAATGCTGGAACAAGTGGTTTCAGAGGAATGCTCAAGAGATGCAAAGGAAAGAAAAGCCCTTTTCTGTCATTGCTTGATGAGATCCTGGAGGATCTGTTTATGTTACAGACCTGAAGTCTTAGCTGTGTTTTCCACAAAGGTAGTGGGATCTGGGGAAACTGGTGGCATTATAATCCTGAAAGTTGGGTGCTTGAATGGGTGGAAGGATTATACATTACTACACCTACTTAACCTTTTGGCCCAAGGGAGCAAGAAATGGATTTCTTGCCAAACCAGTGCTCCTACTGGCATCTTTGCACTGTACCAGCCTTGCCTTTCCCCTTCTGGTAAGCCACAGTGATGCAATTGACTGGAGGTCAGGTGAGTGCTGCCATCCCACTTTGCTGTCTCCTACTGCGAGTTGCTTTTAAGATGGGCCGAATGTCAGCCTTGGATTAGGTTCTGTTTAAAGTCTGTTGGACTGAAGGTGGACATCCAGTGTGGAAAGGAAACTTGTTTCTGGATGGTAGGCTGGTTCTTTAGCCACGTGATTGCTTTGCCTGCCTTGAAATCTGTGCTGTTGTTGTTTCCCAACAACAAGAGTTGTTTCCCCTGTTGCTACAAAGGCAGTAACTGATACAGCAGCGGCAGCTTGATGAGTGCACACTGCAAACATTATAGAAAAGAATAAGACTCCCTTCCCATCCCAATTCCTGATTAGAAGTATGTGCAGGCAGGTAAATGGAGTGTTGAAATTGACTTGTCCGAATCTCAAGCAGCTTCAGGCCTAGTTAATTCCACTCAAGAGAAGCTTAGAAAATGTGGTTGGAAAGCTATACTATATGGAGAAAATGGATTTTAGAAATAAGATACAGTAATATTTTGGGGCCAGTGTGCTACTGCTTTGTGGCTTAGCTCATTTTGTGCTTAGAGATGCATGATTAAACATGGGTTACGCACATTCCATTGGGTGCTTCAAAAACCACTCCATGCCTGGGGATCGAGTTTTGGGGTAGAATGAGCCCTGCCAAGACTCAAGGAACTTAAAATAAAATCAAGAGTTTGCAGTGCTGCAATTCCAGAAATTATTTCAAGAACAAAGTAAAGACATCCTTGAAATGATGGTATGTTAGTGTTTAATGGATTTGTGGCATGTTTAATGGTTTTTTCCAATAAGAACAGTAGTTACCTTCAGTCCCCTAAAACCTGTGCATTCTCTTACTGTGACTATAAGTGTGCATGCTCTTGCATTCAAATCTGATATTGAAACTGTTGACAATTCAGTTTTTCTCTCTTTTCTTCATAACTTGGGTTTGTGTCATTGCCTGTGGCAAGGTAAAGGGGGCAATGAGCCAACAGTTTAGTTACAGGGAAAGAATTATAGATTTATAACAAGCTATTAATATGTAGGGAATGTAAGCCCCACAACTATGAGCTGAATAATCACATTCTGCAACAAGAATGTGTTCTATCCATTCAGGAATTGTACATGTTTACTTTCTTTGCATTATTAGAACTGAGGCCACTGCATTTCTTCAGTGCAGGGCTTTACATATTATTTTCTTAAGATACTGGATCAGTGGCAGGTACTGCATATAAACGTCAGTGACCAGGAATATGTAAACTAGCCAGATCTTAGAGATATCACCTGAGCCAACCACTGGGTCTGGATTTCCAGCTCATGTTTAGGTCCGTTCAGGTAAGGGATTCTGATGGAGCAGCTTGTTTGTTGCACCCTGCATTGCTCCATAGACCCATGAGCATCACCAGGTAGAAACCACTTGGGAAGTTCTGGCAAAGAGAAGATGAGGTAATAAGAGCATAATTTTGCCAACCTATCAGGAGTGCTTTAGAACATAAACAACTTATGTTCCTTAACTATCTCATTCTTTCCTACATAGCAGGAAGATAACCCAAGCAAAGAATATGCACATAGCTGTTCTGATAAATTAAATCATGAATAAAAAAAATTCCTTCCAGTAGCACCTTAAAGACCAACTAAGTCAGTTCTTGGTATGAGCTTTCGTGTGCATGCACACTTCTTCAGATACACTTCTTTCGTGCATGCACACTTCTTTCGTGCATGCACACGAAAGCTCATACCAAGAACTGACTTAGTTGGTCTTTAAGGTGCTACTGGAAGGAATTTTTTTTTGTTTTGACTATGGCAGACCAACACGGCTACCTATCTGTAACTAAATCATGAATGTTTGGGAACATGATAAATATACAGTAAATATACAGCCATTCACAAAGATGCATGAATTCTGATAATAGCATGCAGGTGATAAGTCAATTTTATATGGTATGCTGGTTGCTATGATATCCATAAAGTTTGGTATCTTTCTGTGTAGACACCCATTTAAAATATTAATACCGTGTTGGGGAAATGAGATACACTTGCAACCGAAGTGCAGCTTTGAAGGAACGGTGCAGACTATGTACAAAAACTTTTAAAATGACCGGGGGGTAGGGGGCGGAAACCAAGTTTGGTGATGCTACCAGGTAGTGGCAAATAATGCCCATTTTTAAAAAGCTGGATCAAATTAAGGGAGTACATTGCATATTGTTAAACCCAAAGAGTGAACATGCTTGTTTGCTACCATTGTTTTGTAAGTGCCTGTCTTCTCACTTCTGAGCATTTCTGCACCGGAATTGGCAGGTTCATGGAAATATTTGTGCCACCTCATATCCATGCACCCAAGCATTTTTCTTTTCCTTTTGAAATCTTGGATTTAGAAAGGTTAGGTAGAATGAGTGGGTTTTGTTTGGCTCTTGAAACTTGATGCAGAATTCCTTCCTTTGTAAGGCAGATCGGATGGATGGATGGATGGATGGATGCATAGACAGAAGTAGGGGTATCTCAGAAATGGTGTATCCTAAGAACAAGGATTGACTCAAAATCCTTGGAGCAGCCATTTCCAAAGCTGCATTCAGTGATAAGTCCAGAGCTTGATTACACCTGAAGTGTTTTTAGGAGAGCAAAAACTTCAGTATAAATCAAGCTAATCACTAAGTTTAGCTTTAGCTTATACTTCTAACGTTTTATACAACAGCATACCAATAATTGTCGTGTTATGAGCAACAGACCCTGCTTTGTATGATACAGATATTGGAGCTAATCTTGAGAAATTATTTTCTATATTCTCAACACTTTGAAAAGAATTAATTTGTTTCTGTGGGTAGACTGTCATCTGGGGTGAATCTGTACTGAATCATGTACCGTACTGAGTCAAGCAATTGGTTATTCCAAGCATGACTCAGTTTAGATCCAAACCTTATTAGTGCCTGTTACTAATAGTACTATTTAATTTCTTTTCTATGTCAAAGCAGGTTATAACTTAGCCTGCATCCCCTGTCCTCATCTTGTAATAATATTGTCAGGCTTCATGACACTGGCATAGCTGCTTAACCAAAGCTATGCAGTGAACGTCATGTCTCAAAATCAATCCTCATGTTACGCTATTCTTAACAAAGGGGTGTGTGGCACCCCTCCCCTTTCCCATGTCTGCTACAACCACAACCAACAATACATTGATATTCATATATTTAGGTGTGTGCAACAGGAGGAACATAAATATTTTTATTTCTGCAGATGTCCAGGATCTCTTCTTTCTCCCCATCCGCTTTTGTTCTTCAGCGTCACTGTCTGATGCTCCGTTTGTTCAGCTCTTCACTTTCTTTCCATCAACATTCCCACTTCCATCACAAGTAAAAGGAGCCATTTGCAATGAAGCAAAGCTGCACAATTTAATTTTAATTTTCATGATACATTTTAACTGTAGAATTTGAATTTTGTATTGGAAACTTCTACCAGGTTTTTTTGTATTATTTTACTTATTAGTTGCTCAGTAAAAAAGAGTCTCTAGGCAACTTACAAAAACTTAAGAACCAAGGGCCATAGCATAAAAACGAAAAGGACACATCACAATAAAACCACCATCACCCCTTTTTTGTTAGTCATCCATTTCAACCTTGCTTTTCATGATCTCCTAATTATTTAAAAGGCATTTCTAAGCCACTTGATCTTTTTTTAAAAAAATAAATAAATCACTAAGTGGTGTAGAATTATAGATGACCGGGGGCCATCTAGACCAACCGTCTTCAATGCAGGAATCTCAACTAGATCATTATGTACAATATGAAACCAATATCCATTAAAACAAAATACAGCCTAAACCAATAAAACAATATAGAAACATATAAAAGCCAATAAAACAGAGATTTATTTGTAGACATAAATCAGTGTCCAGTCTTACGGATCAGGCAAAACCTGGACAAAAGGAAGTCTTTACAAAACGTCTGAAGCAACTAAGGGCAGAGCGAAGGGCATTCCACAGAATGAGCAACAGCAGAAAACGTTGATATTTCTACACTTAATCTCTCTCTCTCCCTCCCTCCACCTCCACCCATGTTTCAAAGGTTCCAGTCTTGAGATCACTCAACTTGGAGGAACCTGGAGGTGCAGTTTACATCATCATCCCAGCTAAGGGCTAAAATGTTTAAGCCCAAGCCTCCTGTCACTCATTTTGTTGGGGCGTCTCTATACGCTGCTCAATACTGCACTAACCTATGGTCGTTCACTAAATTGCCCTCATTATTAGGAGTGGATGTTGGGTGATATGAAATCTCTTTCTGGGGTGTTGGGTCTCATGGGGCTGTTTCACATAAGCAAATTATCTGCTGGTGCTGCAGTCACTCAGTGATGAACATGCATGTACAAACTTGCCCTAAAATATCTGGTGAGGCGGATTGTGAAGTAGAACTGCATAGATACTAAAATCCATTCCATTTTCTGTTATGGGGGTGGGGGGAGGACATTTCCTATGACGCTTGAGTATTCTGCCAGCAGCACCATTTCCCCAGACCTATCCATAGTGTGCCATTTAGAGTCCGTGCGGTCAAACCACTAAATAATAGTTGTGGGTGTGAAGAAACAGTGCCATAACTGTGCTTTACAAAGGGAGAAGCTTTTAATGGGAGCTATTTTGAGTCAGCCTGGGGAAGGAAATGGAGGAAACCAGAACTGCTTTGGAGAGATATTATTTATAAAGGCTTGTTATATCATCTGAGGGTTCCCCACCCCCCTTGCTTATACAGCGTGTGTGCTAACACTTGATTCAATCTGGGTTTTGTTGTCTTTGGAGCAGGATTCTTTCTTCCCTCCATGGTATCTTCACAATCTTGGAGATCTGATGTGGCTTATACAATGGTAGTTTGGCTATAGCAGAGGGCCTCTTGTTCTGCTTCTATATTAGATACTCTGCATCTAATAACAAACAACAAACATATACTCTTTGAGGGCAGGGAGGTATAATCTGATTATGTTTAGGCAGTATTAGTGCTACTACTGAAATTGACAGATATGTCCCTTAAGAGATTCCGCAAAAGCCTTGTATCCTGTTCAACGTTCCTGGCAGCCTTCTCAGATGCATAGTGCTTCCCTCAAAGCTAAGGTTCCCACCATTTTGAACTGGCCTGACTTCTGTACTGCTAATGATAGGTCTGAAATGCAGAAATTTAGCAGCTAACATTTTCTTGCCTTGAAAAGCTTCACCTGTTTACTTCTGCGTTTCATTACTGGCTTTGCTCCTGTGCCTTAGAAGGTCAAAACTGCAGGCCTGCACCAAATCTCTTTGGGAAGAGAGCTTTGGGAAGTTTCATAACTTCCTTCATGCTATAGTAGTGGGTGTTTTGTACGCTTGCAATATCTGTATTCCCATAGCGTTTTCTTTTCAAATTCTTAGGATCAAAATATTCCCATCTGATTCCGTAATACGACATTTTTGGCTTCAAGGCTTGTTCAACAGTCAAGAGTTATTTGGCAGCCACCATTATTGAAGTCTAAAAACCTGTTTATTTGTGGATCCATTTTTAGCCTGCCTTTCCCCCAAGGACCTCAGGATGGTGTATTTGGTTATTTCTCCATTTTATCCTCACAGCATCTCAGTGAGGGTAGACTGAGCTGAGCAAGAATAACAGGCTTAAGGTCACCCCTAGAAAGTTGCGTGGCTGAGAGGGAGTTTGAATCAGGGTCTTCCTGGTCTGATACTCTAACCACTGCACCACACTGGCTTCTAGATCTTGTGCTGCAGTACAAAGAGGCATGCAAAACAATCTTTGGGAAATGTTACAGAAAAATAAGTAGTGGCATGCCATGAATCGCTCCACAAACCGAAATCTCCTGACAAAAATAGGTTATTGGGTTCCCAGAAAACAGAATGAGTTACAGAATTCTATGAAGATTTCAAACCAACTCTGCTACACTCCTTCAAGAAAGGAGTTGCAGCTATATGTTTGGTGTTTCCAAGCTTTTTTTAATAAATAAATTAACAGAAAATGTAAGAAATGTAATATAACCTCTGTACAGTGCAGAGTTGATGAATTACATTGTTTATTAATAGTGCAATCCTATACATTCTTACTCTGAACTACTGGTAAGTCCTGCTGTGTTCAAATGGGGTCTGGTCCCCAGTAAGTGGGTTTAGGATTGCATTCTCTTATTCTACTACTGATGAAAAGAAAGTGAAACCATTCCTTCTCAAAAGTATCCAGTTTTACCTTTAACATGTGTTAAAATCTGTAAGGTTATATGTAGTTGTTCTCTATACCCGAATTCATTCATCTAGTCACACCTAGGTGGAAGTAACTTCTTTTTTTCAGTCTCTTGCAATCAACATTCGTTTCTTTTAAACAATTCAAATTAATTTCTAGCTTCTGGGACATCATACAATCACCTCTTATCATATGATGCAGTTTGCCCTGCATGTTCTAATTGGGCAGTAATAAATACGTGTAGGAAAAACGCATATTGTAAGGCAAGGAATGTTTATTTTACAGCAGGTATATGGCACAGAAAATTTGTACACAACATTTAGGTGCTAAAACAAAAAAGTATTACTTATGTAAATATATATATATTTTCACAGCTTCCTTACAGGGTATTTTTCTCTAGGCAGTATACAAAAATAAAAACACAACTCTAATAATAGGACATAAAACACAAATTGCAGCAGCCTGCTAGTAGTAACTACGGACTAATCAAGCCTTTAAAGCAGTGTATAGACCAACATAAAAATAGCCCCAAAAATCCTGATAACCAGCAGCAGATTAAAACCAGATGCTCTGAAAACAGCAGCAGCCTAAATAAAATCATCTAAATTAAAATCACCTTAATGCTAAGGAAGAAGGTTGCTGCCTAAGCAGAATCTAGTGGAAAATGCAGACTTCTAAGCATTATCATATTTGAAATGGAACAGAAAAGTCTCCCGATTTAGATTGTCAGGAGTTGAAGTTTTTCTTTTTTACTCACTTACTGGGGTTATTTGCAGTGTGCCTATACTCTGATTATTCTAAACTGCACAAAAGTAACTTATTTTATTTGTTTATTTTGCACTTGTTCCTTTGGTGCAAGGATTTCCACTTCTGCAACAGAACTTTCCCCCTCTCCTCTCCTGGCAAGTTCCTTGCAAGCTCCTCAAATCCTCTGTGGAGTGTTGGAAGAACCTCACAGATTAGATTTAGCAGGTGCAGGGAGAGGAGAGGAAGGAAGGGAAGTTCCACTGAACTGGCCACTCCACCCATTAACTCAAGTCTAACCTGTTTCATAGACTTTTTGTGAGAAAGAAATAAGAGGGATTCATGTATGCATTGACCTTCTCAAAATAAAGGTGGAAAAGAAATGTCATGAATAATGCTCTATATTCACCCTTTCTTATACAGGTTCTGGTGAGCTCCATTGAGCACGATAGAGATGGGGGAGAACCCCTGTGATTACAGATTCAGAATATCTGGTAAACAAAAGGCCCCTGGGAAATCATAATACAGGATCAAAGCTTCTAGTAGGAAGACTTTGTGAAAACGACATAACACTCTGGCTTGGGTGTATGATAATGGGACGAAAACACTGGTTTTGGCAAGTGAGTGGCGCACATGCTCCCCCTCCCCCCCAAAGCAAACAACTTTGTTCCCTTGATGCCTGGAGAAGTAGGAAAGCAGATCTGAGGGAACGGCATGTCCCTGTAGTATATTCTAGGTAATATTACTCTCTTAGGAAATGTGCAGTGTTCTCTAGCTGACCCTTTCTAAACTGTTGACGACTAGAAAAATTGGCTTATTAGGCTACATATTTTCTTGAGAAAGAACATGTAGAGCAGGGGTGTCCAAACTTTTTTCAAAGACGGCCAGATTTGATGAAGTGAACATTTGTGAGGGCATGCATGAGGGCATGAAGGGTGAAGTTGTTGAGGTTTTTCTTACAATTTTACAGATTTTTTTAAGGATTTGACCCCGAGGAATAAACTGCCACAGGGGCTGGATTAAACTGCCACGGGGGCTAAACTAGGCCTCTGAAAAGGATTTTGGACATGCCTGGTGTAGAGGATAGGTGACATTTTGGAATCTGAGTGGATCCAAAAGCCAGGATCTTGAGCCGCCCCATACAGCAGAGCAGAGACATCAGCCTCTGTAATAATGCGCCTCCAGGAAGAATCTGGTGTTTCTTTTGATGAAATATGCAATTTCCCCCCCAACAATCTGTGTAAAAGCTTAAAAATGGGGAAAGGGGGGGAAGGGTAGGTTTGGGCTGAAAATAGACATTTGGAAAGGAAAAAGTTTTAGGAAAAGTACATAACCTTCAGTTGATGTTTGTAGGCCTTGCTTTGGGAAGATGTGTTGTTTAGATCAGAGGTGTAGAATTGGTGGCCTTCCAGATAGAGTTGGACTCCCAAGTCTCATATAGTATATCCCAATTTACTGCTGGGGTTGCCAAATTCCATTTGGAAAGGGATTCCTGTGCCTTTCATGGCTGGAAACGAAAGAGCATTTTGCCAAATGCTGCTTCCGCCACCACTGCAATGTAGTGGTGAAGAAGCTGCCCAACGTCTCTACCTGTATCAGATCGGAGGTAGAAGATTTCCGGAAGCCACCTAATCCAGTCCAGATAGGACCTAACCTCTGCCACCTGCGTACAGTCCAGGCTAGAGTAATCCACAGAAAGAGAGCGAGTACACTGCAGAAATATAACTACAGTTCATGTGGCACTAGTGAGTGAGACAAGTCACATGCTACAGGCGGGGCTATGTGCACACTGCGGTCCCACTGTTGCACCATGCAGGCACAGCTGAAGAAATCATCACCTTGGGGATCTTTGTTTTCTTTGCTTTAAGGTAAGATTAACCAACCCTTGTAAATTGCATGGTTTTCAGAAACAACGTAACTCTGTGTGCGCTAGATTTGTAAGAAACACTTTGAAGCGCCACATATGTAGAGACTTGTGGCTATGCTTAGCATCCAAAGGGCTTCTTCAGAAGTTCTGCAAATAGATCTTCCCAGAGTCGCCCGACTGTCCAAAGAAAAGAGCCATGTGGAGCAAGCAGTGCCTGAACCACACATCAGTGGATGCAGCCACTCGTTCTTGGCAGCAGTGGAGTGGTACTTTATAGCAAGCATTAACATGAGCGTGACAGCTGGAAGGAAAATGCAACTGTACTCAGGAATGCGCTAGGCCAAACTGTGTGTCCTCTGTGTGGCTTGGGGATAACAGAATGAAGCAATCTTAGTATTTCTTGTATCTCTTAGAGTGTGGTATTTTGGAAATTCAGGAAGCCGTAACACCTATCTTTATGGGGGGGGGGGGGAATGTGTCACATGATCACTACCATACTGTGAGCCATTTGTTCCTTTTAATAGAAAACACATTTGGTAGTGGACTGTGTGGACTGTTCCCATATGGTCCCAATTTTTGGTGTGTGTGTCCCCCCCACCCCAAATCGTCTCTTGGAAACTCCTGTGGAGGTCTGCTGGTATTTAGTTATTAATCATGTAAAAATGGTTTAATGTCAGGTGAAATGTTAATTATTCTAGTCTTGTTCTCAAGGCACTGGGGCTTCCTCCCAGGAGATATTGTTTTGTCCTTTATTTCCACTGCAAGAACTATATGATTCAACGTATTTCCCACCCTTCTTGAGTATTTTTTTCATTCCTTGCAGGCTTGAATCTAACCCATTCCAAGGCAGACATTTGCAGATTAGGTGTCTAAGCAACTGGGCCTGTGAGATATTAACAGGAAGGCTTGGTTTCCTACCAGGACTATAACTGACCTTGCTGTATGAATCTGAGCCCTTTTGCTATATACCATTTGGTTACCAGGCAAAGTTATCTATAACCTGATGAAAGCTGATCAAGAAGGGGTTCACTAGAAATTATGCTCTGCTCATTTTAAAGAGTGACTTCAAAGTGTTGCATGTAGAATTTTTCCTCCGAGCTCAAGGATCCAAAGCAGTAACTTCCTTGCACATTTGATTATTTAATGGACAAAAGAAATTCTAGAAATTACAACTGATTTGTAAAAGACAAGCATTAGATGGAAAACAATTGGCATTTGTAGGATTTAAGACATTGTGACTGCTGAAATTCAAGATGAGCAAGATTTGGAGCTCCTTTAGAACTTCTGGATCTGGCATTTTCTGAAATGGAAAATTAATTTTCAAATGTAGGAGCCATTTTGGTTCAGCACTCTTGGATTGTTGACAAATAACACATTTGAAGGCCATGTTGTTTTTGAAAACACACACACACCTGTGTTGAATGGCTTCTAAAGAGGAGTGACTATAATGGGATTAACCAGAATGAGGGCACAGGATACACGATCAACTATTTCCATAGCAGTCCTTTTTTATTTTTAGCTTATTTTTAGCACCATTAGGTTAATCTTGGTGTTATAATTAGCACAGTTGCATTCCAAATCACATTCATGGGAAACACCATGAGAATAACATGCAGAAACTTCTGAGAATAAACCAAAATCCCTACCTTTTCACAGAGTACAAAACTGATCTGTGGGCCTTGTTCCCATCAGTGATGTGTATATTTTATTTTCTGTTGCTCCCTCAAGAAGTTCAAGGCAATATATGTGGATTTATTCCATTATTATCTCTCAGCAACTGTGTGGGGATAGGCTAGCTAGGCTGACAAACAGTGGGTTAAAGCCAGAGAAGCTGTAAGAAGAAACGCCTTCATTGGACGAAGCTTCTCTACATCTAACAGTGATTGGTGCAAAGTCACTGGGTGGTATCCAACTTGTGTTTCTTGTCTATTGACCTTAGTAAGTCTACACTGAGTATGATTAATGTGGGATATCACCCTTTCAATTTTAACTTTAAAAAATTATTTATTTAAACATACACGCACAGTTGTCAGATGCCTAAGGAACAAGTTACCTAGGCTCATGATTTGAGTTGGGACTTGAACACAGATTTCCCAGAGCCACAGCAATACATGAGTTCTTCTTCATATGGCACTTTCACAGTGCTTTAAATTGTGAAGCAATTTGAAAGGGATTCAGTTGCAGCCGATGGGAGAACCTTTTGCTCTCTAGAACTTGTTGGACGTCCAACTCCTATCAGCCCAAACCGGCACGGCTAGTGGTTAGGAGTGATGCCAGCTGTAGTTTTGACTACTTCTGGAGTGCCACAGAGCTTCTTATCCTGGCCTATACCTTCTGTAGCACATGCCTAACAACCATTTGTGTGTTGTTCTAAGCTAAGCAGATGAAGGTCCGTTTTGCTTTGCCCCACTTGCTTTTCCTCAAAGGTCCCATAGATTGTTGCCAGACATGGATATTGGGGTCTTCTGTGTATTTCTGCCAGACCTACAGGGAATTTTTCTGTAATGCGCCCGGGCCTTTTTGGTGTCGCACTACATGTGTGTATGAGTTGGGGTTTGACAGAGAAAAGCAAGCTACTTTGGTCTCCAGGGAGGCACAGGTAAGCTGGATGCTAACTCTGCTTCCCTTGCAAGCAATTGCTTTGAATGCCTGGAAAGCACCCCTCTCTGGGGTTAGGAGGAACGTAAGGGGTTTGGTGGCGGCTGCCTGAGTGCTTAGGAGGGCACCACCGACCTACTCAGATGGGAAAAGGGGGAGTAAAAAAGGTTCTTTATCCCTTCTATTACATGATACAGTTGCATGATACTATTGCATAATACAGTCACCTTGTCTGATATAAAGTCCACCTCCTCTCCCCTCTTGAGGAGAGTATCAGCTGAAGAGGCATGTAAATAGACCAGGTGTGGCAGTTGTTTTCCTGGGTGTGTCCAGATTAAGGATATGAAGGGGGTGGGAAAATTAGGAAGGGGGTCCTCCCCATTCTTCCAGGTTTATTCCTGGGTTTCACTCCTCTAGTAGTGATATTTGCAGTGTGTTTGCATTGGGAGACAAGCCTTTGAAAGGGGTACACATAGCTTTGAATTTAAAGGTGTGAATGGACATGTCTGGAGGGAATGGGGTACAAGATGTTCCTATATTAGTAGCTGGAGGAAGGCAGGAAAATTCCTTCAGGCCTGCTCTTATCTTGTTTTGGTCCTTGTTTTGGTTACGTGGCCAACCTGTATTTAGTTTAGTCTCTGGAAAGGGGATTTTGAGGGTGTTTTTTGTAGCCTGCTTTCATGCCACAAAAGACTGAAAGTGAAAGGGCAGGAGCTCAAGGGCATTTTATTTCTTGATTTCATATGTTCCAGGACTGAACTTTGTCTCCAATTAAACCCTGATTGTTCTAGTAGCTACACTGGCACAAATGTTTTGGATTCAAGTAAATCGCTCGAGAAAATAAAGAAGAGGCTTCCCTTTCTGGTTCTATTGCTGGTTCTCTATTTTTAGCTGCAGTTTTTCTTCTTACTCTTTTCCGTGTTTAACCAAATGCCTTACGTTAGTTGCTGTGTTTTAATTTTTTACATTTCTTATTTTGTTGACTTGATTTCAGAGTTTTTTTACTTAGAAGCTCTGGCTGAAAGGGTGTGCAGCCTTTTAAGTAAATAAACTATTTCAATGCAGCTTATCTCTTAATCGGCTGGAACTACTGAATGGGGAGGAAAATTAAACGGCAGCTTCCATCGAGGAGGAGAAAACAGTTTGGCTCCATTATATATTTTTTAAGCAAAAAGTATGAAAGCCTTCAAAAAGCTTTCTAAACCGTGGTAGCCGAGTCTGTTTCCGAACGGTGTTGCCAGCTGTGTATTTCCTGAGAGTAAGGTCATGTGTTTTTGCATTTGTATTTGACAGCCTGCACCTATGAGCAGAGTTACCGAGGACTGGCAGAAAGCCACAGCCCTGTTACTGTGCCTGGCTCAAGGGTTTGGAGCACTTATGTAACACTATAGCAAAGGAAATACAGTCTCCATCCATCCCCAGCCCTTCGCTGGCTTTCCATTTCTGGTTTTGTTACTTAGCAAAATCTTAGGTTTCGTCCTTTCTCTGCTAGAGAACAAACTGCCCAATAGGAACCTGCATCGAAACAGCAGCAACCAATGGAAGGGTGGCTGGGAGGGGGGGGTGGAAAGGAGAGAGAAAGATTTGATTGTCTTTTGGGTTAAGGATGAAGCAAACCCGTCAAGTCATATGATGGCTTTACAAGATAAGCATATGACCTGGGAATTGTTTATGGAAGGATGCCCCTGCTTGCTTTCCTGCTCTCTCTCTGAACATGCAGAATTTATGCAGATGCCTCTTATTACTTGGCCCCAAAATGATACTCTTGCAATGATTTATTAATACAGGCTTGGCTGCTTGTCTCCAGCCATTATTTTTCTCCTAAACGATGCCTCCCTCCTCTGCATTTTTGTAGAATACAATTTAAATCTGTATTTTCACACACACACACACACACACGCACACGCACACGCACACACACATAGTTTATTTCTTGAATATGCGCTTTGTGTGTTTTTGTGTGTGTGGTTTGTTTTTTATCCTGTAACCATTGTGTAACAAATCCAGACAGGAACATTTCCTTTCCTCTTCTCTGCCCCTATTCAAGCAAATATGCTTTCTGATTTGAGGATTGAGTTAGGCTTGTGATTGAGAGGAAAAAACTTTGTTCCCTTTAGGGACATTTCTCCCCTTTTAAAAGAATAAGGCTTTTAAGTGCGTCATTGCAAGACACACTTGGTGTTAAGCCACATGGTACCTTAGCAGAATGTGACTGGGTTCTCTTAAGATTGTGCATGCCAAACCAGCGACATTGTGCGTTCTGTGCAGCTGGCCCAGTTATGGGGAGGGTGGGGGGTAGATGGTTTAAAAAGTGCTGAATATGTCACCTTCGTTTTTGTGGTCCTACTACTTCCTGCATGTGGAATTTTGCAGTACAGCCTTGGGCATATCTTTAGCCTTAAGAAAGCATGAGAGGGTCTCTGCCCCCCCTTCTGTTTCTTGTATAAAAATGGCTGCTGCTACAACTTCTAATAAATAATAAATAAACAATATGTGCAAATGATTCCTGAATTAAGCTCCTTTTGGTTTGCATTAATTGAATTGGTCCAAAGATATATTTAAGCTAGCAATCTTTGCCTACAAAATCATTCCTTTCCTTGCCTGCATCAACCTATTGTGTATCGGGGGAAAATGGGTGTTTCTAGAGCCTTTTTAGTGTAGCTCTTTCTTCCTTTTGCAGACAAATGGTTAAACATTGAGCTGCAAAATAGGAAGGGAAATGCAAGTGACATTCCATATAATCTGAGGCTAAAAATGATTGCAAGTATTTGTGTCCTTGTATGTTGTGGTCAGATATGCCCTGTTGGTATCTGGAAATCCCTGGGGGTTGTATCTTGCTAAATTATACTTTGTGAGTAGACCCATTAAAATCAGTAGGCCTAAATGAGTCATGTCCATTAATTTCAGTGGATCTGTTCCAAGTATGACTTACATTGGATGCAAATCCCAGGTTTGGGATGGAGGTTATCCCTCTCCTGCCCTCTCCCATGTGAGGATATGAGGTGAACATTGGGTGAAGATTCATACATTACAAGCAGCTTCATGGAAAAGCATGGGAAACACTTCCGCATGGCTGTGGCCCCGGGCAGCAGTTATAATGTGGCATCAGTGCTGCCTCATGAAACCACCAATACATGGGAAAACCACTTCTATGAGATGGTCATAATGTACAAATCTGTCTGAATACATGGAAAAGGCTTCTCACAGGGATCATTCTGAATAAGGAAAGAGCCTCCACACTGGGTTCGGACGCCACTGGGAATATGGTGTAGTAGTGTGTGGGGGGGAACCTTGTTGTGACTGGTTCTTGTGCAATATTGCTGCTCGTGGAGCTATCACTGTGAGTAAACATTTCCACCAGCACTAATGTGGTAGCTTTAGTAGGAATCCTTATCTTAATTGTGGTGGTGCACAAAGACCTCATATTCTGGTGTTTAAAATCAGTAAAAAAGTGCTCCCTGAATTGCCCCCTCAGTGTTCTAGCCCTGATCTGCAGGGAATCTACAATTATCATTCATAAACTTCGAGTTTTGGCAGGATTTCTGCCGTCACTGTGCCCAAGAGGCAGAGGAGGCAGTGTCTGGCCCTGCATGTGCGTGGTACAGTAGGGCTCCAGAGCAATGCAGTAAATGCTCATAAAAATAGGCTTCCTCCCCGAGCATTATATAATCAGAGGGAGTGATGTCATTTGTAACTGTGGAGAGTATCTCTGAAATTGCAGCCCTCCGCAGATGGGCGACTGCTCACCGAGTGAGAGGAGGAAAAGGAGACCCGTCCGACTGTGGTGTGACACACTGCAGTGTGGGGTTTTATGGCTTGAGAGAAGGAGAAAGCACAGGCTGGCAGGGTGCACAATCTGTCTTTTAACATGCACTCGTGTGCTTGTCGCATAAGCTTTGTTCAAGGAAAATATGAAATTACATCCATGTGCACCCACTTAAGGAATGTCGGTGGGTGTAGCCTTTTCTCATGCCTGCCTGGCAAGGTGAGCCTCCCAAAACATACTGGATCTCATCCACCTTTGCATCAGATCAGCCTAATCCAGCCAGGATCTCTGCCTCTTTCATTTTGAATGGATCTTGCACGTGTACTCTTATGGCTAGCCAGCAGTTTTCTGTCGAGAGATGTAGAAGCTGCAGAACTCCAGACTCTGTAGCTACATAGCAGAGTCGAATTTGACCCATGTTTGCAGGAGTCTTCTCTTGTGTTTTAACATGTTAAAACTACTTGTGGTCTGTTTTGAGAATGCAAAGCACCTTCCTTTATTAGGTCAGTATGAACATGGAAGCTGGCCTCATTCATTCCTCCCACACTGTTCTCCTTCATAATGATACCTTTCAGTGCTACAAAAAGCGGTGTGCTTCAAAACTGGTACTTCCTGTCTCTGCATAGGGCCTTGCGTCAGTCATTTTTGCCCAATAAAGATCAGGAGTGTGGTTGATAGGCTACCAGGTCAACCTTGGTGCTTGCTTGTTTATACCAGTACAAAAGGTGTGTCAATCTGCTGCCAGACAAATATGACCTGAAAGAGTTGTGTGTTCTGGTTTTTTAAAGAGAAGTTATATACCACATAGCATTTTTGGAGCATTCTCTTAAGTGGTTTGCAAATATATAGAATTTAAAATCAAAATACAGTAAAATATACAAATAAAGATCAAAGTACAGTAATTGCATTGTAAAAGTTTCGTCACTTAAATGAACAAATCGGCAACTGAACATGGTAACCTGCTCAAGCATCAGAATGAGGCCTGAGTAACACACAACCAAGTTTTCGGATATGTTTGAAGCATCTTGGGGGAGAGTTTTCCAGAGGGTTGGGGCTACAGTTGAAAGGGGCTGTTTTTGTAAGGTTTCCGGATGGCAATCCACAGTCTGATGACTGTAAAGGTCAAGTTGGGCTATTGTAGGAAAGGCTATCTGCTGGTATTCGGATCTCTAGTTGTTTAGAGATTTATGTGCCAGTAACAAAACCTTGAAACTGGCTCAGTAGCAGATAAGCAGCCAGTGCAGATCCCTAAGCACTGGTGTCATATCTGTAGAAGTAGCCATACCATTTGGCATTTTAGCTGCTGCATTCTGTGCTCACTGCAGCTTCCAAATGGAAGGGAAGCCCCACATAGAGCAGGTTGCAGTAATCTAAGTGTGAAAGTTGCAGTTATTGGGGATTAATATGACTGTACTGATGCCCCTCCCTCAAAAGAAAAGGTGGGAAGTTTCCACATTTCTCCCCTCTTCTGCTGGAATAATCTATGCATGTGTTTTAATCTGAAACCAGGTTCTCTTGATAAGTAGTGGAGCTTTACAGTTCCTAATTCCTCTCTCAGGGAGCCTTCAACAAAGCCACCCCCAAGTTAGACCTGCTTTCCTTCCTATCATAAACGGCATCAAATATTTAGTCCTTTTGCCTAGGCACCTTTGGTATGTATTTTAAATAAGGGTGCCTGTTGCTCTGCGAAAGTCCTGTTGTAGACTAAGGAGACAGATTTAAGTCCTCAGGATCTAAGTGCCCCTGCTAGATGTCATTGAATAAGGGACATTTGGTGGGTGGGGAAGCTGGTAACTTTGATATCAAAGCTTGGCCTGATAGGTCATCTGCTTGTGAAGCATCCTGTTCTGCAGGATTTATTGTGATACTAAGCAGCACATGGTCAACTCCCATCCTGCTTGGATTGCAGGATGCGCAAAAGCCAGTTGGTGCGTACTTTGCCTGTCCATTTAGAGCATTTCAGGAAACATCTACGTAGGTCACACAGTGTAGATACAAAGAGGAAATGATTCTCCAACATGTTGCAGAGGAGGACGTTATCTGCAGAACGTTGCCTTTGTTCTGACTCAGCCCACAAGCCTACTACCTGCATATGAAATTCACCAGTTCTTTGCACTGGTTCCAACTCCCAATACTGACCATCTAAAAAATTATCCTTACGTCTCCTGCAGACTATGGTTTCATCCACATCTACCACTTGGAATTAATTGCTTAAAATATAGTGGTATTCTAGATTATCTAAATGTGCAAGGCTGATAAAATGCAGAGACGGGAAGCCACCCTATTATGTACAGAAAGCTTTTCTGAATTTAAAGGCACTGCTTTAGATTTGAGGAAATATTTTCACCCCTGGTGTCTGGGCGAGATATTATGTTATGTCAGCATAACCTGCATATTAAGAGCTGGTAAAGTTGACTCCTAATGCTATGGGAGGTAATTACCCAGCAAAAGGGCAAATATTGAGAGGTGATGAAATGTGTTACCTGGTAACTATCATGTTCTGCATTTTTACTATCTCTGAAGGAAAACAGGAAACCACCTTTTACCGAATCAAAACTTTGGTGCACTTGGTTCAGTATACTCTACACAGACTGGCAGCAACCCTCTAGATTTTTCTCCAGAATTCTTTTCTCTCTGATTCTTTTTGTGGAGATGTTGGGAAGTGAGCTTGGGATCTTTGCTATGCAAAACCTCTGCTCTTCTAGTGAAGCCCTGAAGCTGAATGCATGGATTCCTCTCTCTAAGTCCATGAATCAGAGCCACTTCTGAGTAGACAGTTTATAGCTATGAGAAATATGCACATATCATGTCGGGTACAAAGAGCAAGATCCTTTCATTTATTTACAGTATTTGTATGGCACTTTTCTGGCAGACCTCACAAAGCGGCTTACGGAAGATTATTACAACAATAAGCACCTGCTTTTTAAAGAAGGGTTACAAAAAGTGGAAAAGACAACCTGTTTGTTTAGAAGAAGCTGTTGGTGTTTTTTCTCCCCTCCCCTCAGGGCAGGTGGTCCCTTCAGATGCCCCCGTGGTGACTGTTCCAAGTTTTTAAAAGTTTTACACAGCTTAGGACCCAGGCGGGTGTTGGATCATCTTTTCCACCCAGTCACTGAGTTTGCTGTCTTAAAGCTCTCATTTGGGTGCTTTTTCCTTTGGAGGCAAGGCAATGACCTGGAGAGAGCCATCTCTGAACTCTTTCCCCAGGAAGTTTCACCTACATCATGGTCATTTTGACAGCAATCAAATGCCTTTTTATTCCTCCAAGCCTTTTTAAAACCTTGGAAGCCACTGTGAGAGCTTTATCTGCTGTTTTGTACTATACATCATCAGCTGGTTTTTTTGTCATTCTTTTGGAGCTTTTTTATAATAATAACTACTACTACTACTACTTCTACTACTACTACGATCCACTCTGTGTGCCCCTTTTGTGTCAAAGATGTGGGTTATGCGTCCTGTCACCCTAGTTCAACCTTCAGAACCCTCAATTTCATGTCACCTTTCTTCAGTGCTGCCAGACAAGGGGACTTGTTTCTGCATAACAAAGCAATGTAATTAGTTTACCCATAGTTATACTGTGCCCTCAAGTCATACGATGATCTTATATTGCTGCAGTGAGATGGCTGGACAAATCTGAGTGTATTTGCATAAACAGTCCTACATGGACCTCCCCTAATTCAAATTAGTCACTACCCTTCAAGTCCAGCAAAGCCCTCCTAAGGCATTTGCAAGTGCACCTGTTGCTGGGGTGGGAACCATTAACTTGTGTCAACTCCCTGTGTCAACCAGCAGCTGTCAATATAATTTTGTTATCTGAGTTGCGGGGCCCTCTTGATTGGCAGCATGGGTGAAGTGCTAAATAGTTTTCTTTTTCCATTTTAGGAAAGATACGAAAGCCGGGGCAAGAAATGGAAGGTGTTTAGTATGCATTGTTCTCTTCCAGAGTTTTTAAAGGTTTTATTTATTTTTTTACGTGTTAAAAAACAAATCCAGCAAAGACAAAGTCAGAGCCTTGGGGCTGTTTTTCCAAGTGAATTACAGCCTTTTGTGAAGAGTTTTTTTGGAATACGAACACTGACAGGCTGTCCTCTCTAGTGGGTGCTACTCTTCCTCTGACAGTTCATCAGCCAAACCCCTGACCCCACCACCCTTAATCATCCTTGCTTGTCAGTGATATAATTGTGCGATTACCAACACCTCCCCCCTCCTGGACTCCTTTCAGATTACTAACAATAGTGCATGTGAAATACAAAATGTAAATGAAGCACCCAGACTAATTTTTCGGCCTTCATTCAGATGGACTGAGCTTGCATTCCCCTCCTTTGTCTATGAACATGACTGATGAAGGCTTTCAGGAACTCGGGAGGCCTTCAGTGTAAACGGAGAGGCTGACGTCATGGTGTTATCGATTTGGGGATTTCACTTTCAGTCGCAGGCTGTGAATGAGCATTGGGGAGATTTCTTCAGGAGAGGGACGCAAGAACAAACGGCTACCAACTCTACCTTTATTGGTTTAGTTCAGAAGATGGGCATTTTGGCCATTGTTGAGGAGTGTTCTGCATCATCTTAAAAACGGTTTGGGGGGGAATATAACTTGTCTTCACCTTGCCTCCCTGTTTCCTATCCTATTTGAAATTCAGGTTTTTAGCTGAAGAAACTGGCTCTTTTGCATATATTCCTTTAAAGCACCATGTATGTGGGTGGCGCTGTATTAAATATTTTGATGGGAGTGTTTAATAAAATAATTTTGCATATTGAATTCAAAATGAGCTCTAATTTAATTCTGTGTGTTCAGTGCCTCCTCATTTCACCTCAGTGTAGTCTGCATGGTCTTATCAGGGTCAGGAAGGTCTTTATTTTGACCTGAGAATGGATAGATGTGCTTTTTATCAAGTGAGGTGCTGGGAACAGCCACAACTGGAGATATGATGAAGGACTTTTCCCAGGGAACAGGGTGTGTGGGAAATAAAGGGTCCAAATAAGTAAACATATGCACATATATACCTAGAAACCAAGGCTACCATTTGTAGTGGATCCGTGACTGAGCAGCAGTGAGGCCTGGGTAGACCTGACTTCTGAGAAACTTGTATTCCAGATCCAGTCCTCTATTGCTTTCCATGAGTGACTTGGCGTCCAGACAGCTTCTTTCCACCTCTAGCTGTAACCCTGAATTCTCTCCCTGGCTCCCTTCACCACTTTTAGCCCTACAATAAACTTTGCAGCCCCCTCCATCATCGTGTTTCCTGAAAGTGGGGGCAGTGGCGTAGCGTGGGTTGTCAGCACCCGGGGCAAGGCAAGTAATTTGCGCCCCCTAACCCGTGGATTTGTGCCCCCTAACCCTAACCCCAGATGTTGCGCCCGGTGCGGCCGGCCGCCCCTGCACCCCCCACGCTACGCCACTGTTTGGGGGAGCTGACATGTTTTTAGTAGGCATTGTAAAGAGTACAGTGAAGGCAGACCTGTTCAGGGAAGTTTTTAATGCCTGATACAGTAGTACCTCTGGTTATGTAAACTTTGGAACGCAAAAGTGGCAAACCCAGAAGTATTTTACTGGGTTTAGCCACATGCGCAGAAATGGTCCTCCAGTTGTGAAAACCTCTGGATCCGGCCGGACCTCTGGAACGGATCCCATCCACAACCAGAGGTACCACTGTATTTTATAGGAAAGTGCAGTTTGCTCTTATTTAAATGAATAACTGTTCATGTGCACCTGTCTTTGCCCTTTGCCTTTGTTTCTCAAGTAGAAGCCCAGTGGCAGGTGAACTATAATTCAAGATATCTGGATCGTTTTCTATGGGGCCAGTAGTGATTTCTCCCTGCTTCAGGGAAGACCATGCTAGAAGACTTGAAAAGGATGTGGTCCTTTGTATCTAAGGGTGTCCTGACAACCAGTGTTTGTGTCAGTTGTGATTTTAAAGCTGGATTTGTCAAATGTGTGGTGTGTGGGTTGGCTGTGAGTGATTGTTTAGGAGTTCCAGCTGGTACAAAAAATGCACCAGCCTGTCTCTTGTCTCCTGACAGGAGTGGGTCACTAGCAGTATGTTACACTCATGCTTTGGCATCTGCAGTGGTTCCTCATTCGCTTCTGATCACGATTCAAGGCTTTTTATATTAGTTTAGGCCTAGTGTACTCCTGTGTTCCACTGAAATCTTTGTGGTTGACCAAGAAACGCCTCTTGACTCTGCCATTCATTCTAGTGTTGAAGGGAAGCAGAATTACCCATAGCTGTATTGCTTTATTCCCTCGAAGATTACAAAAAACCTCAAGCCTTATCTTTTAGCAAGTGTTAAAAAGGTTTTTTTGTTTGTTTGTTTGTTTTCTGTTTTGTTTTTGCTCATTGGGCCTAAGCCAATCAAGGTTAGATTTTTTGGTAGATGCTGTTGTAGTGTAATATTTACTTTGATTTAGGCTCCTGTTACCTGTCCTGTAGTATACTGAGTATTTTAAAGAATGCAAATTAGCAGTCAATCATGAGTCTGATATGCAGTTGTATTTCGAGTTAGCTAGTCTGGTATTGATGTGCTAATATTCATCAGGACCTTGACTTGTGGATCTGCATTTGTCCAGGGTATGGAATGCTGTATTTTATTGAGGAGAGATGGTTTCAATTTGCATCCTTGCCATGGACTCATCTGTAGTATTATTAATAATAATAATATTCATTTTTTTTAATTACCCCCCCCCATGTGGCTGGGTTTCCCCAGCCACTCTGGGCGGCTTACAGCATATATCAAAACATAATAAAACATCAACCATTAAAAACTTCCCGATACAGAGCTGTCTTCAGATGTCTTCTAAAAATTATGTAGTTCTTTGTCTCCTTGACATCTGAAAGAAGGGAGTTCCACAGGGAGGGCGCCACTACCAAGAAGGCCCTCTGTACTGTTACATATGAAGGGCTGTATGTCTTGTGCTCACTACATGATGGTATTGTATAATCCTAGGCTCCTTGTTGATCTTTTAATAGGAAACATCTTGAATCGGTTCCCTAAACACAGTGGCTGGATGTCAAAATAATTGCATGCGATGGAAGAATAATGGTGGTGGTGTTGAACATGCCGTCTTGGTTTGAGCTCTATTTAGTACATGGGGCTTCTGCATTTCCAAGTTTCTTTACTGAACACTGAAAAATTCAGGAGTACTCCAATGAGTATGTGATAGGTGTTGCCGATGTATAACCAGTCGTTGCATTTATGTCTGGGAATGAACTTCGTCTTAGGTCACTGTAGATGGTAACTATAAGGAAGGCAATGGATTGACTTTTCCCACAATGTATGGGACAGATCATCTAGTTAATCCCATAGCCTGTGCCTTATTGAACATACCATTCTATTGAGGTCAGAGTTTTGCCACGTAAAGTGAAATCTGTTGAATGTCAGGTGCGGCTGAAACAACAAGGTTGTTACCAGATGCCTGGGGGAAGTGGGGTACTGTTGTTTGGGAATCTAATGAAATGCAGCTCTGACTCCCACATCTCTTCCTCACAGGCGAGCTCACCTCCGCCTATGTCTAGAACGTTTAAAAGTTCTGATACCACTAGGACCTGACTGCTCCAGACACACAACCCTCGGGCTGCTTAACAAAGCCAAAGCACATATCAAGGTAAGAGCTGCATCTCTTTGTGTTTTTCCAGCACGTTTCAGTAAGATTAGTCTGGTAATGAAGTTTTGATTATCTAGGAGCCATAATTGCACTAAGGAAAGTTGACACCCTACCTTGGAGGATTAGTACCATAACATTATTACATTGTAAGTTTTTGGGTTTTTTTACAGCACAGTCCTATGCATGTTGACTTGAAAAGGGCTCAGTGAATTCAATAAGACTTTACTGAGTCCCAGTAAGTGTGCATAGGATTGCAGCCCTAGTTTGGCCATTAATGTACAGATCGACCTAGCATTGGGAATACTGTTCCTGAAATGCTACTCTTTGTTTTTAAAGGATTCTTTTTAAACTCCAGAACGTTTGCAGCTTCACAAACCAGGAAATTCATCAAGAGTTTGTCTTGCACCAATGCCATTAAAATCAATAGGAGTTGTGCAGGACACTGCAGTCTGTAAGCCATTGGAGTCAATTGAAAAATATTTATTGTGCAAATGCCATTAATTCCAGTAGGGCTTGCACTGGAGTTTTAACAGACTATAATCACTATAATATCCAAACTGCGGCTCTCAGCTTCATGTTAGAAACTATAATAGAAAGATACAAAAGTTTAATGAATTCACTGCAGGAGAAGCTGCAGTCAGATGTGGGAAGGTTTCTGTCTTCCCCAGGCTGTTCCTATAGCATATTCAAGATCGGGAGGTTCTGAATAAGTTCAAAACTAATATGTAGTATGAATGCTTTGGAAAGGCATTTGGCTATATGCAATGAGTTTATTGCACTTTACTACGTGCGCCTTAAATTTATATCTGGTGTGATTCATTATGTCATTAATCATAGTCTTAGAATGCAGATTTTTCCACAAAATTAAATTAAGAGTTGGATCATTTGAAATGATGTGCCCTTCTGCTGGCATTCTTTGTAAATTAACTCTCAAATATATTGAGTGTATAAATACCACTGAAATACTGAAGAAAACAGGATAGTAAATAATATGGCTGAAATCGTAAGATGTTTACTTGGCTAGAATTTCTCCTGAAACTGTAATATGCACACTGAAATAAAAATAGCAGTGTCCCTTACTGCCTTAAAGACTAACAAAATTGCTGCATGATTAATAGCAGCAGTAGTGT
This sequence comes from Podarcis gaigeae, assembly GCF_964106915.1. NCBI lineage: Eukaryota > Metazoa > Chordata > Lepidosauria > Squamata > Lacertidae > Podarcis > Podarcis gaigeae. The sequence continues at coordinate 53,677,530 of NC_139681.1, read as the reverse complement.
TGTTTCAAGTTGGGCTTTAAACTCTTCAGAGATGGAAAGGGGGAAAATAGTAGAATTTGAGCTGGACGAAATTGTTCAAAATCAAGCCCAATCTCAGAAGCAAGGCAAGACCAGTGAAAGATCATTCAACATAATCTAGACCAAAGTGTGCCATAGAGAGAATCTGATGTTCAGCACAAATTACTCCAGGTAACTTAAGCAACTGAGCCAAGCCACATGCTACAGGGAAATGCTGCTAAGGCCCACCAGTGTTAACTGTTGTTGGTTTGTTTTAATGCCCTGAAAAGGGAAAGCCAACACAATAGTCAGTAGCAACACAAAGAAAGAGCCAGACTTGTTTTGAAGCAACACAGCAGGTGCTCGTGTTTGCAGTTTTTCTGACTCTTCTCCTGATGGTTTGCTTTAACAAAGGGTAGTGCCAGGCTCACAGGGATCAGGATGTGCTTAAACACACTGGAACAGCTCAGGCTTAGCAAGGGAGGGGAACCGTGCTTGCTTAAACGGATGGCATTAGCCTGAGATGACTTTAGAGTTACGCAACATGCTGGCCATCAGGAAACCCTGTGCACTGGCCTGGTAAGATTTCCCAGCTGCGATCAAAGGAGTCTGCAGCAGATTACATAAACCACTGTTCAACTGCTTCGAAGAAATACCTAATAAACCAAATGAACAAGGGTACACCAACTTTTTTTAAAAAAAACAACAACTTCTAATGCCTTTTCCACTTAAATAATCTGAACAGGGCTGAATGTTCCTGGGTCAGGAGACTATGATCCACTAATGGAGAGAGCTGACAGTGCAGCGTCCCGTGTTAATTAAGCGCTATACTCGATCTCCCCTTGATTTTGTCCTGTTAATTACTCACCAGAATCCTCACAGAGATGTTTTCATTCTTGTTGCCACCACCAGCAAGCTGTTTCGGTGCCACCCGAGAACATAATTCATTTCAGATGTTAGTCAACAGAGGGAAATGAGCCTGCAGAAAAATACTAGGGAAATCCTCTGTAAGGATGTAAGAAAAGGTTCATCTCGTCCAGCATTGTGTTCTCACAGTGGCCAACCAGATGCCTATGGGAATCCCACAAGCAGCTCTGGGGCGCAACAGCACTCTGGCACTCAGGGGCGTCTTGCCTCTGACAGTGGAGGCAGAACATACCGTAGCTGTCAAGAAACAATAATTTGCTTGCTTTTTATCATGGCAGAAACTTGAAGAGGCTGACAGGAGAAGCCAGCACCAGCTTGATAACCTGGAAAGAGAGCAAAGATTCTTAAAGCGAAGATTGGAGCAGCTGCAGGGCTCTCAGGAGATCGAGCGAATACGAATGGACAGCACTGGATCAACCATTTCCTCAGATCGCTCTGATTCAGAGCGGGGTCAGTATTTCATCTGTGACTTTAGAGGAGGGTGCAGAATTTTTGAGGCTCCCTTTCCACGCATCTCCCCTCCTTCAGCCCATGAGCAGCTTGAATCTAATTCACCTGGCAAGGCAGCCTGCTTTCAGACATCTAAAACATTATTTATTTCATGGTAGTTTCTTAACAAGGCTCACGGCTGGAGTCAGATGAGATGGGGTTCAAGATATCATTTTGACCCCATGCTGCTTTTCGTTTCCTGTTATGGTATTGGTTTTTGATTTTCACCACCCTGGCCCTTACCTGGCCCTATTCAACACAGAAAATAGTAGCACGAAGCACAATCCAGCGCAAAGATAATGGCTTTAAACCCCATTGATTTGCCATCTCCCAATGTGCACTGGAGTGTTTCATGTGTTGGATCCTCCAGTGACTGTGAAGAAGTGGGTGGCCATACCCAAATGTATTTCAGATTTTCTTCTTTTAGTCATGAGGGACTACAAAACATATTTGGGGAAAGCTCTCAGATTCATTTGTGGCAGAAACATCTCTGGATGCAAATGGTACCAGTGTTGTTACTATATTTAAAATAGATTTGAAAAGCACAAACTGTGAATACGAGAATGACATCACTAAGGTGTGACAAAATGATTTGCACTTCTTATCCTACATAGTACAGGCAAACCTCGGAGATATTGTGGGTTCAGTTGCAGGCCACCGCAATATAGCAAATATTGCAATAAAGTGAGTCACAGAAACTTTTTGGTTTCCTAGTGCATATAAAAGCTTAGACTACAGTATATTGTGAACATCTAGTATAGTGTAAAGTGTGCAATAGCATAATGTCTAAAAAAGCCCTCCAATGTGCATATCTTAATTAATGTGACACAGAAGCACAACATGCATATGCTGTTGGAAAAATGACTCCTCCTTGATGCAGGGTTACCACAAACCTTCAATTTATTAAAAACACAGTATCTGAGAAGTGCAATAAAGCAAAGCGCAAAAAACGAGGTATGCCTATAATTGGGAAGCAGCGTTAACCAGAATGATTGTCACATTAACACTGATAAGCTCGAACCTAGTCTGCCTTGGCATAATATCAGTATATGTCAACATGGGGTTCTTAGATGAGATGAAGGGAATAGCAAAAATATTGTGCCCCAAGTCATTGTGTCTGTGCAGGATCAATTAGCAGCAGAGTCTCATCTCCCTTATAATACCCTTGCTAATTTGCTCTTGCTATGCTGGACTGAAATAAGGCTGTATGTATCTGGCATAGCTATTATTTTAACCTGATTTCTACATAACCATTGAGAAATCTCAGAAGTGGAGATGTTTGGTATGTTTCTCCAGGATGACTCCAGAATATTATTATATATTGTTTCCCCCTAGAAGTTTGTTTTATCTTCTGAGGATTGTGAGCCAGTGTGCTTGATGACCCAAAGTATTGTCCATATATTTTTAATGGCATGGGACATACATAATGTGCCATGCAGTTTGATACACTATGTGGATTAGTGTCCTCTTAGTGGATTAGTGCCTGTCTTTTATGGTTGCCTAGAGGAATTTGTAAATACAGGGACACACTTGCAGGTCAAGGCTCTTTGCTGATTCAGTCATTCGGAGAAGTTTCTAGTCTATATTTCTCCCTGAAGTGCTAGTTTTCCACATTCCATATTTTGGTATTTGTATGCACTAGAGCATTTCAACATGTGTTGCATTCTGAGATAGTACAGTTCCATGCTCTGCTGTGTGCTTTTTCTAAGTGTTTGAAACAACAGACTGTAAAAGGAGACTCTGTGCTAGGCATCCATTGGTCACGATGGCTGAAGGTCTGCATGTCTTCCTGCTCCACAAATGACCCTTTCCTAGACCTCATTTGCCCTTGCAAATTTAAATCTCTGAGAACTAAAAAATTTAGAATGAATCGTGCAAATTAAGTGAGAGGATGCCAATTTACTTGTATTACTAATTCAAAGCGTAGAATGTGATAGTGTCTGGGTATAATTTGCATGCAACGATTAATGTGCCTTCCCTGGTTTGCAACAAAGCTCCTTGTTGTTGATTTGAGAAGAGGTAATCTGTTTTCTAGAGCAGCAGGAGTTCAGATTTACGATATTGTATTGGTAACTATCTGCTTAATCCAAGGCTGTGCCACTAGATATGAATTTTCTATCTTGAGCTAGCAGCTGAAAGTGATAATCTAATCAATAACTTTCTAATCAAAAATAGTTGTGTAGTAATAAGCTCCTTTCCTTGCTCAGGAGCATTCACCAATAATTTAAAATGTTTAACCCAAAATCTGTTAAATTGGGAGTCCAAATCAGCTGGCACCAAATGGGCTGTAATAATAATTCTTTCAAAACATTGATTAATATAACGAGACAGTTTCCTGCCTTCTGTTCTTCCTTTTTCCTCAATGATACAACACTAGACATTTCCAAGCAAATCTCATGATGTGGCCAGGACCTTTTGCCAGTCTTGATTGAAGAGTGAACCTACCCTGACACTAACTTGGGGGTCTTCCTTCTTTTGCAGAAGAAATTGAAGTGGATGTGGAAAGCACAGAGTTCTCCCATGGAGACGTGGATGATATCAGCACAACCAGTACAAGTGACATTGATGACCACAGCAGCTTGCAAAGCATTGGGAGTGATGAGGGTTACTCCAGCGCTAGTGTCAAGCTCTCCTTCACTTCCTAGAGCATGGTGCTAGGGCAGAGCAGATGATTTCTTTGGGGTAGTTGAAGTTCACACAGCAGAGCTCTTAGATACAGTATTTTTCTTCTCCAAACCGCACTTCAACAGCTAAGCTTGGACAGATGCAACTCTAGAATAGCTCTGTGGGTCCACAGGAGGGTGGGAACCTAACAGGGGAGTCAGTCAGTCTCCATACCGTCATAGTCCAAAATACTGACTTAGTGCTGAACCCATAGCTATTTTGACATCTGAAGCAGGACTCCAGTTGTGCACAGCTGGACTGAGATTTGCCCATGTATAAGTGGATAGCTTTGCTAAGAGATTATTTGATTTGGACAAGGGATCTTGGTGATTCTGGCCCGAATCCTTTTTCTCAGTTTGTCATACCTTCTGAGAAATGGAATTTTTTCCATCTTCAAAATTTAGCAAGCTTTGTTAAGAGCCCTTGTGGTGCTAAATATAAATAAAAATGCTAGTCCAATATCTCACGATGATGATCTAACGCTAGTCCCAGATTGTGGGACAAAAGTAGCCAAGGGGATACTAGTTTCTTGGACCAGCCTCTTCTGATGAGTTTGCACAATTTTATGAATTACAAAACTCCTTTCTTCATTCTCCTTAAAATCCCATCACTTGATTGAAGCTTCTTTCCCCCTTTAACCTGAACGCGAGAACTATGGGAAGTTCTTGTGTACTCTCACCAGCAGTAGCTAGTCCAGTCAACACCTTCTGGCCACTAGGTTTCTCCAGTCAGCTCTGATCATTATTACCTAAGAGATAACAATAATAGTTAGAAGCTCTGCTCATGCCCTGTGAAAAGAGAGGTGCTGCAAATCTGGAAGCAATTCTCATTCAGCTCAACTTTTCAGCTGGACATTGTTTCAAGGCAAGAGCTTGTGCCGCATTATTTAGCACTAGGGTGTTGAGCTGTAAAATACCAGCACACAGTGCAACTGCTCTCTGGATTCAATGGCTACAGCAGTAACTCCTTGTCTATAGAGTGATGCTTCTGACAGAGCGAGACAGACAGACAGACAAGCCTGTAAAAGATACGATGTGCAGGAAAGGCACAGCCTCCATTCTGAGCCGCAATGATCCTTTTTTTCCCCCTTTTGCAAATTATTTTGATAAATGTTTGTAAAAGTTGTTCAGGTGAGAGAACCTACATGCAACAATGTCTTTTTAGAACTCCTAGGCATGATTCTGCAGATGTCTTTTGTAACTAACACCAATGGAAAGGGACCCGTTTTTCTGCTGCCATGCACAAAAGGAACAGGGAACTCTCCTCGGGTTTTATGGCTCTTCCTTTTGATTTCCTTTATGGATTCCCTTTGCAAACTTTGCCACCTGGATCCAACCATAGTTGTGGGCCCACAGTTAACATGGCATGTGTCTCACAGTTCCTCAGGGGACGCCTCCCACTCTCTCTGAGCAGGAACTGTTGCAGTTGTCTTGCTGTTAACAAAATAAGATTGTATCCAATTTTTTAAAAATGATTTTCCTTTTGCGATAAGCTTTCTAACCTGCACTTTGAGGTCTTCTTTGCTTTCACTTTAAGTTTTTAACTACAAGGATTTTTATTATTGTTCCTTTACCAAGTTTAAACTTCTTCTTTTTTTTAGAGACCTCATTTATGACACTTGTTTGAGACTTAAGTAATTTGCCTACCCCGTAATTACTAAGGGAAAAAAGAGAAAAAAAGAAAAAAATGCTTTATAAAATTCATAACTTATTGCTGATTATAATTATTGGGTTGTTAATTTCAGTCCTGTAGATTTTTAATTTTATTATTCTTTAGATAGGGCTGGGCGACAAAAAACAAAACAAAAAAACAAAAAAAACAAGGTAACCTCATTTAGCAGTGCAGTGGAATTGTGTTTAAATGTTAGCATATGGTTCTGCTTAATAGTAGCACTTTAACACCATTAAACATTTCTGTATCTGAAATGCACTGTGTTCTGCCATTTTGGTCACTCATGATAATATTTTAGAATTCCCATGTTCTTGTGCCTGGAAGTTTTTTAAAATACCTATTGGCCATGTGATTAGATGACCCCAAATGACCTCTCATGTAGATCTTGTCTTGATACTGATATGCTGCGTGTATGTTTGAACCCACATGTTATCCATTCACCCCAGAGCTATTACTGTGTCATATAATACAAGACACAACTTTAGAACCTGTGTCATGAAATAGAAGCATAATCCCACCAAGGTTATAGTGTGTTTTATAGAGCTGGGGTTTTTTATTTTTTATTTTGTTTGGTAAAGCCTGGATCCAGTTGTTGTTCTACCTTAATCTCCCCTAGGTGACTCTATAAACATTCTGGTTTACTGCATGTAGTACTCTCTCCCTCTAGTGGCTGGAATAAGAACCCATTAGTTGTAGTTAATGGGAGTAAAACGTTCAGCTGAACCAGTAGCAACAACTTTTATAGTACTGAGATCTGTTAATTGGCCCATAATCTGCATGTGTGAAGCTATAGTGTCCCAGCACAATTCTTTGGGACTGTCAGAATGACTGGCTAGAACTCAAAATGAGCCAAAATTGTAGTACTGAGTTGTGTGGGTAGCCTTGGTTTGTGATTTTGCACACAAAAATCTGTCCAACTGACATCCTTTGAGTCCATTTCTGATCACAGGAGCTCATGTAGCAGAGTACATGCTTTGAAGGTAAAAGGAGTTGAGTTCAAATCCTGACATGTCTGGTTGGAATTTTTTTTTAAGAAGGACTAGAAAAAAGATGAGCCTGGAAAGTTGCTGTCCAGATGTTTAATACTGATCTAAATGCTCTGGTCCATGGGGTCACGAAGGGTCGGACACGACTAAACAACAACAGCAAAATGCTGTTATGTGTCAAGATCATGTAAAAAATAATTAGATGGGAAGGACGGACAAATCTCTTCATACATTACTTTGTTGAAGGGGTAACATGACTGTTCCTGGACCCTCTTTAAGAATGTTTGGGGAGTAGGAATTTCCTAGTTCCATAGATTCCCAGAATGATTTAGAATGTTGGGGAGTCTACACTGATAAAAAGGTTCTCTCCTTCAGAAGTTATTCCTCAACAAGGCACCAGGAAGAGCTGTGTGTGACCTTTGGGTTAGAGCTAGACACACAACCTCCCTTTGTATAATAAGTAACATATAAAAAAGATTCTACCTACACTAAATTCTGCACAAGCACAATATAAACCTAGAGGGTCTTTTAAGTGTTGCTCTAGAATCACATACAACAGTTTGTATGTTAAAGAGCCACTGCAACAAGGTACAACAGGCTGAATATGTATGTTATATTAGCCGTTCTATTAAAAAAAAATGAAAAGGGTATGTTTGTGTAACTTAAGAATCAGTGATAGCCAGAAAGCAGCTCAAACTTCAATATAACATCTAGAAAAGGCTTTATTTCCCCATGTTCGTCATTAAATTGAATTTATATATTGAAATTTCCTCGTTCCTTACACTTGAGATACATTTATATGTAATCTTCTCCCCCTCCCCATGTCTAATTTGTAATGTGACCCTATGCGTGTTTGCTCAGAAGTCACACTGTGTTCAGTGGTGCTTCACTTTCAGATAAACGTGCCTATATCTGTAGACTGAGACCCAAAAGTTAAATGTGACTTTGCATTTGGCATAAAGATTGCATCAGCTGCAGGAATGGGCCATTTCCAAAACTGATAATCCCATATAGGTGCATCACCAGGCCTTGAATGGCTGGGAAATTCTATTCACCCAAAAGTTAATGAACATAAAAAGGCTAAACTGACTTCGTTATCACCAAGACTGTTGACATTCATGACACTTACTGAGAAATATATCAGTCCAGGTTTGTCTTCATCTTGGTGAAAGCTCTTATTTCAGGTATTTGTCACTGTTAATGCTTGTGTGGGTAATGCCAAAATGGATGTGTATCTTACTATATCCAAAAAATGCACAAGAGTTATGTTTGTTTTCTGCCACCTAGGAAATGATGGACATAAGCAACCACTGGTGAGGTTGCTAGTGTCGATGTTTATTCTCTCTCTCGGATTAGGCATGGATATTTCCAAACCTTGCTATAGGAGAGCCATATTCCTGGAGATGCAGGGATTGAACTCTTTCCATGCAAATCATGTGCCCTATATCTGAGCTTTTATGAATGTGATGAAAAATGGAAGCAGCAGCTGTACATGCATGGCCACTTTTCCCTGAACAGTCTTGAGTGAAGCAACTAGACAGCACTGAACTTCAAACTCGTGCAATGTGATGGACTATATGACTTGGAGCACACTATGGCACTTCAGTTCAAAGACAGTAACATACTAGTGGAATGGGCTAATATGGGCAATAACAACTTACAGTTAATTAAAATTCATGATTCTCAGAAACTTGAAACCCTCTTTTGTTGTGACTTCATCTTTTGCTCTTCAGACTTCATGCACTGAGGAGCTGGAAACTGCAGTTCCAGTAGCACATGATTGGTCATGCAACACAAAAGTGGAAAAAGGGTTTGAGAGTTAAAGAATATTTAACCAATGTGAACCCATGATCTTAGCTTCCAGAGGCAGAGCACCAGGACCAGTTGAGGTACCATGGTTTGCATCAGATCAATGGCCTTAGAGAGAAACTGGCAAATGTCAGAGCCAACTGAAAGCAGCAGTTGTTACCGTTCACTCTTCACCTATGGCTTAATCCTTAGCAATTTTACAACGCTGGCCTCCCTGGTGCACAGTCTACACCTGCCATCATTAAATTACGCCACTGGAAAGTTCTAAACAATAAGAATTTACAAAAGAAGGAACACTAAAAACAGAACCGTCAACATCAAAAATTGTTCGTTTTTCTCCTCTAGCCAAGTTGCAAAGAATTTTTTTAACTGTACTAAACACTATCCACTATTTCTCTGTTCAGCTGGTCAAACCAGTGTGGGTATATATAAGCCAGAGTCAGAACTTTTTTTTTTAAATGCTAAAGATCCCTTTAAGAAAAACAGGAAATTTGGATGTAAATGCTACTAAAATAGCTATGAAAATCTATGTCCTCATACTTCAGATACCACTAGCATTTACGTAGTTTGCCCCGCCCCTCTTGATTCCTTGTAGCATATGATCTTAGTTTTAGTATATTACTCTATTAACAACCACTGCATACAGAAGGAACCTGCTTCTATGACTACAACAGGACTAGATTAAAGCTCAGGGCCAACTCAGATGATCACTGTCCACAAAATAGCTGGGGGGGGGAGGGGGGAGAGAGAATGCACAACTGTTCTACACTGGACTAACCTTCAGCTCAATACTAGGCAGAGGATCCAGCATCAGGAGTTCAAGAAACAATGGTTACTGCAGCATGCCAAAAGCTGAATGCTGCATGTGGCTGTGGGTGTATAAGACAAGCTGCTAAGGAAAACGGCAGGATTTTCCAGTAGCTACTATTGCGAAACTTCTACGTGTGTGAATCAACCTTCAGCTCCTTTCCTATTTTCTGTAAGTTTAAGATAGATATTTAAACAAAGTTACTTACCTGAAGAGGCTACCTTTCTCACCCACCCCCAAATGCAAGCTACAGTAGCATTGTACAGTTTCTCAAATACACAGCTATCCTTACAAAAGCAACAGGGACCAAGTCATACACAAAGAGTTCAACAGGCTGGTCATTTGATTACAGTGGGCTCAAGCATGCCAAACACTCTATTATACCGTGGCTAAAATCTCCAGTCAAGTAATGCTCTGCAAGATTAACTTGTCATATACAAACATATACTGAATCCAATGTGGAAGACACATATCAATTCAGACATTTGCTAGATAGAAAAATATCAGCAAGTCCTGCTAGAAATTTTACAGGAGCTAGGCAACTTAGCAGGCGCTCCAACACACAACAAAATATTGCATGTCAGGAAGCTGAGTGTAAGTTATATACCCTTCCCTATAGGGACTACAGCTGACCCCCTAAGGGAGGGACCAACCAGGTTGTGCAACATGATGTTCTGGCAGTAACTAGGGGGTGTATTCAGGCAGGTGTTTCTTGCATAGCAGCTCATTGCTTGTTGCAAACTGCCAGAACAGATTAATCCCTTTTTTGAATGAAGAACATGCCAAATGAAGACAAGCTAACCCTTTATATGCATAAAATGCCTTACCCATTATAAAAACATGATTCAAATTCAACCCAAATAAGTAATGATAGGGCTCCTCCACAGAGAAAATGTGCTTCTCTGGAGATATTTCTGATAGTGCTCTTGTTGGAATAGGCTGATGTCCCTATTCAGCACCTACTGACGTGGTACATTAAATTGTTTTAAAATCACAACACCTAAGAAAAAAGTGCATTTTTTCATCAATCACTGTTGTGCTACGTAGCTCTTGGATTTTAAAATGCCACAGTCTTGCGGTATATAAACAATCCTGCTACTGATCTTCAAGCCTAGCTATCGCAGAATGCAAAGGAAATTGTAATTCTAGCATGACATCTCACTTTGCAAATCTCAACATGTTTTCCTAAACTTACGTCTTCTGCAGCTTCTAACTATTACTTTACTATTTTAAAAGAAAAGAGTTACTGCAGTGTAATCTTGCATAGGATATATGTTTGCAACTATTATATTCTAATGTAAAATGACAATACAGGTCTTTAAACCCAGTAAGTACATTTTATCTTCAATCACATTAACCAGTGTCTGATGCACAAATTAGGTTTGTGCCATTATAATTTTTCCCAGCTGTTAAAAAAAATACCAGCAAATCTGTTTCAGCCTCTACTGAATTATGGGTTTCCTTTGTAATTTGTGTATTAAAGGGGGGAAATGTACAGTGCTATGTTTCTATATAATGATACTGCACTGGTCTAGGAATGCAATTCCATGTTTAAACAGATATGTATCCTCTTGACAAATATTTTTATGTGCAATTTTATTTTTAAGATTTCTGTTATCACTACTTTTGCTTCCTCTGAGATTTCCTGAACTTTGGTGCAGTTACTCTAATGGTGCTGTAGCCAACTGCTACTTGAGGAACTGAAAGATAAAACCCCCCAACCAATCCATGATTGGTGCTTAAGTTGACCAGCGCCAATCGTCAAAACAATACTGAAACAGCATTATCTATAATGGTGCAGGGATGGTGCTGACAAAGATGTTACATTTTCCATCATTGTAAACATTATTCTTTTGTTTGTGGGCATCTATATAAACTTGCTTAAAATATACAAATAAATTTTATGAAATTTTATTTCTAGTAAGATTTGTTACCCTTTTCTCTTCCCACATCGCTAGTGAAAAAAATTAATACTAGTTCAGTTGTCAAACTGCTGCAACAGCATAGCTCCATCTACGTTGATTAGAGGCTTACCTAGTCTACTGAAAATTGCAGCCCAGTTTTCCATACAAGTGCACAAATCTCCTGCAGTAAGTTAAAAGAACAGTAGGCTCTGCTGCACTGGCCTCCAGCTTTACCTGCTTTGAAAAGAAGTGAAATGCTTTCCCATAGGAAAGTTAGCTATTCAGTCACAACAAACAACAGAATGTCTCAGGACCCAGACATTCAGAATTTGAATGATCAGCTTCAAGGACAACTGAAAATCCTGCCTCAATATGCATGTCTTCCTAACAGGTAACTTGTCATCAATTGCATAAGCCACAGTACTGCTAGATAAAAAGATACTGCTATAGTCCAATTTGACTAAGGAACATCTCTTTAGAAGGAAAAAAAAAAAAACCTTAGTAGTCTGTGGACTTCACAAATGTTATTTCAAAAGTGTTGCAACTCCTACAATTTTGACCATATTACATAATTTCATACCAGATTTAATTTTTTTCCCATTTTTAGATTCTTTGGAAGAAAGCCAAGAGGTTTTGAATTCTTTATTTTAATAAAAGTTAAACATACAAAACTGAAATCAACACAGTCATAAAAATTACCTCCTTTTGTTAACAAGAAGAACCTCTCTCTATGGATGGATTCTAAGCTACTAGATGTGGATTTTAGGCTCAAGTAAACTGTCAGACATTTACACTAATCAGTGCATCAACAAATGCTGATGGTTCCTGATCTTATTTAATTCAGAAAACAAATTACAAAAGGGAACTACAACAACATAATATACATGGGGAATGGAGTTCAGATTAATGAGCAAGAATTACTCTTGTACGAGAAATAACTAAATCCAGTCTTGTTCATTAACTTAACACCATATTTTACAAAAATAATTATCTACACTGTATACAGGGCTATACGTTAACTTTTTGTGTCAGACACATTTCAAGATTGAGAGATAGACTACAACCCTAAGCAATACGTATGGCAAAGGGAAGCAATTGCATCCACAAGATACAAATAGGCCTGGACTTTTTTACACATGGTTTCCCAAATAAAATCAAGGAGGGCCAGCAATACTAACGTAAGTTAAACCTTGTAAGAGGAACCTCCTGTTGCATTTAAAAAAGCTGGATAAGCACACAAAAAATCAGCACAATGCAGGTGACTTGCCATATTTACCAACATAAACGCACTGAGTAATTCTCAATAGGAATAACTATTTCTATATGTAACATCTGACTCTTTGAACACTTAAAAGTGCTAATCAAACCTGCAAAGTGACTGAATACATCTTAGGAAGCCTACAGGTAGGTTCTCAAGACCTATAAATCAAAATGTTCTGCTCCTGACAATAAATATGCTTACCTGCTTGGCACTAGCAAGTGCTTTTTTTTCTGGTGAGAACCTCCACCTTGAGCTGGGAGGATGGTGGAATCTTCAAGACTTTGGATAATACCCAACTAAGTTAAAGCAGACCCCCTGATTTCAGTGGGTTTGTTCCAAGTATGAGTTGAATATCACCCCTTGTGCTGAATTCAGATTTCCCCCTAGTTTTTCTCCATACTCCAGAGAGGGCAAGAGAAATCTACATCAATTTATGATGAGCCTTGGGGAGAAGCAAGACGTCCTACTGCCTTCGAAACTCAGTGCAAGATCTGGGAGTTCCCTCCACCACCCTCCCAACCTTGCAGAGATTTTGCAAAGTGGGAAAACAGCAGTATATCTTCCTGCTTTTCAGGGGTTTTCTGAGGCTCAGTGTGACAGGGACAAGCCCCTGGTTCTGCCACTATCCGGCCTGGGCTAGGGGAAAATGACTGGGACATGCCCCTGAAGTCACACTAAGCTTTAGAGCATCTCTGAGACTTCATGTCAAAGCTCAAACCCCTTCTCCTCAGTTGAGTCAATCATGAGCACAAATTTTACCTACCAAGACCAGTCAAGCTTTGTGGAAACCCTGTTTTGCTCATGAAGATGGATTTTGTCAACACTTCCGGCACAGTGCGTTCAACCTGTAATCTTAAAATTTGAACTGCACTGTTTCTGGCTTATGAATCATTAACTGGAGATTAGATGGCCCAGATTCATTACAAGTCAAGGAAGCAGATGCAGATTGTGATCAATTAACAATTGACTTTCAAAATAGAATAAAATCCAGAGAAAGTCATCATAATTGTACTAGCTCTGCAGGAGTTACAGTGCTTAACAGCTATCCTGCAATAAGATGGCAGGCCTGTAAGCACATAACAGGGAGCAAAGAAAGCTGGGATAACTACTTTATTTCATGACCATTTGTTTGATGGCATTCCCAACTAATGCTACAGGGGTGGACACTTGAGAAATCAGACACTTCAGGATACTGCAAAGGGCATTTCTTCAACACAGTCTGACGTGTGCACATTTATGCAATTTACATCTTTTAAGAGCAAAGGGGTCATCTGAACAGCTATTACCTTGCTTAAGGCTTGTACCAGCATAAGCCAACTGATGTCAACAACCATTTCCACTATGCGCCAATAGTTTACTTTTAGAAAAATAGAACAATAGAAAGGTAAATGTAAAGCCCTGCAGAAGTGATGTTAAGTCATTTTCTCCCTCAATTACTGGGGCATCAAATGTCTGACATTGTACTTGGATGTATCTTGGTACTGTGTCATGGGTTTGTCTGCAATTCCACATGTTCCAACTCCAACCTTCCCTGTTACGCTCTCAGGAGACGCAAAGATGCTCCGCTTTACCTGTGGAACAAATTAAAAGCACCAATTGTAACATTTTCAAATTTCAACAAGTCAGCAAAGGAGTGCTAATATCAAATGTTCACATGCATCATTCAAAAAGCAAAATACAACTAAATTTTAATGATCATTAAACAGGAACCTTTAACAAAAAAGCTGTAATTGGAAATGAAGCACTTCTGCTCTGGTCATGGCACTCAGCAAGTCATATTTTCTCCCAGTGAACCACTACAGTTCTATAAGGGTCCTTTCAATGCACAAAGAAGGGCTAAAGGAAAACAAAGCAAAACATTTTTTGCCCCTATAGCTATAAACTTCATAAAGTGTTACCAGCCTCAGGTGCCTGAAGTGTCTTCTGCATGCTCTGTTAAGGGTATCATTACAATGTGGTGCTTATTAATGCTTTTCCTTTGCCACCAACCACTCAAAATAATTTAGCATGCAAACAGCACACACTAAAAACCTAACTCACATATCAATGGGTCAAACAAAGTGCGAGTTATATTTGGCAATACCAAACTCGAAAATATGAAACATACAAAGAGCTTTGTACCATTATGGCAGCCTGAAAGCATCATAGTGCAAGCAACTATGCCACAAGCTTTATAGGCATGAACTTTTAACTTTACAGGTGCTACTATTGGAACGGTTGTTATCAGAAATCTGTTGTTCAGACACGAAAAATTATACTCAACCTTTGCTACAGAAATGGCTGATTCAGATATCCAAACAGCTGGAGTTTGCTCATGTCCTTACTTGTTTGTGCTTTGCTGGTAACCAGCACCCATTTGGGGCAAAAACCATAGAAGGGAGAGTCATCAGACAAATCAGATATCCCTTTGCCTGGCTTTTGCTTATTGGCTGCAACAGTCTCAGGCAGAAAGCATGGATTAGAAATGTTCCCATAGGAAATAATGGAAATTGCAAAGGCTTGCCTAGCGAACAATTTCCTGGAAGTGCATTGTGCTCGGAAACTGGGATCTGTTTATTCCACCCTATCTGCAGGGACTCAAACTAAGTGTAGTGATATTTAACAATACAGTGGTACCTCAGGTTACAAACACCTCAGGTTTCAGACTCCGCTAACCCAGAAGTAGTACCTCGGGTTAAAAACATTACTCAACATGAGAACAGAAATCGCACACTGGCGGCGCAACAGCAGCAGGAGGCCCCATTAGCTAAAGTGGTACCTCAGATTAAGAATGGTTTCAGGTTAAGAATGGACCTCTGGAATGAATTAAGTTCGTAACCAGAGGTACCACTGTATGTTAAGAATATTATAAACAGATCTCTCCCATTGTATATTCCAGAAACAAACAGCTTTGCCTATAATATTCTTTTGTCTTTGTTTGGGGGATTACTCCTGTGCTGCCATACATTTAACACTGCTCCTCTTCAGCAAGGAACCTCTATCAGTAAGCTACTAATGCAAGCATATACAAACCTGGCCTTTTTTGTTTTTTGAATAAGCTCTGTTGTTGAACTGCTGCCATTTGACTTTCTGGTCCTCTCGCTCTTGCTCCAGTTCTTTGATTCGCTGGGCCTTTTTCAAAGCTTTCTTCTTTTTATATTCTCGTTGCTGAGCAATCATTTCTTTTCTAAAATGAGAAATGGCACTGAAGGTTACTTATGTACCTCAGTTTCCTCTTCAGAAAGTCTAAGGGCAGTA
Source organism: Podarcis gaigeae (assembly GCF_964106915.1). Taxonomy (NCBI): domain Eukaryota; kingdom Metazoa; phylum Chordata; class Lepidosauria; order Squamata; family Lacertidae; genus Podarcis; species Podarcis gaigeae. The sequence continues at coordinate 53,661,777 of NC_139681.1, read as the reverse complement.
ATGTGTCATGGCAAGGTGGTTGCTATACAATCAAGGCAAATTTTCACAAAACATCAAACATGAAGAGATTAAGCCGAGGTGGTTAATTCTGAGTTATCAATACTGCCTTACATCCGCATCTTTACCCACCAGAACTGCCTTCTTTTTACAACATTGGCAGTTCAGCCACAGTATATGGCAATGGTTTTGTATGGGCATTACATCTGCATTGCAACCAACTGGAAGCCCCACATCACCTTTGCTTTAACTTCACTTTTGTTCTCAGAACATGTAGATAAAAGCAAGGATACACTGATTAAGAGAGTCTCACCTTGGGCTAGGTGAATGTAAAGATAAACTCTCAGTACAATGGGGCTTCAGCTGTCCAGGCCCATTTCATTCTCCAGCTGTAGAAAGTGCTGTCATTCCTTCTGTAAAGCAATCTGTGCATTGCAAGTTTCAATAAAGCACAGCAAACCTACGTTCATGCACTACTACGAATAATGGCTCTCTTTCAGAAATCAGTTGAAACTAGCTAATGTCTTGCTAAACACAGAGCAACTCTAGCTCAGAATTTGTCCCAGGGGAAATATACTACTACACAGGCATGGAGCAATCATTTTGGAGTTCATGAGACTAACCAACTCAGCATGATAAGCATTAAAGTTAGTAGCACAAACCATAACACCTTCATCATAATCTCAAACCACTATGTATATGTTCACAGTAGGGATTGAGGATAATTTAAGAACTGCATTTTTAAGAACTGACCTAATTCACTCCATATATTTCAATCCATATTTAAATATTCTTTTTCATTTGGAGTAAAAAAAATCAAAGATTAATGTGAAATTGGAAGGGACCTATGAACAAGCACAAACAGAACAGAAACTGACACATTTGACCACCCCTAGTTCTTAGTACCAGTTCAGTCCTAAGATGGCAAAGACTGTTTTGGGCTTTACAAGTTTCCCTAGGTTGGACCTCTAAAATTGGGGCAGCGAAGCCCATATCCTAAGGCATTATTTAATTGGGGGGGGGGGGAGAACAGACAATGTGCATTACCTCTTTCCCAAATCTAGGGTAACTACGCAAAGTATGGTTCAATAACATCTAAGGATAGTGTTGACTTCTATGACGTTTTTGCTGTAAAATCACCTTTGGGAAGAGATGATTCATCAGCAAAGTAGCCTTACAGCTCTTCTTATTACTATATGACACACTGAGCCAACTGAAAACTGTTTCAGCCACTTACTTGGACATGGGTTTGTTGCCACTGTCTTCCTTTGCTTTCCTTCCCTCTTCCACAGGTTTCAGATTGAGCAAGGGTGTGACTTCAGCATTGCCATATCCCGAAAAGGTGACTGCAGCTGTGCCATTCTCTTCATCTATCTCTTCAATTTCAGCTTCATAACACCTGTAAAGATATCATGGCTGTAAGCATGTGAGTAATGGTTTACAACTCAACCCTACAAAACTTGTATTTGCAGTGATTAATATTAAGTTTCAGGACATTCTTGCTTCATTTTGGATTGGCATTTCAAGTCAAAACTCTTAAAACATAAATTTTGTTCAAGAATTGTGCCTGGCACACAAACTAGTTACAATCCTAAAGTCCAAGAGCTTGTTAGTCAAGTGGTTTGAAATAAACTTCGGTTCTGAATCTTCTGTTACCAAATATATATTTTCACCTTCACACCTTTCACATTTTGTGAAAACTAATTTGTTTAATAGATCTGGAGGATTCGTGTTTGGCTGTTTTATCATTTCTACTAATTTTCACCACCACAAGAGGCATTCAGCCACAATACCCATGTATTTAGAAATTCTATGGGACTTACATCTGAGGAGATATGTATGCATAGGATTACAATGTGAGATTGTAATTTGACAGAGGTTTCACTGCCCTCATATAATCTCCCTCTCTGAAAGCAAGCAGTGAATTACTAACATAAGAAGATGGATTAAGAAAAGCATTAAACAATGTAAGGTTTGTGACAGTAACTTAAATGAAGATAGATAATCAAGGTAATTATCTATTTTTCTCAATCACATCACCTGATACTCAAAAGCAGTACATCGTTAACTAAACTAAGTGGAACGTCTGGGTCCAGGCATCTCAGGGGCCTAAATGGAGAAGCGGAAGGCCATGGCAAGAAAGAGAACCTAACCTTACAGAAAAAGAACTGTCTTCTTCCCATAAGGTATTAAAAAATATCTCTATCAGCAGAAGGCAGGTCAAAGGCAACAGGAATAGGAGGAAATGTGTTGGTTTACATCATCACTTTCTGCTGTCAGCAAATCATACCAAACAGAATGACTCTGATGGGTTTACTGCTGCATCTCACTTCAGCAAAGACCAAGGTGAATTGAATTTCTTCTGGTGGAGGATCATCACTGATTCACTGTGGAAATGTGCAAAAGGATACACCCTAGTGGCACATCACTATTTGTGAAGGGAGCTCTAAAAGTCTTTATTCAACCCTCTTGAAAAATTTGCCTGTGGATAGTTTTGGGAAGGATGTTAAATACTCTGCTTTATATTCCCTTACCACCACGTCTGGATGGGTGCAACAACCACAGATCCTCCCAACAGCAACAGCCTTCTACATGTACACAATTGTGAGCAAGGACCTCTTCTTTCTCTAAGCCCATTCCTGCCCCACTTCAAAGAATAAATTTACAGTACAGAAAAGGGGGAGGAAGCAGTGAAAATTTTGCTGCCCTATACTTCTTTCCCTCAATGGTTCCCAAGTATCTTAATACAATCTCAACAGAGCTCCAAGTTTCGAAGTAAATGACATTCCTACTAACGTTTTCAGATTAGTGATGAAATGTATACACAACAGATTTCAGTTACTGCATACCAGATTTTTCGAAGGTGGCAAATTTTAAGATATTAGAAACCATATTGTATTCTACAACGTTCTAGTCAAATTAAACAGTTAAAACAATGGACCTAACTCTAAAGTTTAATATATTTTGTATTTGAAAAATACAAGATCCAATCAATGATTTTTACTGAACTGGTGCTCAGCCGAAGAGGAGAGTATAAACCAAAGGGAAGTATCTTACCATGGAACTGTATTATTTCATGTAACTTTTACAGAAGTTTGTTTCTACACTTACTGTCCATCTTCACTCCATATTGCCATACATCTGTCTCCAACCTTCCATGTGTGACTTGGAGGAGCAGAAGCAGAACTGTCAGAACTTGCAAGTGTTTCTGAAGGTTGTGTTGAAAGAAGGTCTTTGGTTAATTCTATAACTTCCTGGGGATGGAAAAGAACAAGTCGTCAAACACAGTTTAAGTAGTCTCACCCCTGCCCATGCATGAAGACTATTTACCAACTGCGGTATTGCTGGCAAATGGTAGCAGACAGAACAACACATGAAATCTGTCCACATAATTTACTAAAGGTTTTTCTATAAGCTTTGGGAATCTGATTTCTTAGCAAGTATCTAATACTACTCCCATAGCTCATCCCAATTTTAATATTGGGGGAGGGCAGCAGGGAAATTTCTTGTTTGCATTTTCCTCTTTGCATTACAAATGAATATTATATTTGATGGAAGAGTAAAAAGTAGACTGCAGAAAATGATACACAACTACAGAATGGCGTTTTCTGCTCTCCTTCCAGTGATAAAGCAAGTATTACTGAGACTTTTAAAAAAGAAAATTACTGTGCAATGAATGCACTGGCTAGTGGAAGAAATAGGTTTTTCAGCAAGTCAGTTTTCTTGTTTGAATACTGAAAAAGTGTACTTATGTGAGAATAGCCCACTATACACAAACCAGATATAAAGAATGAACGCGTACAGAAAATACTTTTCTTTATAAAATACATATGAGCAAGGGCTCAGTAGTTTCCTGCATTTTTTTTTTTTTTGCTATTTAGAGATTATAAATAAAACTATTAATAGGCTATATCCACAGGTAATAAATTACAGGTATTTTAGATTTTTAAATCTACTGGATTGTATCCAATACTGCTGTCCCACTTGTGCAACTGAACTTCTCTTTCCTTTCCTCTCCCTTGTACCCACTCAAAATCTGTTCCAGAAGGTTGGGGTAGCCTCTGAAGCAGATTTGTGGGGTATCCAGGGAGAGGAGAGGAAGGTAAACCACATAACACATTGTTGTCAAACTAATTTCCCTCATCTACTTTTTCCTTCCTTCCTTCCGCTTCCCTTCCCCTCCTCTTTTTCTCTTGTCCCTTTAATATGTAATCATGGAGCGGGGCCTGTGCATCATTGAACTTTTGATTGAGATGAGCTTCTCTGAGAGACAGTATCTGCCTGAAAGGTGGAATAAAAATAGAACAAATTTTAACAAGAAAAGGAATAATTTAATACATATGCACCTTTCATATCTGATGCGATTAAGACTTGTCTTTTGTCCTCAGATATTGGCAGCTGAACAATAAGCTTGTAAAAGGCTGCTCTTACATGTAGAAATGGCAAAGAAAACATGAATGAACAAACAGACCATATGACAAATTCATTTGCAAAATACAGTCTAAGAGGAACAAAGAGCTAGAACCACTGATGACTGTTTAGTGCTTACAAGGCACACCTGAATCATATTCTAAAGATAACAGCACACATAATAGTGAATTATCTAGTATTCTAAATTTGTTTCCTAAAAGACTCTAGTTTACCGTGTTTTTCAAAAAGCAAAACGCAAATGAACATACAGATTAACATTTACTCCAGGACAGTGCTTTTCAATTTGTGGTAATCATTCCACCCGGCTTAATGTGAAAGATTACAATTTTTTTAAAAAAAGCATTTAGAGATCAGTGTTAAAGTACCAGTATTAAAAAGGCTGTATACAGCAATGAACAAAATATAAAAGTACGAGGTTCTATTGATTAATCAGCGATATTAATCTATTAAAACTTTTTAGCAACTAAAAAGGTGCCCCAATTGACTGAGCAGAAGGTTTTTAAATATATGTATTTTTGGCACACAAGCACTCATAAAAATTGTGGGTGGCAAACACCATCTTTAAAAAGGCATTTCTTTAACGCACAAGCAAATGCCTTTTCTGAGATAATAACTCTTACAATTCACATGTGAATTGTCTGAAAACAAAATGGCTTATTTGTTCATTTATTTTAGGGGTCAGCAAACCTTTTCAGCAGACCCCTCAGATCTTGGGGGGGCAGGCTATTTTTTTGGGGGGGGGAGAACTTATTCCTATGCCCCACAAATAACCTAGAAATGCATTTTAAATAAAAGCACACATTCTACTCATGTAAAAACACCAGGGATGCCCCACAAATAACACAGAGATGCATTTTAAATAAAAGGACACATTCTACTCATGTAAAAGCATGTTGATTCCCGGACAGTCTGTGGGCCAGATTTAGAAGGCAATTGGACCGGATCTGGCCCCCGGGCCTTAGTTTGCCTACCTGTGATTTATTTGACTTATATGGCCCCCTTCATCAAAGGATCTCAGGGCGGTTTATTGCTTCAGAACTCTTGCTTTTACTCAGGTGCATATTTTATGTCAATCTAATTGCCAAAAATTCATACAATTGAGATGCCTTTAATCACTTTAATGAGGTGACAGCCCTAGTTCTTTGTGAAAGATTTTAAACCCCAACATTTAGCACAGTTCTTTGTGAAAGATTTTAAACCCCAACATTTAGCACATCTCATTAATATCGCCATGGTAAATTATTTGCCACTGACAGTGTATAAGATCCTCTTCACTATACGTGTAAAAACATTTAAGTTACAAAGCTTTTTCTTATTCTCACCTGTAAGTCTTTTTTGAGTTTTAGTAAATCTTCATTTTCTCCATTTCCCGTCAAAGCAGCTTCAACTTGTTGGAGTTGAGCTTTATAGCTAGCTAACTGTTTTGCAAGGTCTTCTGACATCTGAAAAGGGAAAAAAGGCATTACAAAATACTGAGGGAAAAGTCTGTTTGAAAACAGTCTTGCAGAGGCATAATAATTAGAATGCAAATCACTAATGACTTAGTGCAGCCTTATCAATAACAGAATATTTATGTAACTTGCCTTAGTTGGAAACTCCAGCTGGTCCACAGCAGGCTTCCCAAATAATGCCAGATTACCTTTGCAGTAATCAAGTTATAAGGTAGTCTCTTTAGTATGGTTTGTTCCCTTACTGCTGTGTTAATGTTACAATAACAGAATCGTATGGGGTAAGTAAACACCTGTTTCCACCCTGGGAATTTACAAGAGATGCCCACCTTATGTCCCTGCCCTATACCTTATATCATATATTACATATGGTGGGAGGCAGGTAATCTATGTTTGTTTTTTGCCCAAAGTAAAATTTGCAAGTACTGTACTACTAAGCTGTAGTTGATTTCAAGCCACATGGGTTAATGAAACAGGGATTACTGGCACTGGCAAGCACTAATTGGCAACACTTCCTTTTTAGATGTTTACATTTTTTTATTTATCTGTTGCTGTACACCACCCTAATGGTCCTGTTACTCAAGGGTAGCTTACAAATAGATTAAACACTCTGCACATTCACAGATTCTCTGTTGTATTCAGTTTTCCAGAACACAGTCCTTGAGAAGTATGACTATTCAACTGTTCTTAACACGAGAGTCATTTTCAGCATCAAACTGGACAACCAAACTCCTTGCCTGACCTTGACTAAATCCTTCTCTCTTAGCATTAGTTCCAGTAAGGAAATTCACAGCAACGCATGGATTGTGTTTATGGATCATCTGCCACAATTTTGTTATCTAGCCTTGGACAAACCTCTTTCCTCAGTCTTTGTCAAGGTGACAAATACAAGATAGTACAGATAACAGAGTGGGTGAGGCATGGAGCAGAGCAGGGGTGGAACTATTGAGCATCACACTAGTGCTCACTTTGGAAATCTAAAAACTGAAGGCAATCCAAACACAGATCCTTTGTTAATACATAAGAACTATTCTAGTCCTTTCAACACAGGGTGTGAAGTTTAGAAAACACTATCTGTACAGAATTAGCAAAAGCCAAATTTGGTAGGAATGGCTGGAATAGCACGTGACCTGACGTACTATTTTTCAGGGGCTGTGAAGTATGGAAAGCAAATTCTGCATACCAACACCATACTGTGGACAATACCTTCTTTATAATCACAGGATACAATCCGCCAAAAAAGGACTTGACTCCAATTAAAAGGCCCATACGCCGAAAAAAGCCCGCAAAAGCGGTGCCATTGAAACCCAGCCGTCCTGCTACAAAGGAGCGGAGGTTTCGGGACAGAATGGAAGAGCCGAGACGGACCTCCCGAAAAAAAACACAGTATAATCCTCGGAACACAGAAGGCGAATCTTGTAAACCGACGAAACGGGCCTCCACGTGCGGGAAGCCCGCAGACAATGGCTGGCCGTAGACAAAACTTCAGGCGGCGGAATCACTGGGGACCGGGCGGCCGACGCGCCTGGGCCTGAGGGAGGGCCTAACGGAGGCCCCGGAGCGAGTGAGGAAGGGGCAAGAGGCCTGGAGAGCCGAGCGCCGTGTACGGAGAGGGGAGGTCGAGGGCTGAGGAGAGCGAAGGGCCTCCCGGCCTTCGCCCAGCGAGAGGAGAGGGAAGTGGGGGAAGGGCCGCGTCTCTCACCTTGGCCTCGCGCGCGGAAGGCCTCTCTCCGTCCCGTCAGGCCTCAGGAGAAGCGTCTGTGCTCGCGCGCGCGCACCCACGCGAGATCTGACCCCCCTCCCGACCCCCAACAAACGTCGCCCCCTCCCTTCTTGCTGCTTCCTAGCGACGACGCAAAGAGCCCGGCCAGCGGAAATGAACGCTCGCGAGAGGGGGAAGCCGGACCTGACGAACAAGCCGGATCACATGACCACTCCGGGGGTGGGGAAAGCACAAACCAAGAGGAGGATCGAAACCGATTCTTCCGACTCCCAGTTGCGATTCCTTGGTATCTTCCATGTGCGGGGCGAGAGTGGCGGAAGTGCAAAGGAAGCCGCGTAATAAGTAGCGTTCGGCATGTGAGAATCAACCCAAAAAACCCAATCTCGCCGCAGGGCTTATTATTTAAACTGATCGAATCTTCTAGGGGGGAATCGGAGCGGGATTTGTGCTCTTCTGAAATAATTATTTTGGCGGGGGCTCCGCTGCTTCTAACTGCCTTGTGCTCAGGTTCTCCTCCCCTGGTTTCTCGCAGGCCTCTGGCTGGCCACTGTGAGAACAGGATGCGGAACTAGGGGGGCCGTTGGCCTGACGATCCATTGGCTCATCCTTTGTTCTTATGTTATGCACCTGGAAATAAACCCTGTTGGATCCCAACGGAGCAAGACTCTTAATCTCAGGGTCATGGGTTTGAGCCCCACGTTGGGCAAGTTTCCTGCATTTCAGGGAGTTGGACTAGATAACCCTCATGGTACATTCCAACACTACAATTCTATTATTCTAAAATATAAGCCCACTGGCGGGTACAGCCTTATTTTAATTATGCAACCAGATCAGCCTGAACAAATTTAAAAAGGAAGGGAAAAGGGGGGCTTGGTTCCAAGAAAAATGACTCTGGCAATCCCACCCACTATTGAACCCAGTGGGGTTTGACTTTACGTCAAGGGTCAGCAACCTGCGGCCCATGAACCACAAGCGGCCCACGGGGGTCGTTTAAACGGCCCCCAAACCGAGCTGCCTGCTCGGCGAGTCCCTACGCACTGCGCTAAACCGGCGCAGCACAGAGCAGGGGCTCACTTCCATGGTGTCGGAAATTGCGTCTGCGCAGACGCGATCCAGCCCACAGGGTGATCTCCATGGGAATGAACCAGCCCAGGAGAGGTAAACCTTGCCGACCCCTGCTTTACGTGATTTTGGCTTTAGGCGTGATCCCTGGAATGTAACCCTCATGTAAATTGCATACCCTCCAACACTTCTCTACTGAAAATAGGGACATTCTATTCTACATCAGGAAGCTTCTCCTGCGTTTGAACTCTCGGCACACATATCTGTCATAAACGCATATACACATTGTGGAACCACAATGCTAAGATTGGCGACAAGCTTCTGTCTGCTCTCACAACTTGAACTTTGAAGCACGTGTCAAAATGGCACTTGGAAAGTAACCCAGTAAGGATCTGCCCTTCTGTGAGATCCAGTATCCCACCCCTGGTGGAGACAATTCTGAGCAGGATGGACCACTGTTCTTACTCAAAACAAGGCAATCTTCTTTTGTTGTGACCCTAACACCATCCTCCAGTAGCCTCCATGTGGAGAGGGGGGATGCAAAATACTTTGGGGATTAGATGCCTTCTGTTCATGGTATTTAGGATTGTAATAATCATAAATCTGCCCTTATTCCCTTATGGGGGACACAAGAGCCCTTATAGTCTCCTTTGTAGGTTCTCCATCGGTCGGAGAAAATAACAGAGGCCAACCAGAGAATATTGAGAAGCAAAGCAGCTTGTAAGCCTGATCTTTATTAACTGTTGCAACAGGGTGCTCCCCTCACACACAGGAAAAGAGGAGGACCTAGAACAAAGTAGTGGCCGCCCTTATATAGACATTTTAAATTGCCCTTATATAGACATTTTAAATTGTCAAAAAACAAAAACACTGTTTTAAATATCACTTGTGAAAAACAACTTTTGAGTTTTTACAGCAGCTCATTCTTTTCTCTCCCCTGCAAATGTCTGCACCAAGCACTAGATGGCAGCTCTGCTGCATTTGCACAAAACTTTCCCTCCCTCCCAGTTTCTTTGACTGTGCTGTGTGTGTATATATATATCTAATATAACTGAATGGAAATATATCTTTCTAGGGGAAAGCAATTCATTTATGTTGACTTGTGGTGTGCTTAGCAGCTCCTTTTTTGTGTTATTACATTTCTTATTAAACTTTTTTTTTTACTAGATTACCCATCAGCATGCATATGCTCAACACCAAGTATTGCAAATAAAATTAAGTTTATATGCTTTTAGGGCATATTTCAGGTTGCTCTTATGGCATCTTTAATCCCTTGAAAAACTGCCTTGGCTGCCAAGCCAGAATGTCTGGAAAGATTACACATTCTTTGAATGAAGAAAGGTAGGCCAATCATGCAAATAATTTAGAGGCAACTACCCATCATTTGGCACACACACCTGAACTGCTCCTTTCTTTCCTCATTGGCAAAGATTTGCCACTGGACCTCCTGTCCTTGGAGTGGAACCTGTGGCAAATGCCCTCTCAAGACACACTGGACCAAACCCGATGCACTTATGTTTGGTTAAACACACGGTTTTTAGTTTGGCCATACAGGTCACATCCATCCCATACATTTAAAATTCATTTATATCTCTTTAGAACTCTAGCCCAATGGTTGCCATTAATTTTATTCAGAATTGATTTTAGAATGAATTGATTTTAGAATGTATTTCAATTAATTGATTGTGATTTTATGTAAACTGTGTTACTTTTACAGTTGTTAGCCGCTCTGAGCCCGGCTTCGGCTGGGGAGGGCGGGATATAAATTTATTATTATTATTATTATTATTATTATTATTATTATTATTATTATTATTAACAGTCAAAATTTCCCCCCAAAGAAACCTGGGAGCTGTTCTTTACTCCTTACGGAGCTGCAATTCCAAGCACCCTTAACAATCCTCAGCAGTGATGGTGGAGTACATAGAGCTTTAAGACAAGTTTGAAATGTGTCTGGAAATTTAGCTCTTGTATGACTGAAAAATCTACATAATCTTGCTTATATAAAATAAAGCAGGTGGGGGAAATCATCACAACTAGAAACACATTGACATATGATCACCGGCGTAAGGGAACTGTTCCAGTGCTACTTTTCCAAAGACAAGAAGACCCAAACGCAAACATACACAGTCAGTTAAGAAATGCTTAACAAATTAAAACACCCATCCAAACATTTTCATTTTAATTCATGGGGCAATTTCACTGCAGACCAGGGTGATCAAAAGAGACCATTTCTGCTTTAGGCATTCATATTACAGAGCTGGCTATGACTAATAAACGAGTTACTTCCCACAGTGCTACTGATGACCAATTTGTACAGCTAAAAGGAACAAAGCTAACACAGGTCGTGCTCAACATAAAGCAAGCAAATCCCAGGAATGAGTCAGAGATTGTGCATGATATTTTACAATAAATGAAGGGAACGGGCAGAACCACTTTTCTTGTGTACATAAAGACAATGGAGCATAAGGAACAGCTTGCATTGACATTGTTCACTTTGCGGTGATGGGCTTTTTGTTGTTGTTTAATTGAAATGGTTTCTATCAACTTGTGTGTGTTCTTGCATACACCCTGTGTAAATCTATTCCTCAATAGGTAAAACATAATTGGAAAAGAATAAATAAATTTATATGAGAATAATATTAATAATAAAAGATCAATGGGCCAACTACTCAAGGACATGGAAATACAGGTATTTCCCATTTCTGTTGTCCAAATTTAAAGTTGCATCTAGTTTTCTGATGACCAGGATCTTGAATTCTCTCAACCAGGCTGCAGTATTTTCCAGAATCACTGATTTTAGTTACCGGTAGTTTGTTTGTTTTTTAATTCAGCTAAGTTTCTGTTTAATTTATATTGTTTGCCCTCTTTCCCTGTTTCTTCAGCTTATGATAAGGTTTACTGGCGACCATCACTGATATGAATCCTGGCATAATTTTTGCATGGGGAGTTGGTAGGCAAATGTGAGGGATAGGTGTCTCTGGTTTGTATCCGAAGGACTGTGAGTGAATGGGGAAAATACACTGTTATGTACTGAGTTGAATAGGATCCAAAAGGCAGCAGTCTGATTGGTCCTAGAACAATAGGATTCAGAATGCAGCAGTCTGATTGGTCCTAGAACAATAGGATCCAGAATGCAGCAGTCTGATTGGTCCACAGAAGCCACCCAATCCAGCTCCAGGTAGAAGGGAATCTGCAACCTGATTGGCCTACAGGAGAATCCCGGAATTAGCCAATCACGTGGGGCCGATTGTGTAAATAATGTATGTAAGGCAACCGTTCTGGGGGAACTTCCATTCCTCCTCACTATGAGCTGAATAAAGAGCATGAAATCCACTCTCGACTCCGAGTATATTTCATGCACTAGTGCTGTTCAGTAAATTTTTGTGCAAGAGCTAGCCGAATACATCTCATAGTGGTGTGCTATCACAGTGTTATCAGGGATTGTGTTACAATATATGCAGCAGTGAATGCAGAAAATATAAGCTGTCGTGTGTGTTCTAAGGAGCCATAAAATGGTCTTGAGAATGAACATGTGCAAAGTCTTACACGTGCATGACCCGTTGAGCTCCTCTGGACTTGGAGCAGCTAAGCTGGAAAGTACTCTTTCATCAGCAGAATAAGCCTTTCTCCTAGCAGAAGCAAACCTTTGGTTCCAGCCCTGTGGCTAGGAATTCCACTTGATATCATACTGTGATGACAGCACTGCTCTGCATTTCTCCTCTTTTGAAAGAGCTAGCTGGCCTGTTATTTTCAAGATGCCAGTGAAGAAAGCAAAGGCCACTGTAGTTTTAGTTTTCCTCTTTTTCCAACGTAGCAAGATTTAACATTTTGAACCTGGACAAACATCACAAGGATAGTATGGGTGAAAGAGAAAAAAAGCAAAAGTCTAATTCCCCCGTGGAGCCTCGTTTTTCCTTCATGACGCATGTCTTGCCAATATTTGAGCTGCCCTCTTCCATCCTCTCCCACAGCGCCTGCTACTCTGGCCTGATCCCTTTGTGGAAAAGTGTATTTGAATAAAATCCCCAGGCAAGTGGCATGGCATGACACTGGATTAATGTAGCCCAAAGGGGTTGGAGCTACATGACTTCAGATGATGGTGACTTCTGTGACATAAATTCTTCAGCAAGATCAGGTAAACCTGTCACTTTAGAGGAAACTTGGGGGTATTTATCTTACAGCTATGACTAATCCATTGCACTGTGACTCACTCTGTGATGCGTCATCAGAAACCTCTCAGACTTTCTAGCGGTTCAGTTAACAAACCAATACATTTAAAAAAATCAATTTTCTCAAGCTAATTGGATAGGTCGCCTTAGTACTCTGGTGAGCTGCATGTAATGAAAGAGGGTCAATGGCCAGAGTGCGGGTGGCATAAATCTGGGTCTGAGCATGTGTGAGGTTGCATTATGGCACCTACCACATGGCAGCGGCGACGGCAAAGAAAAGTTACTTTTCTACCACTATTGTGTCCACAAGTAGCCTTCTGGAAGAGCTTTTCCAAGTGGAGAATGGGCTTTTGTCCTCTGGCCAAGAGAGCATTGCTCTGACACCCTCAGCATCACTTTAAGGACAAAATTGGCAGTTAGAGCATGTCCAATGGCGCTTTCCACTGCATTGTCTGCTCCATCAGTACCAGACCAGTTTTGATTACTGCGGCCTGAGGGTGTAGACAAGCTGCTTGAAGAAGTGCAGCTGGCCACCTGCCCCTTGACTCGTGCACATCTTGGCTTCTTAAAGTTAGCCCATGGGGGTTGACTGGGTGGGTCGAGAGAGTGATCAAGTGCTTCACTGGACTATGGGGAGGTACCATTTGCCTTGAAGGAGGGGTCCGTAAGAGAACCTCCCTGGAACCAGAAATATTATACATTATTGCCCCGTGGCTAACACTCCCTCAGTGGCTAGAAGCACCTATCTCCAGCTACAGCTGGTTTCTCCAGCTGCAGCCTCTTTGGGACAGAAATGAGGTAGCCCTGGTAGTCATTGCTCTGGTAATTTCCAGATTGGATCATTACAATGCAGACACTTCACACTAGTATTTAAACACTAAAGGTCTTCTAGACTCCAGATATCCGAGAGACCCTCTCAGGTGTTGATAAGCCTGAGGGGCTGCGTTGGTAGTTCCACCTCCCTCAGAAATTCAGGGTGGTGGCGACCCAGCAGATGGCATTCTGTGTGTCAGTCCCTCCCTAAGGTGCGGACTTCCCTTCCCACAGAGCTGCATCCATCACCTTCCCTATACAGCTTTTGGGGAATACTGATGATGCGCCTCTTTACCCCATGTGCCTTTGTGTGTTTTTTTCAGGATGCGCCCTATTCTTGTGATTGTAATTTGCTTCATATGTTTTTAACACTGAATTTAAATTGTTGTAACCTGCCCTGGCACTTGCTGGTGAAGGGTGATATTTGAAGCTGAGGAAACCCCGATCGCTATAATGTTGATGGGTAAGCCATCAATACTCAGCGGCGCGGTTTGGTGCTAGTAACAAAATAATTAATGTGTATAAATATACATGCCTTGTTAAGACCATATCTACTTTAATTAGCTACGTTAAATAAACAAAATTGGAACATGAAATAATTATGTTTTGCTTCCGATATGAGCTTAACGATAATATTAATTGCCTTTCAGCTTGAAAGACACCCAAGGTGATAAACAACTCAGGGGAAAAAATATGAAACACGAAGGCTGCATACTTATTTGATGTATATTGAACAATGCGGGTCTTACTTCCAAGAAATCATGCATAGGATTTGTCTACCCACCACTGAGTCCCCTTTCCTCAGAGTCATTGTTTATTCACATATATTTTGTTGGGAGAAAAATTGTTCACTTAATACAGAGGATGTAAACAAGATGCCCTCCAGATGTTGGAGTACAATTCCCACCAGCTTTTGCCTATGTGGCCAATGACTGGGGTGATAAAAGTTGTAGTCCAGCAACATCTGGAGGGAACCACATGGTCTAGCCCTGGCCTAATACAACCCAAGTCTTAAGGAACCCTACTGAGCCAAAAAAAATTGTGATAAATCACCCTGTTATGTTTCATCAACTATTTTGCAATTGCTGATCATGTATCAAATAGAAACTAACCATGAATTCCTGGGCAGCTACCATTTGATAGCTATGCCAGCAATTAACTCCTGGTGAAGCAGGTCTCTTCCCAGTAGCTAATGTGTTCTCTTGGCCTTCCTGGGGAAACAAGGCTCTAATTTATTAATATGTATTGTTCCATAGTAGAATGGATATGGGAGTGGGAAATACTAGAAGCTTTTCAGCCAGTATTTTGGTCTCAGGAGTCCAAGAAGTCAAGACCATAGGTCAGGAAATTATTCACAAACACCTGAAACTATTGATTATACTTGTAGCAATGAAAGGATGTAGAAGTTCAAGATATGTGCAAGACTATGGAATTTAGGAATAAAATTTACCGCATCCATGACCTTAAAAGAGAATTTGTTAAAAATGATGTATAGGTGGTGTTTAACACCCACCAAACTAGCAAAGATGTACAAAATGAAAAATAAGAACTGTTGAAAATGCACTGTAAAAGAGGGCAATTTTTTCCACATGTGGTGGTTGTGTGACAAAGTGAAGACTTTTTGGGATAGTGTGTATAACAAGTTAAAAAAAGATCTTTAGGTACACCTTTCATTAAAAACAGGTGGCATTTTTGCTACAAATAGTTGGAGAGGACATTAAAAAGGAAGGTCAGAAATTCTTCCTGTATGCCACAACAGCAGGAAGACTACTCCTCGCACAGAGATAGATGGAAACAACAGGATACTCCTACAAGTGAAGAATGGCAACAGAAAGTATTGGAGTATGTGGAAATAGCAAGGCTAACTGGAGTAATCCGACAGCAGGACAATGAGAAATTCCAAAAAGAATGGTCCAAATTTATGGTATACTTAGAGAAAACTGTACATAAATAAAGACACTCACAGGACTGAAATAAAACTCATAACGCTTATTGTAAACATTTGGTTAGACCATAAGATGTAGTGCTGTCATAAAATAAGGATTGTATGTTTAAAGTATAATACAAAAACGTATTCAGGAATTATAGACACTTACAGAATGCATATATAGTAAACATGCTTAAGTAAGAGCAGTATAGAGAAGCCATAAGAGGGGTGGAGGGAAATTAATTTGGATAAGGTATAGATTTTAAGGAGAATAATATTGTTAAGCTGTATTGTGTTTAAGATATTTGAAAAAAAAATCAATAAAAATCATTGAAGGGGAAAAAAGGAAGTTCAAGATATGTGATCTGTCTCAGTGCTATTCTACATGTTACACTAAATAATTAGGTAGCAGATTATAACGTTCATCATGTGAAAAGCAACTAGCCTTTAAAATGTTACAGGTGCCCTCCAGCAAGCTGATCTTCAATGAAATTTGGAGGGTTTTGTCCTTTCCCATGCAGAAAGAGAAGGAACCACTGCTAGCTTATATCTTGCTCAGCTAATTTCTCCTGCTTCTTAATTGTTAAGGAAATTAATTGTTAAGGAAATGAGATGAAAGAAATAACAGCCACATGCCAGCATCTTGTTTTCTTGATATGAAGGCAAACACCTCCAAGTTTTCCTTGACTATCCCTTAAATTGTGAGCAGTCAAAGCCTGTATCCTTGCATTTGGTCAATGTAAAACATAGCCTGTCTCTGAGGTGGCAGAATTCTGGACTGCATCTCTAGAGATTGATACAATCCCAGGTAGTCTTTTCATAGAGCAACATTAAAATGGAGTATCCCTACCAGCAAGCAAGCACAATGGGAAGAGGGTTTCTCTAAAAGTTTTCCTGCAGTGCAAGAGCTTTAAATATTTCCAGCACTCCAAGACAATGGTATTTTATGCATATATGCACTATACAGGGCAAATATTTGCTATTGAACCCACATCGCTATTGCTCCAAATGTGTTTGCAAGGAAGTTGCTGAGAACACTTTGCCACCAAACATGATAAACATCTATCAAACTACCTTATTATCATGGCACATTCAATTGCTTTGGGGACTGGGCGTACAAATCCAGAAAAAAAGATTCCATTTGACATTCATCAAAGCCAGCAACGACGTCTGCTTTACAAACACTGCAGAATGGAGTCTCTTTCTTTTCAAGCTGTTTTCACAGTTGGGATGAAATCACAGCTGTATAGATTTGAGAAATAACACTGTGCCATTTCAATAAGCACTGAAGTCTTGGTTAGGACCTCAGATGCATACAAATCTCCACTCCTCCTTTCCATTGTGTTATTTGGGAGGAGGAGCGCGTACAACACTTGAGGTGTGACAGAGCTGCTGTTGGAAGAAAGCTGTGGGCGGAACTAGACACACTGGGAGCATGCGCTAGCACTTAGCTTGGTTTGTAATCAAGGTCAGGAACTTCAACTGCAAGGGGGATGCCATGCTCAGCTTTGGCCTTTTCCACACAGTCACACAATGTCAGACACGTTCAAACACATGAACATGCATGCACCAGACATGTGGACACGTGTTTGCAAACACATGTGCAGCATTTTCAGTGCTCCCCACTCCGGCGTTGGGGTGGGGTGGCTGAAAAGATTCCTCTACTTGCCCTTTAGAGAATACCCATACACCCCACTGGCCTTTTACTTGTAAAGAGTAAGAAGAGGACTTATCTCTGATCTTAGTGCTAGACTCTAAAATAAGAGATCCCTCTGTCTGCTATTCAAGGTAGCACTTCTCCCTGCCCCAGCGCTGGAGTGGGAGTGAGAAGAAATGCTGTCTTTTAAAGTTCAGCCAAGACATCTTATCTCACAATCAGATCTGGAAATAAAGTTGCAGGGGCTAGCAAGCCATTTTCTGCGGTTTGGTGGGCTATAGCAAACGCAGACGTTCTGCAAGTAGGCTCCCACACAACTGGGAATCCCCGGAGGTGGAAAAGCTGAGTAACCTTATACTTTTGGAGAACCCATTATTGTACAAAAAAGGCTACTGTCTAGCTTAGATTATTTTCAGAATAAACTGTTTTGTTTCTTTTATTTAACCTTGGTTTCTCTGCCTGCTTCGCTTAAACCACCATCCCTGAATTAAATATATCTTAATTGATTGAATACTCATAGTCCCAAGAAGCACAATTTCTGCATTGCAGGGAGTTGAACTACAGTGGTACCTCGGGTTAAGTACTTAATTCGTTCCGGAGGTCCGTTCTTAACCTGAAACTGTTCTTAACCTGAAACACCACTTTAGCTAATGGGGCCTCCTGCCGCCGCCCTGCCGCCGGGGCATGATTTCTGTTCTTATCCTGAAGCAAAGTTCTTAACCTGAAGCACTATTTCTGGGTTAGCGGAGTCTATAACCTGAAGCGTATGTAACCTGAAGCGTATGTAACCTGAGGTACCACTGTATATGGCTTTCGGAGTTCCTTCCAGCCCTACAATTCTATGATTCTACAACTGCCCCTGCCCTGCTGGTTTACGTTGAGAAAATGGCAGATGCGCTGGATGTTGTTGTGCGGTGACAGAGAGATCCAGGCATCTCACTCAAAGCTCTTGTTTCTCCCCTCTGCCAATAAAAGAATTAAGGTAAACTGGAAAACTGCAATGTAAGAAATGACGGAAGTCTAGGCTGGGTGTGTCGTGTTAGCAACTAGACTTTTCCACACCAAACCCTTGAATGTCTTCTGACGAAAATGTGCGTGTGGGGGGGGGGGATTGTTGAAACTTTCCAAATAT
Organism: Podarcis gaigeae; assembly: GCF_964106915.1. Classification (NCBI taxonomy): domain Eukaryota; kingdom Metazoa; phylum Chordata; class Lepidosauria; order Squamata; family Lacertidae; genus Podarcis; species Podarcis gaigeae. The sequence goes on along the minus strand of NC_139681.1, from coordinate 53,643,415 downwards.
TATCTGATTCTGGTTCTTGCTACTTATTGTCCTTCCTGAAGCAAAAATGGCATCATCTGGTTATACTAAACTGCTGTTCTTTTGAGGATTTAAATGGGCTCCCATTAAATGGGAGGGTTTTCCCCCTGTATGTTTTCATTTGGGTGTGTGAGATAGCAGCCTGTCACTTTCAACTGCAGCTGTGAATTTAATGATAGTACAAATGAAAAGCTGCTAGTAATTAGGTTGCTGGGTGTTCCAGAAATTATTGGCATTTTAAATAATTTGGGTTTTAAAAAATAAATTAATAAATGTGCAAATCAAGAAAGTGCTGTGGGGAGTGGGGGGACATGATGGGAAGGGCTCCCCCCCCCCAGCACCCAGGTGACAAGAGAAAATTGGAAGAATTTTATAGCTGAAAGAAATGATAGGGATATAGCTGTAGACTAAAGTGGAAAGAGTTTGGCTGGACCAGAATGTGGTGATTGAATTTCTCATATTGCTGAATGACAGAGCCCTTTTCTCCAGCTGTTCTGTGCCACTTGGCTTTTGCAAGGAAATACAAGGAAGAATTACGTATTCTATAGTTCACCAGTGGTCTTGGTCTTTATGTATTTTTATGCATTTTTATTTGCTGTACACCACTTTGATATATGCCACTTAATTTGTGGCATATAAGTATTCTTAAAAAATTAATACATGAGAGCTGCTGGTCCATAAGGGACCATGTGAGGATGGATGGTCATGCGCATCAGGTGTGGGGAACCATTTTGGCCTGCTGAGCCAGATCTTCATCTCCCCAACTCCTGCAGGCTAACTCTGACAGTGGGTGGGGACCACTCACCTGTCAATCATCTGAGATCGTGATGATGTCAGGTGCCTGACAAGTGGGCATCTGTCAGAATTGGTTCGAGGGAGTGGAAGGAAGGGGGTGCCTTTGACTTTTGCTGGTTTGGTTTGAATAAGAGCAGAATTCCTCCACTTCCACCCTTTCCTTGCTCTTTCAGCTGCTGGACATGGCTAGTAGCTCAACTCATCAAGCATGATGTGGCCTTGATGTCCCCTCCAAATATGAAGATGAATTTATCTATATAGTTTTAACAGATAAAGTCTAAGGACTGAAACAGACATAATGGTGGCCTCAAGTAAAGGGAAGTCATAGGTGATACTGTTCCCCGTCATCTATGCCCACACATGGCACATTAGCTGATTGGCCTATTGACATGTAGATACAGTGGTACCTCGGGTTAAGTACTTAATTCGTTCCGGAGGTCCGTTCTGAACCTGAAACTGTTCTTAACCTGAAGCACCACTTTAGCTAATGGGGCCTCCTGCTGCCGCCGCGCCACCGGAGCACGATTTCTGTTCTCATCCTGAAGCAAAGTTCTTAACCTGAGGTAATATTTCTGGGTTAGCGGAGTCTGTAACCTGAAGCGTATGTAACCCGAGATACCACTGTACGTAGGTTCCCAGGTCTCAGACTTTGACATTGGGATTTAGTTTGGAGGTGGGGAATCATCGCCAAGGCAACAATTTATTTCTCGGGGTTATCAGACAGTTGTGCATGCCTGGCAAACACTGACATGTGCCTGTGTGTGATAACTATTGTATATATAAATTGCTGCCTCTTCCTACAATTATATATATAAGCACTGCACAGGAGCAGTAGACTGGACTGGCCACATTGCTGAAAACCTGGTGGATAGAATAGCAAGTGGGGCTGGTGGGAATATGCTTTTTAAAAGTGTCTCTCTCGTCATCCACAAAAGCTTTATAGTTTATCCATGAAAAGGAATTATCCCGTTTTTCAGGGCCTTCACATCTCTAGCATCATTCCTTTAGTACTGGGCCATACTTCCAGATCAAATCCACCTATCAGATGTTTGGCTTTGATGGGCTGACAACCATGTGACACCACCAAGCTGCACCTCATGATGTCATCAAGCCCCACCTGTTGACTCTGGTTCTGAGATGCTGAGACCAGGCAACTACTGTAGCTCACCAGTGGTTGAGGACATGAAATATGAACTCCTGGCATGCTAACAATATGCGGACAGGCTGACTCATGGAAAGCATGTTTATACATCATAATTCTGTTTCAGCCTGTAATCTGCAGTACTTTTGCAATATATTTGTAAAGCAACAAAAGGGGAGATACACACCGTATTTTTCGCCCTATGGGACGCACTTTCCCCCCTCCAAAAACGAAGGGGAAATGTGTGTGCGTCCTATGGGGCGAATGCAGGCTTTTGCTGAAGCCTGGAGAGCTCTCGCTCTCCAGGCTTCAGGAAGCTCTACACAACCCTCAGGAGACCGGCTCTGAGGGTTGCACAGAGCTGCCTGCAGTCCTGGGCTCAGCACACTTCTCCCCATAGCCAGCCCCACAAGGTCGGGGGACAGCGGGGAGCCGGAGCGCACCTTCCCGCTGTTCCCCGACCTGGTTCTTCCAGCCCCGCACCTGGGGAGGAAATAAATTTTTTCCCCTTTATTTCTCCCAAAAAAAACTAGGTGCGTCTTATGGGGCGCAAAATACGGTATATATTTAACTAGCATGCATCTATCTATCTATCTATCATCTATCTATCTATCTATCATCTATCTATATCTATCTATATCTATCTATCATCTATTTATTTATTTATCATCTATCATCTATCATCTATCTATCATCTATCTATCTATCTATCTATCTATCTATCTATCTATCTATCTATCTATCTATCATCTACCTACCTACCTACCTACCTACCTATCTATAATGTAAGTGTTATGTACTGAAGTTCTCACCCTGGGCCAGCAGGGGGATACTGTAGATAGTTTTCACTCAGGTCCACATATGCAAATAAGGGATTGAAAGTGACATTCAGTGATTGGATAGTTACAGAAAATGGTTACTGTTGCGTTCTAGTGGAGCTATATAAGCAGGCTGGCTGAACCCTTCAGTTCTGTTCTGGCCTGTGAATAAACAAGAGCTGTTTGAAGAATCGCTGTGTCGTCTGATATATTCACCCACAACTTAACAGTAAGTGTGTGTGTGTGTGCATGATCTAGGGGTGGCATGTCAGCATGTCAAAGAAAGGGCTGCAGCTCAGTGCTAGTGCATCTGCTTTGCATGCAGGAGGTCTCAGGTTCAATGCCTTGCATTTCCAGGTAGGACTGGGAGAGATTCCTATCTGAAATCCGGAAGAGCTCCTGCCAGTCAGTGTAGACAGTACACAGCTAGATCAACCAGTGGTCTGACTCAGTATCAGACAGCTTCCTATGTCCATACAAATGGGAAAGCTTTTCATCCTGCAACTTCAAACCATCTAGTGCTTCACACTCAGCCCATTTACCCTATTTGCTTCTGCCAGTGATGTACTTGCACCGTGCTGACCTCCCCACTGTCTCACCCCTCCGTCTCCCAGAGACCAAAGGATTACTGCCTAAAATATGACATATAAATGCTCCCCTGTGGTGAATTCACAGATTGCAGGCACAACACAGCACAATCTATAAAAATGACTGACGTATAAAACCTGCTGACATTTTTCACACTCAGCTCTTTCTGAGCACTCACTTCTCATTAGTCACTCACAATCTGCTTGCCCTCTCTCATGGTTGTTCCCCTATTGTTGGAATCTAGCCTTTTGTCAGCACTTAAAATATGCTTTGTTTCTCAGAAAATATATTTCTGCCACATAGCTTATCTGTTGGTTTTGTGATTATTGCATAGAATATGGTTGCATAGATGTTGTAGGAATTTAGACGCGATTCCTGCACTGCAGAGGGTTGGACTGGAACAGGCTTCCTCAACCTCGGCCCTCCAGATGTTTTGAGACTACAATTCCCATCACCCCTGACCACTGGTCCTGCTAGCTAGGGATCATGGGAGTTGTAGGCCAAAAACATCTGGAGGGCTTAGGCTGAGGAAGCCTGGACTAGAGGAATCTTGGGGTCCCTTCAACTTTACAGTTCTATGAGTATATGACTGAGTAGGGATATGAATCTGGGTCTTTCTAGTCCTAGTTTAACATTTTCCCCATTGCATTCTCAGAATGAATGAGTGGCAATCCAGACAACCTAACCATTTCCCTGTATAACTGAACCATTTGGTAAACTTCTACAAGTTTATTTATCTCTAACTGTTAATGCTAACTGTTCTCTTGCTGTACAACTCCAGAGTAGTGACAGGCACACACCATCAATTTAAATCAAAACACAAGCACATGTTATAGGAATTTAAGGTCTCAAATATATAAATTAATTGTTCATAAATTTACAAGGCAAACACATACATAAGTATATAAAAACCATGTGTCTGAAATAGTACAGGAGAGCAATCCTGAAACCATTTTGACTCTCCCAAATTGACCTCAAATGTTTCACTGCAAGAAGGAAATGGGAAAGCTTCTCCATTGTCTTTTGCTTACCTGTCTTTAAGGGTTCTTTGTGAATAGGGTGAACCTGTGACCTGGATTCAGGAATTAAAATATTTGCCATCACAAGAGAATGGCCTGCCTGCCCAAGTAAAGCAATCTGTGACCATTGTCAGGTATCCTGTCAAACAGGATTTCTGTTGCAGATCGCCTCCTTCTGTGATGTATGTATGATGTTTTTGTTATTCTAAAGCAGCAATGCTGCAGCAAGCAAAGGCTCTAGCAGCTCAGTCTGCTGCTTGTGGCTGGAAAGCAAAACAGGAAGTATGTGACTGTTGCCATGAAAACGAAGGGGCAGTCCATTCTCCTTATTGAGCACAGGATATGAGCTCAGTGTGTGTCATATGACCTGTACAGGATGTACATGGGTGGAGTTTGGAGTTTCTCTCTGTTTGTTGAAGAGAGCAGACATCTTTTACTGTGTGACTGCTAAAGACAGGAATAAAAGCATGTAGTTACATTTCTGTCTGTGTCTGATTCCCCTCCCTGGGGATATGCAGGGAGCAGGAAGAAGGAGAAGCAGTTGGTGTGTTTTTCTCACAGCCTGAGGAAAATCGCCGGAACGGACCTCGTATGTTTTTCCTGCCGGGAGTCGCTGGAGGGAGGTCAAAGGAATTCAGCCGGTGCCTGAATAGATAGGCACATACCTATGATAGGGCTAGAATTCCAACAGTGGTAGCAGAGGATGGTTGCTGTTTTCATCGACCTCTGCATCAAGAAGTGGCCTCCATGGAAGCCTGAGGTGAGAGGCTAATCCCTCTGCAGCCAGAAGCTGACCAGACGGGAAGACGAAGCTGAGCCAAGCCACGGAGCCCAGGTATGAGATTTTCGGGCTTGGAAGTGTGCATGCAGATTGATTCACTCTCTGCTTCACGAGGAGCAACGTTTGGGAAAAACAGCTCCGAGAGAGAAGAGCTCTGCATTCCAAACATTCCTGTGGTTAATCCTGTCCAAGGAAGGAATGCTGTTGCTTAGCAACGAAGGCCAGTTTCACGAGAGGGCTGGATAAGTCAGGCTTTTGCCTCGGAGAGGCAAAAACAAGGTTTTGTTTTGACTTAGGCCCAAACAAAGGAACTGTTGGAAAGGGACTTTCCAAAGCGGCCAGTGTTATAGCTGCCAGGTGCACAGAGTGTAAACAAGCCAGCTATTGGATTTTAGAGGCTTGTGTTTGAGAGTCAATGCAAGGACTCAAAATGGATGCCAAGAAGGGGGGAGGCCTGCCTTCTCCACCCTTACTGACCAGTGACAATTATGCATCTTGGTCTATTAAGATGAAGGCCTTGCTGCAGAATCAGAGACTGTTTGGGGTGATTGAGAACCCCATCCCTGCAGCACCAACGCGTGCTTGGGAGTCACAGGATGTGAAGGCCAGAACTGCTATAATTCTGTGCGTGTCAGACTCTCAGCTCATTAATATACAGGATTTACAGCACGCGAAAGATGTTTGGGACACGCTGAGAAGGACACATCAGAGAGATGCAGGTTCTTCAGCGTTGCTGTATTTTGAGAAGCTGACCAACCTGAGGCTTGCGCCTGATGGAGATGTTCAAGCGCACCTGACGGAAATGAAATTTCTGCGTCAACAGATGGTGGAACGCAATTTCCGTCTGCAGGAGGAAGTGTTTTGCTTCATGGTGATCAACAGTCTGAATCGGACTTACAAAACAGTTGCCAGTCAGCTGGGGTCTCTCCCAGCAGCTGATCTAACGTCGGACAGGGTCTTTGCCGTGGTTCTTTGTGAACATGACAGACTTGCCGCCCTGGACGTGAAGGACAGGGGGAGACAAGAACGGAGTTCTGACACCCCCACTGCTGAAGCTACTGGAGAAAACGCTGTAGCTTTGAACGTTGTCCGATGCAACAATTGTGACCAGACTGGGCATCTTCAGCGGTACTGCAAGAAGCCACGTCAGCACAGAGGAGCCAAGGGAAGCTCCACAAAGTCTGAGGCGTCAGACAAAGGTCACACCAAGCCAAAGGCAAAGACTGCAAAGGCTTTGATGTCGCTAAAAGCCACACCAGACGCAGGGAATTTCTTTGTCCTAGACACTGGGTGTACGCAGCATATGTGTCGACACAGAGGACTATTTTCGACGTTTAAGAAGCAAAGCTTCGCGGTACAACAGGCCAACGGTCAAGAGCTGGAAGCCACCGGAATTGGGACTGTGTATCTTGAAAGTCTGAACTTGACTATAAACAATGTATATTTGGTTCCAGAGTTGAAGTACAATCTGCTCAGCGTTTCACAGATTGCCAAGAAGGGACTAAAACTGTCCTATGATGATCAACACTGCGAGATCTACAAAGATGGAGAGTTGTATCTTTCTGCCAAAGAGAAAGATGGACTGTATTTGTTGACTTTTGATCAAAGTGATTACATGGAATGTAATTCTTTTGATTCTAACATGATTTCTTTTGCAGGTGTAGCCAAGGAGAACACCAAGAAGGTGACCTCGAGGGTCAACAGGGCATTTCAGCGGGTGTATGCTGATGTGATTGGTCCTTTAGCACCATCTAGAGGCAATGCAAAGTATTACCTAATATGTGTTGATTCTTTTACAGGTTTTGTCTGGATTTATCTTTTGGAGAGACCAAAAGAAGCCTTAGAAAGGTTTAAAGAGTTTTGTGACAAGGTTAAAAATATGCATGATGCTGACATAGATTGTCTTTGCACGGATGAGAAGCCAATTTTTCTTTCACAGGATTTCCAGAGGTTCCTGAAGAAGAAAGGGATAAGACACAAAATTGCTAGTTCCGAAGAAGCTTGGAACAGATGTGTCTGTGTTAGGGTGAACAAAGAATTGCAAAAGGGAATGGAAGCGCAATTGCTTAGTTCACATCTGCCACATGAGTACTGGGCTGAGTCGCTAATGTCATTTTGTTATACGTGGTTGAGAAAGTTTTCAAAAGAGTTGGGAAGTTCTCCTTTTGAGAAACTGTTCCACAGAAAACCTTCTGTTGCCCATTTCAAGGTGTTTGGGTCTCATGTGAGGACAGAAGCTCCAGGTGGAGTAAAGAATGCCAGAGGCATTTTTGTGGGTTATGAAAAGGGTCTCTACAGAGTAATTTTGTCTGAAACCGGTCAGGTGATTCTCACAAAATTTCTAGAGAGTGCTCCTGAACAGGAGAGAGTGATTGTTCACACATTTCCCACAGGAAGTGATGATGATGATGATGTTGATTTTATTGAGTTCAGTAGTACTGATGATGACAGCGATAGCTCAGACAGCTCAGTTGTCACAGTCATTGAGAGGAAATCTCACATAATGACTAGACCCTCAGAAGAGGAGGATGAACCACTGTTTACAATTGGTACTGGTTCTCCAAAGGGTCCGAAGGTTGAACCAGAAAGCAAAGAAGAGCAGCACCTCTTACGTAGGTCTGAGAGAGCAACGAAGGGTGTACCACCCAAGAGGTATTCACAAGAGTTTGCTAACTTAGCTGTTGCTGTTGTAAACGACCAAGGTCAAATTGAAGCTGTGTCTGAGTCAGAGACAAAGGCACAACAGAGAGTTGCTAACCAAGGTAATGCAGAAGCACTCATTCCTTGGAAGTCACACAACCAGAGAGCTACATTGGTAAAACCAGTGGCGGGTAGTTCCAAGGGTGGAACTGAAACAACAGGGGAATGTTATAAGTATAACAACTGTTTGTTTTCTTCTCTGGATGACGCTTTGCTTGCAGCACGCATTGATACTTTAGGGGGAGTATGTTATTCTAAAGCAGCAATGCTGCAGCAAGCAAAGGCTCTAGCAGCTCAGTCTGCTGCTTGTGGCTGGAAAGCAAAACAGGAAGTATGTGACTGTTGCCATGAAAACGAAGGGGCAGTCCATTCTCCTTATTGAGCACAGGATATGAGCTCAGTGTGTGTCATATGACCTGTACAGGATGTACATGGGTGGAGTTTGGAGTTTCTCTCTGTTTGTTGAAGAGAGCAGACATCTTTTACTGTGTGACTGCTAAAGACAGGAATAAAAGCATGTAGTTACATTTCTGTCTGTGTCTGATTCCCCTCCCTGGGGATATGCAGGGAGCAGGAAGGAGGAGAAGCAGTTGGTGTGTTTTTCTCACAGCCTGAGGAAAATCGCCGGAACGGACCTCGTATGTTTTTCCTGCAGGGAGTCGCCGGAGGGAGGTCAAAGGAATTCAGCCGGTGCCTGAATAGATAGGCACATACCTATGATAGGGCTAGAATTCCAACAGTTTTGGGAGGTGGTCTTGAGCTACAGGGTGGGCAATTTCAAAAGCTTGTATAAGGGCTTGCACACCATTGTTCTGGGTTCCTCCACCCTCCTGCATTTGGTGAGTGAGGGCCCTGTTGTATCAGTTTAATAAAGATCAGGCTTACTTTTTGCAATTATAAATTTTTATTTGGACTTCCCATACTTCACGTTTTTTGGGGGGGCTCTGATCATCTTATATCTCTATTGCCTTGAGTTTCCAATAGTTCCTTTAAATCTTTCTGTTGTTAACCTTCCTTCGAATAAAGATCAGGTTTACTAGCTGCTTTGCTTCTCAATATTCTCTGGTTGGCCTCTGTTATTTTCACCTACCAATAGGGAATCCACTTAAGGACTCTATACAGGCTCTTGCCAATACCCCATAAGGGAAAAGGAGGAGATTTTTTTCTACATCGCACACAAAAATAGCAGCAATGTGACCCCATACTTACTATTCTGCCCCATGCCCACCATCCTGTTAATAATAATGCTGCTACAAGATTATGACGATCGTTTAGTTTTGTTGTGTTTTAAAGGGGGAACTAATCAATGCAGCACAATAACATTTTTAAATACTTATGTGGGAGAAACTACAAAACACGATAGTATATTATATCATTGTTTATTTGCCTCTGAATTGACAGCCACCCCTTCAGAATAAGGAAATAATACAAAACACCAGATAGAGTAGTAATTTTATTGAGCTGTGACTCACTTTTGTATCTTTTCCATTTTTTAGAAAAATAGATCGACACCAATAGTACTGTAAGGCAGATATTGATGAGAAAAAGACAACAGAATCCTGTTTGGGGACTTAGGCAAAATGCCAAAAGACTCAAGTTTTACAGAGTGTTCTCCCTCTCCTAAATCACACCCAAGTACCTCAAACCTCTTTGTCTCCTCACCACGGCCACCATCACAATTCTCAGCCTGAGTATCTCCTACACAATGTTTCCCTGGTTAATTAAAGTTTACTGCAAAAGGAGCCAGAGTGGGCTGAGAGCATTGATAAAGAGATGACTAACAAAGTAATCGGCATGTGATTAAAGTGTGGGTTGCCAGGCATAGATTAGTTCTCCTTGAGTCTCCCAGCTTTTATCTTGGCTCTGTACTAAAATAATTCTCTGTTAATGATAGTGAGGTCTCCCATCTCTTACACTGCATTTGGAGAGAGAAAAGCAAGACAAAAAGAACCGAGAATGTTTAAAAGCCTGTGATCCAACTCAGGTTGCAGCCAATCAGATGAACCACAGAGGTGGGTGGCTGCATTTTCTCTGCGCCTGGTGGCTAGAGAGTTCAGCAGAGTGTGGGAGGTTAAAATGAGTTCACAAAGGCATCTGCCTCCATGGTGTGCATCATATGCATTCGCCAAATGGATAGGGAATCGTGTCTCATTATCCCCTGGTTATCAGCTCGACATGATTGAAGCAGTTAAGTCATTGTTGGGCCTTTGCACAGCTAGACAAGATATCCAAGAGGCACTTCCTGATGTCACAAAATCGTGACTGACAGCTATCCTTTGACGGGATATTTCAAGCCTACTTGTGATAGCTGTGTTAAACATTTGCTGTAATATACACAAGCTGTAATGGAACCCATCTGCCTTCTAGATAAGAATATTAAAAAAATAGCCCTGCTATCAGGCCAGAGGCCCATCTACCTGTGGCCCAACTAGATACCTGTGGGAAGCCCAAGAACAGGACCTCAGCTCAACATCAGTCTCACCACTATGATTGTCAGCATGTGAAGGCTATACAAAGCTCTACTGTACAATAAAGGTGCCCGATGCCCCTCTGTGCAGAGGCAATTCCACAGCTTAGGCTACAGAGAAGGCCCTCTCCCAAACTACCACCACCTGAATTTAGGACAGTGGAGCTACTAAGAGGGCCGCCTCTGGTGACTATCATACCAGATATGCGGTCTACTGCTTTGCCAGTTCTTTGCGCTATCTTCTGCCTTACCAACTAAATAAATCCCAGTTGAAATATTAGAATGGCCTGCCTGAAAGCCACTGGTGATGACTTTTGAAAGCTGTTCGCCATGCAGCTGGCCTCAGTAATGTAGCAATTGCCAATGCTGGCATGATCTCCATGTGATCATACAGAGCGGCTTTTCTTCTGCAAGCAGCAGAATCTTGTTGTCGTCCCCCACCCCCATCCCGCACTACCTAGACTTCCTGTGGTACCTTTCTCTTTTTGTTATTTTCCACTCTGTCACATTTACTTGCGTAGCTACTGTGCAGGGAAGTCTCAAAACACTGTGTAGAAGACAGGATGTGAGGCACAGAGGAGTCTCTGAACTGTGTAGCAGTTCATCATGCTTCCTGCAAGGGAGCCCTGCATGTCGAAGAAAGGTTCTCTACACATTTAGAGAAGGCAGTTAGTTTACCTCTCTCCATGTGTTTCAAGACTATATGGAATTATTCTTAGGAAAGGCTATACTTCTGCACAGATTGATGGTTCTAAATGCTATTGTTAATAATAAAATATGATTTGTTTTAGGTATGCATAGCAAATGTACAAATTCTTTTGTATATACATTTGCATATACTCTTACGTGTGTCCATACTATTGCAATAGTTAGTACAACACGTGTGTGTGTGTGTGCTGTGTGTGTGTGTGCTGTTAAAATACATTGCATGTATTCTTCTTCTTTTCAGCTGATTACATTCAAAAACTGAGAATCTTGCACATCAGCATTAAATTTTCTTGATAAACCCTCCTCCTGTTTGGCATCCCTTGAAGTTTCCAGGATGCACATTTAAAGCCTTTTTAAGAGGAACACAATTGCCCCCTCTCCAAGCTGAAGTAGCCTAAAGTCCTATCAGTATGTGTTTTACAAACATTCACAATCTCTAACATTTCCCATTTTATTGTGGAATCTAACTAAAGAAAAAGATTGAATTGAAAATTCAATTATTGCTAAGGTAGCTGCTGAAAAACAAGATTATATAAAAAATATTAGTCAATTACAACATCCTTTTTTAAAAAAATTAAGTGGTGCTTGAAGACTAGACTGCCCATCTCAGAACAGCCATGCATGGTTATTCAGTTGTCCACCCCAATGCTTTCTTAAATGGGGACAGTGTCTTTTCTTTATATGACAAACAGGTGCATGCAAGCTACAGGAAATTAAACTGCCCCTCATTCCATGCATTTTTGTTTCCAGCACAGTGGTACCTCAGGTTAAGTACTTAATTCGTTCTGGAGGTCCGTTCTTAACCTGAAATTGTTCTTAACCTGAAGCACCACTTTAGCTAATGGGGCCTCCTGCCACCACCATATCGCCAGAGCACAATTTCTGATCTCATCCTGAAGCACTATTTTTGGGTTAGCAGAGTCTGTAACCTGAAGCGTATGTAACCCGAGGTACCAGTGTATTGTTCTTCCAGCCTGACCAGTCATTTCTGATATCATAGCCAAGCTTGAAGAAGAGCCTGAAACAATGAAGCACAAAGAAGTAAGGCTGAGTTCACATTTCTTTTGTAGGAGGGGACACTAACTCAGCAGTACAACACAAGCTTTGCTCAGGTTTGATCCCTGGCATCTTCAGGCAGAGTTGGGAAAGGGCCCTGTCCGAAACCCTGGAAAGCTGCAACTAGTCAACTCAGGCCAACGCTGTTCCACCTTGCATCCCCAGATGTTACAACTCCCATCATTCCCAGCCAGCTTAGCAAAAGGGATGATGGCAGTTGCAATCCAAAAACATCCAGGGATCCATGGTGGAAGGCAATGCTGAGACAGGCATGCCAAGGATCTGACAGTAGAAGACCTTTGTCCCCATGCTAGATGTGACCAGAACAGAATTGGGGAGGAATTCAACACTGCACTTTTCTGATTGTTCTGTCAGTGAGAGCATTTATTCCTGCTGGATGGAATTATCTCGTCTTCTCATGTAGAGTTTTGTGGGTTCTCCCGACGCTCCAGAGCCAATTTGGGGAATGCATGATGGGGAAGGGGGGGAAGCCCCATCACACCAGGAGAAGCTATTGCCAAGGCTTCTGCTAGCATGCCAGGTTAGTTGAATCTGGGACAGGAAGAACAAATAGCTCCCTTATCATATCTAGCTTGGCCCCAAAGTCACAAACTTTGGAAGGGTTAGACCCATTGCAGCATTGATATGCGCCTCACTTGCAATTCAGTTTCATTTAGTAGTTGGTATTTTAAAATGATAGATAATTTCCAGACTGCCCTTCAGTATAAAACGCCTACATGCTTCCTGATGAAATAACACTGACCAACACACCCTCTGGTTTGACCTTCTTTCTGTGTGTTTACATGGCTTCACAGAGATCAGCTTTCCATATAACTAGCATCCAGCTGTAATTTCAACTACAGTATACGTTTTAAAAAACGGCCTGGCTTTTCCGTCCATTGACAGAATCCTGGGTTTCAAAATAGGACTTATTACATATATGTGATTAACTTAATTCTACTTGCAATCCTCCCAAATGTATTTCTAATGTAGTTTGGCTTCTCTCCAGCCTCTTCTAACTCAGTTGGTGTGCGTTGAGCCAGGAGTCATTCACATGCCAACTTATACATCCCCGACCCCAGCATTTTCCAATCAGCATAGAAAGGGTGGTTTTGTAGGTTATGGTTTCTTCCAGTTCTGTCATCTGACATGCAACCTATCAGTCTGCTACATGTATCTATAACTGCATGGGAAGTCTTATGCCACAATAAATCAGACATCAGCCGGAGGCAAAATAAACAGATCACTATGATAATATAAAATGCTGATAATATGGTTAGCATTCCAAAATAGGCATTTCAAAATGAAGGAATCTTTGGGTTCCTGCTTTTTATGCTGGGGAAGATGCATTTGAGTGAAAGGATATATTTTTGCAAAAGGCAGAAATGATTCATCAGCTAATGGGATTTTAATGCCTAGCAAAAACGTTGTATCATCATCCATCACGAAAGCCTGTGTTATACACACACGTCGCCCAGCTTCTAACACATTAGTACATGCTCATTCACCCAGTAATAGCCAAGCCACTCTCCCACTCCCTGGCAAACGCATCAGCCTCTGCTGCTGAGAAACAGTGAACTGCTGTTCTGGACAAGGGACTTATTTGATGACAAAGTGCTCTCACCTTCCATGATGAGTAAGTTTCTTCTGTGCTTACTAACAGCTTAGGACAAATGGGCAAAGTTTTCTTTTTCTGAGTCTTTTAAAATACATGATCTCCTCAGAGCAGTGTGTGTACATAGGTAAAAAGGTAAAGTACCCCTGGATGGTTAAGTCCAGTCAAAGATGACTATAGAGTTGCAGCACTCATCTCACTTTCAGGCCAAGGGAGCCGACATTTGTCCACAGACAGCTTTCTGGGTCATGTGGCCAGCATGACTAAACCGCTTCTGGTGCAACGGGACACCATGATAGAACCCAGAACACATGGAAACACCGTTTACCTTCCCACTGCAGTGGTATCTATTTACTTGCACTGGTGTGCTTTCAAACTGCCAGGTTGGCAGGAGCTGGGACAAAGCAATGGGAGCCTGCCCACTGGTGGAGATTCGAACTGCCAACCTTCCAATTGGCAAGCCCAAGAGGCTCAGTGCAAGTAGATAAATAGGTACTGCTGCAGTGGGAAGGTAAACAGTATTTCCGTGCGCTCTGGTTTCCATCACAGTGTTCCGTTGCACCAAAAACGGTTTAGTCATGCTAGCCACATGACCTTGAAAGCTGTCTGTGAACAAACGCCACCTCCCTCTGCCTGAAAGTGAGATAAACACTGCACCCCGGAGTTGCCTTTGACTGGACGTAAGCGTCCAGGAGTCCTTTACCTTTCACCTGCATGCATAACCGCAAACCAGCTAAAGCCACAGCTTTTAAGACAGAAAGTTTGTTGCAAATGGCAACCTGGTCACAACAGCAACAGTGTTCTAGAAAGGTGAACTACACTGTTCATGGAGTCAACCAACGGGCTTGTTGACATTTCTATGCAGATACAACGGCATACACTTATGCCATTTAAGTGCTGGTAATTGTGATACTCGGCCATCTCAAGGCAGCAGGTTATGTCATATTCTATGCACAGATGATAAAAAATGACAGCAAAACTTGTACGCATTCCAGATAGTTCAAGTGTAGCCTTATCAATGCTAGCGGTGCACTATGAGAGTTACATGAAAAGGGGTGGTGGCACATTGTTCTGTCCCAGACAAATGTCCCAACTGGAGAACAGGATTCTCGACCAAGTGAGGGGCATGTGTTATTTTCAGGTTCCAAGGAGACCATGTCATATACTACAAGTACCAGGTCAGGATCCAGGAAGCAATGTCAGGTCACACAGAGGCCAGGTTCCAATAAGACAAGGTCAGACAAAGCAGAAGGTAGGTCCAGATAAGTGAGCTTAGGCAAAGCACAGGTGGCAATCCAAGTGGGTAGCACCCTGGATAGCTCCAAGTGAAGCCCAGGCTGGAAGTTGGACTGCTCCAACATCAAATCAACTCAACTTTTGTGATTTGCGTGTTGGGAAAATATGGATTTGCACATACCCAATGTACCATGTTTCAGTTATACCTCATCTGTTGTTGATCTTGTGCAAGGAAATGATCTTTATTATAGACATGCGCCAACAACAGGGTTGGTGACTTCTATTCTAGATAGTTGCACATGTTCTTTTGACATCTAAACTCAACAGAGAAGATGCAATGGGCATATATTGGTTTAAGGTACAGTCCAGACAAAATTAAGCACTTTTAAGTCCCACCAGTTCCTAAGAGAAAGGTAAGTATATGTTTATTTCTTATAATGTATCTAGGTCATGTCCATAAATAATAAGATTTCTCCAGGTATACACCTACCCAAGTGAACAACTTTCTTGCTCTACAGAGAACAGAGTGAGACTGAGTTGTGAGATTTGAGATTGCAAGTCCTTCAAGGCAGTGATGTATTATACTTTGTAAAGAGCCATTCACATTGATAGTGCTAAATAATAGTATGAATAATTATACCAAATGGCAGATGCAAGAAGTATAAGCTATGCAAACAGGACATCAAGGATTTGTCAGAGAAACCAGGTGATTAATGATCAGGTTGTGAACAAGTTTCCAGAAATAAAACAAAAAAATGTTCCACATTTTCCAGGACCCCTCCGAGGGAATGCAAACCGAGCTATGAATGCGCAAATTTTGCCACTTCCATATGAAAGAAGATTTATAATACATCCTGGGTAGCATAATAAGGAATCATTAGTATAGTCATTGTACTAGGAAATGCAGGTTCTTAGATTAAAAATGAGACATTAACACTTGCTAATATAACCACCATTAATTAGCTCATGATACATTTTGACATGTGTTCCAAGAATCTGCTAGCACTTTACAAAGAGGGAGTTCAGCTTAAATATAACACACAATTACATATTACACATAAGAGCGTCATTGTGATGAACAAGCAACTTCTGAGTCAACCAGTTTTAAGACCACACTTTACTTAAATGACTTGGCTCCTTGTCTCAGTTTCACTTGGACACTAAAGTACAGCGCAGGGTCCTACAAAAAGCAGCCTCATGTGGTGGCTGTTGACAGGATTGTGGTCAAATCTGACACTGAGAATCAAGAAAGTGGAAAAACATATTGTTTAAAAATATAAAGGGCAACCCACCCACCCCATCAGCTCACTGAGGACACAGCATCCTCATATGCGGTTTAGGCAAATTAGTAAAGGAACAGTCTAGCAATGTGTGAACTCAAAAACAAAAAAAGGCACTCATGATCTTTCTAACCAGGGTATTATTTCATGCAGAAAACTAGAAGTTGCTTTTTAAAAATGGAGTTTGTAAACATTTTAAAAAGTGCTGCCCTTATGTCAATGTAGATAAAGCCCATCGTTATTATACCCATATTTGAGGGTGTGCAGTACTCTGTCGTCTCCTTATCAGTGTCATTACTCGGAAGGCATCTGATCTGAGTTTGCTTTCAAATGTCTCAGCTGAAGGCATTTTATGTAAGGGGAGCCAGGAAAGTTGTCACAGTTAGCTCACTGAAAGGAACTTCATTAGGAAGAGGATTCCAGTTCCCTGAGAGATGTAACATTGCGAGAAGACTAAGTTACTTCATACATGCACACTCCAGCCATGTTCATCCTAGACAGCAAAACCTGAAGTAGGTTAAGTCTTTTGCCCAACTCAGTCTGCTGGAACTCAATGTCAGAGTCGATCTTCAAGCAGTTCAGTAAATATAGTGCTGATCTGAAGTGGTGAGGTGAGAGGGGCAGTGAAAAGGAGGAAGTGGAGTGATGTGGGAAGCTAAAGAATACTTCTTGCAAATGTCCTATTGAACTCAAGAAATCACTTCCTTTATGATGTGGTTGGAAACCTAACTATTTCTGAGTAATCAAGCAGATGATATTTCCTTATAATACTAAGAGGATAACCTCTTTTATTTTTCAAAATAACTACCCTACAACAAACATACTAAAAAGCAATGTGCAGTGGTACTTCAGGTTACATACGCTTCAGGTTACATATGCTTCAGGTTACAGACTCCACTAACCCAGAAATATTACCTCGGGTTAAGTACTTTGCTTCAGGATGAGAACAGAAATCGTGCTCAGGCAGTGCGGCAGCAGCAGGAGGCCCCATTAGCTAAAGTGGTGCTTCAGGTTAAAAACAGTTTCAGGTTAAGTACGGACCTCCAGAACGAATTAAGTACTTAACCTGAGGTACCACTGTACTGTATTTGGTCAGATCTGGTCTAAACAGCACCAGAGTTGCTAATTCTGAACCATCTATATTAGAAATAACAAACACTAAGGTACTACTGAAGATCAGTGGAATCAAAGCAGATTAATTAACTGAAGTCAGTGTACATTTTAGCTGTCACATTATAGGTAGATCAATGCTTAGTGTCTTGTTATTAAATATACTCCAATTATGTATTTTTCCCAATTCAGAGTTGCATGTGCATGCAGAAAGATTTTCTTCAGTTCAGTGAAGGAAATGAAATGAATTAGCACAGTAAAAATGAATCCACATACACACCACTATTGTGCATAATGCCAAGTTGTGGTTTAGTGTTACAAAATGAGCTTGAGTGAGCCTTGGGGACGATGGCCACATACTCCCCACTCTCCTCTCCAATCTTGACTACAGAGATATCAGAAGTTACCTCTTCCATTTCGAATTAGCTACAATTCGGAGTTATGTCCAAACTCTGGTTTGCTGAAATAAACCTTGGTTTGAAATGGGCTCCTGCCTCCCCAACGAACCACAGTTAAGATTATCCACAATTTGTCAAGGTACAGATGGCATGACAAGGTTTGGCTAATTCAGCTTGTGGCAGTTCTGGAAGGAGTGAACTCTGCTTTAGCATTACATCTGATCCAGCCCATAGACGGGTGCCTTTCTGTGAAGTGAGGTCCAGGTGAAGTATTGCAAGGTCCTGTGCCAGGAGTTGGTTGCCGGGGTGTGGTGACTTTTATTGAATACTTCTTGTTCCTTATCTTTAACAAGAACAAATGCTAGAATGATCAGTGCCAGATCTACCATTAGGCAAAGTACTGTAAAGGCCTACACATGGAATGGTGGGAGTCCTTTGCCTGACAGTTACCAGTGGTTGAATGGAGTCAGTGTGCTCTCTGACAAGCTGCCAACATAACAGGTACCTCAAGATCATTACTTAAATGCAGCTAAGTAAGGTTTATAGTAAGCTATTATGTGCTTGCACAAAAGGAGGGAAACAGCACAACTTAAAGCACAGCTCCTAAAAGTGGTAAGCAGCTCAGCAGTTATTTAACGTGTGGAGATGCAATGTACTAAGAATGCAGTTGATGCTTCCCAAATAAGTGTTTGCATATTTAGTTGAACCAATAATGTAGCGTGTATGATTTCTTGTAATTAGCCGGTGTGTGTGTGTGTGGAGTCCTTAGCTCTCATTACTCAGAAAACACCAGGTTTCCCCAATCAAAGGGAAGTGATATCTTGCAGTCATTAGGACAGCTGAAGTGGCTTTTCCCAACGCATGATTAGTCATTTGTGAATTTCTTCTAGCATTGGTGTCAGGGGCCCACTGCTGATCCCTGGAGTCTTTGAGCTTTCCTCCTCCTACTTCCTTTTGACAGTTGTTCACTTGCCCTCTCTATCCAGCAAGCAGTGAAAGGAACAAGGAGTAAGAGCAGTGATGTGGCTTCTCTTTGCCTGGGAGCTTATGGCCTATTCAGGGAGAGGACTCCACTGAAGGTACTTTGCCCCATGGGCACTTCAAGAGCTGCAGCTGGTGCTAATTCAATCTTTCCGAGACACAAAATCAAATGAATCAGTTCTGGTTTCTATCAGGCAGGTTTGCACAACCCACCCAGCCAAACCCAACCCATCAGCCAAATATTGCAGCTTGCTAGTGTCTTGGCAGGCAGCAAAAACAGGAAGCATGGTTGGTGAGCTTTGTGGGGCAAGGAGGGGTCACAAGTTGTGCAATACTTTCTCAAGAGTGGTATGCTTACAGGCTTCCTTACAGGAGTGGGGTTGGCCACTGTGAGAACAAGGTGCTGGATGAGATGGGCCTTTGTTCCAGCAGAACTCTTCTTGTGTTCTTATACAGTGGTGCCTCAGGTTACAGACGCTTCAGGTTACAGACTCCGCTAACCCAGAAATAGCACCTTGGGTTAAGAACTTTGCTTCAGGATGAGAACAGAAATCGCGAGGTGGCAGCAATGGGAGACCCCATTAGCTAAAGTGGTACCTCAGGTTAAGAACAGTTTCAGGTTAAGAATGGACCTCCAGAACAAATTAAGTTCTTAACCAGAGGTACCACTGTATTGTTTTTTATGTTAAGCTTGGATATAGAATATGCAGAAAGGAAGAGGATGTAAGCACATAAAAATAATAAGCTTAAGCTTGCCATAGGCAGAAATATACCTAACTTGTTTCTTTTCATTTCCTTCGTATGGAAACTGATGGTCTTATTGGTCTCATTGTGAAATAACAGATGACAGAAAACAAACACCAGCTTACATATTGGAGAGGAAGTTCTGGCTTTCTATGAAGCAGAAAGACCCTCATTCAAATCTTGCCTTCCCCGGAACTCATTAAAGTGGCCTGGTGATAGCCATTATGTCTCAGCCTCAACTGCAATAGTGTTCACCTTTCAGGGTTGTGGTCCGATTGACATATTAACATGATGTTTTTGAATGCTATTTAAATCCTAAATATGATAATTAAAGCTCTGCTTGATATAGAGCAGAATCTCAGCAGTGAACCATGGCCAATTTTGGTGCATTTCATTGTTTTTTTTCCTCTCATTTAATATGCTCACCAGGTGTTGGTAAATCTCTGATGTTCACCTGTGATGCACAGAGAGTTTAAAATGAATCAACTGAAGAAGGAAAAAAAGGTGCCCAAAATAGGCTCTGAAAAGCCTGCATTTTGTGAAACTGAGCTGTTTCCCTCCCACACAGCCACATAATAGAAGCATCATTTAACATCGTACACTCAAAGTGCAGAGGTGAGGCAAGAGATGTGGAAAATCTCCTTAAAGATTCCCTAAAATAATAAATAAATAAATAAATAAATAACACTGGCCGAAATATGGTTTCCTAAGCAACTCTGATGTGTAACTAATTAGTTTAAGAACTTACTTTCTTTATTTACCTTCTGCTTAGGAGGTACTCTTAGATTCCTCTCCAGTGGCAAGTTCTCAGCTTGCTCCTCCCTAGTGATAATGACAGTACTTACAGATGACTCATATCAACCAGCCTTTTGCAGACGCCTTTAAAAATATACATTTCATTAGATATAAAGTCGCCATTATTCCTTAGGGCAAAGCAGTCTTTTAAAATGTAAAAAATCAGAAGTAGCATATGTACCTGTTCTTCTGCTTTGTTTGTCTCCTTTCAAGAGCACAGTTGCTTTTAAATAGGCACTGTCAATCAAGTTGTGGGCATAATTATTTGATACTATCTAGTATTTCATAAATGAAACTTGAGTGATGACTAAAATAACAACTCTAAAATTACAGATTAAAAAAACCAAAACAGAAAGGTAAGGTTTGCCCTTTTATTAAGACAAGGCTTACGCTTGTATGCAGTATGAGTCTGCTCCATTTTAGTGTATTTTTCATCTTTGTTGGAAGCCGCCCAGAGTGGCTGGGGTAACCCAGCCAGATGGGCGGGGTACAAATAATTTATTATTAGTAGTAGTAGTAGTAGTAGTATTACTCTTATTAAGTCATAGTAATGCCATCCAAATTTAAAGGACAGGCATGAACCTGGATTGAAATGGGCCAAAAGAATTGTTTCATCCAAGAGTGCTTGCAATTTTGCCACAATCCTCTTGATCACCTTCCTTAACAGGGGGTATTTGCAAGTGATTGGTAATTGTCACAAACCAGGGTAGAGTTTTTCAGGAGTGGTCAGATCGCCACCTCTTTCAGGACAGCTAGGAACCACTCCTCACAATTAAGAAGACCCTGGATCCACATGGTCAAACCTCCCCAACAAGCTTTAATAAGTCAAGCAGGGCAATAGTTCAGGAGGCAGGTTGATGATCACATTGTTGCAGGGACTTTGTCCACAATATCAGGCCACATCAACTGAAACTCTTCCAAGTAAGTTGCACTGGACAGCACACAGTGAGCATGGACGTGGCAACAGATTGCTACATGGTGCAAGAGCAATGCACAAGGTTTTGTTTGGTTCTGAATCCTCAGAACTTTGAGAAAAAGTAATCCAAACTTTCTATTGTTATTTATTTATTTCCTAGATCTGGGTTGAAGGGAAGGGTCCTGGGCAACAAGGCTCAGAAGTTTCCCAGGCAGAAGCAAGAGGTTCAACCCATCTGGTGGTACCTCATTATACTTCTTTATTAAGTTGATTAAGCGATATAAAGGCAATGTGGGGTGGGAATCGTATCTCCTGCATTCCCCATGCTTCTAACTGCCGTGCCTTTTTGCAAAAGAATGTTTGTTATGTGGTTTGAATGTTTTCAACATTGTCATTGAGGGCTGGGTTTTGAAGGTGGGTCAGTTTTGTTCTGCCCAATTGTGTACTAAGTTTCACTTGCAAATTCCTGTTGTTTACGCTCCATCAACAATGGTCTAAAAATACCCAGCATGATTATTCGCTCAGTGTCATATCAGATGACTAACGCTTGCTGTGACCTGTTAATCTATATAATTTCGCCACAGCTACAATCGTGTCTCTGACATAACTGTGGCCCACTAGTCAGCCTTGGAGGGTGAGACAAAGGAAATTGTTTCTTCTGTTCAAATTACACGACAATGGTATTTGGAGTGGGACAGGTTTTGCTTCCTTCTGCCCGTGCCCCACAAAGTCCTAGCAAGCATCAACCTGAGAGACAGATTTACAGGTTATCATATTTTTTAGTTTAAGCTCTAGGAGGTATTTATGTTTAACCGTCACCCAGAATCATCTACATTGGGGTGTGGAACCAGTGACCCCCTAAATATTGTTGGACTCTAGTTCCTGTTATCCCTAGCCAGTATGGCATGGTAATAAGTGTTGGATATTACTGTTCAGCGACAACTGAAAGGTTACAGGTTACACACCCTCACAGGCATAGCCAGGATTTATTTTACAGGGGGAAATCTTGGGGGGGCTAGAACTGAGATATCTGTGATGCAATTGGTAAGTTAGTTAAGTATTTCTATTTATTTACTTGATCTGGGGGTGTGGGACAGCTCCTTGATCTGCTTGGTAGTGATGGGCCGGATCACCATGACAGCACAATTCTTCCAACCGCTGTAAAACCAAAATCCTAGTTCCACAAAAGTCAGTGATTTAAACAGAGGTAGGATTATGCTGCTGTGGTAATCAATATTAAAGCCTTTGTTTTAAAATGGTTAAGTACAACTACAAAGCCCTGAGGAATTAGCATGGTCCATTTCAAAATCTGTACAAATAAACCCCAACAAATCTTTTCAAAATCATGCCCAGTTGTATTAACATGATAATTTTTTAAAACTAGCAAGACTTTGCTATATAAAATTAAGAAAGGGAAACAAATGTTAAGCAACTCAAGAACTGGGGGATAACCAAATGCACAAACGTGATGCAGAAGGAGGTGGAGGAGGTTGCAACACTGCAGAAAAGACACAGAGGATGATAAATTGGGCCGCTCAGAGATTTGACCCTGTTGCTGAGAAAGCAGAGATGTAAATGAGTATCTCAGATGTAAAACTACAGAGGTGATTATGTCCTCCTGGGTGGCACTAAGAGGGCATCAACTAAACTGTGTTAACAGATGTAGTTGTTTTAGAAGTCCAGGAAATCAGCTAAACCCCCAAGCCTATCCAAATCAAGCCAATAGCAATTGTGGTTTCAGAGGATCTAGTGGCAGGTAATACAGGGATTTCATTTCACAGTGATAAAATGGAGGCACCCGAAGCATCTCAGCTCAGTTCCATTTCAGGTACTTCAAAACAGAAAACCTTAGTCATTTAAGCCAACATTAGCAAGCGGATGGTAAACACAGATGACTATGCAGTGCATGCTCATCACTTCAGAATGACCTGTGTGGGGACTTTGACCAACTGGGCAGCCAGTGGTTACGTGTGGTGCCTTGTAATGTGCCATTTTGCTGCATTGCCAGAGCCTCTGGACAACTGGCTGCCCACACAATTAGCACTGCCACATGGAGTATTTTTAAACAACTAGCCAAACCCTCTAAAAAATCCCAGCTGCATTTTTTGCAGCTCTTGTCAGGAACAGCTAGAGCTGTCAATAATTAATGGCATTTGTTTCTTTGTTACAAAGAAATCGGAGTGTTGATGCTTTGGTAGGTACAGGAGAAATTACTGTAAATATATTCTATAGCTATAGAGGGACGCACACAGGTGGCGCTGTGGGTTAAACCACAGAGCCTAGGACTTGCCAATCAGAAGGTCGCAGTTCAAATCCCCGCAATGGGGTGAGCTCCCATTGCTCGGTCCCTGCTCCTGCCAACCTAGCAGTTCGAAAGCACATCAAAGTGCCAGTAGATAAATAGGTACGGCTCCGACGGGAAGGTAAACAGCATTTCCGTGCGCTGCTCTGGTTTGCCAGAAGTGGCTTAGTCATGCTGGCCACATGACCCGGAAGCTGTACGCCGGCTCCCTCGGCCAATAAAGCGAGATGAGTGCCGCAACCCCAGAGTCGGTCATGACTGGACTTAATGGTCAGGGGTCCCTTTACCTTTACCTATAGCTATAGAGATTTTATGAAAATTGCAAACAACAACAACAACAGGTAGAATAAAGCATCGTCTGAATGCAGCCATAGCCATTCCCTGCCCCACTGCCAATGTGGGAATGCAGTTGACCTGGATCCCTGAGCTGAACTCGGCAGCCTCTCAATTTGTCAGAGCTGAGTGGACTCTTTCACAAAGCCCTGAATCTGGGTCTGAACTGAATCTTGTTCCTGGTGCACATCAAGAGTTCCACCACCTTTAGTGCTGCTAATGGAAAGGCCCTGTGCCATGTCATCAGCGGGCAGTAGGGAAAATGTGCATCTAAAACAGATAACACCTTGGAACTGTTCCATTTCAGAGCACTTTAGGAGTTCATTGATTAGTGGTGTATTTGTCCACTAGGCCATGTGGATTGTTAACTGCCGGTTTTATATAGGTTGTTGGTTCTAACCTGACTGTCGTTTAGAAATTGCTGAGACTGGCTTGCTTTTGACATACTTTCTATGTGCTGTAAGATAGGGTAAGTCAGCATCAAACAAACAACAACAGCCAGTATGGAACTGATAGTCCACATTATCAGAACATCAGCAAATAACAATATGTGTCACAAGTGAAAAGGTTCTGTTTTAAGTCAATCAACCAGTACATGTTTCTCTATCACTGATTTGGCCTACCAGCTGCCCAATTCCCACTCACTGGTGGTCTCAAAGCCGTTACATGGCTCTTATCTTACCTGTGGCTGTCATTTTGAATGGTGGATCCAGAGAAACCTCAACAATGTGCAAATCCTTAAAATCAGGGTTGTATTCCATGCAAGTCCTTTCACATTAATTTTAAAATAATGTGCAGTCTTTGCCTTGTTGATGGCTTTCATGATAGGTTAATGTTGAGCCATCATCAGCCAATAACCTCCATCTAGCTAGCTCTGCCATGCATAATCTAAATCCAGTGGGTTTCTGTGTTTGGCCCAGTTTAATCAAACCTTGATTAATTCTAGCTTTTACTAAACTCAACAATTATTGATGCCTTGCAGCCACTAAACTCTGGTGCCCAAACACATAACAATAAATAAAAAATTCACATTCTATCCCCACCACTTTCAAAATGCATCCAGGGTAGAAATTGATGGGGAATTGCCAAACATTCTAAATTTTAGCACTCAATCTGCCAATTGTCCTGGCTTTCAAAATAAGAGAGAAAAACTCATATTTTCTGGCTAAAAATATGAGCTCTCCATATGGCACATAACACTGACAAAACAACAAAAAAGTATGCCTTCCAAACCACCACAACATGCTGTTTAAAGAAGTTGGACAATGTGAACTTTAACAAATACCTAAAAATAACTGACAACAGTTCCTGTCAATGCGCTCAGAGAAAGAACTGTTCTACTGCAGATTTTCACCTCCTCCTCCTCTCCTTCTGCTTTTCTCCCACTTAAAAGAAAAACCTGCATTCTTGTCTGGTAAATTGTGCAGTGGTAGTGTGAACAGGCGCCAACAGAAAAAGCAGGAGCACACAAAGGAGCACACTGAGAATTGCAATAAATTATATTCCTCGGTCCCTTCCTTGGCCTGAGGTGGGGAATGTTTATCGATGGAAGAGGAACAACAGATGGTCTGGAAAGGAGCATTTTTAAAGGAGCATTTTTTAAGGTTGCAAATCAAGCTTTGTACACATTACTGTTCACTCCAGCGGGCTCCCACCACTGGTGTTTGAAGCCAAATACATACAACCTTAGCCACCATCCACATGTATCCTGTAGTTTCTTGAGCACTACACCTGTTGGATGTGTCTTCCCTCAAACCAGTTTCCATCTGATTTGAAATGGAAGCTGTGGTTAAGCTGAACGAGGGGTGCACATTTCAGACATCTGCATGTGCAGATGACAGCTGCATTGAATTGTATGTTAGGAGGTTGCATGTGCAGAGAAACAAGTCAGGTAATGAAGACATCCCCATCCCCTCTCTGGTGTGTACATAAGAATTCAACTTGAAACACCTGTGTGTGTGTGTGTGTGTGTGTGTGTGTGTGTGTGTAATGACCTATTTGTGGTTTAAGCAGTTAACACATACATGCCTTCAGTGAGCAAACAGCAGGAACACACATATTCTTCACCCTCAAGTACAACCCTGCACTCATGTTACAGCCTCATAATCTCCTGATGCCCCAAAAACAAACACACACACAAGCAATTCCAGGTTTCTGTACTGGTTTGTCCCCCCACCTTATTTTTATTGGAAGAACAGGATTCGAAATCATCTTGGCAGGAAAAACTGGGCCAAAAGTTAACAACCCAAATTTCAACATACTGTAGGTAGGTAGGTAGGTAGGTAGGTAGGTAGGGTCCTGAATTTAGATATGACAAACCAGATATGCTAATACAGGCTAGATAACCTGGCTTGGCAGCAGTAAACATGAACAGAATCTAGGCAAACTAGAGCCATTGTAGAGTGGTGATTAGAGTGTCAGCCTAGGACTTGGGAGACTGGGGTTCAGATCCCAACTCGGCTATGGAGCTCTCTGGGTGATCATGGGTTGCCACAGTTTCTGAGCCTAACCTACCTCATAGGATTGTTGTGAGGTTAAAATGGGGAGGGGAAGAACAATGTACACCCCTTTGAACTCTTTGGAGGAATCATGGGATATTGGTGGGATGGAGAGCTAGAGGATGCAGGGGCCAGAGATCACCCTCATTGTTGATCTCTGTGTGCTTCTCACAATAAGGCAAAGGGGAAAGGGAGAGGCATAAGGGCTGAAACATCATCATTTAAGGCTTTATGACTATGAATACAAAATCGGCCAATTGCTGCTTGTTCCTCTCTTGGGGAAAAAAATGTGCTCCCCTCCCTGCCAAAGGGATGGTCCTGTGTCAGAGCTCATTTGCCACGCAAATCTCAAAAGTGAACAATACATAGATAGATAGATAGATAGATTCTTTATTGTCATTACACAAGTGCAACATTGCACAAGTGCAACGAAATTGGATGCCATCCCTTAAAAACAACAAAAGCAACACAACAACAACAACCAAACAAACCACATTCCAGCCACACCCACACCCATCAAACTCCCAGGTCACACTATCGAGTTACTGCATTTAAGAAGGCCACAGCTCTTGGATAGAAACTATTTTTCAGTCTATTTGTCCTTGACTTGATGTTTCTGTATCTCCTGCCAGAAGGCAGTAGTACAAACAGACTGTGTCCCGGGTGAGATGCATCCTGCAGGATATTGTTTGCTTTCCTAAGACAACGGGAACCGTACAGTTCTTCCAAAGATGGGAGGGGATGACCAATAATCCTTTGGGCTGTGGTTATGACCTTCTGGAGCACCTTCCTCTTCCTAGCTGTACAGCTGGAGAACCAGGCACAAATACAGTATGTGAGAATGCTCTCTATGGAGCCTCGGTAGAAGGACACCAGCAGTCTCTCACTCAGATTGTTCTTCTTTAAAAGTCTGAGGAAATAAATTCTCTGCTGGGCCTTCTTCACCAGAGCAGTGGTATTTGCGCTCCAAGTCATGCCCTGATCGATAGTCACTCCCAAAAACCTGAATTCCGCCACCCTCTCCACCCGTTCCCCGTTGATATACAAGGGCTGAATGTCCGCCTTTTTTTTCCTGTAATCCACCACCAGTTCCTTGGTCTTAGTCGTATTAAGAGCCAGATTGTTCTCTCCACACCAAGCACAAAGCCGCTCCACCTCGTCCCGATAGGCGGACTCATCCCCTCCTGAAATGAGCCCCACCACCGTAGTGTCATCAGCAAACTTGATGATTTTGTTGCTGGAATAAATGGCTGTACAATCATACGTATAGAGAGTATAGAGCAGGGGACTCAACACACAACCCTGTGGTGAGCCGGTGTTAAGGCTAAAGGCTGTGGACATATGTGACCCTACTCTAACCCTCTGAGAACGTTCTGACAAAAAGTCCAAAACCCAGAGACAGGTGGAGTTGGAGAGTCCAATCGCCTCTAGCTTGGACACCAGTCTATGGGGGAGGATAGTGTTAAAAGCAGAGCTAAAATCCACAAACAGCAGCCTCACATAACTCCCCGGCTGCTCCAGATGGAACAGAGCAGCATGGAGAGTGGTAGTGATAGCGTCTTCCGTGGATCTATTTGCCCTGTATGCAAACTGGTAGTTGTCAAAAGTTGATGGAAGACAGGAAATAATGTGACGGCGCACCAGTTTCTCAAAACACTTCATGATGATTGGAGTCAGTGCAACTGGTCTGTAGTCGTTCAGACTACTGATTGTGGATTTTTTAGGCAGAGGAACAATAGTTGACGACTTCAGGCAGGGTGGGACAATAGACTGGTGTAAGGACTTGTTGAAGATCTTAGTAAAGACCCTCGCCAGCTGATCCGCACAGCCCTTCAACACCTTTCCCGTGATGCCATCAGGTCCAGCAGCCTTCCTCGGATTCACCATCCTCAATACCTGTCTCACCTCATGCTCCTCTACAGTGAATGAGGGGCCCCTATGGGCTGGTGGCTGTAATACCGGCGTCTCAGGTGGCTCCTTCTCGAAGCGAGCAAAGAAGAAGTTAAGCTCCTCCGCCAGCAAAGGGTCACCGTCGACAGCACCAAGGTTAGGTTTGTAGTTGGTAATATGCTGAATCCCCTGCCACATCTGTCTTGTGTTGTTACTCCTTAAATTATCCTCAATCCTCTGCCTATAGACCAGTTTTGCCCATCGAATACCCCTCTTCAAGTTTGCTCTTGCCACACTGTAAAGCTGCACCTCGCCCGACCTAAAAGCCCTGTTCCTTTCCCGCAACAGGCACTGGACCTCTCTATTCATCCAGGGTTTCTGATTGGGGTAAAACCGGATGGATTTATTTACTGTGACAGTGTCTGTGCAGTGATTGATATAGCACAGAACTGCCGCCGTGTGCTCCTCCAGGTCTGAACGATCGAAAATGTCCCAATTGGTTCTCTCAAAACAGTCCTGCAGCTGATGGATAGCACCTTCAGGCCAGATTTTAACAGTCCTTGATATTGTGGGAGCCCGTTTCCGTTTCATTTACATCTCTGCAAATGCCTGAGAAGCAAGAAAGCAGAGCAGTCATCTCCCAAGAAGTGATGAAGGTATGCTGTAAGGGCAGTTTGCCCTCTTTCTGGAGGCTGCTTGGGTTGTTATTTCAAAGAGACGGATGAAGTCAGCACCTTCAAATAAACATGGTGTGTTCCCTAAATAAATCAGGCTTCAGCTTTTAAGAGGCCAGACGACATGATGGTGTCACTAACATCATGTGTCACTGCTGTTCTCTTCTGAAGAACATTGAATGGTGAAAGATAATTAGCATAACACAAGTTCAAAAACATTGCATGAGGAAGTGACATCCCGTATCATTCATCCCTTTTCTGATGGAAGCATTTAAATTAGCAAAGGGCAAGTATGAAATGAGTCAGCTGGTCTGCTTGAGGGTGACAGTTTGGAACAGGATGTGGGGCCATTGGTTTACAATCAGCGTGAGAAAGAGAGGGAGGAGACTTACAGGCAGATCAGTTTAAGGGCAACATTTAGATGCCAGAAGTTTCCTTTAAGAAATGTCCATGTAGTCCAGAACATGGAAGTTCCGAAGAACATAATTCTTAATTTAGAATACCATGGCTCTTAACAACAAAAAAGGCACCACAGCTCTACAGAGCCCTAGTGTAACTATCCAATGGCTTGGAGGCATCTACTGTGTGCAGAGAACAGATCATTCATTAAAAGGAAACACTGACTGAATGAACCAGCATGGAGCATAATATCACAATAATGGGAAAGGGTTATCTACCTTCGGTATCATCACAAAATTGTTTGAAGCATTTCCATACCTTTCCAAACTTTAACTCTAGATTCAGGTAGGTAGCCGTGTTGGTCTGACACAGTTGAATATATATATATATATATATATATATATATATATATATATATATATAATTGTCCAGTAGCACCTTAGAGACCAACTAAGTTTGCTCTTGGTATAAGCTTTCGTGTGCATGCACACTTCTCTAAGGTGCTACTGGACAATTTTTAATTTTTAAAAAATATATTTAAACTTTAATTTGTTTGCAGTCCTTGGTTGGCTCAAACAGCCTATGTTGGTTTATTCAGCATAGCTAAGACCCAGCATTTCACATACCACTCCCTCAGCTTCAGAATTTGTTTGATTTTCCAGTACAATTCTAGCTGCAAAAAATCATGTAGAAAAGTAGCATCTCCTTGTCCTTAGGGACTTCCCTCTTTAATATACTCAATAAAAATATCCCAGGAGACCATTTTCTCTCTCCTAGGATCTGATTATTTAATGTTCCCTGGATCTGTTTCCAGTATTCCTTATAACTTTAAAAAAACCATACTCTTTTAATAGAGGAGTTGATGCAGAATGGAAGAAAATATGTTGGATAGGGCACTACATCATGCACAGTGGGGGAGCTTCATGATCTGGCATCGGGGGGGGGCAGAGAGCAGGCGGGGGTGTGGCTGGCACATGTCCCAGGGGCATGGTGCACCGCTTGCAGGGGCCGTGGCGCCCAATGTGGGGGGGGGGCAGCTGCGCTCCCTCCACCCCCCTCTTCCTCCGCCAGTGATCATGTGTAGCAGAATTCCCTTTCTCTGTGATCAACATCAACTAAAATGGGTTGGCAAGAATCATTTCAGCAACTAATGTTGATTAACTTTCTTAGTTGGGTGGTCTGAGTTGTCACTGAGGACTGCTTACTGAGCTGCAGGTAAATATATAACCAGTAAATCTATTTTCATGGATGTACAGGTTGGGAAGCATTCCCTTGCTATGACTTTCTCAACAATCCTCATTTTAGGTGATGGCCAGAAACTGCTTTCAAAACTCTTCCTGGGTCCTAAAAAATCATGTGCTAGCAAATGAAAGGAATTTGATCAAGTGGAAGAAGATCTGCCCCAACTCATTTGAGGAGAATGTCCCCCAGTCCCGTTGGGGTAAGTGGTCTTGCTTTCTTCACTTCCTACCAGACAATGGTGTGCTTGCCAGTAACCTGACAAAGAGATATTGCCACATGGAAAGATGTACCGGTACCTGGTTTTGGCAGCATGTACAAAAGGGATGCATCTGATTTCTCAGTGACTAAGGGCTTATCTGCACAATCCTTTTTTGAGTTCCAAAAGTGCTACCGTTCTCTGGATAGAAGGCAGAGTTCAAACCATTAGCCCTCTCAGAATGGAAAAACCCACGCTTTCACCTCTACAGCAGTTTAATGACTTTTCGGGGCTTCACCATTCGACACGTGGTGTATTGCACTCACAAAAAGCAAATCTTGTTACTGCCAGAAAGTTTGAAAAGTGCTTTGCAACGGGAAAAGCCTGCATCAGTGAACTGTCTGCCCAGAAGCTCCCCCACGGCCAAAGCATACAGACTACTTCTGTGATACTCAGCTACCTACTCACTTGGGAGCAGGGCTGTCCTGGAGAGGAGGGCAAAAAGGGGCAATCTCCCCAAGTCCCACACTTTTGGGGTCCTACACCTGTCACCTGCAGTCACATCAAACTTCCACCCACTCTACAAGGTTAGCTACTTCCTTCTGCCACCTCCCCTAGCATAAAGCCAGCCCCCCCCAATAATTACTGGCTATGCCTGTGCTTCCTTCCTAGTGCAGGTTGTGGCCTGGGGGGGTGGTAGTGGGGAGGTACAAAAGGTGGCACAGTAGTACCTCGGGTTACAGACGCTTCAGGTTACATACGCTTCAGGTTACAGACTCCGCTAACCCGGAAGTAGTACCTCGGGTTAAGAACTTTGCTGCAGGATGAGAACAGAAATCTTGCTCTGGCAGCGCGGTGGCAGCAGGAGGCCCCATTAGCTAAAGTGGTGCTTCAGGTTAAGAACAGTTTCAGGTTAAGAACGGACCTCCAGAACGAATTAAGTACTTAACCTGAGGTACCACTGTATTCAACTAAGTTTTGCTCAGCACAGACCAACTGAAGTTAGTAGGCCTGATTTAGTCATTTTCATTCATTTCAATGGGTCTACTTTGAGTAAAGCTGAGTTGCACGCCACCAAACAGTGTACTTGCCCTGGAGGTTAGTTTATCAACTGGACTATGAGTCTGTCGAGCTGGTAAGACGAAGGGTGGAATCCAACAAAATGTTAGTGCAAGAAGGCAGTTGTTCAGCAGCCTTTGACACCTTTGCTAAAACATTACACTATTACTGAAACAGGTTCAATGTATTAAATTACAAACCACCTGAACCCTTATTCCCCAATTCAAACATTGAGATAAATCAGTAGGAGCATCCCTGGTTGTCTCTGAGTTAGTGAGGCCCATCTGACATCAACACAATAGGGAGCTTTCCATGTTATTGTCCCATTCCTAGAGAATGCTCTCCCAACAGAATTTCAGCAGGTGCCTTCTCTATCAAATTTCAAACATTTGTTGGAGACTTTTATTCACTGCCAGGCACGAGCAGACTATTAAGAAAAACATTTTCTGTAAAACCAAGCTGTTTATTTTTTGTGTTGTTCTTATTGTATTTTAATGGTTGTAAACGGCTTTGATACTTTTAATGACATTGCACTAGCAGGTTCATTATTTGTACATGTTGCATGTACAAATATTGGGGAGACTTGCCCAAGACAGTGCAGTTGATGCCTATTGATGTGTCAGAGAAGGGCTTCTAGCCAGACCAGTGATTCAGGGAGAGGTAGAGAAGCATGACATAGAGAGTTCTCCGAATCTAATAGTGGGATGTGGTTCCCAGGAGATGCTTACTGAGTTACATATTGCGGCATCAGAATGTTGAAACCACTAGCACAGACCAGAAGCTTACTGGTACGGTGGTGTCGGACACCGAGCTCCTTAGAGGCTACTCGAGACATTTGCATTAGTTTTTCAATTTTCCACACTTCGTAAGGCCTGTCAACATTTCTGCATTCTTCAAAATATAACACCCACCACTTTCTCAGTGTGAGAAAGGCCATGTTTTGTGTGTTTTTTTAAAGGGTGCTCTTATAATGTGTTTCTCTGTGGGAAAGAAAGGTTACAGGTTAGGCGCCTCATTAGCCATTTTTTAAAAGGTTATATATACACACCTGGAGCCCATGAAAGCAAATGGGGCTGAGCCATTGAGATGTGCTATATACAGACACACTTCCCCTCTCTGTCCTGCAGCCACAGTCTGTAACGTCACGACAAACTGGGTTGCCTGTACCTAGATCACAACAATAAGAGCTATGTGGAACTGCAGTAACACACACACACACACACACACACACACACACACACACACACTGGGATGAGTCAGAAAAAGTCTTCTGCCTTCCTCGAACCCGGCCTTATCATATCCTTAAGAGAAGACAACGCTACAATTCTAAGAACGATTGAATTCTGATCATCTGTCTCATCATGTGTTTCCTAAGGAAAGGAAGCTTCACGTTATGAAACAAATCACAAAGAAATATCTCTGTGGTTTCCCTGAAAGAGGAATCATTTAAAATACAAGACCAATAAATGTAACGAGCACAAGAGTTTTTTTCCTTTCCTTCCGTTACCGTTCATCCTGTCTCATGCTGTGCAGACTGTCACAAATGCACTGGATATTCCATTAGCCTGATTTGAAAGGAGGGGGGTGGGGAAGGAAGTCAGTAGTTTGAGACCTTCCTGAAAGGTCAAGTACACTCACCGTCACCTCAGGATAACCTTATGATTCCAGATGAGTGGGCTTTCAGCTTTGAAGCTACCACACAGGCAAGCCGTGTGGTCGTCATTAAGAGCCAAACGGAGTGGAAAAAGACCTTCTGTCAAAGTGTCTGACAAATGCGCACAAAATCAACTTTGTCGGCCAAAGTGATGAAGACTTGCACCGCAATAACTTTACCATGAATGTGCCAAGCTGGAGTCTTTGCTACAAACGACTAACACAGCAACCCACCCAGAAGTCATTTCTCCTGTACCTTTGCCCTTTAGTAATTCTATGCCTTTCCACTTGACAAAATCCTGAAAGAGCTTTGTCGTGCAATTTTGTATATGTTGACTCAGAAGTCAGTCCCTCCAGGTTCAGTGGGTCTTCCTCCCAGGGAAGTGGGTGTAGGATCATAGCCTCAATTTCCCCAAGATTACAAAACCCTTTCTCCCAGACCATCTCCCTTCTAACCAAGTTTTTATTTAAAAACATATGTATTTAGAAATGTTGTTTCCTGCCTTTCAGCTACAAGAGCCTCCAAGGTTGCTATTATGGTTATCCCATAGTCCTATGCCCTTTCTAACAATGTTACTATATGACCAGTCTGTATCCTGTTTCCATACTAAGCCCAGCATGAAGAGCTAGGGAACTTATCCCACTGATATTTTGTTGAACCATGTGTACTTTTTGTTCTTTTGTGGGACTAACATAGGTAAAGTTTCTCTGTGCCATGGTTAAAATGGCATGTAGCATCAATAAATAGAACTGGAAAAGTCTGAGCTGTTGAACATTTGTAAGCGGCATATATTTTATTCTACACAGGTGCAATTCTTGTGTCCTCTAAATGTGCAAAAAAAAATTACTCTCAAAAGCTGCGGAGCAATAGAGGAAAATGTTGTGTTTTCTCTCATCAATGAGATCTATTTTATGAGCCATCTTTGTCACATACCTGAATCTCACCATGTACTTCTTTCACACAAAAATCAGAATGAGCCATTTGTGTTCGTAAATGGCTTTTGTTGTGTATTGCGTAATGCCAATTATTTGTTGTGAATTCAGAGAAAGCTAAAAGGTAGAAAAAATTACCTGTTTTGCTTGCTATACTGAATTCAGAGAAATCTAAAAGGTAGAAAAAATTACCTGTTTTGCTTGCTATACTGTTTTGAGCGGATGTTTTCTAAATTGTAGACATATTCTTTCATTGTGATAGATTGTAATCATTGTCTATCAGGCTATTATTAAATCTGCATTAGAAATAGTTGAATAAGGAGTTTAATGTTGTAAAATTCCACAGAAAAGTTTTTGTTACAGGGCTCATTCAGAGTTGGGTGGGATCCAGGAGACAAACAGAAGACTGTTCTCTGAAGTCTTATTGTGGTTCCTTATTATGGACTCTTCCTCAGTCTCAGCTTCCATTAGGCAACCTAAATGCGGATGGTATAACAGCATATACTAAAAATAAACACACAAATACCACATCGGTCTATAGCTGTTGTATGGCTCCCTGAAGCATTGTCCTGGCACAAGAACCCTGCTGGATCAGGCCAGTGTCCCTCTAGCCCAGCACCCTGTTCTCACAGTGACCAACCAGTCTCCTCACTTGTGACTGTTGTGATGGATAGCCTTATCCTCCATTTTGGGATAGGAGAGCTGAAAATAATGCCAATATATTTCACCTCCGGCAACCAATGCACCCCTTTGATAGTACATGGGTAGATGAGTCTAAAAAGCTTGGGACACAAATCCTCACAGCCCTCCAGCAGCTAAGTGGCTCATTTACCAAAATTAATGTCTTTAGTGTTATCTCTAGAAGTGTATACAGTGGTACCTCGGGTTAAGAACTTAATTCGTTCCGGAGGTCCGTCCTTAACCTGAAACTGTTCTTAACCTGAGGTATGACTTTAGCTAATGGGGCCTTCCACTGCCACCACGCTGCTGCTGTGCGATTTCTGTTCTCATCCTGAAGCAAAGTTCTTAACCCCAGGTACTATTTCTGGGTTAGCAGAGTCTGTAACCTGAAGCATCTGTAACCTGAAGCATCTGTAACCCAAGGTACCACTGTACTCGATTCTGACCAAACTAAGCTTTGTTCTAAGGAGGCTTAGTTTGGCCAGAATCCAGTATAAACTTCCAGAGTTAACGCTTGTCAACCTGGGAATATAGCCCATCTGGGAGAAGGAATACTCTGATCCTAATCCTTTGCTGCCTTGCAGGAAAAGGCTAAAGAGCAAACCCTACACCATCTAGTAATTATCTCTGCCTTCAAAATACTGTGAAACTATAACTTTCATTTGGCAATAACACATATTGTTTTGCTATATTCGGTACATTATCTTGGCATAAAGTTGTCTTGTCTTTATTTTTGTTTCCTGAATGTACCATAATACAGTGGATTAATGTAGCCATTACGTCAAATGCTGATACTTTATCGAGCCATTCTTTATGAGGTGATACAATCAGCATTCTCCACTTCCTCACCTAAAGAATTTTTAGCTATAAAAAGTTTGTAAAGCACATCCAATGCACATTTAAATCAAATGACTCACCCCACAGGAATTCTGGGGACTCTAGTTTGTAAGTGTGATATGAGGGAGAAACTGAAGTTCCCAGGATTCTTTGGGGGGAATTATGTGCTTTAACTGTATGGTGTGGATCTGCCCTGTGTCTCAAAGATCACTGGTGTCCTAGTTTCCTTGGATGAAAGGGTAACTAGAAAATGTCTCTGTAAAATATATACTACACAAATGTTCTCTACAGTTGTGTGTTGCAAGCCTTTCAAAAAGGCAGGGCAATTGAATAAATAAAATATTCTGTGAACATTCACATAAAAAGCATCAGTAATTTTTTTTTTTAAAAAGGCAAAGCTTATTTTAGCAACACAATGGCAACAAAGAGAATAACCCTGGGAATCGTTCTGCTGTGCTCCTCCATTGTGCCTTCCTGCATGTCACTGCTTCTCATCTGTTAACTGGAGAGGAACACCAAACAAAAGTTTCTTTGTCATGAAAATCAGCCGTGAAGTTCTGCCAACTGTCAGTCAGTGAAACAATTGGATTTAGAACCAGATGTGCCACTTGCCAAAAAAAGAAAAAGAGGCAGGGGGGAGTAGAGAAGGGAAAGCAGAAGAACACTGTTGCAAGGCCTGAACTGAACCCCCCACCCCACGCCCCCCAAAAAACCTGATTTAGCCTGCAGTCCTACCTATGCACGCTTACCTGGGAGTAAGATCCACTGCACTCAGTATACACCACATGTAGGATTGCACTATTAGATGTATGAGTAGACATATACATGATTGCAATATTGGGCTGCAAACCTATTTCACCTTTGGCTCAGCAAGACTTAGCATCTTGGTAAATAAAGAAGACAGTACATTTGGCCCTCATTTCTGTGGAAAACTGAAAAATCAAAGAGTACTAAGTAACTGACAAGTGTCAATTTAGGGCAGGGGTCGGCAACCCGTGGCTCCGGAGCTGCATGTGGCTCTTTTACACCTTTATTGCGGCTCCGGGGCGGATACTAGCGAGGGGAGGAGGCGCCCCGACACTCCCCACTGTGGCGGGCGCTGTACTTTGGTAATATACATCTGAGATAGCCTTTGCAGATAACTGAAGTCTAGATGCAATCAATATGTGAGCAGAATTGCAGAGGCAGGTCTTGTCCCTGGTCCTCTGTAGATGGATTGTACCTTGTGCAAGAGAGCCAGTGTGGTGTAGTGGTTAAGAGCGGTAGTCTCGTAATCCTGGGTAACCGGGTTCGCGTCTCCGCTCCTCCACATGCAGCTGCTGGGTGACCTTGGGCCAGTCACACTTCCTTGAAGTCTCTCAGCCCCACTCACCTCACAGAGTGTTTGTTGTGGGGGAGGAAGGGAAAGGAGAATGTTAGCCGCTTTGAGACTCCTTAAAGGGAGTGAAAGGCGGGATATCAAATCCAAACTCCTCCTCCTCTTCTTCTTCTTCTTCTTCTTCTTCTTCTTCTTCTTCTTCTTCTATACATGATTTCTAGGCACGGAGGCTTTGTGCAACAGGTACAATCAACACATGGGAGTTTGTAGTGCTTGGAAAGTTCATTTTTTTTAAAATAACCAGCTAGTGCTAGTACTAAATGACTTAGGCCCCAGGTATTTCTAAAAGACCAACTTCTTACATACAAATCCTCTCAGGTGTTAAGATAAGCGAAGGGAAGTCGAGTTCCATCACTCTCAGAAGCTCAGACAACAGCATCATTTCTGTCAGCCCCTAAATTGTGAGATTCGCTCCCTGCATCTGGCAACTTCACTATAAAGTTTCCTCATGTGCTGAAGATGCATCCCACCCCCCACCCCCCGGTCTGTGCTTTCATTTGGCCCATCAGCAGTGCTTTTTTCTGGGTGGACACAGGGGTACGCCTACCCCTAAACATTTTGTGAATCTAAGTTTAGCCTCATTGAGGGGCAGTATTTCAATATGAGTAGGAAAATGAGAGTACCCCTAAACATTTTTTTAGAAAAAAACCACTGGCCATCAGTGTCAACAAATCCTGAGTTGCGTCTCGAGATTACCTCCTATCCCCGCGTGCCCCCTCCCCTGAAGAGATGTCGCTACAATTCCTGCCTTCGCTCAATCTTCAGCAGCTCAACATTCAAGATTAAGGTTGTGCCACCTGGGGTTGTGGGTGGTGCTCCCTGGTCCCCATAACCCAGCTCAGAGGGAATAACCAGCTTTCTCTTCTCACCCTCACACATCCCAAGCAGGCCCTTTGATGACTTGTCCGGTCCCCAAGGAGAAGATAAACTCTGTCCCATCCTCCAGCTTGCCCATATAATGCATGTGGAGAACATCACCCTTGTGGGACTTGATGGGGCAGCTGTCCTGACCCCAATCTGGAGCTTCCGTTTGCCTTCCATGCCCAGCACTAGTGAGAAGACCGCACACAGTGTGAGAGCGAGTAAAGTTGCTCCCTGGCTCACTTGCATCGCTGAAGCAAGATGCATCTCTTTATACTGGCATTTGACTTATCAGATGTATATTTTTAGGATTTACCCTATGCTTGTGATTGCAATTTGCTTTAAACTGTCTCTAATGTTGCATTTTAAGTTGTTGTGATCCACCATGGGTGAAGGGCAAGTAATAAGCCAAACTGTGGTGTAGTGGTTAAGAGCGGTAGACTCGTAATCTGGGGAACCGGGTTCGCTTCCCCGCTCCTCCACATGCAGCTGCTGGGTGACCTTGGGCTAGTCACACTTCTTGAAGTCTCTCAGCCCCACTCACCTCACAGAGTGTTTGTTGTGGGGGAGGGAGGGAAAGGAGAATGTTAGCCGCTTTGAGACTCCTTCGGGTAGTGATAAAGCAGGATATCAAATCCAAACTCCTCTTCTTATTATTAATTCAAGTTAATTGTACCAAACTAATTCATTTCAAGCACTGGGAATCTGACGCCAGGACCTTTCACCGCGATCTACTCCTCTCTCACTTCTCTAGACATTGCTTGTACATAGATTTTAGACATCTGCACAGGACTTGTCTGATCCGTAATTACAACCCTATGATCCCAACTAGTTGTGTTAATTTGTAGCAATGCAGATTTCCCAAGGGATGCCTGACTATGGTTTCAGTTTCCTTTTACCCTCCTAGAACCATTCTCCCAATGCACCACTTCTCCATACTTTATTCATTGATGAAATTTCACACAATTATGTATTCCTCTTCTCTTTCTATACTTCCGCTTTGACCTTGTAGACTATTGGTGGAAAATTGGAGCAACAGCAGAAACAAAGTAAAATTAAACTGATGAGCATGCATCACAACCTTCAGTTGTATTTTTTTTATATTCCCTCTGCCACCTGAAGCATGTTCGCATTTCCAACCCAGTAGAATGAAATCTGAAATTAGAGGTGATTGAAAGATTCAAAAGAGCTCTCTCCCTCCTACACAAGTGCATGCAATTTGAATTGCATCTGCATGAAGGAATGCAGAGTGAAAATGGGATATAATTGCTGGGGATATTTTCTGAATTGTAGGTGGGATGACTATGGTTTCCATAGAAATAATGTCACAGGTGTTAGAAACTCCTGCACTAAAAAGAATCAGCAATTTATTATTAATATTTGGGGATGGTTTCTTTTCTTAAAAACACACAACACAGTGTTATGACTTATGACCAAGCAAATTAAATTGACTTACTTGTTGCACTACTGTTTTTAGAAGAGTACTGGGGGGCTATAATTTGGCTAAAACTGGGGGTGGGGGTGGAGTGCAGCATTTGGTCTTGTAGATCTCATGAAGCCCCTCCTATCTTTCTCCCCATACTTCAAGCATCATTAACTGCTATTGTAACTCATTTTATGGATCTTTTATGGATTCCTCTGTGACTCAAATTAGCTAAAAACATTTTCCATGGAGAAACAGCTTCAGCCCAGCCATTCTGTGTTGTACCCCTCTGTACCTTGACACTGTCTGGGAATCATGAAGAAGACCAATTTAACTGAGCATCTAAACACTCCACCGTTATCACAAGGATTAAACCCACAATAGAAAAGCCCAATGGATTGGTAGCTGCTACCAACTACAACTACTGAATATAGAGTAGCTTGGCAAAAAGTCACAAGACAAGGATGTGGGATGAGATACTATATAGTGTTTAGATTCTCCTTGGATCACACCAGCTGCACTTTAAACAAGCTGATTTATTAACAAAATATATAGATCATGGTATTGCAGCCAATATAAATAAACAGTAAAAGGTGCTAGGATTCTAATCTTGCCTGATTAACATAGGCAGGTAGCTTCTTTTAGGTGCTACAGCATTAGCTGAGCCAGGAATGAGCAGCTACTTTCTCTCTATCCTCCTGGCAGATGAACAGCATGCACTTTAGGGAACTTCACCCGCTAACTCCAATGCGAGATTCCTAGTGCAAGACTTAGCTAAGCATTTACAGATCTTTGCCTGTGAAAATGACACAGTGGCCTAAATTGCATCGGGATGTTGGCAGTGGTGAAACAAAGGTCAACCTTGATTGCCCTGGGGCCTTCGGTTGCAGCAGAAGGTCAAGCTAAACATATTAGGCATTTTCTATAATTTAACCCTAAACCTCCCAACTCTGTGTGACGCATTCCAAAACACATCATTGGAACTTTGGTGGTGGCTTTCCAGTCCTCAAATACTCCTCTGGCTGGCACCATCAAATCTTCTGCCAGTTTACCATGACAAGCATGGAGGGCTAGCAGCATCCCATTTGTCTTTTACTCTCTTTAACAAGCCAGTCTAGCTCTTGTTCCTAGACTGGCCACAAGAGCTTAAAAAAAGGGGGGGGAAGCGCTTACAAATTGAGCTTTACTATTTCCAGCAACTTATTTCATTCATTTATTTATTTAATAAAATTTGTGCACCACTTGATTGTAAAAGACTTCAAAGCGGTTTACAAAAGATAAAACAGTAAACAACAACTCCTCTACTTTAAAACATACAACTACTAAATCAGATTAAACTTATGCTTAGGATCAGTTACACTTAGAAGCTGATAGTAGTTTGTGTATAAACAGAGCAACAAGAAAAAATATAGTTATATATCTATTTGACAGATGTCAAATTGATGATTATTCAATATGCAGCTATCAACCCTATAAGCTATGGGTCTCCTCACAAATTGATTACTAAATTACCTTGGCACCTAAATCACTTTGCTTGCTGTATTTTTTCATTCCTGTTCCACACATTCATTCTTGTTCCTTTCATAAAGTATTGTGAGAACATGGAAGATTTACTATACTGCATAGGGGGATGGGGGGGGATGGTCTGAAGGCTAAACAAAGTCTTAGTGCCTGGGTGGATGACCAATTGGGAACCACATGGACACCACCTTGAGTTTCACAAGAGAAGGAAGGGAAGGTTTAAATGCACAAACATTAAAAAAAAAACTTTTTTAAGGATTTCCATTTTTAACATTAATGGGCAGTTGCTCATCATTGCCAGCTTACAGTGCAATCCTATGCATGCCTGCTGAGAAGGGAGTCCCATTGAGTCCTTATAAATGGGTACAGGTGTGCAACCTTAGATGTGACAAGGTAAACCCTTTTTCTTAAAAAAAACTACAAAGTGTGATTGATATTTGAAAAATTACTCAGTGAAGATTTCTGTTCAATTAAATGTTGCCTGAGTTAGCTCAGCACAACTTTTGACGGTTGTTTGGTAAACTACTATTTGGTTGCCCGTCAAAAGCTAATCTAAGTAGACCTCTGTACATGTTGAGGAGAGCCATTTGCAGTAGGGCTGGGGAGAAACCTGCACACATCCCTATATCTCACTGGGTCACCTTGGGTCAGTCACACTCTCTCTTAGCCTAACCTTGCCTCATATTAATTTATTTTACAATTGCTAAGCCATCCTTCATCCAAACAGATCGCAGGTCCAGTAAGAAGAAAAGAATTGGTACGGCCAGCGACTACCCTAGGGACAATACTAAGATTGGTGCCCTGAAACATATTATGGAGGTTTCCGAAAATCCATGAATATGAGATGCTGAAAGGCAAGTGGGGGGTGGGAATCTTCTAGAGCATGGGTAGGCAAACTAAGGCCCGGGGGCCAGACCCAGCCCAATCACCTTCTAAATCTGGCCCATGGATGGTCTGGGAATCAGCATAGTAGAATGTGTGCTTTTATTCAAAATGCATCTCTGGGTTATTTGTGGGGCATAGGAATTTGTTCATTTCCCCCCGCCCCCCCAAAAAATATAGTCTGGCCCACCACATGGTCTGTGGAACAGTGGACCGGCCCCCTGCTGAAAAAGTTTGCTGACCCCTGTTCTAGAGTAATTTGTGAGGTGTCTGTAATCTGATGCTGGGTACATTAGAAATAACCAGTAAAATGTATTTTCCCCTCAAAGCTGCTGCTCCCTTGGTGGGTAACGATGGTCTGACATACTGCATAAAAGAGGCATTGATTTTTTAACTCCCTCAGGTAGAAAATGTAACAGTGCCTTGTGCTCTTTGTTGTTTTCTCTGTACAAAGTAGATGGTGGTTTTGTACGCATTGAAAACATGGCCACGTCTTTATCTGAAAGGATTTGTGAGCCTAATTAATGGCAGACAGTCCTTTCTAAATGTGTCTCAATTAAAACTGTACAGAGATATACAGTTCGGCAGGGAATTACCCCTTACACATGGAACAGCGCGCCCAGGCTTCAGCATGCAGGCAACACTCTCTCTCTCTCTCTCTCTCTCTCTCTCTCTCTCTCTCTCTCCTCACTGCTGTATTACAATAATTATACCCATGACCTGATAAGTGTCTGAACCAAGCCATAGTGCCTATGACATTATAAGTGATGAGCAAAGCAATTGTTATTGCTGTTAGGGGAAGTCTACAGTTCAGTGTTAGAATACATGCTCTGTGTCCATTAGATCCCAGGTTCAATCCCTTGCAGTAGCAGACAGTGTAGTGGGTCATCACTGCTCACCAGACCTCTGGTCAGCAATGTTGCTGCTGCTTACTGAGAGGTAGAGGGGGAGGGCTGAGTCTGCAAGGAAGTTGCCGTGGTGCAAATGCACTGGATTGGCTCTGCCAGTGTATTAGCACCACACCAACCCTGCTATCTCTTCATCCATTCCTCCCTACCTCCTGGTAAGCAGCAGCAATGGGACCAACTGGCAGTCAAGTGAGTGGTGTCATCCCCATCCCAGGCTGTCCACTACTGATCCATAGCATCTTCAGATAGTGGCAAGAAAGATACATGTTCAAAACCCTAGAAAGCCACTGCTTGTTGAAGTGCAGACAAGACTGAGCTAAACGGACCAATGGATTCAGTAAAATGCAACTTCCTAGTATTGTAGTAGACCTTTAAAGGCAAAAAGCATTCCCACTACATGAGTGTAACTCTACAAAATAACAAAAACTCAGAAGTATGGCACGAAACTACTACTATTTTATAGATCTTTGGCTTTTTAAAAGAAAATGTATTAAATTCATTTAAAGTTATGTTCTCCTGTTCTAGCACTAAAGTATACATCTGCTTTCATTTTTTTAATATAAAAAGGAGCAGCCAGTATTTCAACAATTCTCGTTGCAGTCTGACTAAACTCCGATACCCATCTGTTACATCTGAACAACATGGTATTGTGCCAGAAGTTTGAATCAAAGTTGTGAAACTACAGCTGGGGCACACTATAATTATCAGGAAAGAACCTGTGCTTCCTTTTGTGCTCAGATTACATTCCTGGTTTCAGTTTTTAGACACACACAATTTTCAGGTTACTTGTTGCAAGCAAGTCCTATGGAAAATGTTAGCTCTGCCATTGTCTGATGATTCCAAAAGGTGACATTTTCAATAAAATTATGAGTTGC
Source organism: Podarcis gaigeae (assembly GCF_964106915.1). Classification (NCBI taxonomy): domain Eukaryota; kingdom Metazoa; phylum Chordata; class Lepidosauria; order Squamata; family Lacertidae; genus Podarcis; species Podarcis gaigeae. The sequence continues at coordinate 53,599,704 of NC_139681.1, read as the reverse complement.
TCATTTCAAGAACTGACAATCTCCAAGATGAAGGTAATTCTTATGAAAAATACATTTTTATACTGTAGAAATGGGGGGGGGGGACAGCAATTCTTTGCAAACTTCATGAGATGCATTTAGAATCTGTAATATGAAAGAACTGCAATCTCGTTATGCCACATCTAAGTATTTTAGCACTAGGTACAGTAAAAGGTAAAGGGCCCCTGGATGGTTAAGTCCAATCAAAGGTGACTATGAGGCGCGGCACTCATCTCAATTTTCAGGCTGAGGGAGCCGGCGTTTGTCCACAGACAGCTTTCCCAGGTCATGTGGCCAGGATGACTAAATCGCCACTGATGCAAGTGACGAGTGCGAGAGAGCACGGAAACGCCTTTAGCACCTCATATATTACATAAGTGATGCAAAACCATATTTGACAGCTATGGTTGGATTGCTATTCTCTTCATTATGACAGATACACTGGCCCCAGTCTGCATGTAATGAGAAACCATGGTTTATTGTTAAGAGAATAAGATTCAGGCTTTGCTGCTCACCTTTCCCCTATATCCTCCACAATGCCCATGAGTTCATTCCTAACCTTGCAGTCACCCTAACCCACCTCAGCTCATCCACTAACTGCACAGATGTCAGTGTTGGGAAGGTGGCTCCACAGCTCCAACACACCACACTGGCAACTACTGGAAGATGGGAAACATCTTGTTCCACAGTGAGACACAGCTTAGTGTTGTGTCAGAGCAGTAAATGGTGGGTTAATTTTCACCATGGTTAAGAAATGCCTGTGGTGATGAAGCGATTTCCTTAGCACTACATAAAATTCCTCCCAATTTTTTTTATCATTCAAATCATTTCTGCATCACTTAAAATATAAAAAATGCCTCAAAGCAACAATGGAAGCATCAAATGGAAACAGCACAACAAATGTTACAAAGCCCTACTGAATTCAAGAGGACTTACTTCTGAGTAGACATGGCCAGCAAGCACACATGAAAACAGGAATGTGAGCCTAATTTTTTCTTTTTGTTGGCCAATCTGGGAAAGTTACAAAACATAAACAAACACCACATGCTCAGATATGCGATATTAATAACATCCACTAATCACCAAAGCTATTATTCATTTTTCTTCCTTCCTTGGTATTTTTGGGATTTTCCTTTGTCCTGCTCTTTCAACATTTACAATTAATCAACATTATTCCTACAGTAGTAAAACTAATTGTTCTGGAAATGACTCACTGGGAAATTCTATGGGCAAGTGATTTTAGAAATGCCATAGAAGGCATCTTTTTATGTTTACTGATGATGGCTGGACCACGTTGTCAAATCTGTGCAAAATGCAAAACTTTGGCTGCTTAAATTTCTCTCAGGTGTTCACCCACACTAAAACCTACTGTACACTAGACTATCATTTTGCAAAATCAGAACTACAAGTGATGGGGAAGCTGTCCAAGATCTGAAATTAGTAAAATGCCCAAATGAGGGAGAAATGAATCTCAGCAGAGATACAGTGGTACCTTGGGTTAAGAACTTAATTCGTTCTGGAGGTCCGTTCTTAACCTGAAACTGTTCTTAACCTGAGGTACCACTTTAGCTAATGGGGCCTCCCTCTGCCGCCGTGCGATTCCTGTTCTCATCCTGAAGTAAAGTTCTTAACCCGAGGTACTCTTTCTGGGTTAGCGGAGCCTGTAACCTGAAGCGTCTGTAACCCGAGGTACCACTGTATATGAAAGAATAAAGGAATTCCTGTGGGACCAAAACCCAAGATTCAATAGGCCTAGAAAACTGCATTGCACATTTGTGTGGGCAAGACCCATCATAATAGGTAGGCCATCAATATGGTGTTTGCAGGTACGCATCATGTACCCCCAAAGAATTTCCCTACCACCCACAAGGTCTCATCGTCCCATGCCTCTCACTTTGCTGAAATTAGGCATTCTGTTGTAGCAAATAAAATCATTTTTTCAACCTTAATAGTGGTTTACGGGGCGTGGGGAATACAAGTGGGAAAGGGAGAGTTAACCACTGTATGCAGGGCATTTCTGGTTGTGTGGCTATGATGTATCACAAATTCGTAATTGTGTTCACATCCATACCCACACACCCCAAGTTGGCAACCCTGCCTTAATATTTTGTGATGAACACCAAAATGCCGAAAGATCAGGCCATATCATTGTTCAACATGATGTTTGTCCTTCTAAATTTAAATCTGCAGAGGCCACTGCAATTGCCGGCTTGCCATTGTTAATGTCAGTGCATCCATCAGATCACAGAAAAGTAATGTGGGACGTCAGTTCCTCAATTGACCACATTGCTTATGCTGTCTATTCTTTCCCAGAGTCACTGTAGGCAGTTTTGTGTGTGTAAGGAAGGCGAGTTGCTTTTCCTAGAAAATTCCATACTGGCCAACCAACAACTCTTTTATATTTCGGCCCCCAGCCAAATTACTGTGTTGTGGAAGGTATAAGTTAAGAGTCTAATCTCTGCTTTCAGGATGACTGAAAATCAATGTGAGTGACAGTTTTGTATCCTTTTTTCACAGGTGATTATGTGTCTCTCCTCAACGAAGTTTGCAGAACTGGAAAAGCACGCTACACCCTGACAGTTCCTCTTTTCTTCTGTCTTTATTTTTTGAGTCACTGGAACTTCCTGAGCTAAAATACACACCAAATAACTGTGACCTAGATTCTTTTTCTCACCAAGGCTGGCATAACCCGTTAGGTCACCTGGGGAAGTGGAAGCACTGATATTAGCAAAAGTAAATAAGAAATTAAACCCACTTCTCTCTGAAGGTTAAAATTCAGGAGCAACATTTCAAAATGAAGCACTGAAAGTTCAAAACACCAAATTTATATGGAGAGAAGCAACAGCCAATGTGATGCCCTCCAGATGTTTAAGACTACCACTCCCATCGAGATAAGGACAATACAGATTTTAAGAAAGACTGGGAACCATTTATGTTATATCTACAGAAACAATGTAAAGATCTGGAGTCACTAGCAGGTTTTGACTAAACACTTACAATCAACAAAATTAAATACAGGAATCATAAGGATGATGTGATATAAGAAGAGCATAATGATAACTAAGTTGAAGATTGTTAAATTAAGATATGTTAAAGTAAGCAGGAGAAGTTAAGATGTAAAAGAATCCAGAAGAAGAAGCTGAGGGAAGTTGTGGGGGGCAGGGATTCAGGAATTGGGTTTTTTTGTTTTGTGTGATTTGATATGTTATCTAAATGTTTAAAATGAAAAAAATAATAAATTAAAAAAAAAGACTATCACTTCCATCAGCCCTGGCTACCATGGTCAATGGTCAGAGTTGATGGGAGTTGTAGGCCAGCAATATATGGAGGGCACCACATTGGAGAGAGCTCACTGCCAGTTTGGAACTGCTAATGATTAAAAAACAAACATCGCATGTTTAAATTTTAAAATAATTATTTTAAATTAAACTAATTATAATTTGATTCTCCAAGCCCTGCAGCTTTGATGTACTCTGCATCCTGTAATTCAGTAGTGGGGAACCTTTAGGGCCAGATGCAGAAGTGGGTGATTTTTACCATGCAAAAGCCAGAGATTTATTTACCCCCAACACCACCACCCTCCTGGTTCTAGGCAAGAAAAAGGCACAATGTCAATGAGACATTTCAGCCAGCAAAAGCAGTCAAGGAGAGTGTGGTCTGGGGAGAGTCTTGAAGGCCAGAGAGAGAGCATAGAGGACCACGTTTAATTCCCAGGCTTGAGTCCCACCCCACCCCCACTCCATCCAGCTGTAATTACAGTTTTCCGTTCCTATCCTATATATTTATTTATTATTAAGTCACCATAAATTACTGGACTTTGATCCCTGGACTCACAAGGACACTCCATTTTCTGCATTTCAAACACATGTGGGGTTTCTAAATTTTAATGCTTGCTTTCAGCATCCCTGAGAGGAATAAGTTTGCTGCTGATTTGCCAGAATATCCTCTGGTTGTGCTGACTTGATATTTGCTCTCACTGAGCTCATTAAGCTAACAAGGATTATTTAAGGAATACAAATTATCTGCATTTGTAGAGAGAGGGTGAATAGGCTTACCTAACTGGTGCATCTGACACCAGGTGCCTCCAAACTGCCACAATTTTGCAGGAGGGAGCCTAGAGTATGAGTTTGGACAGTTAAAGTGGATCAAAGGGCTCTTCCGTCCTAGTGCAACAAATCCACATTAAAAAAAGAATCAGCCTTTTTGTGATTTGAAAAATGGTGGGCATTAAAACTTCCCCAGAAGCAAATCAGAATGAATGGTCACTAAAGACCAGATATAATATAAACTCCACATAAGCTTTGTGCAAGCAAATCAGGATGAATGCTGAGTAAGCAGGTCTTCTGGGTGGTCTCATGGCCTCTTTAAAGAGACCTGCTGTTTACCAGAAGCCACCAAATCACTGCACCTCCAACTCACATCCAACAGAACCTGTCCGGCAAGTTACTGTGGTCAATAGCATCAAAAGCTGCTGAAAATCAAGGAAGAACAACAGGGCTTCTGTTGCACCTTTTCAAATAAAGGTCATTAAGGACATTTTAGTTTGACATTTTAGTCAAACTAGGTTGGGACCCAAACTGAAACTGGTTTAGATAATCATTTCCAGTGCTTTTTTCCTAAACAAATGTTTAGGGGTACTCTCATTTTCCTACTCATATTGAAATACTGCCCCTCAATAGGGCCAAACTTAGATTCACAAAATGTTTAGGGGTATGCGTACCCCCCATAAAAAAAATCAACTGATCATTCCCATCCAAAAGCATCTGAAGTTAGACAGCAGCCAACCACCCTCTTGAAGCAAAGCTAGCAACCGTACAGTAGTTATCCCAGATGTTTGGGTCCAAGGTGGGTTTGGTAAGCAGCAAGTGCACCACAATCTCTTTAATGCCCAGGGGCATCCCTCCTTTCTATAAATATGTATATGGACACACCCAATAATTTCCCCTCATCTAGGCCATATAAATCAACAAGAACCAAGAGGGTGTGGCTGGCCTCAAACGTCTTATCCATGTCCTCAGGCTGCAATAGCTGAAAAAGACCCCACAACTTCTAATGTGATGGTACTTTGGACGCCACTGCAGATGTGCTAGCCAGTGAATCAAATGCTGATTCAGTGGTTGGTCATGTACTTCCCCTGCATCCTTCAGTTCAAGAGCCCAATTATTTTCTCATTCAATTGAATGTTGGTTGGCCAGCTTGGTTTTCTTTTTTTAAAAAAGCACACAAGACAATACATCTTTAGAAACTTTAAGTTGCTCCAGGGAGGAATGGTGAGTTCATCACCCAGAGGTACAGACTAGTCATTGCATACACGGCTGACTTTTGCTGGAAACAGGTAGAACTGGTTATCTTAAGCTTGAACCTGAAGAGGAGGCTGTTTGTGTGAACAAAATGCAGAGAGTGTGCATCCTCTTCTGCTCAGTTTATATGCATTCTTATGCAGCCTAGTTGTCAGGGACTGGCTGAATACCGATGGGTGGGCAGCGGGGGAAGGGGGACTGAACACTGACTTGGAAGAAGGGATCAGTGAACTGTGGGAGCGTGTAACAGACAGGACTTCATCGAAGGTCAGACAAAGGAGAAGCTGCAGGACAGGAGGGAGCGATTGGTCAGGTCCTGCTCCTTTGTCTCCCAAGACCAGAAGAGGATTGAAACAGGAGGAGCAGAAACAGGTTACACACAGGCGGACTCTCTGCCTGCTTGCACACAGCTCGGATTGGGGAGATACATAAGCCAAGGTCAGGGGCGGGGCCTCTCTGTTGTGCCAACTGCCTCACTGGTGCACACCTAGGAGTAGCTGAGAGATGATCCTGGAAGGAAGAACAGCAAAAGGGGCTTGAGCCAAGGAGTCCACCTCTTTTCTTTTGGCCTTAGGCCCACCCGCGGCTGGCTGTCCATTGTCCTCCCTGGCTGAGGGTGGATCAAAGGCTGGCTCAAGCAGGTGGGTGGCACCTGCCCAGGTGAGCCCCGCTCGGTGCCGCAAACCCTGCCCACCTGTGGTGAAGGGAGGGTGGATATTGGTGCACACCTAGGAGTAGCTGAGAAATGTAGGACTGGTGGACATGGATTCTCCTAACTTGTAAGTGTACTTTTGACAATAAAGAATTGATTCCTCCCTCTGGACACTCCGTACTTGGCAGTACCACAGTGACACTAGTTTTTCCATCAGTGATACGATAATCATTATGTATCCTCAGATCTACTAAAAGTTTGTACAGTGGTACTTTGGTTTGCATACATCTTGGTTTGCATACGTTTGGATTGCAAACGTTGGTTTGGATTACAAACCCGTCAAACCCGGAAGGGCGTGTCCCAGTTTGCAACCTTTCTTTGGATTACAACCCATTTTTTTGGATTACAAACAATTTTTGGGGGGAGGCCCCATTGGCAAAAGCGCGCTGTGGGTTACAACCTGCTTTGGTTTACAAACGGACCTCCAGAATGGATTGTAAACCAAAGTACCACTGTAATTGGTTAGCACTATGCATAAGAGGTAGGTAGATGTTGTTTCTATATTAGCAGAACCCATAAGGCTTTGGATTCTGCTTTCCATAAAACTCACACCCTTTAAGAAATTTTGAAAAACTTGTGCACACATCTTTCACAACATTCAAAAAGTATAGCAAGAGTCATTTCTGAAATACTTTTCTTACTGTCAGATTTTAGACCTACTAAGACTAAGACTATGCATTGTTCCATCTTGAGCATGCTGCTGACCTCCGGAATGTCATGTATTCAATTTGAGCCAAGGTCCTTATTGCAACCACCCTGCTTAGGAAGCACTTTCCATCTCCTGCTTTCTGGGAATGCTCCCAGTGTGGCCCTGTGTGGAAGAAATTTGGGTATCTCATCTGCCACAACTTCTGAAAACAGAGATTAATAGCTTGCTACAAATCCTACCCTAGCGGCAGTATTAAATTTGGAACTGAAGAGCTTCTAAGCTTCGCATTATTATCACACTCTGCCACTCAGTCTTTAGCATTAAAGACTCTGATAAAAGTTAATCGCTTATAGCGTAACATATCCACCCGAAAGCAAGATGATATCCTGATGAATCATCAGCATGCTTTGGTCACAGTGACCTGAAGAGGAACTGTCTCTCGAGGTTAATGGGTCCCCATGATCCAATCAATGCTTAGCCCCAACTTCCAGCCCTAATTCCAAATGGTATTCTATGTGAAATGGAAGCCTTCTCTGAGATAAGGCCCTTTAAAACACTTTAAAGACTATATAATCTACTGGAAGGACTTAGTGGATAGAAGGCCTCATTATTATACTTCTACAGGTAAAGCTAAGATGGGAAGTGGGAAGTGTGATGATGCAGAGAGACATCACTCTCAAACAACCCTCTAGGCACAACATTGCACCTTATGGCAAAAAATACAATTTTCCCCCTATTAGCTGCTCTTCAATAAGAAACTATGTGGTTGTGTAAACAGGCAAAACCTCGCCAAATTCGGCCAGTAAAGCGAGATGAGTGCCACAACCTCAGAGTCGTCTGCAACTGGACCTAATGGTCAGGGGTTCCTTTAATGGACATTTAAAGAGACACAAGCATAAATGCCCTTTAGCCACTGTTCCCTGTCCTTGGGATTTAGTGTCTGTTTTTCTATCTACTCTTTCTCATTCACTCACAGTTGTTCTGGGATTTTTATCAGCACCACTTCCTCCCCAAGTCCTTGGGATCTTAGTCTCTCTGATTTATTATCATGCTTTGCCTTTCCTCAGTCAGCTGCCACACCCTGTTCCTTCCTTCTGTCTGTGCATAACTGTGGGGCTTCTTGTTCCTCAGATGTTACTTAAGGGTCATGCATCTCTCTGCCTCTTAAGTCCTACAGAACTTGCTATATGTTTTAGGACGCAGGCTGGATTCACCATTTGGAATGTTGCTAGGGTTTTTGCCTTTGTAATATTTTTTTTCTTATCAGCTCCAGCAAATCTCAAAAGTTTCTAAAATATCCAGGCCAGGGCAATAATTTCGCAGGAGCATCTACAAGCATGTTCTAGAATGCAAACTTTGTGATATATTTCTCTGCCTCACACATGTGTAGGAAAATGTCTGTATTAGTAGAAAGCGTGTGTAAAAAATTCACACATCACTGAAAATAACATAAATAATGGCAATATATTAGAATAAATTACTTGCAAAAAATGTGCATATTCAACCAAATTGCATAGATAAATGGGGAAATGCACACTAAAATGCTAATGAATTTTTGTGAGGACTTTTGTTCTTTGAAAAACCCGACAAACCATGTGGAAATGTGGTGAACTGCATTTAAGCTTGAAAAAAATGAGAAACTGAAATTGACTGATTTATCCATTGCTCTGCAAGTGAAAGATGATAAACCAGGACAAATTAAACAATGGGCAGTTGGGCTGCTTTGCAGGTGCACTAGCCATATTTTGTTTGCATATGCAGCCTCCTCTCCAGGATTAGGGAAGTAGAGGATTCCTCAAGAGTCAATAAATTCCTTCATAAATCCTCCATAATCCTGTGGCTTTTGCACTTTTAAAAAGATGCTATAAGAGGCAAGCACTATGAGGCTAATTCTACGGCAAAAGAATTCAGGATATAGTGGTGATCAGGTGTGACTGAGATGGAGAGGGGCTCAGCTAAATTAACTACTTCTTTTGTTGGACCAAATGCAGCTATCTGCCTGTCATTATATCTTACTTTTTTGTGGATTTTACACATCAGGAATTTGGCTTCAGGAGCATCCATTTGCTGAGCTGACTCACAGCCAAGTCTGCAGTGTGTGAAAGTGTGCTCATTCTCTCTGCTGAGCAGATACTGACCGTTGTTGTAGGAGGGATGAAATTCAGCTGCATGACTCACTGACATAAAAATAATAATACTGTTTTTATTTTGTTACATTCATTATCTTAGGTCTTAGTCTGCTTGATTCGTTGTTGTTTATTATTATTATTGCAGTGGAAGGAAAGACAAAAAGGAATGTAATTTTAGCAGCTGTCCATCCCAATTTTATAACAATCTGGAAACAGCTCCCTAACCATGTCTCTATCCTATAAAGAAGAATGTTATCCATTTGCATGAGCATTTTAAAACCAAGCCCCATATGCAGATATGCTTAAAATTATAAATGCTTGCAAATTTGGAGATGAAGACTGAGGAGGGCATGATAGCATTCTTCAAAAATCTGAAGGGCAAAGACTTGTTCTACCTTCCACTGTCAGAGGCTTCATGCTTCTGAATACCAGCTGTTGGGATTCACAGGTGGGCAGAGTGCTGTTGCACTCATATCCAGCTTGCAGGCTTCCCACTGTCATTTGATTGGCTACTGGGAGAACCAGATGTTGGAATCAATGGGCCATTTGCCTGATCCAGCAAGACTCTTCTTATGTTGTTCTCTGCTGCCCCAGAGGGCAGGCCTAGTTCTAATGGACTTAAGTGACAGGAAGGGAGATTTTGGTTGAACAGTAGAAGAAACTTGTAAATGGTAAGGGCAGTTCAACAATGGACCCTGTTACCTAGGGTGGAGGTGTCTTCCTTGCCAAAAGTCTTCAAGCAGAGGCAGGCCAGCCCTTTGTTCTGGCTGTCTTGAGCAGGGTGTAGGCTTAGACCTGTTTAGAATTCTCCCTCCAACTCTCTGAATCCTCCTCATTGGACTGTTTAGGGGGAGGTAGGAGGAGATTTCTAGAAACATATTTCAGTAACTTTGAAGTTCTCCAGAGCATACTGATAACCACCACCTCTATTTTCTCAGGTTCCTCTTTTGACTTCTGCCATGTTGGCACTCACCCCTTGTTTGCAATTATAGGGAATGATAAGCAGATACTGGGTGAGTCTTGCTTGTTGTCAGCACTTGCACCCACAACAGGTACTGAATCAACGACCTGAGGAGTGGGTGGTGGGAACTTAGCTTTGATGCTAGCCATACCTGCCAAGACAGCTTCCTGCTAGAGAAGGTCAGCTGTAAATCAGACTTGAAAAAGGCTTCCTTGATGATGTGAACAATAAACAGACCTTCTTTTGCTCTTAACAATGTTGTGATTTTATCAGTGTCCCAAGAACCAAACTGGCATCTCTCATCTTCCTTGCACAAACTTCAAGACACAGATTACTAATCACTTTTGAAATAGGGGAAAAAAATCTTATTCCTTAATGCATTTATTAAGTCTACCAGCTACTCAAGCATTAGCAGTCTTCCTTCTCTCTGCCCCTTCCCACCCTGAGTTGCCAAATAACTGGGAAAAGTTGTCCTGACCTGCTCTTTCGCATTTACAGCAATGAGGCATCAAGCTATGGAGGCGAGTGAGTTTACTCTTGAAGTGCCTTGCAAACAATTCACAGTCTAAATCGCTATTCCCTAGAGTTGATGTTAACAGATACAAAAAAAAGAGAGAGAAGAAAAAGTGCCACTGGGCAGCTACTTGAGAATGTGATCGAGGCAGAGAAATGGGCCTTTTTCACCACCCTCACTGCCACAAAGTTATTTCCCCCCCCAACTCATGCTCAGTTGGCTTCATGGCATAACTTTCACCGCTTGCCCTCTAGCCAATGTCCAGCTTGTTTCATCACCCTTCATTCACTGATATACCAATGTGCAGAATGGGCTCCACAGCGCCAGAGAGAGAACTCAGGCCAGGAGTCCAAAGGCTTCAGCAAGATCACCTGCTCTATCTGCTGGAAAGGGTCACAAGCAGATAAACAATTGTTATATAGAAGGGCAAAATACAAATAAAACTGCAAGCTCCCTCAACAACCCGTAATAACTTCCACAAGGACGATTCCTGGGAGAACAAAATCAAGCCATAATTTAATCAGCTGTTTCCTGATCCTCTTTGCCATGGACAAGAATTTTGCCACTGTGATCTGATTTCCTGGAGTTTTATCTCTCAACTCATGTAAAAACTTACTGACCTACCAGGTAAGGAAAACAGAAAAGGAGCAACGAGCTGGTTATTAATTCCAAAATAAATATTGCAAAAAAGGAGATGACTCACAGCTTCCATTTCATCATCATTACATAATTACATGGAAACACTCTCGAAGCCATTGAAAGGCCCACATACTGCCCCAATAAAACCTGGGAAGGCAGGAAGACTTTTAGGGTGGGATCCAGACTTAGTTGTGGTTAGAGAAGGCCCACAATCAGTAGGACATAAGCTCACAATGAGTAACTGAAATACCATTGATTTCAAGCTGCAAATATGAGGAAATCTGGACCCAACTTTAATCCATCAAAATAAAATATTAAAACACAATAAATGCAAATAGACTAAAATGTTAAATAAATGCATTTAATATCAAAGGCCAGCGCTTGCAAGTTTATTTTTTAAAGATCTGTATGAAACGTTTTGATTTGAAGATGTCAAAATCAATTAGTTACAAATCTTCATTTCTTTGCTTCCTGGTGTCTAAAATGTACAGAGTAGATTTAAGACAAGCACTTATTACTTTCTTGTGTGGCGTCTATCAGTCTGCAGAGCCCTGGGATATTGGGAAGACATGATATCCCAGTGACTCTCAGTGCACAGTGGTATAGGTGTAATTACCATCTCAATATATTTTTGACCATTAGTTTGCAATTAACATACCTCTAACTTCCTTCTGATTTGATCGCTGCAGTTCAGAAACTGGGTCAGTAGCTGTGGATTGTTACACAAGCTACAGCTGATGATTTTATGTTTAATAGTCACCTCAGGCTTTCTCTCTATGAAATATTCAGCGCATCCATGTGTGGCAATGATGTACTTATAAGGCCGCAAAGGTAAGGGCAGCACACTTAAAACAGTACAGGAAGCAGCATCGCAGGATGAGTTCCAGGGAGGCCATCATCCAGGGAGGGTGTCACTTGTCCCTGTTTTCCTGATGGGGCTCCCGTGCCTTTAAGCAGCTATGCAATAAGTGGAAATTTAACTGTGCATTTCCATACTAGGAAAGCCGCACCTGTTGGGTTTTTGCCAAACATGCAGCTGTTAAAGGTGCAGGCTCTCTACCAAGAAGAAGAAAGTTGACAATCCTAATGCAGAGAGGGGCTGATTCTGGATGCAGAGTTCATGTTTGGTTTTGAAGCGGGTGTGTGTGTGTAAATTTTGGTTCAAGGCTACTCCACCTTTCAAGGCTGTCTGACAAGCAGTGCTTTCCATGATCTGCAGCGGCAGTGATGGGGAAAGCTTTGCCTGCTACTACCTCTATTGGGACGCGGGTGGCGCTGTGGTCTAAACCACTGAGCATAGGGCTTGCCAATCGGAAGATCGGCGGTTCAAATCCCCGCAACGGGGTGAGCTCCCCTTGCTCGGTCCCTGCTCGTGCCAACCTAGCAGTTCGAAAGCACATCAAAGTGCAAGTAGATAAACAGGTACCGCTCCGGCGGGAAGGTAAACGGTGGTTTCCGTGCGCTGCTCTGGTTCGCCAGAAGCGGCTTAGTCATGCTGGCCACATGACCCGGAAGCTGTACGCCGGCTCGCTCGGCCAATAAAGCGAGATGAGTGCTGCAACTCCAAAGTCGCCAGCGACTGGACCTAACGGTCAGGGGTCCCTTTACCTTTACTGGCAATACTGCGCAAAATAGACCAGTGGTCTGACTGAGCATGAGGCTGCTTCCTGTGTTCCCATGCCTCTGTTGAGAATCACAAGTGGGGAGAGCGCTGTTGCACTCATTTCCCGCTTGCTCATTTCCCATAGGTATCTGGCTGGCACTGTGAGAACAGGATATTGGACCACTGGCCTGACACAGCAGGGATCTCTGTTGTCATGCAGCTGTTAAAGACACAGGAGACCAGCTTTGGGGCAGGGTGGGACACTGGACCCTACTTATTTTCAAAGTGGGAATTGGGTTATCTACATGCAGACATCAATGAGCGCCAAATGGGAGAAGGAGGTTTTGGCAACAGGGACAAAACAATACCCTTGCCAAACAATATTGAAGGTTTGGAACCAATTACCTATGGGTGTTACGGGCTCCCCCTCACTGGAGATCTTTAAATAGAGGGTAGACAGGCATCTGTTGGGATATATGATATACGATATATGATATCTTTATTGTCATTGTCCCATGTAGAACAATGAAATTGAAAAACTACATTAAAACTACATCAAAAACCCCTAAAAACTCTGAAACCCCATTTAAAATACACTATACTATAGAGATCGACTATAAATAATTTGTCCTAACAAACCCTGACTCCACTCCAGGGAGCTCTCAGCCGCAGCGTCTGCACGTGCTGCCATCTTGGACATACCATTATGTGTTGTTGCTCAAACTCAGGATTTGAACAAGAGATTAGACTACAAACCCATCACCTCCCACCCCCCAGCTCCACAAGAGTCATCTGTGTGGTGTAATGGTTAGAATCACAAGCTATGATCTGGGAGTTCAAATCTCCACTCAGTCATGAAGCTCAGGGTTGTTGTGTGGATAAAATGGAAAGAACCATGTAAACCACCTTGAGGTGGTATATAAATGTAATCAGAGTGTAAGCATACTGCCTTCACAAAGCTGGAGACTATTCCTGGAAGCAAAGATTAGCATGCAGATCAAATTTCTCAGCTAGCCTGGATGAGACTGAAGATAGGGATGGAAATCTAGCTGAAGAAGGAATTACGCACCCACCCACTGAGGATAGGAGGAACCCAACACAATGGAGACTCTTCATGGGCAACATAGGAGGCAACTCCTAGGGGCTGAGGTCCCTTTGCCCGCTCATAAAATATTTGAGGGCTCCCTCAAAGTTGATAGGCATTGCCATTCACTTGGTGTGCATGCACCGCATCTTGTGATCGATTATGTGGGACAGGGTTTACCTGGTTCCCCCAATAAGTTACTCAAGCTGGCACCCCTGATGGGCCATCATTCATTGTGAAAGCACCCAGGCCAAAAGGCACACTAAGCAAACATATGACAAAAAATTAGTGTTCTGGAGCTTGTGATAGCCTTTTTACTGCATGCATGTTTGTGTATAAAATTGTTTTATTATTTTTTAAAACAAAAAATTCTGAAAGTTAATTTTCTAAACCTTTTGACAGTTTTCTGTTAGTAAAAGGTTAAATGCTGAGGTCCCAAGAGAATAGCTGTGTAGGCTGAGCCCACCCTTTGAAATAATTAGGAAGGTTGGACCCACCTACACCCCTCCTGAATTCCACTCCTTGCAATTGCTGTCTTAAGCAGAGAGACAAGTCAACACAGGCCCAAATCCCCTTCAACACAGGTAAGCCTTCCATAATACAGATGACCTCTCTGGCACATCCCATTGGGAAGAATGTATTCTGTTTCTGTATGTAATCCATTCCATTGCCCCCGCCTCAAAAATGGCGAAACCAACTGCCTACTGTAACTGTATGCGTCTGACATAGTTTTCTAAGGTGTCTCAAGTCAAGTTTTCCCATCTGGCATGAATTCCATTTACCGTAGTGATGACATAACAGAGGACCTCTCTTATTCCCAATCTTGAGGCACACCCCGTAGCTAGAGAGAAAAGAATGCAGCCAGCCACGTTCGAATCACAGCCGCAGCATTCCTGAGGCACCTTTATGAGCTTCTGTCTCATGATGAAACAGGAAGGATGAGTTTCAGCTAAAGCAAGCAATGACTGTGCAGTGATTATATGAAATGGAGACTATTGATCCATCTCCCATTGCGTGCAATTCTGGTTTTGCTGGGAGAAATGGAAGCATCTCCAGCTACAGGGTCGTCTTCAAGGGGGGATGTTTGCTGCAGTCTCTAAACAGGAGTCCAGAGGGTGTGGGTGTGGGACTGGAGATGACAGCACATCCCCACAGATTTTTCAACAAGTAGGTGGTGGCTCCTGGCCAAGAGGATTTGGTGTAGGTTGTAGGAAAATGACATAACTTCTTGTATGGCTTTGAGTTCTCATTGCATTTTCTCAAATTCCACAGCTGGGAACAATTACAATCATCCCCAGCCACAACCATTTGGATTAGGGCAGTGGTGTCCAAGCTTTTTTCAAAGAGGGCCAGATTTGATGAAGTGAAGGGCCGTGAGGGCCAACCAAAGTTGTTGACCATTATTTAGGATTGGAGTTGTTGAGGCTTTTTTAAGGATTTTACCCCAGGAAAAAAACTGTCACAGGGGCCGGATTAAACAAAACAGCGGGGGCCCCGTCTCTCACTCTTCTTCCATTTCAATGTGAAAAGGAGAGTCCTCAAGGATTTTTCTGACTGCCGGAGAAGGTACAGTTTGGTGCTAGGAGACCTCATGCCTGTGCATGCCCTCCAATGCCCCACAGAGGAAAATCAGGACACGGTTTTTCCAGGGCTGTGCTCTCATGCAAGGCAAAATAGGACATCCCAGGATCCAATCAGAAGCTGAGATGGCTTCTGTAATTCTGGGGTGTCCCGCTCAAAGCAGGACAGTCAACAGGTATGGCCTGTGCCATTTTGACTTCTTTGTTGACAACAGCAGTGACACAGTACGAACCTAAGAGGAATCCTGCTTGCTCAGACCAAGGATTCAGCCCAGCATCCTCTTTCCCACTGGGAAGCTCGAGCCAAATAGCCCTCTCAAAGTGCCACTCCTCAGTAACTGGTACTACAAATGTGCCACAACCACAAACATGTGTCCTCTAGCCATGTACATGCATGCACACCCATTTCACCTCCTTCTCACCAGCATTTAGGCTTCAAAAAAGGGTTTTCACATTTTTCAGGCCTAATTATTGGGTGGGAGTGGGGAGTGAACTTTATGAAGAGTGCATCTGGGAAGCCTAATTTCAGCCGGAGATGGATGAGAGGGCACCAGGGTTTTGTGGACATGTGTGCACCGCCAACAGACACCACAAAGGTGACCCATGACCAATTCTGTATTAAAACAGAAAGACCAGGTGCAATTCTCCTGTGTCCATTTTACTTAGAGATCTTTCGATAAACACTGTGGGGAAAATAACAGCCTTTCTGATTGCTCCTCTTTAGTAATTTCACTCTCTTGCTGGGAGATGGAGAATTTCCCTCTGCTTAGCTAGGGCACTTTGCTAGCTGTTCCCGCTGTGGGACCAAAGGGAGGGGGAATTGTCTTTCCTATCTGCACTCAGGAAAGGTATAAGCCAGCTGTGAACAGTGACACACATCACGGATGAAGTGAAGGCCTTGCACAGACATAGCAGCAGGTTGCTTCTTGAGCACCCCCACCTCCTGCTTGCCTGCGTGAATGAGTCATCTCACTCTTGAATTGCTTCTGCACTACCTGCTTCCTTCAGAACTGGCACCGGAAACTTATTCTGCGCAAACCAGGTGATGTCACTTCCAAACCATTCCACATTTGTGTGTTTTTCACATCCTTATCCCCTCCCCAACCCCAAATCATCATTTGTAGATTTAAGACAAATAAGAAATTTGACTGCAATGCAAATCTTCGCGTGTTAGTTCCCTGTCCCTGGTGCAGTGCAATACAGTAGTAGCCCTGTCTCTGTGGTTAGGTGCCAATGGGGCGCCAGTAACTTTTGAAGAAGTGAATCACGTTGAACACGGAAGTCCGCATAATCTGCCCATCTGATTCAGCAGAATGGACAGCAATATGGGGTGGGAGGCAGCATTTTACAAAATGGTTAGAGATGAATTGGACCTCATTTCAGTCTTGGAATGACTCCATGAGATCTCAGCAAGTGATAGCCCTGAGCCTGAAGGGGGTTCAGAATGCAAACATCAGCATGCCTCTCAGGCCCAAGCCCACATTAAACTGAGTGCAGATCTTCCAGTGTTTGAGAATAATTAGACACGTCTCCATTTTGGCCCCCAGTATACTCATTTGCTCCTGAATCTGACACAAATATTTCATTTCAATTTTCTCCCGCCTCCCCAATGCATACATTCCAGGAAAGTGAGAGCTCCAGAAGTCAAGCATCTGCTCCAGTGGCAACAAAAAATGTCTCTCACATATTGTTCTCTACAGCCACAGCAGGCGCTGTAACTCTCCAACAGTTTGACACACACTTCCATTGCCTCCCAAGACAGATGGATGCCAACCAACATGTGCTAATAACAGAGCCTTATCAGTGGGTCCACCACACCTCTTACTGCCCCAAATACACCTTTGGGTCTGGCTAACATACCATTTCTAATAAAATTATAGCATTTATTAAACCCAAGCCTTTAGCACCCACAGGGCAGGATTGGAACGGATAGGTAGAAATTACAAGGAAGCAGATTTTGCCTAAATTGGAGATGAAGTTTCCAAACAGTAAGAACTGTTCAGCAGTACAACAGACTGACTTGGGAGGTGGTGGGCTCTCCTTTCCTAGAGGTACTATTTGAGTGAAGGCTGGACAGTCATCTGTCAAGGAAGCCCTGTCACATCCTGTACTACAGATCCTGCACTGCACAGGAAGTCTAGATGGCCTCTGCTGATTTGTGATTCTTTAGTCACCCCTGCCTTCTTTACTGCCCATGCAAGAGGCAACTAGAAAGACTGTATTTATTTACCGGCTGTACAGAATGTCTAATGTGTATGACATGGGAAGCACAGCAAGGGGCTAAAACAATGAGGGACACAAGGTCAAACCACCTCAGTCCTCACGTACATAACGAATAGCCAAGTAAGGCGTAAATCCCCCAATTTCCCTCCACACTCCTTTTAGAGCTTCAAATGCACATTGGTGCTACAAACATACATGGTTTTGAACTGGCCTGCCATATCAACTAACAAAATATTAAACAAGTCACTGTTGAGTGTGCTTTACCAATAGCAATGCAACCGCAGAAATGGATAGGTAATGGAAATGGTTGCTAATATCAACCAAATATCCAAATATCCTTCCAAATATCAATGAGGGGTGGAAGGTGTTTGGGTTTCCAGCTAAGAGCTGCTAGAAGCATCTTGGTATGTAGCATTCTCTTAATATTTTCATCAGAACAAGGATTTGGATTAATGTTTGAATCAACACTGAACATTTACACAAGGCATGACTCACATCTAACCATGGGGTAGATGCGAGTTAAGCTGGGAAACATTTTGAGGTGAGTCCAAAATTTTGCACTGTTGCCAGCTTGAGGGGTGGCTGAAATGTATAAAAAAATAACACGTTGCCTTTAAAAACCAAGCAATTTCAAGCATACCGAACCCCTTTTAATAAAAATGTAAGTTACTCCGGGAAGTGCTTCAAGGAAATATTCATGATCTCCCACCCTCTTCGACCAGAAATACGAGAAATTGGATTTCTAAGCAGAGGTTCACATGGCTTATGACAGTCTGAATAAGACCCTCAGGAAATAGCACAACTCTGGCCTAAAGAAACAAAGGCCCAATTCTTATGACCAAGCAGTCACATGGAGGCCGATCTGTATGGAAAATCATTCATGTGCAGCCACAAACATCTTGTAAATGTGGGTGTGCGGTGGCATGGTGAAAATCGGAGAATCGGCATGATGAGTGGCTACACATGAATGGCTCACCCTACAAAAAAAGATAACAAAGAGGCCCTCTATACATTATAGCCGTGGTGGGAGAGAGGCTGCATCCCATGGTGCTGCTGTCATGCTTAAAGGGCCAACACCATATGGGTGGAGCCAGTCAGACAAGTTCTTCCCATGTAATCATCAACCCAACTGGGACTGGGTGGAAAGCACCCCCACACCATTGGTTCATTCAACGGTACACAGGCCTGGCACCAGCACATGGTATACTGGGGAAAATACTGGGTCACTGGCACTGCTCCTAGGCTGTCGCTGCTACTACAGCTGATGTGGCTCATCTGAGTGGTGGCAGGGATTGAGAGGATGGCAGTTGCAGTGTGTGTAATCTCACGGGAGACACCATCTCAGATACAGTGGCCCTGCTCCTGGCCCCACTCCCAACAAGGCTGCAGCAAGGGCTTGAGAGGGAGCACTGAGCAGGGCTTCTGACCTAATGTGAAGCTGTAGACCTTCCCAGAAAGCATATGCAATAGCAAGATTATGTTGTTATATCACTAGACGATTCTGATTGGCTACATGGGCTCTGCATATTAGAATGCCTAAGCAAATATGAATGGCTTTCTCATGCAAAGAGAGAGCCACAGTGCCAAATCGGTAATAACTCAGGAATCTCTCTCTCTCTCTCTCTCTCTCTCTCTCTCTCTCTCTCTCTCTCTCTTTTTAGTGTAATTGTGCCCATTTATTTCTTTATTGTAGCCTTGTCAGAAGGCTTTTTTAAAAAGGGGGAAGAAAGAGATGAAGTAACAAAAACAGCTGTGTGGTTAAAATTTCCATGCATGGAACCCTCCAGATTCCCATTAGGCCAATCAGCTTTGTTTAAAATAAGAAAGAAAACCAGACAAAACTTTCCTGTGCAATAGTAGTGATGCTCTTTTTTATATCTATGTCTATAACCGTCTGAAGAGATAAGGGAACAAAATAGTTTAAAAGAATAAGCTGGCAGTGGGTTAAAGTAATGGCCCTGCAGAGTTGGTTAAGAAAGTACATGACCCTAAAATACACCGTCATCTGGGCATCTTTTCAGGCAGATACAACATAGAAGGTAGTTCAGTTGCTTCAGGGACAACGACAAGAGCCTGCCCGATGGTGAATACTCTTCTCCCATGCCACTCTTACACAAAAGCAGTTTAAAAATCCATGTTGTGATAACTATGCCTCAGAGAGAAAGGGGGGGTGGAGAGACTGCAGAGGCCTTGGAATGGGTTCAAGGGCTAACATCACCAAACGTATCTTGAGATGCGTAGGTAATGTAGAGGAAGCTGTCATCATCTTTGTTGGCTGCATGGACCTCTGAAACAGTCAGGCTCAGGCAGGGCAGGCTCTTGTTGTCCACCAGCAGGTAGAAGGCTTGAGTGGCTGTCAGGGACAGGTGGGCCCTCAGACTGTAGACAAACTGAGACATAGATAGATCCCGGCTCAACTGAGGGAGTTTCTTCTCCTTCTGGTAATGCTCAAGCACCACCGGAACCTTGCTTGGATACTTTGTCCTGATATCAGTTGTTTCCTGCATCCGAGAGGCTAAACTTTTCCTCTGCTTGAATGGACGGTTGTCAGTCTAGAACCTCAACATCTTTCTTTAAAAACACAAAAGACCCTTTTCTCCCCCTCACCGGCCCTTTCCACTTCCACTCTATAGCACTAACTCCAGGCATATCTCTCTCTGTGCATGCTTTGTGTGGCACAGAATCTCATACATAAATACAGAACTTCATAGTAAAGTGCTTTTTAAAATGTCCTTCAAATTTATTGTAAGAAAAGTAAAATATTGAAAATTAAGCGGTTCTTCTGAGATTGCATTTTTGGGTTGGGGAAGAAGCAGATCAAGAGGGAATCCAGAGTTTAGCAGCGAGATTGCACCATCATTTATAATACAATCATCACCTTTTCTTTTCAATAGGCAGGCCAAACTGTAGAATTTGGAACCCAGCATAATGAGATTTTAAGCAGAACCCTAAACTATATGACTATACTCAGTCCCAACAAAAAGCCTAGATTTGAAAGGGATCTGCTAGGGTTCTCACACAAAACCCTTTCAAGTCTGAATCTGTGGGGTTTGGGAATAGGTGACAAGAGGATGCCAGCTTTGTTTTCACAAGCTCATGCTTGTTCTGCGGCTTCATCCCTTGATGCAGTCATGAGATTCGGTAACAGCAGGGGCATCAGGCCTGGTTTGAAGTCTGAGTAGATGAAGAGAAAGGTGCTGGGAAGAAAGAGCCCTAAAGCAAAATCAAACCAACTTGCAAGCTCTGATGTCCGCCAAAAGAAAGGAGCACATGCCCTGTGTTTCTTGTCTCTGCTCATAGCATGAGCTGCCTCCATGTAGGAGCATGTGATTTTGAGCAATCTGAAATTGCTCTGTGAAAAGCGTCTGCTATCAATTACTTATTCATGTTGTTTCCGACAGCTAAAAATAAACCAACTTTTGTATACGTACTGTGATGCAGGAAGTATACCAAACAATGTGAGGGATTAAATTGAAATTTTCAGAGCAAAACTACCAATGCATAAAGACCAATCTGGAGAAGAAACTTGTGTGTGTGTGTGTTTGTGTGGCTGGAGTGTGGGTGCACATTTCATACTTTGTCTTCTGCTTGAGTATGGATGTGTGGCGACTTAGACCCACCTTTTTTCTGAATAGATTTTCTTTCTTGATCATTATCCTCCCCACTCCCCACCCCCCAATACTAACTAAACTTCCCTATGCTACCTTCAGCCTTGCTCAATCAGCCACAAGTTACACCACTCTCACCAATGGATCCCCTTCTCTCTTTATCTTCTGTCAAGTTGGGTTATACTGGAGGAGTCCAACACATTTTTCAGTTGGAGCTGGACATCAGCATTATTCAAGCCTGTGGGTCTGCAGAAAAGAAAATTGCGAAACATGGACTATCCTTTTTCAAATCAAGAGCACTGTGGCAAATTATCTCTGTGGGAACTGAGAGCACAATCTAGAAGCCCCTGGTATTGCCACACGCAGAGATGAACACATAGGGGTGCTGGCCATGCTGGAAATAACAATGCAGCTTCATGCACTTCTTGCATGGTAGGCACCCTCTAATTATATTGTCACAGCAAATGCCACTACTGGAAAAAAAAGGCCCACAGTAGAAGTATGCACACACAGAGATGCTGATTTCACCTTCTGAATGAAACCACTTTCAAAGTTTTTCTTTAAGCGATAGGAAGGCTCATGCAGGGAGGGATATCCGCTTGGACGCACTAGCCCCAGGCCACATGGAATTTTACGTACACAAATGTAAGACACAGCAGATGTAATTTAAGGCATTACAGAGCAGCCCTTTGGAAAGGGATATAGAGCCTATGCTTTGGATGTAAAAGCCTCAAGGACAATCTGGGACCTCTCAGGAAGCCTGATGGGGTAAGACCATTGCCTAAGGCCTTAGAGAGAGGTGGCTTTACATATGCAGCAAGCACTCTTTGCTGTTAAATCATTTGCTCTCCCATCCCTAAGCGGACGTGTGCAAAGGAGGCAGGCTGTTAAATGAACGTTCATGAATTACTTATCCACTGCTGTGAATTTATCAAGCCCTGTACAAGCAAGGGGACCAGGCATGTTTATAGAAACCCATTCCACCTTGTCCTTCTGATTCACTTTCCATTCTGCCCCCAAGCCATTCAAAGCCTGGAATCAAGAGGAGCCGGAAAGGTTGTTCCAGGATTAAGTGAGTAGTCTGTGCCTAGTCATAACAGAAAAGCATTTAATTGAACAGTTGTTGGGCTGCATTAACAAAGACTACTCAAGGTACATGAGTTATGCATCCTTTCTTCTTTTCACCTTTCTCTCCCCACCATCCAGTTACCCAATTACTTTTGTTGGGCTAAGCATGTGACAATATCACAGCATCTACAAAGCACAGATGTTGTCATGGCAATGGCAATGGCACTAGCACATGACACAAACACACAGGTTGCTGCTTGAAATGCAAAGTCTTGTCTCATGCACACCCTGGGCTGGTGGAAATTGCAGCCATTGGTTTGGAAGTCCCCACAAAGGGCTTGCCTGCAGGATGCTCTTTGTCTGGGCTCAGCGATTGCTGGAGATTTGGCAACAGGAAATGTCTCTCTGCATGAAGTTACAGCTTCACCTTTCCAGGCAAAGAGAATAAAGAGGGGTTCTTTTTAAGGAGAGGAACATCAATGAATAAATGAATGTACACTAATATGAAATAATTTTCACTAGTCTACTGGGGTGGGGTGGAGGAACATGACCTGGAAGCAACAGTTTCATTATCAAGAATGCCAAGAACTCACATGGAAACCACACTCTCTCAGCGTTTGGTTACCATTTGTAATATGTGGTATTAACACTGGACTGCTTTACAGGATTGTTGGAAATAAATATTTGAGATCCACTGAGCAGTAAACATGATTGGATTACCACATTCTGGCAACATCTCCAGCCCATCTGTCTTCCAATGAAGCAAGGAGCTGAGGTCTTGGAACATCCAAGGCAAGGTCACTGCAAACCCAGGTTTTAAGATCAGGAGAGGCAGCCCTCTTGGAAGTTCCACCTCCCTCATAAGTTTGAGGGACTGGCCCAGGAAATGACATTCTCAAAGTTGTGGAATTCCCACCCCACAAAGGTGCATCTGATATCTTCACAGCTTCGTTGAAGGTGCACAACTTTCCCCCTGACCTTTGGCTTCCAAGTTGTATGTGCTTTCAATATCCACCATATTCCTGTAATTATAATTTGTTTTTGTCATTTCTATTTCTCAATTTTAAATTGTTTAAGGTGCTCTGGAACCTGCTGGCGAAGAGTGGGAAATGTACCAGCTTGGCCTCCTGCTGGTATCGGCTTTAAAATGTCATTGTCAGAGCTGCCCCAAGGTCCCAGCTCACAGAGGACCAACGCCAGGTCGTCGTTATATACAAAAGTCTTTATTGAAGTTCAGTTTCCATTTCAAAGCCGTAGCGCGCAGCTCTACGTCTTAAACCCTAGACCGCCGAAGTTCCGTCTGAATCTCCTCCCCCCTGACACCAGTTTAAGATTCTAGCCCTGCTCCACCTCTTCCTCTGCACTCTCCTCCTCTGGGTCCTCCTGTCCGCTGAGGCATTCCCCTTTCTGGACTCTTCTGACGCTGAGTCGCCTGACTCCTCCCCCTGCCTCCGGCGGGCTTTAGGACCTGGTTCCCAATCCTCGTTCTCTGCTGTCCCGCGCGCCTGTACATTTGAACTTGGCTCTCACGCCAACCCAGTGACCTTCCTCCTGACCGTTACACTGCTTCTATCACTGCTTCCCTCTTCCGGGATGCTGGCTGGACCTGACCTCCCCTCCGTTGCCTGACTCTCCGATGGAGGCGTGGTCAGCCCTGACTCATCTTCTCTCCCTGCTGGGGGAGACGCTGGCCCCGATACCTGGGACTCTTCCCCCCCACTATGCTCTGGTGGGGAAGCTGGTCCTGATCTCCAACTGCTGCTCTGGGAGTCCCCGCTGGCCCCTTGCTTCTGGAGTGTCCCCCTTGGGACCCCCCTTGCCCTGGCCACCGGCGCCCCCTTCTGTGAATCTTCCGATTCGCTGGAGAGGCTCATGGAATCTCTCGGGCCACTGTCATCTTCTCCTACGCTGCCCTCAGATTCTTCCCCTTCACTCTCCATCTCCTCCCTTCCCTGTGCTTCTGCTCCTGAGCCCCTGACAGTCATCTTCTATCCTTTTATGATCCCTCTTCCTCACCCTTCACACAGATGCCATAGGGACACAACTCTTACCAATGAGGTTTTAGACTTGGGAACTCTGGGCAAAACTTTCCTGAGGACTTGTGAGTGATTTCCTGTCATTTAGGCTTAAAAACAAAAACAAAAGTCTTTTAAAGGGATCTGTGGCTTAGTGGAGCTTAATTAAAGTCATTTCCTATAGAGTGCCCTGCTGCTTCTTTTAGTGCTGCTTGGAGAGGCTCCTTCTTCGTGCTGATAAATGAAGCAGCACACGGCTGCTCTCTAGTTTGTTTTCTCTAGTCTGGCTCCCCGTGTTAGGGAATGACAAGAGATAAACTGACATGGGACAAGTCTGCAGGCCAGAAAGGAGACTTGGCAGACCTAGCCCCTCAAGGGGGCCAAATGAAGAGCAAAGCCATTCTTTCAGCTGAACCTTCAAAGGAGGAAACGAAGTACAGACCTTCCAACGCTATCACTTTTTAGGGCAGCCTAGGCTATTACCATCTGATATATTTCCACCCACTTGGCAAATCAAGACGAAAGACTACACAGTGCATGTACCTCACTGAAGTCTGGATTTTGGGGGAATTTTGATAAGTACGATAAACATGGAAGGGTTGAGATGGTAGATCCAACTGGATAAGTTTTTAAGAGCTCCTCAGCAAATTCATTTAGATTAGCTTTGCAAGAGCTGGGAGGTGAATTAATTAAAAACAGAACTTTTAAACAGCATAGAGCAGGCAAGGGAACTACAGTTAATAAAAAGTATCTCAAGTTTATAAATTTAACCTTAGGTTTAAGAAACCTAAATGGATAAAAATACATGGCTGGTGCAGGTGTCTATGAGTTCAGGCACATTATGAACAATGAAAGCAGGTAAAATGGTGCTATAGTGGGGTTGAACGGGGAAGAATTCCATTTCCTATCACAGCATATTGGGGAAGGCAATAATTTCAAGAGCTTTCCTCAGCTTCACAAGAAGTCTGGGTTGCCTCATGTGACAAAATATTTGATAAAAGCATGGCAGATTTTCAACATCAGGCCTGGAAGACTGTATTTCCTCTGTTCAGCTTTTGTGATTTATCTAACAATATTAGGAATAAAAGGAAATGGGACTTATAGTCAATCTCTCTCAATTTGGGCAGTGGTTTCAGAGGACAACTGCAACCTCAATGGTAATGCGGGCATTTGAATTTGAATGGACCACAAGCTTTGCCTTGTGGAACAATTTTACATGATTGTTCAAACAGGGTCATAATCTGCTGACTATAAAAGGAACACAAGCTTCCCGGTATGAACTCGGACCATTGTCCATCTAGCTCAGCATTGGTGACACTGACTGGCTCTCCGGGATTTCAGGTAGGAATCTCTCCCAGCCCTACCTGAAGATATTGGGGGCTGAACCTAGGACATTCAGCGTGTAACACAGATGCCTTGACACTGAGCTGTGGCCCAGAATGAATTAATAATCTAAAAGCATCATTTGCTGTAGATGTGACTATTGCTTTAAGACAAGGAATAGAGGAAGAGAGATCTTTCCTAAAAAGCTTTACAAAAAGACAATTTAAAAAATAATAATCCAGCAAAACTGCACTCGCTACATTCCTACATATCAAGCCATATTTGTACCAAGTCAACAATGAATAGTGGTGGAAAAGCAGATTGATGCAACCAACTCTGCCTAACCCCACAATAGGACCATTTAACCTGCTTTCATTGTTCATTTATGTAATGTACAACACAACCATGAAGGGTTAAATGGCACTGTTGAGCAGCAAACAGCAGATAAGGTATGAACTAATAAATCTTTAGTTCAGATCTTAGTGTTGCCATGATTGACTGGGTGGCTTTAAGAAACCGACTCTCTTATCAGTGTGCTGTCTTGAGTAGAGTGTTGGAATTAAGATGCAGATAGGTAGCCGTGTTGGTCTGCCATAGTCAAAACAAAAAAAATTCCTTCCAGTAGCACCTTAAAGACCAACTAAGTCAGTTCTTGGTATGAGCTTTTGTGTGCATGCACACTTCTTCAGATACCACTGAAGAAGTGTGCATGCACACGAAAACTCATACCAAGAACTGACTTAGTTGGTCTTTAAGGTGCTACTGGAAGGAATTTTTTTTTGGAATTAAGATGGTGAGTCCTGAATTCTTCCCTGCTCTTTCACAAAAGTTAGTTGGTAATGTTGGGCCCAGATACCTCTCTCTTTCATCAAAACCAACATTATAGGACAGTTGTGAAGATAAGGGGGTGAACCACGTATTACACCCTGAGTTCTTTGGTGAAGAGCAGAATAACACCCCACCCAACCCCCCAAATGAATACAGTCTCAGGTCTCCCAAAAATGGCAATAAGAGCATTGGTTTGTGCCCTACGGCTGCTGTAAAGATTTGTGAAGCAAAGCGATTTAATTTCACTGCTAGATTTTATAGCAAAGGAAAACGTGTAAGGACAGAAATGCCTACCCAGATATTTAGAAAGCTAGTATAAGTTTTAATTAATTTTAGTCTACTCTATTGAGATTTTACCTTTTTGTATGCTTTAAATTATGCTTGTAATTTTCTTAGTGATAATTTTATTGTTTTATCTTATTTGTAAACCATTCTGAGATTTCTTCTACAATTCCAAAGGCTGTTGTGAAATGAGATGGTAGAAGTGTGTCAGCTGCTCTAAAGGATGGGATAAATATATCATAAATAGATTGCCATGTCTATGGAGGGTGTTCTGTTTATTCTTTCCTTTTCAAAATCCAGCTAGACATTGACACTATCCCTTCAGGGAACATAGCGAAATATATCCTGGGCTTTCTTGATGTCACCACCCCCTTTTCATTTCTAATCCCTTTTAATCCATTCCCCCCAACTAGAAAGTGAATTTGTTGGCTATTTGAGACTCCAGATGGGAATTGCTATTCAGAAAGAGAGCGCAGAAGAGCAGTGTGTATCTGCACCGTTTGTAACTCCTGGGAACATTTTGATTGTCATATTTCAGGAGCTGATAATAGACATGGCTAAATAGGATGTAATTAAAAAGCTGCATCTTCTGTCTTGAATTAATGTGGGACTTCTCCCCTAAGAACTGTAGAAATAATTAGCCTCTTCAAGGCTGCATGTTAATTATCTGCTACAAGCCCACTTTCTCTTATATAATGGGGAAGAAGCACCAACTTGGCTAGCCCATAATAACTGACTGATGAAAGTGATAACTGTTAGGCATTCAGCTCTTTTGTCTCTAATTACTTTCTTTATCCAAGGAGATGTACAAGGATTAGACTGTTTACCTGAAGTAAAGAGATCTCTTCCTCTCCCTCCCTCTCTCAGCCTTTTCTTTCCCATTCTCTCCCATATTTACAATACGGTATTAAGCAGGTGCTACAAACCTGAAAAGATTCCAAGTCCATATGCTCAAGAAAACAGGATTCATGCTAGTATGTTGACCAAGGGTTTGATTCTTACTTCTTTTCTGAAACTTCAAGTTCTGCTGAAAGTTACATGTTGAGAGGAGCCTTCCTTTTCCTACATACACACAAGGCCAGGCATTAGCCATAACATCAGGACTTTTATTATAGTTGGTTATGAAGTTTTCTGTCTTTTAAGCCAATGTTCTGCTGAGTAAAGAGTCCTGAGTAGGCAGGGCTTTTTCACCAGAACTCAGTTCTGGCACTTTTCAGGTGGGCGCCATTATGAGAGAACAAGGGAGGTTTGCATGGTGAGTTCCAGTACCTCTTTTTCTAGAAAAACAGCACTGTAGGCAGCAATGGAAGAAATGTGTTCTGAACATAATTTTTCACAATTTAAAGATCTGGTGGAGTATCTTCTGTCACTCCCGCCCATCACCTATAAATTGTGCTCAGAAACGCACTTGCAGATCCATTGCTGATCCTTGGGTCCCAGCAACCACTCCCAGCCACCAGTCTGGCAGCCGCATTCTGGAATCATTGTGTTTTCATGAAAGGGATGCTTTTGCATTTCTCATCCAACACAGCTAAAATTGGGAGCCACACTTGTATTTGACAGAATAGATAAATCTCATCTTACGGCCACAACACAAAGTGGTCTGGTTCAGGCATAAAACTAAAGGATGATACCTCGATCTTTAACACAAGTGTTGAAGCTGAGTTTATTCAGTGGGTGAAGAACCCACTAAGAGTGCTCATGTAATGCTACATCTGTCATCACCCTAATGCACTTTAACTATGACTACTTCAGCTACTAAATGTACCCAATATAAGGGTTAGGGCCTGGTTGGCCTGGTTACTGCACAAAGCACAGGTATTAATACAATCCCTGCCTAGGGGCAGATAAGATGGCTTTGAAGAAGCAGCCAGGGCCAGACACATCAATACTGGGATCAAGAACCAGTAGAGGAGCAGCCATGAAAACAAAAGATCTTGTAAGATAAGATTTTTTTTAAAAGGAAAGGCTTGTTTTGTTTACTTCTTATCTAAAGGCATAAGTGTATGTTGCCCTTTACAGTACATTGCATAATTAGACCTGCTTTCCCCCATGTTGATAATGAGGATGATGAAACAAACAAAAAACTTGCATGTAGCAATTATTGTATGTAGCACTTACAACACTATACCTCAAGTAACATAGGACTGAAACATTTTATTCTGTTCTCTCCCTGCACAGAATGAAAAGAAATTGAGACTGTGCATCCTCTTCACACAGCCAATCCTGTCTCAGATGGGCATCCCCCACCCCACCTGACCTCTCCTCTTCTGCATCTTCCCTCTTCTCCTTGAAAAATTTCCTGTTATTTTTCCACCTTCCTGCAACAGGATGTAACATTCATCACAACAACAGAGTAACCTTCTAGGCAGCAAGCTAGAAGGTTGTCTTTTGTTTTCCAAATTCCTTCATGTAAACTGGCTATCAGAAGAGAGGTTAAAATCTGTGAAATGTGATCATCTCACTCTTTTTTCTTAGTACCATTGTGGAATGTTCAAGTGATTAATCAGTTTAGTATCTGTATCCATAGTAGAGTAGTGAAAGGCATCTCTACACATGGCACACTAATGTATGTAGTAGTGCCCTAATACCGTTTTTTAAGCAGAACTGCTTTGGGATGAAAGAGAAGAGAGGTAGCTGGGGAGGGAAAAGGTACTTTACCCTTTCCCCACCCCCCATTTCTCTATTCCAGATTCCCTGCAGATTACCACTCCTGTTTGAAATTTCAAATTGTTTGTAGCATTTTTATACCCCCTTTCCCCCCCCCCAGAGCTGGATTTAGGTTTCATGAGGCCCTAAGCTACTGAAGGTAACGGGGCCATTTATATATCCAGCTGTCCTTTGTCAACCACAAATTGTCACTTTTTTGTGTTGAATATATGCTACATGGTAATTTATGGACCTAATAAGTAAAGCCATTTGCACATAACAAAATATGTATTTTATCAAAGTAATTGTTGAAATGAAATACAATTAAGAAGAAGTGTATTAATAGTGAAATAATTATTAAGCTCTAACTTAAAATGATTTTTTTATTCGTAACAAACTTAATAATGCAAACACATTGGCATTTGGCAATAGCAAAAGTTCCTTTAGAAAAACAGCTGACAAAGACTCATAATCTTGTCTCTAGAAACTTGCTATTACATGAAATAAAAATAGGTGTAAATATATGATGCAAACTATTAATAATTATAAATAGCAGAATGTAGACGCCATATATATAGAAATGAGCAAACCAGTGATATTTTAGGGAGCAGGTTAGCAGGCGGGGCCCATTACTTACATCATAGGCACCTACACAACACAAAACACTGTTGGTGTATATAGGTTTTTGTTTTGTTTTTTATCTTATATTTTGGAACTGTACATCCAGGTTTTTTTCCTTTCATTTTTTGGGGGGCCCCCAAGAGAGTGGAGCCCTAAACTATAGCTTGTTTAGCTTCTACGTAATTCCGGCACTGCTTCCCCCTGAAGGCTTTCCCTCATATTTGAAATGCTGTGAGGGATCAGCCATGATGGTGAGGCAATTGGGAGTCAGAATACAGTGGTGTATGTAGGGAATAGTTAAGTGGATAGTTTAATGTTCATGTGGATAGTTATATGCAGTTTAGAAATGTGTCTTTTGTGGGATAGTAAATATTTAAAAGAGGGACATGGGTGGCACTGTGGGTTAAACCAAAGAGCCTAGGTCGGTGGTTCAAATCCCCGTGACGGGGTGAGCTTGCGTTGCTCTGTCCCTGCTCCTGCCAACCTAGCAGTTCAAAAGCATGTCAAAGTGCAAGTAGATAAATAGGTACTGCTCCGGTGGGAAGGTAAACAGCATCTCCGTGCGCTGCTCTGGTTTCGCCAGAAGCAGTTTAGTTGTGCTGTCCACATGACCCAGAAAAACTGTCTGCGGACAAACGTTGGCTCCCTCAGCCTGTAAAGCGAGATCTGTGCCGCAACCCCAGAGTCATCTGAGACTGGACTTAACGGTCAGGGGTCCCCTTTACACTTTTTAACCAAGTGCTGGGGGCAGGTTCAAAGTAGAAGTGGCAGTTTAACCCTTAGTGTAACTTATCTCTTTCTTTGCTTAGCTTATTTGGTGGGTTTCTATCTGAAAAAAATGAGCATACATTTGGTATGCAGAAGACAGCACCACCCCAGGAGGTGACATCATCTTCCCTGCTGTGTAATAATAAGTGCCAGTGCTTTGACCCTGACCCTCCCTGCTTGGCTACGCCACTGGTTACTGCCCTATTTGGAAGCTATTTTAAAACTTCCTGTTACTTTTGCTTTAATTTTCAGCCTGCAACTACTCTATTAAATTACAAGACCAAAGCAGCCAGTAAGACTAGCCACAGCAATTATATAATATCTGTATGCAGGAAACACCCCTTAAGAGCCTAATTTGATTGCTGTTTCAATATATCCTGGCTGGGTCTAATATGTAGGTTACTGGATTAGGTTATGTCACAGTTTGAGATGATCTGGTATCATAAATCTGCCACTTAAAACTAATTAAGTAATTGTGAGTATTGTTTTCAAAAGAGGATTGAGCTAGTCATCCTCTGTTCCCAGTGACACCAGCAAGACTAGTTAAAGCTAGTGTCAAAGAAGTGCCCATTTAACATGCCACTATGCACAATTCATATAATAAATAAATAAATCAAAACTTTATTCTAAGATCAAAATAACAGTCCAGTAAAAAAGAAAAGAAAAGAAAAAAATTTCTAAAATAACCCAGCTTCAAAGTACATTATCAAGTAACTCCCAATAAGTTAGATGTCACAAAACAATAAATGACCTGATCCAAAGAGAATACAAAACAAATAAATACCAAATAAAGCCATATTTCATTGGGACTTGCCATCTCCGCGACAGACTTTTCATATGAATAACAAGCAGCTGCCAAATAGAGGCAAAATCCATAGGTTTAGCTGCACCCTGAGATACTGCTAATTTATGAGTCAATTTTTCAGAAATAAAGATAAACATGACTTAAACCAAGTATCAAAAAATTGATAAAAGACATTATTTGTGGTCTAAAGGCACTATTATTTCAGAAATTTCCTTCATTGTCTCTTCCCAAAATTTGTACACACGTTTACAAGACCACCACATGTGCCAGTAGGTTCCATTGCATTGCATTCCATCCCCTCCGACACACAGGAGAACCTGTGTGTAGTTTTATGGGCGAGACAGACTGGAATAAAAACAAAAACAATAAACTTGATTCCAGGTTATTTTTAAGAGGTTTCATTTTCCAAGGCACCTACAGTGAACTCCCAAACAAAGAAAATGAAATGAAAATAAACCCATCAAGATAAATTCTTCGTTACCCCTTCACAGATATTAAAATTCCAATGCAATGAACCATAAAGCTATTGTCCAGATTGCTGCTAGGTGTGGGTCCCAAAATGGAAAGCCTTCCAGGAAAAAGCAGAGAGGGGTGGAACTAGAAGGAAGAGGAAAGCATTACCTGGAGACAAGACATTCCATAAACAAAAGCTCCCAGACATGAATGTTATTCCTTTTTGCCTCCAAATAGGTGTGTCTTTGTTTAGGACCACAAATGACATTTTCCTACACAGAGATAATATCAGAGCCAAACCATGGAAGATTTGTGACTGGCTCCCCTGACCTCAGGGCTTTATTTGAGAATATACTATATCACTCTCCCTAAAGCTACACCATGTCTTTTCAAGAGAAGTAACTGAGGCCTTTTCCACACTTACCTTTTGCCTCACATTTCCCAGGCACAGGCCTGCACTTTAAAGCTCCACGTCCAAGCGCTCATTCCACACACCCCCCACACCCTGGAGCTTTCTCCACAAAAACCCGCTCTTTAAAGCTGAAGCGCAACAAGCAGCAGTTCAATTTTTCCATGGATTGCCATTTGCTCCAATTCAGTGGTAAAGTTTCCGCAGGGAAAGCTCTAGACTCAGAGCAAAAAATAGAGTGCTTGGACACAGAGCTTTAAAGCACAGACCACGCATGGAAAGCATGGAGGAAAGGTACCGGTAAGTGTGGATAAGCCCCAAGTCTGACCCGATTGGATACAAAACCACCCCATTTCCTCTGCCCGCTCCTGTCCAAGTTCTAGCATTGCCCAACATCTTTTTCTCCCTTAAAACTAGTCACAGGGGCACCAGTTTGGACTGGAACTTAAGCCATCAGACACGCAAGCTGCTATTAGCTATATACAGTGGTATATAGCTCGGGTTACAGACGCTTCAGGTTACAGACTCTGCTAACCCAGAAATAGTACCTGGGGTTAAGAACTTTGCTTCAGGATGAGAACAGAAATCGCGCGGCGGCAGCAGGAGGCCCCATTAGCTAAAGTGGTACCTCAGGTTAAGAACAGTTTCAGGTTAAGACTGGACCTCCGGAACAAATTAAGTTCTTAATCCAAGGTACCACTGTATTGGGGCCAGATGAGAAAGAGAGAGATCTACCCATATCATATTTATATTTTATGCCCTCTGAAGCTCATAGTTGCTTTGAGTGGATGGAGTTTGATTGAGCAGATGGCCTAAGAAAAAGGTTTTTAAAAATCTATCCTCTCATTGCCCTATCCCCCCCATCCTCAGCTGCTACTTTTAATCAAAGGAAAAGAAATCAGGAAATCAAATCATGGGCCTCTCATGTCAGATCTAGTTTGACATTCAGTCTTAAGAAAATTGTGTGCAGTGGCAAGTGTTTACCGAAGTGCATATGTCATGAAGCCACTGCCAAGTAAATAAATCTTGTGTCATAAATGACAGTCTACACCAGGAGTGGAGAACCTTTGGTCCTCCAGATGTTCCTGAACTACAACTCCCATCAGCCCCAGCAAGGGGGTGGTCAAAAGTTCCCCACACCTGTCTACACAATTTTGTTACTCAATATGGGAAAAACATTACAGCAGAACACTGTGGTGCAGACCAAAGGTCTTGGAGTTCTGCAGTAATCCTCCAATGCCTTCTTCTGGATATCTGTCCTCCAGGACACAATATCCATCATTCCTGTTCTAGCAGGACATCATTTGATGCCATTAGTACCAACAGAAGCCACTGACAGGTCCAGCACAAGCATCAAGGATGCAGTCCCCATGCCCAGTTCCCAGCCAAGGTCATCCCCCAACACAACCCTAACTGGGGGTCAGTCCCTCACTGGGTCAGAAACAACATGAATAGAATATTCTAACTAAAGAGTTTGTTTAATAGTCAGAATGACTGCTGGGAGGAGCAGAGAGAGAGGAAACCTATTGGTCTCTACAGGCACAGCAGGCACTGTAACTCTTCAATGGTTTTGAAATGTAAAATTTGTTGTGAGCCTCCTAGAATGGCTTGGGCAACCCAGTCAGATGGGTGGCTTATTATTATTATTATTATTATTATTATTATTATTATTATTATACCAACATATATAAACACATTAAAAATTAAACATTAAAAAAGTCCCTACAAAGGGCTGCCTTCAGGTGTCTTCTAAAGGTTGTATAGTTACTCAACTCCTTGGGCCCAGGGGTTGCATAACTCCATACCCTCCAACATTTCTCCGATGAAAATAGGGACATCCTAAGGAAAAGTGGGACATTCTAGAATCAATTCAGAAACTGGGATGCTTCTGTAAATCTGGGACACTTGGAGGCTCTGGGTTTTTGCATGCACACCCAGCGGGGTCCAAATTCTGAGGATCTCTTGGGTACATTGCCTGAATGATGTTTCCACACAATCCTTTTTCTTTTTCCGTTCTCCCCAGCTGATTGCCTATTTTCAATCTGCACTACATATACCCTGTGGATGAAAATAGGCTGGATTACTCCCAATTCCAGATCTGTGTGACTAATTCCAGTGTGTTCCTTTCTTTTAAAGAGGCAAGGCTATAGATTTGAGGGGAGTGATGATCAGTTCATTATTTCTCCAAACAGGGCAGGCACACTCTGCCATTCCCCTTTCTAGAAGCTGATCCATTCTTCACCTGAAAACAAACTGCACGGCTGTAATCATGGCCAGACAGTCACCCAGCCCAGCTATTATAGAAGTGCCCATTCAGCAACCCTGACACCAACACCTGCTCTTCCTCCTCCTCCTCCTTCCTCTGCAACCTCCACTGTCCTCATTTGTGTGGCTTCCTAATC
The DNA here is from genome assembly GCF_964106915.1 of Podarcis gaigeae. NCBI lineage: Eukaryota > Metazoa > Chordata > Lepidosauria > Squamata > Lacertidae > Podarcis > Podarcis gaigeae. Next base: position 53,565,061 of record NC_139681.1, on the reverse strand, counting down.
TTAATTACCGCCTGCCTGCTGTTCTTTCTTCCTCAGCTCTCAATTGCTAATATCCGAGCACAAAATGAACTCCAGGCCCATAAAATACACTTTCAGCAAACACTGGCAAAGCAGAGCATTTAGTGATCAGAGGCAGGCGGCAGCAAGGTCCTTTGTCAGAGGGGAATTTTGCAAAGAAGCAAAAATAAAGATTCTGTGCTTCTCTTTGTACTTGTCTGTTTGTTTTTTGTTCTCTCTCTCTCTCTCTCTCTCTCTCTCTCTCTCTCTCTCCCCCCACCCCCAACCTTTATTTTTTGTGCTCCAGCATACCACAGCCGCTCTCCAACCAGTGGCTGCATTGCAAACCAAACAGGAGCTTTCGAGTCTGCCTTATCTCTGCTTTATTTTTAGGTGAAGTCACGTTGTTGTCTGCCGGCTGAAATATCTTGCAGCGCGAAGCGGACGTTTGCTACAGGAGAACCCTGGGCTGCTGCGCTAGCACACTTGGAGAAGACGTCACCGGGCTGGCACCTAGTGCAAATCTTCAGATCTGGTCCGCTTGACGTAGCCGTGCATCTGTCACTGCTTAGGCAATGAGGCGGAAATGCTTTCCTTAGCCCTGGCTCAGATGCCTGTCTCCTGTCTTCTTCATTGAAAAAAAAGAGTCGACTCCAGCCAGCTTATCTGCTCTGCCCATTCATGAGAATAAAGAACAGCCGCTGCTCTATGCTCATTGGGCAGAAACGGTGTTCCCTGGATTGCCTCTGACAATAAAGGTTTAAGTGAAGGCTATTGCCTTGAATGCCTTTGGTGCACATAACTGGCCCTGTAATCCAGTATTAATTCCTTTGCCCTTGAACCTTTCTGGTGCCAAATACAAGCTGTGGCTTCTACTGATTCAGCTGAGGTCTTATGCCATCCATGTTCAACCCACGCAGCACAGGAGGAAGGGGAGGGCTGAGGGCAGGGTGGCCTTTACCTAATGGTGAAACTAGTTTATGTCTGTTCCAAAGAAACGGGTCACTTTTTTGACCTGTTAACATGAAAGTGGGATTTTTAAAAATGCCATATTGATCCTATATAGGGCACATACAGCCACCACAGTCATTCTGTCATCAAGTAGTTCCACAAACCACCCAAAGATTGTCCCTTCCACCTGCTGATGTTAAGCCTCTGTAGGCCATACGTTTCCACCACATTCCCATTTCTGTTCTTCCCCAGGTTAAAATGCAAACCATGATCAATTAAAACTGTGCTAGGTGGGGAACATTCTTAAGTTAATCAGAGATTACAGCTGCTAGAAAGGAAGACCTCCCATCCTGCTGGGTTCCCAGCAGGATATGAACCCAGACCTCATCCACTTCCTGTTCCGTTCCACAAGATAGGATTTGAATGGGGGACACCAATGACATTTGAAAGGGGGAGAAATGGTGTGCAGCTCATGCTTCTGACTTTGGGCCACCTGTTTAACCTTTGCAACACAGCAATTCCTGCATTACGACACTTGGGAAGACACAGCCCAGAAAAGGAGGAGTATTTTATAAGGCTAGCTAATAGGAATTACATCTTGGGAGCATATCTGGGCTGGGGCTCAAATGCTAAGCGTTTGCTTCCACCTTTGCAGTGCAAAAGCCTTGTCACCCGATTTTGGAATCAGGGGCATGGTGCCATTTGACACATTGCTATTCAAGATTTACTACGTATACAATGTAGTATTGTATACAATAATGTATACAATTACTATGTATACAACAGATGCTAAGGAAGTGGAAAAGGACAAAGAAGGCAAAAGCGGTCCAGAATTACATGCAGTAGTTACGATCCACCCACCTTTTCTACCCATGGAGAGAGTTTCCTCAAGACATTGATAGGGAAGTCCTAGACGGGGGACTCTGGGGGATGCCTTACAGTTCTCATATCTATTTTTCCAAGGAATGAACACCCATGTGAGCAAGAAGAAAGATGCACTGCTTAAGTTTTTTCCCTTGATTAACCTGTCCCACCTTTTCTTTCACTTGTTTCGCATACTAATTCACATTGCAGGCAGGCAAGATAGAATGGAAACTGGGAACCAGTCCATTCAATTAGTTTACGTGATCTTCTAAAGAATATGCCCAAATGTTTCGCTTTCCAGATATTTAGCAGCAATAATGGAGGCAGGCATGCTTTCCTTCCTGAGAGGCAGAGTCATTCATTAGCCATAAGGCAGTTCCTGGGAGCACCTTCTCCAAGAGATCATCCTGGTCTGGCAGCAGTGGGACAACAATAATGTTTCCTGGCTGTGCCATTGTTCTTGGACTCCCTGCTGTTTCTCTAACCCCCCCCCCCAGCCCCGAACAGCATAAGGGTCCAGTCAACAAACAGGGTAGCTCCCTGAGAATGAAAAAATGCGAGCGCTGGGAAACAAAACACAACAAATGTGCCCATGACTGAAACATTTGGTAGGCATCAGCCATACAGCTAATTAGTGAGGTACTGTATTTCCATACTGTACTTAATTTTTGAGGTTGCATAGGGAGAGTTCCCAATGAAGTGTAGCACCTGGCTTGGACTGCACCACTTCAGCTGGCAGGTGAGTTCTCAGAGGATGGCATTAATGTGGGTGAAAATCTTTGCAGATAGAAATCTAACATGTCAGGGAGAAAACTAGGGTGCCACACTTTTCCTTGGCATCTAGTTTTCTATCTGCAAGGATTTTCCCCATTTTGTACGGAGGATCATCCAAATGACACATGCATGTATTTCTGTGATCCTTTAGGAACAATTTTTAAAACATGGTTTAATGACAGAGACTGCAGTTTGAAACAGAAGACAGGCATGGAAGGAGCCAGACCTTCCCTCAAGGCATTTTTCAATAAACAAACCCTCCCCAGTTGCTTTTAGCCTTGCTGGGGAATTGATACATATACTCAGTGTTTTTTTCTTTAAAAATGTTCAGCGGTACTCTCATTTTGACTCAAGAAAATCACCATTTTATAGTTCAAATCAGGAAAAATAAATACAGTAAATGGACAAAAGTCAAAGATTCACAAAATGTTTAGGGGTATGCTTACCCCTGCGTACCCCCAGGAAAAAACCACTGCATATAGTTACATCTTCCCTGTCCCCACCATCTGGATATATATATTGGGGGGGGCAATTTTCAGTAGTGAAATGCCACAAGAGAAAACTGTTAAGAAGGTCTGTCTCCACCAACCCTTAATGGTTTTCTACTCTAAATCTCAGCCTCCCCAGAAAGTACCACAGAACTATTCATAAAGTGTCCTTCCTGAGAAAGGAAGAGACTGATCAGAAGCAAGTTTTTGAGAGGCAGGCAGGCATGAGAAGGTGGCTGAAGGGTGTTGTAGGTGGAGCAATAAAATAAAAATAAAAAATAAAGTGTCCTTCCATCCTTTAGAACTAGGCCAAAGTTTTCAAAATATTGTGCATTGATAGAGGAAGATCTTTTGCACTTAGGGCTTTGAGGAGACTGCTGCGTTAATGCCTCTGACGCACATAAAACCATTTTACTTCCTGAGCCATTTTACTGTGCAATTGCTTTTAACGAACTGCGAAAATTGCAGCATTAGTATCTTTTCCTAAGAAAGTCCCCTGCACCTTGTTTCTCTGCCTTTTAATGTCAGATAAAATATACTGAAACTAGCAAATAAAATCAGCCCATTTGTATGACTTGGTTAGGTGCTAGGAATTAGCCGGCAGACTTTAATCCAGTGGCTCCTAGTTAACACTGCCTTTGCCTGGTAAGCCGATTATGATAAATAGGCATGCCATGTCTTAGAAGGCGGCTGGAATCAGATCAGCCAAATGCAGGTGGCCAGTCCAGCATTTAAACACACACACACACTTACTTAGGAGGAGGACTCTGAGTTAGCTTTGCTGACGGATCTCAGCAGGATTTCTCAAGAGTCATTCATGAACTGAAGCCACTGACCATCCGAGTTTGAATGTCCCTAGTGAAGATGCTATGCAATTGTTTGGGTTCAAGTGAGCACTTGCTTGGTTGCTGCTGCTGTTATTATTATTATCACCAACAACTGAAGCAAAGTGCTGCCCCTTGGGATGAAACATACTTCTTCATGCACACAGCTGAACTATAGAATTTGCTCCCAACACGAGGCCACCAACTTGCATGGCTTCAAAAGAAGATTAGACAAATTCATGGAAGGCAAGGATTTCAATGGCTATTGGCCACAATGCCTATGCTCTGCTTCCACAGCCAGAGGCAATAATGGTCTGAATACCAATTGCTGGAAGCAGCTGGAGACGAAAGTACTCTTGTGCCCAAGTCCTGCTGAGGCATCTGGTTGGCCACTGTGAGAACAGGATGCTGGACTACATGGGCCATAGGTCTGATCCAGCAGAGCTCTTCTTCTGTTCTTATATCAGCCATTAATTCACTGGCTAAGGAGCCTCAGGTTATGAGCAAATAATTCTGAGGGTCCTAAATGGAAGAGAAGAATTAGCAGATGGACAGACTGGGATGAAGGGAGCATCAGAAGAGCACTGCTAAATCAGACCAAAGACTCCAATAATCTTTCCCACAGCCTCTGATCGGATGCCTATGGAAAGCCAACAAGCAGAACATGAGGATAAAAACCCAGTGGTGCCACTGAGGTTTGACTTTAAGGCAGAGGTGGGGAACTCCTTCCAGCCCAAAGGACACAGTTTAACAATGCATTCTGGGAAGAAGAAATGTCTCTTTCCTGTCCTGAATTTTCCACCGTTGAGCTTCACTGTATCATACTGAGTTTTGGTATTATACTGAGAGAGGAGAGACTTTCTCCACAGCATGCATGGACCTGAAATGCAGCTGTACACTGTATTTAAAATCTGTAACATTTTAAGAAGCACAGAAGAGGGCACATGGGACTGCCAGACCCAGTCTCTCATCTAAGCAGTCTCCAAGCGTAGATATTCTTAGCTCCCAAAATAGAACAGCATCCCACACAATCTGACCATTTCCCATTTATTCATTACTTCCCAATTAGCTGAGTGTTCCTCCACCCCTGTCTACTTTACTAGACTAATCTAATCACTACACAAAGAAAGTAAGTGAAGCCAAGATCATCCAAGATGTAGTGGGAAACCAGGTACCAGTTCACTAACTAGAGCTGGGCATTCAAGATTGATAATAAAGCTTTGATCTAATATTCTCTTGCCCTCTTTCCAGTTCGCAATCTCAGTGAAATGTGTTATCTGCATTTCCTGTCTGGTCCTTCAGATGTGGTTGATATGTGAGATAAGCACATCCCTCAGAGAGTTCATCTCCAAAGCAAAGGCTTTCAAGGTGTCACATAACCAAGCCATAACCAGATAAGTCATGTAGGAGGGAGTTAAGCCTGGCTTTGCTGGTTAGTTTATGTCTTTTAGCTGCTCCTCTTTGACTGGGAAGCTCCCCCTTCTCTCTCTCTGCTATGCTGATTCAAAACAGGCCTGACACATAGGTGCAATCTGCATTAGAACTAGCCAAGGCTAAACTTAAATGAGTAGCGATACAACTCGGCTTGTTGCTAAAAAAGCGATACGGTTTTCCGCAGAAGCCTGCAAGTCACAACATGGAATTTTGTCTTTGGCAAAGCTTACGTGGTTACTGGAATGTCATTGCATTGTATTTATTAGGTCTTAATTAATTTACTGGAATTTCTGCAAGCCATTGTAAGCTTTGCACATCACAAACAGGAGAGGAGAGGAAGCACTTACGATGGTGTTTCCTGCAAAACGTCCTTGGGAGAAGATGTATGTCAAGACTCACCTTAGACATTATACACAGGAAGTGCCAAGGGAGAAAGCCATGCCCTCTCTTCCTACTTCTGTGTGACTCACTAAGCCACTCTCAACAAACACTGTCAACCTAATCCAGCAAAGGAGATTCGTGTGCAGAAGTAGGCTTACGTGTGTGCAGCTGATGTGGACGCACATCCACCTCCTTGTAACCTCAGAACCCACCTTTATCCTCAATAGTACTGATGCAAAGGCAGACTGATGCATCATCCTCTACACCCCTTCCTCACCATTGCTCACCCTTTCCCACTGCCCACTGAAGCTAATGGGACTTTTCATTTTCAAAAAATAAAATAAAATGAACTGATCTGGTCACAGCTGAGTATGTCCTTGGAACATCCAACCTAGATTGCTGTACCATGCTGAACATGGGGCAGCTGTCTCTGAAGAGTGTTTGGAGACTGGGAAATGGTCCAAAAATGCAGCTGTGAGAGTCTCCACCAGGATTCATCAGATGGAGCTCAAGCAAGTGCTCCAATATTACAACTTCGTTGGCTTCCATTCTGTTTCCTGCTCCAGACATTCAAACAGCTGGAAGATACCTTAAGGCCCTTCTCCTCCAATACAAAACTACCCCTTCTCTCATGTCTTTCTTCTTCTGAGGCTCCGCTTTGTGTCACCATCAGAAGTAAAAGCAGGTAGCTGTGTGGGACATGGCCTTTTCAGTAATTGCATCCCTGCTTGGGAACTCCATTCCCCAAAAAGGTCATTTGGCACTATCACTCCTGCTTTTCGCTGTATTGTGAAGACTCTGCTTGACAGCTTGTTAAATTGAGTTTGCGCTGATGCCAATTATTTTGTCCTAGGAGGAAAGGTTACTGTGTTTTGGGCTTTTTAGTTTTTTGGGGGGTGAGTAATGGAGTACAGGATAGAAGCCCTTGCTGCTTCCATGCATCAGTTCAACATGCAAACACAGCTACATGTGGTCCAGGTGGAATGGAGATACAGAGCTGTGAGCTGTTTGCATACTGATAACGCCAAGCCCAAACTCCCTGCACCTAGTGGCTTCAAACAGATATTCAATAGCTTTGCCAGGGAGTGGGATGAGGAGAGGAACACTGTCAGGCCACGTAGCACAATTGCCCTGGAGCTGATAGCTCTGAAATGAATGAATTAAATAAAACAGTTACCCCCCACAGCAAGCAGAAAACTATTACAGAATAATTAACCAAAATGAAAACACTTGGCAGTTGCTCATCCCCCACCCCGCACCCTGAAATGTCTTCTTTTGATTTCACTCTTTAACAATTCTGAAACCTTTGAGACTAATCATGAGAAGATGGTGCTTCTGTTGGAGTCACTGGAAGGAACAAAGCTGGGAAGAAGGGAAGACAAGATGAAGACAAGATTAATCTATATGAAAGAAGCAGCTCAAAGGTAAAGTTTCCTGTTGACCACAGGAAAATCTGATCAAGCTGTTTCCTTCCTCTGTGCCTTTGATGTAGAGTGGCAAATGTTTGAAGCATCTGTTTGTTCCCCTGGCAGCTTGGAGTATCCCTGAGCCAAGTAGGTAAACACACTGCAGAGAGCTTCCTCCTACACCTCTGATGTCACCCAGATTACACTGAGCACCTAAGACCATCACGTGTGCTTCTGACTAAGCCCTGTTTGCTTACTGTAACATTTTGCGGAGGGTGACGGGGGGGGGCGTAGGGGGGAGCAAGAAGCAAATCCGGGCAAAGCAAACAGCCTAGCAAGCCAAACTGGTTCAAAGAAGGTTACTATCCAGGGTCTTGCCATCTCAATAGTGGGGAATGAAATAAAAAGAACTGTGATGTGGCAGCATACAACATATGCGCGCTTGTGGAACAGATAAACCCTGCATGCTCTGCTCACACGCAAGGTGTTCCAGCGACTTCAGGATAATGAACGAACTGCAGGATTAAAGAAAGCACACTTTGATCCCCTTCTGTCATCTATGACATTTGCCCAAGGAAAGCGATTGGGATGGAGCAACCTTGCCAGTGCTTTTTTAAACAATTAAAAAGAAAAAAAATCCTGTTGTGCTTCTTTTGCTGTTCTACTTGGCAAGCTAGACTAAGAAAAGCTTCACCTAGTTCACATAGCTGCAACATGCAGATTTGAGGTTCAAGATACCGAAATAGAATTCCAGACTCTTGTTTCAACAAGGGAAATAATTAGAGTTTCCCAGCCTAGTTGCCATGGCTGCAATTCTCACCTCTTCCCTAGATTTGAACCTCAGACAGATGAAACAAAATATAATGTTCTGAGCCTACTAGCACCTACATAAAAATTTGCAAAAGACAAATAGCTGGTGACAATAAATGCTGGGGATGGAGGATGTGTGGGGATCTGGCACCCCTATTATCCTCCTCGGTGCCCTAGAGCTGCCTGACAAGGTGTGAATGCATGCCTGTGTGATATTCTTCTTCTTATTATTATTAGATAACTTTTATATTAAAACCATAATCATAGGCTTTGCACACCTGTGGTAGCTGGATGAACATTCAGCCTCTAAATCCAACGAGTGGTTTCGGTGGACAAATAAGCTAATTTAAATTGCAAAAGTGAAAAGATGCTTAGCCCACTCAGGTGAGGCACGGGTCCCAGGATCAGTACTGCAGACGACAAACAAAAAATTGCTGGACTTTATTTTTTTTTGTTAATGAATAAATGTTACACTTCCTCAGTATTAACTATACTTTAACACTTTCTCTATTAATTGTTTGCTTTCTGGTTTGTCTGACTTGCAAGGGGGCAAACTTGTACTATTAAAGGCAGGCCAGACTGCTGCTGAAGTTAAATCGAGTTAGAAATATGCTGTAGTGTGGGTGATGCATGCTAGCCCAGGTGGGAAGGAGCAAAGGGGAACGCTAGATTTCATTTATAGTGCTTTGTCAGTGCCTGTGCCAGCACCTTAGGCAGCTGCAAGAGGCTGTAACACCTGGGTCTGGGAGCTGCCTGCTGTTTTAATTGCTCACAGTGCCCCTGAGCAATGCTCACAGGTCATGGTGCAGATTGCAATACTGCTGCTGCTGCTTCCAGCAGGTATGCGCATCAGGGGAGAAAAGCAGGAGCAGCCCACCACAGGGCACTTCCTCAGCAGTGGGAGGGAGCTGGTCCTGTGCTTCATATTGTTGCACAGTTATTAAAAACTACAGAAGAAGCACCATCTCCATCTGGAAACAGCATCCTGCTAATATCAGCATGGTTTTTAAAGCCCATGTGTGCTGAATTTGCTTCATTCTGCCCCCCTTCCCAGAATCAACACCAAAGGGCAGACGTACACATAGCCACACACATTTCTCCAAAGTTCTCCCTCCACAAATGTATAGCTTCTCCTATATTTCCAGCTTAAAATAGGAATTGTATCTAGCAGTGATTGTCAACAGGTGAGAGAGAAGTCTTGATCTGAACTTCTCAGTGTTTAAGGGACTGAAGAATTCCCCCACTGGTGTCAATAGCAAACAGCAGTTTCAGAGGAGCAATAATCATTTGGACCACAGCAGGAAAAGAAAGGGTTATACTCTCCCCACTTGCTGCACAGCAGCTGCTACTGTATTTAAATGCAAACATGCAAAGATTAGTCTAGTTTTTTGCCCAAATACAGAATTGTCTTCCTTGTATGTCACACTGCCCTGACACAGAAGCATGTCAAGCCATTAGTTTAAAGAGTTTCTTCAAAGTAAAACAACTAATAATTATTTAGCAATAGCTAGTAAATATAGTGGTACCTTGGGTTAAGAACTTAATTCGTTCCGTAGGTCCGTTCTTAACCTGAAACGGTTCTTAACCTGAAGCACCACTTTAGCTAATGGAGCCTCCTGCTGCTGCAGCGCCACCACTGCACAATTTCTGTTCTTATCCTGAAGCAAAGTTCTTAACCCGAGGTACTATTTCTGGGTTAGCTTTACTGTAACCTGAAGCGTCTGTAACCCGAGGTACCACTATATTGATAAACTATTTTAACAAAACACATGGCACCTTACTTTTCACCAAAACATATGACTTAAAAAGATCATTCTTTTAAATAATTTATTATTTTCTCTTACTTTTTTTTTTTTTAGTTCCTAGAAATTTACCCCCCACTCCCATGGCCATACATGAAGCCCCATTTTTCCTCCTCAGCAATGTTTTTGTTTGTTTATTAACATGTCCTAGAAGATTATTTTTAAAAATCCATACACATACAAATTTTCATCATGACCACTGTCCTCTGTTCCCTCATCTGTTTACTTTCACACAGTTGGCCTCCTGCTCTAGCATGGTCGAAGTGGCATCCAGGGCAGTCTAGGCCTTATATCTTTAAAGCACATTTGAAGCACAGTCTTCCCCTCAAAGAATTTTGGGTGCTGTAATTTAAGGGTTGTTGGGAATTGCAAGTCTGCAAGAAGTAAACTACACTGCCCAGAATTCTTTGAGGAGACAAAGGTCCTTTGAATGTGCTTTAAAGGTACAGTGTGTATGCAACGTAAATCTTATATGGCTCCAAAAACCCACCTCACAAGCTCCCTCTCTCTTTTTTCCAGATATCCTCACCTCATGAATGTCACTTGCTCCAAGACTGATTGAGTTAGCATTTCCTAACCCATCTCTCATGATCTGGCAGGGACTTACATTTTCCTGAGAATCACATGTTTAGCAACAAGGAGTATCCTTAATAAGAATGTTGCCTGACTATATTCTATATGCATGCATACATGAAATATGGCACGGACCCCCTTAAATATATGATGGAGGAACTGAGAATCAGGTTCATACTGCTTCAGATTTCAGCTCAAAATATGATGACGGCTGGACAAGCCTACATTATGTGCGCGAGCCATGGCCCCAGTAATTGTCCATGGTTGTTATGCCTGGAGCATGAAAGAGAGTAGGAATCCCATACACTCTAAGCATCTATTTCTACTGCATAAGCTGCAGCCTCAGGTCTGTTGCCGAGGTCTTTATTACAGTCAGAACAACGTTCCATGATTAGGCTGATGTAATATTCACTTTGCCAGTGTGTGATGTTTTACACTCTTGCCCCAGTGACATAACTCCAGCATGCACACATATGAGCAGTGCTTTTTTCTGGGGGTATGCAGGGATATGCACACCCCTAAAAATGTTGTGAATCTTTGTACTTTTGTCCGTTTACTGCATTTATTTCCCCTGGTTTGAACTATCAAATGGTGAGTCATAATGAGAGTACCCCTAAACATTTTTTTAAAGAAAAAAAGCACGGCACATGACCATACCCATAAAGCTATGCTTCAGTGCAGCTGAATAACCATAGTATAAAGACACAGCCATATGGTATTTTTGAGGAGCTATCAGGGTTGCACAATAATGCCAAACCTTGCAATGCTTTTGACAGGACAGCAGAGCAGTCGGCCAGGCACTGAAATTGATTTCTTCCTACTTGGAACCCAGCTAGATGGGCTGCATTGTTGGTGGTAATAACTGGCAAGTTTCCCCCACCCCTCTCTCATTGATAGTCCATAAAAGGAACTTTTAAGTCCTTGAGATCCTACAGTAATCATAAGTGTTCAACAGATCTTAACAGACTCAAATGAAAGATCAACACTTATTGTACACATCCTCCAGGCCAGTTGAATTAGCATTCCTTGTTCTGCAGGTGCAACAGGATATGAATGCATCTGGTTCTGGAGAACCATGTCCATGGGTATGTATGTGTATATGTGTGTAAGTGTGCACAAGCATCATTATGTGTCTGTCTGTATACAAAATGAAATCATAGCTCCATCATCTTGATATCCGGGCACATCATTAATTTTAAAAGAGTGTGTTGTCAGCCACTGGCCTCAAGCCCAGCTATCTTTACCTCTGCTGACTAATTTCCTTTTCCCACACCTCCAGCTGCCTGACTAAAAAGGAAAAAAGAGAGAGAGAATAGGCTACATTTAATACAACATGCATCACTGCTTGTTTTGAAAGTCTCTAGACTAGGGATGAGAAAAGGAAATTCAAAACATGGGGAGCCTTCAGCATGAACTCCCACATCCACAGCTCTCATAATAGCAGCCATGACTGGGCATATCATATGAAAACAGCAGCCAGCCTACAAATGTAAGTTTGGTATAAACTTTAGATGAGGAAATGATGCTTTAATAAATCAATATCCCAAGGATGTCGAGGGGTCATCATCAAGGCTTCCAGACAAAAATGTCTCTCCCGTACTCAATGACCCAGTTTGGATCCTGTAAAATATTTCACGTTGAGCATCTCCATGGGTACAAAGATTTTGTTTCCACCCTACAACCTCCCCCCAACTCTTGAGCATGAAACTGTCATCTGTGCATATGCAATGGCTGTCTTGCTTAACTGCAAAGTAAATGTGACTTAAGTTTTCCTTTTGGATTGATGCATTTCCCCCTCAAAGCAGCTTCAAACAGCCATATTTCTCAAGAAACTGCAGGATAGCTCTGCATCATGGGTAATGTCATGTGTACAGTAGTGGGAGTTCAGTGGAGCCAGAATAACTAGAACTGTGAAAACAGTCTGAATTTATGACTGGGTATTGACACTGTTCATTGATGCAATTTGTGAGTTGTGAAAATTGTGTAAAGCTGGATCCCAAGGCACCTAATGATATGCTGAAAGAGAGGCATGTCTCAGCGGATCTCAGAGTGCCATAGAGCTGGCAAGTAAAATTCCACTTTAAAATATCCCTATATAGTCAAACCTCAGTTGTCGAACGTAATCCGTTCCAGAAGCCCATTTGGCTTCTGAAATGTTTGACAACCGAGGCACAGCTTCCAATTGGCTGCAAGACCTTCCTGCACTTAAGCGGAAGCCACATCAGATGTTCAGCTTCCAAAAAATGTTCGAAAATCAGAACAATTACTTCCAGGTTTTTGGCGTTCAGGAGCCGAAATGTTCCAAAATGGAGGCGTTCAGGAACCAAGGTTTGACTGTACCCCTTCTGGTATGTATGTTGCTATAGGCTGCATAACAAATAAAATATCAGTAAATTAGTGATTATGTATTTTTTAAAGTATGTTGTAAGTAGCCTTGGTCATGGTTTTAACTTTGGAAGGGCGGCATACAAATAAAATGATTGACTGAGAAAAGGATCTGCATCACCTGTGGCTCTAATATACCAGACAACGGCTTTAAAAAATGTGCTTTAAAATAGGGTAGTATGACACAAATCCCAGCCAGGCATGTGCAGATATGATACTCATAAAATGTTCATTCAAATTTGTAACAGCAGTCCAGAGTTAGAAGATGCTAATGTTATGGATAGTGCCCAAGATAGCCTGTCAGAGATATGCAAAAATATAACAGAAATCTTCTCACCTGCACCTGGGACTTTATAGTATCATGTCTTTTTATAGAAGGTTACAGTGGTACCTTTTACATATACTTCAGGTTACATATGCTTCAAGTTACACACTCCACTAATCCAGAAACAGTGCTTCAGGTTAAGAACTTTGCTTCAGGATAAGAACAGAAATTGGGCTCTGGTGGCGTGATGGCAGCAGGAGGCCCCATTAACTAAAGTGGTGCTTCAGGTTAAGAACAGTTTCAGGTTAAGAACGGACCTCCGGAACGAATTAAGTTCTTAACCCGAGATACCACTGTATACTGTTTAGATGTGTAAGTGTTTATTTTGGAATACCATTTGTTTCTTATAATAAACATTCCCCCCCTTTTTTTTTTAAATACACCAGGGAATATTTGGCTGTGTGATGAGCCAGCAGCAGTGCTCAGACTATTCAGATATGAGCCGCACCTCTGCATCCTGTGACTCAGTTTCCCAATGACATGCAGCAGGTCATATTTGTGCTTTGTGAATATGCAAGTATGCAATCCTTAACATGCTTTCTTGGGAACAAGTTGAATTGAACCTGTGGGACTTATTTTTGGGTAGACATGAATAGGATTTTGCTCTAAATATAGCAACAGCAGGCCCAGTGTTTGGGGAAGGCGTTGCAGCTCTCTGGGACCAAAGTTTGAAATCTTAGAGTCAGAGGTTGAAGTTAGAAATCATTTCAGAGACTTGCCTAGCAACAGGAGTAAAGTCTAAAACAGAAAAATAGAAGCTTATAGCAGCGAAGGTAGACCCTGAATCTGTCCATTACGGCACACCCATTTCCTGCCAGAACCTTATACAGTGGTACCTCGGGTTACAGACGCTTCAGGTTACAGACGCTTCAGGTTACAGACTCCGCTAACCCAGAAATAGTGCTTCAGGTTAAGAACTTTGCTTCAGGATGTGAACAGAAATCGTGCAGCAGCAGCGTGGTGGCAGCAGGAGGCCCCATTAGCTAAAATGGTGCTTCAGGTTAAGAATGGTTTCAGGTTAAGTACGGACCTCCAGAACGAATTAAGTACTTAACCAGAGGTACCACTGTATAACTCAAGAGTCAAGAGAGAAGCTTTATGACTCCCACACTCTACATAGTCAGATCAGCAGAATGGATCCATTTTAAGCAATTTATTTAAGCAGTTTATTAATGCTCACATAATGAAGAAATTTGTTTGGCATCTGCTCAGTTTCACAATTAAGAGCAGCAGTGGGCTGAAAGCAACATGTCAGGATGCTGGCTCCCCACTCTACTTTTATGGATCAGCTTGCTTCTTTTGTGTTAGATTCAGGTGCACTGTGCTGCACTGACCGTGAGCATAAGGGCAAATGCATATCCATACAAACCAGAACTAAGATTCAGGGCAAATACTTGGGACATTCTATGCACTCCAAGACCTTGTCAAAGGCTTCCACACCTCCTCCTCCTCCTGCCCCCACCTCTGCTGCACCACCATCTCCCAGGACCAGAAGAGGATTGAAGCGGAAGGCGCAGAAGGTTGCACGCAGGCGGACTCTTCACCTGCTTGCACGCACCTTGGATGGGGGAGATACATAAGCTGAGGTGGGGAGGGACCTCTCTGTTGCAATGACTGCCTTATCAGGTGTACAGCTAGGAGTAGCTGAGAGACTTAGGACTGATGGACATGACTCCCCCTAACTTGTAAGTGTACTTTTGGCAAAAGAGTCAGCTCCTCCTAATCTCAGCAGCCAGAAGCATCATAGACACTGGAGAGACCTGTCAGGAGTAAGCATGGACCAATGGTATCAAATAGAATGGGAAACTGCCCTATTAGAAAAACTAACCAATAAACAACAACTGACATGGACACAAATAGAAGAAGATGCCTTCATCCCAGTATGGCTCCACTTTATCACATACATAGCCCAACAAGACAACAACAAGAATCCACCAACAACATAGGAATCAATCTGGCTAACCTGATTAAAACACACACACACACACACACCACTCAGACACAAAAAAATCTCACTACAGCCAACCAACCACACCCTAAGCCACCCTCAACCTCTCTCACCACCAAGGAAATACAACAAGCTAATAGTAAGAGGGGGCGGGGTGGTGCTGTGAGTTAAACCACAGAGCCTACGACTTGCCAATCAGAAGGTTGCGGTTCAAATCCCCATGACGGGGTGAGCTCCCGTTGCTTTGTCCCTGCTCCTGCCAACCTAGCAGTTCGAAAGCATGTCAAAGTGCAAGTAGATAAATAGGTACTGCTCCAGCGGGAAGGTAAACAGCATTTCCGTGCGCTGCTCTGGTTCACCAGAAGCAGCTTAGTTATGCTGGCCACATGACCTGGAAGCTGTACGGCCCTCCCTCAGCCAATAAAGCGAGATGAGCGCCGCAACCCCAGAGTCGGTCATGACTGGATCTAATGGTCAGGAGTCCCTTTACCTTTTAATAGTAAGAGAACCCATACAAGTAATGCTGACACAAAACCCCACACATACACTAAATAGGAGAATAGAAGCATAACCACCCAACTCACCATTCCCTCTCCCCCTCTTTCCCCCGTAAGCTAACACTGTATGTAACACTAATGTCTCACAGCAAATGAAACTGACCTGTAGAAAACACAACTTGAAAAAAGAGACAGCACACGTATTTTTGTAAGATTTTGTAAGAAATCTTTAATAAAAATATATTTAAAACAAAAATAAAAATAAAGAGTCAATTCCTCACACTGGACATTCTTGCCTGACAGGGCAGTGACATTGAGTCTTCTTGCCAAGAAGAGCATCCCATGTTCCTGCTCTGCTAAGGTGGAAGTGGGAGCTCTGCAGGCCCCGAGTGTCAGTGTGGATGTGCCCCAAAGAGTTTCTTCTTGACTTCAACAGCAGCATTACTCACAAATAAGCAAGTCATTTGAATGCTCTGCCATTTCCCACTTCACTTCTGCCATGACTAAGAGAATAGAAACAAACACTTCTCACATGAGAATTTGTGTCGCTGGTGCTACTTCGCATGTTAATGCTGCTAGATGAGCCATGGCGGAGCAGCTTGCACTTAGCAGCAAATAAATATCTGTGCATAATCTTGGTTTGCTAATGGGCTTCCTATCCCATTGATCTTCTGTGGTCACTTAACTGTGATCCTGATAAGTGCCTCTGCCTCAACTAATTGCATCTCAGAATCCCTCATGTCTGTACTAAAAGTAGCTGGCAGATCTTTCTCTGAGATTTCACTGTTTGGAACAGGATTTATGAAGTGGCCAAATAAATTCATCATCCAGTTTGTGCCACTTTAAATAGGATATATTTCCTACAAAGTTAGCCCTTGAAGCAGGCATAGGTAGAGAATTACATCAAGAGAGACTTGTAACGCCTTGAAGAGCAACAAATTTATTCTGGCATTTATTTATTTATGTACGTAAGGATCCATAAACCACTCTACATTCTGAGACTTCCTAAGACACAATGCATATAATAAAACAGCATTAAAACACAAAACCCAGAAAGAATGAAAAACTACATTTGTGCTGTTGTCACATTCAATAATCTCTGTGTGGTTTGCCTCCTTTATTCTGTATGGGTGTTATGCTATCTGTATATGAAAATAATGATTGAAGTGACTCATGAGACTGTGGGTGACACCTGCCTGCTTGCCCAGGATGATGGGATGATAACCATTAACTTAGATAGACTTCCATGAATTTATCCAAGGCTATCAATGGTTATCAACTATGAAAGCAGCATTAGGTCACCATGTCCGGTTTCCACTGATAGACCTTGAGGTGATCCAGCGAGACAGTTCTTATGTTTATAAGTGACAGGCATTCATCTGCAGCAAGAATTGGGTTTCTTGTCAGAGCAGTGTAGCAGCTCTGACAGGTGGACGAACCTTATGCCAATCTTCCAAATCCAGAGCTTCTTGGAAACCAGAGCTAATGAGGTTCATCTGTTAGAATTGACAAGCATACTAGATTCAAATGTGACAGTAGTCCCAGTTGATACCTTTTCATGATGAAAAAAGCCTGGACAAGTCCCCACACAGTCCAAGTCTAATTCTAAAATATGGCTACTATAGAAGACATTCAGTACTCATAGGAGTAGCCTTCCTCAGTCAGGCTGAGGCCCAGAATATTGCTTCTGATGGTACTTGATGCTTCAGAATGGTACAAGAGCACGGGGCAATAATGGAACAAGTCATCTCCCAGTTTTAACTGAAAGCTTCCAGGATCCTTAGGCTAAAAAGTATCTCAAGAAGGAGGATGTATGCCTTCATCACCCTTGTTAATAGTCATTTGTATTGCTACCATCTGCAGTATTAGCCATCACCACATTTTTGACAGAGAATTGCACACATCTATAGTGTACTGAATAAGCTGCCCTTAGCCACAGCATGTTGGAATCCAAGAGTAAACCATTTATCCCATATTTGCCCTGTGGCTCCTTCTACGTTTCCTGTAATAATCTGATTCTAGCTGCTGCAGGAGACAGGAAGCTGATCTTGATGCACCATCGGTCAGACTCAGTTATTATGGCATGCTATATTACCTACTTCCTTTCTAAGGCTCTCAGCGTAGCATATCATGCAATATCCTGCAGGCCCCGGTGTGGCACAAAGAAAAACAATATGTCATATATATCATGTTTGAATCCAGTTTGTTCAGAATGCTTTGGTAGTTTATGGGCAAACAATGATAATAGGTGACATGCAACCATAGATAAAAGCTTATCAATAAACACTGATAAATATCTACATTTCAAATTGAAGGGAATCCAAGCTGATCGCTTTACCACAGTCTCACTGCTGTTTAATTGTCTGGATTTTTAATGTGTTGTTTTACATATTTGTTATGTTAGGCACCTAGAAAGTTTTGCACTGAGAGGCAGGATAAAAACCTGAAAAGAAAAGAACAAAACCTGAAGAGGATCTTCTCTTTTTTAAAAAAAGTGTGTAGAGTGTACTATATTAAGCAACACAGTCAGGACAGCCAAGAACTGGGATTTCAAGTAATGCTTCATTTTCAAACATCCAGTTTGGCTACTCCCTCTTGATTATTTTCTCACACTTGGTGAAATGTGCTTTGCTTTATTATGCAGGGTGAGATTTAGTTTCCTGCTTAAAGGTGCAGCACTAAGTAGCCTAAACTTGACAAGATACTGGCTGCAAGAAATGATTCTCAGCTGATGGTAGCCTAATCAGCCTAATGAAGAAGAAGAAGAAGAAGAAGAAGAAGAAGAAGAAGAAGAAGAAGAAGGGCAGATGCCAAAGTAATACAGTGCCTGTTCTGAGCATTTCAGAGTGGTTAACTGCAGTAGTTTGACATAGATTTTATTAATTTCATTCTATGAGGCTGTGATATTCTCGAGCAAGCAAGCAACAGGAAATTGGGACCCAAAACTAGGGACACCTAACAATCATAGGTGACTCCAGGGCCAGACTGAGTTACCAAGTGTTTGGATTTCTTATTCCATGCATCTGAAGATGATTGAATCAAAAATCTGTAAAAATTCTTCTTTATATTCAAGAGCTGTGTTAGCGCCAAATTTCAGGAAAAAGCCTATGCAGGTCTATGCTGCATGGCTGAAAGAAAACAAACTGGAATTCTAGGTACTCTTACTTAGGAGTAAGCCCCACTGAACACAGCAAAATTTACTTCCATGTAAACACACACAGAACTGGGCTATACATATCACAAGACCAGGATCACCAGTAATTATGGCATTGTATAAATTAAGTAGGTGTCAATTAGATTGGAAACTCCTGGGAGTCCCTATGTCAATCATTCTAAGCTTTCTATAAGATATACTCTAATTGTTTATTTCATTTTTTCTTTTTTTAAAGGCTAGAGTAGCACACTATTCTTATACTGGATACAAGTGGGACCTGTAACAAAATGTTACAGTGTGAAGTGTTGCTAATCAGAATTCTAGCCACGCCGCCTCATCCCTGCCCCCCCCCATCTTCCCCAACAGTCAACCAGGCCACTGAACATCAACAGGTCTCACTGGACTGTGAGGTTTTTTTAGGGGGGAGGGGGGGTCACCCTAACAACTTTGGGACTTCTGCCGACCTTAGGGTCCTCCCAAGCCTGCTGATATTTCCCACTGGTTTGTGGGTGATGCATTTTGCTTACCTAAGAAATGGCATATACAGCCTCAACATTAGAAACAGCGAAGTCATTTTGGTAGA
Organism: Podarcis gaigeae; assembly: GCF_964106915.1. NCBI lineage: Eukaryota > Metazoa > Chordata > Lepidosauria > Squamata > Lacertidae > Podarcis > Podarcis gaigeae. The sequence goes on along the minus strand of NC_139681.1, from coordinate 53,545,865 downwards.
AATGAATTGTACCAGAAGCCACTGCCCTTAACAGCCATAGTCTATGCTAGTGTGCTCTGAAGGTAGACTGGATGTAAAACCACCTCCTCTCCTCTGAGAGCAAAGCTGCTGCTCCCTTCAGAGGAAACCAGGAGGTATTTCCAACATAACAAGGTGGGAAGTTGTAAGGTCAGGGCTAGGTCTCTGGGCTACCACAGTATTGCATAAGAGATGACTGTGTGGCAGTCAGTGGTGGATAAATGGGACACAGTTGACAGTTCCTTACATGGCATGCTAAAAGCTGTTTGAGCCTTAGAACTGTCCATTTCCTTCATACAGCACTAATCAGTCCGTCTGACAAGCAAGGTAGAGCTGGATAGCTGTTGGCCTTGCTTGCCAGATGCTGGATTTAGATCTGGATCCAGGACTTACTTATTGTGCTGATGTAGCTCTTGATCAAGCTACAGTATTAGTCATCATGGCTGCCAGCAGTGAAAGATTATCTTGAATGGAACAAGCAGCTCCCCCATCCGATGTATGCCTGTGCTGTATGTTCTTCATACAATTCAAAGGAATGTATTCTTTTTATACAGCTTGTTTCCTGCTATTCATTTTTGTCTAAATCCTGGGAAATCTGAATGGAAGGTTCCTGCAACCAACCAATTCCTCCCTCCGAAAAAAGCATTTAAGAACATTTTTCCACCACTCCTACTATTTTCTGAACTCTCACCCCTACAGAATCCTCCTCCCACATAATGTTTTTTCAAGCAATCTAATGTAGATGAGCTCCAGGCTGTCATTAACGCTCTTAACTCTGGGGAAGTCCTATTAATATGTTAAAGAAAGAAACATTTCCCCTGGGAGGATTTTACATACGGACTCCTGAGCAAAGCATTGGCTAATTGAGTCTGCTAGATCAAACCTATCTGGCACTTCCTCTGCGAATAATTCCTTGAGCTAAACACACTGCATCAGTCTCAGACAGGGAGGGCCACATCCGAATAAGCTCTCCCTGGGAAAGAGACTGGTAGATAACATTGTACCCTATGATAAAGGATGACACAACCATTCTGGCTTCAGCTTTGAAGGGCTACAAAGGACGTTGGCTTAAAATTGTTTGCGCAACTTGTTAAAATGAAATAAAAAATTGCTTGTGTGTTTCCTCAGCACCCCGGAATGTCAGAGTGACATTTGTGCCAGACAAGAGCTGTTTCAGGGGAGATCAGGCTTCTTGACAACAAAGTTTCCATTCCCTAATTCTCTCACCCCTCTGTTGTAATCTCCTATTTCCTTACATAGGCTCTTACTCGAAAAGAGAGGGCGTTGATATTTGCTCCATACCAGGTCTGTAGGTCTACATGGGAACACAACATTCCTAGTATCCAGGCATATTCTTGGGCTGGTTTCCGAGAGAAAGTCGTGGGCTGCTGGAAAGGAAATCTGCACACTTGCAGCTCACAGATCAGCAGGGATGTGAGAACAGAGGATTTAACATTTGCCATGGAAAATTTCTTCACATCTCCATCCCACACTGTATTTCTTGCACCCACCAGGCACCTTGATAACTTGAATTGCTTTAGTAGCATGATATAAGGGCTTTTTCCAACGATACATGGCCAAATTATTAATTGCTTTCTACAATCTTGAGTCAGTTGAGAAGGATGACATTTTAACTGGTGGATGAAGAGTTACATTTCTATCCACAGTCAGCACCAGCTTTTCTACGCAGCTTCTCTGCTGCTTAGAATACTGCAATTCTTAATGCCCCCCTACCCTTGCAAACTGTTTTATTTTCATTAACTTCTTTTTTTGTTCAATTTATTTAAGAGACCCCCATACCGAACATTAATCTCACAATCACTTTTTTATTTTTTTAAGAACCAGCGCCTTCTGGAACTACCACATTTTCTTCTTTGGGCTGCCACAGAGAAAGGGCATTTGTTAGCCTTTTGAATTGAAACTCCAGTAGTGGTGCTAGTGAGTTTTACAGGTGAGTCACTGTGAGGAGCGGATAGAAACAGACAAGCCAGGCCTCACTTCCATCCCTGTGTTACCAGGGAGTGACTTTGAGGTAGCTATAACTCCCTATGAGACTTATGCCATAGGCTGGCAATGGGAGAGTGGTAACTGGTATTCCTCAAGGGAGGGCTGTCACCATCTGCAGTGATCATGGAGCCCAAGAAAGTAAAATCTCTCACTGCCTCCATTTCTTTCCCTTCTATTGCCAGGAGGTCATGAAGAGCCGGATGAGGATGAGAAGAGTCATGAGGACACACGTGGCACTGTGGGTTAAACCACTGAGCCTAGGGCTTGCCGATCAGAAGGTCGGAGGTTCGAATCCACATGACAGGGTGAGCTCCCGTTACTCAGTCTGGGCTCCTGCCAACCTAGCAGTTCGAAAGCATGTCAAAGTGCAAGTAGATAAATAGGTACCGCTCTGGCAGGAAGGTAAACGGCATTTCCGTGCGCTGCTCTGGTTCACCAGAAGTGGCTTAGTCATGCTGGCCACGTGACCCGGAAGCTGTATGCCTGCTCCCTTGGCCAGTAAAGCGAGATAAGTGCCACGACCTCAGAGTCGTCTGCAACTGGACCTAATGGTCAGGGGTCCCTTTACCTTTACATGAAGAGTCGGACACGACTAAACAACAACAAAGGGAGGGCAAGTTGGCAATCCCTAGTTTTGGGTGAAAGGGTAAAGAGCTCTGTTAGGTAGTGGTTCAGTGTTCCAGGGGTCAGAAAACTTTTTCAGCACGGGGCCGGTCCACTGTCCCTCAGACCTTGTGGGGGGCCAGACTATATTTTGAAAAAAAAAAGGAGAACGAATTCCTATGCCCCACAAATAACCCAGAGATGCATTTTAAATAAAAGCACACGTTCTACTCATGTAAAAACATGCTGATTCCCGAACCATCCACATGCCAGATTTAGAAGGCAATTGGGCCGGATCTGGCCCCCAGGCCTTAGTTTGCCTACCCACGTTAGGATTTGCATATACACTACTTTTCAGGGCCAACTGAACCTTCCACAGAAAAGACCTATTATATTTCTCTTCAGACAAGCATTTCAGTGGCAGAGAAGATGTGGAAACCTGACAGCACCTATCCACTGATGTCGCCTCACAGAACAGAAGGGACTGAGTTTTAGAGCACTGATCGTCAACATTTGCTCCAAAAACATGCCCATAAATTATTTTTGTGGTGGTCTTGGGAATGAATTGAAACTGCACTGAAGACCACAGTTTAAGAATAATTGTCACTGAGCAAATGTTCTCACTCTGGGAACATTCTCACTTCTAAAATGCCTCATTTCCACATCCTTTAGCTAAAGAGTGAAAGAGGTAGCAATAAAGTGCAAATAAAATCACCATGAAAAACACTACAAGCTTCCAAAATGACACTGAGTTCCTGCTGATAAAGATGTTTACAGCAAGCTGTAGCTACAGGGAGAAACATTACAATTTGTGCTTTACAAACTTTAATGGGCAACGTCAAAAATATTCAAAATACGAAAGCAATCTCCGGCTACCGGCTGATCTATGGAAGAGCTTTCGGTATTTGCCTTGAAATAACTGAGGAGCAGTTTACTAAATTGCAGTGCACTTTCCTTGGGTTAAAGCTTAAAGCTTAATTTTAAAATGAGGTTAATAGGTAGCTAAAGAAAGAAAAGAGGTTAATTAATATGTAAACAGTCTTTCAGGGTTTTGTTTCTTTTCACAAAACTTGAATGTTTGTGTAATCTCAAAATCAACTGGTTTTAAAATTTCAAACCATTTTTTTATTTGTAGACAATCCCCAATGTATGAGGGATGTTTTTAAATGATAGGACAAATTTTCTAATAACCATCATTCGATCCAGGATCAGCCCATCATAGCCTTTAGAGTGATGAGCTGCGGTGACCCAGGACCTGCCTCTTATTGCCCATCATACAGTTATGAGATGCTGGCAGGGAAGAAAAGGAATTTGGTCAAATATTCCAACACCCCATTCCCTTCTGGCACCTCCTGATTTCATAATGGGTGGTATTCGTAAACCCTCTCAACAGCAGATCTTTATACTTGTAAATTCAGTACAAACTATCAACACATTATGGCAAAATCCATAAACCTGTCTTATCGAAAAATTGTGCTTAAAAGGTGATCTTCAGGTCAGCAAGTGCTTTATTAATTCTTTCCCTTTTTTTTAAGAGGGTTGGTTTCTCTGTGATTCATACCTGTGTGGGGCAATTAAACAAAGTGAGCTATTGTATTGGAATGCAAAGTATGCTTTTGGCACTATATTAGGCAAGGCCTATAAATTCTGAGGTTTTTGGCAATGAGTTATATAGCTACATTCATTTTGAGGAATTTATCGGGTTTTGATAGCTTGTACTTTGTGAATTATTATGAACAAGGAGTTTGCTTGCCAAATTCTATTCTTATCATAGTATTATCATTCAATTCTCCTGCTTTTTTGGCAGTTCCTTCCAGAAGTGCCACTGCCCAAGATATTTAAGTCCACTTCACACCTGTCTTTAGTGGCACCGCACCCTTCTTCATTCAAGTCCTCCTATCCTCACATCCTCCTGAAAATAACCCACCCACCCCCCGCGCGCCTTTCTTCTTCACCCACGAATCACCCTTATGATATTGGCTCTATTTCCCCCTAAAACCTTGGGAATAGCAATTCCTTCCTTAACAGGAATAATACATTTCTCTGCTGCCCAAACAACATAATGTTGTGGGCTGAATATTGTAAAATATAGCAGGGGCCAACTTGTACATCCTGAACTAGTCAGCTTTATCTTGCATCCCACGGTCTCTCTTACAGTGAATGGTTTGCCAATCCGTCAATTCAAGCCCTATTCAGGTAATCAAAAGAACACATGAGGACACAAACTGGAGAGAGGCTATAGAGCCATACCCTAGCCACAGCCCTAATGTCCCTGTGTGTGGCACCCTTACATTCCTGCACTTCCCACACTGACCAGCAAGATTGGAAAAGAGATTCCAAGTCCACTTAGATGGGTGTGCTTAGAATTCACCCTGCAGTAGGACCTTCCCATTCAGGAGCAGGTGAGGCAGGGCGTGTGGTGGTGACTTGGTGGGGTGTGGTCACCCACACCTGCTGTACCATCTGTTCCCTTGGGGCATTCTTTTCATCCCTGAATAGGACTTTGGACAAAGTGAATCTGAATAGGGCTGGGTACAGATAAGGGTCCTTCCCCTCCCTCTATCTCTCATAACGCTAGAGAATCTGTTGTCCTCTGACAATGCCCGATATCAGGGGAAGACAAAAAGGAAGTATTTCTTCAAATAGTGCATAGCAGTTAAGATATGAGAATTGCTGCTCCTTGATGTGATGGCAGCCTCCAACTGAGATGGCTTCAAAGGTGGAATAGATACATTCACTGCAGAAGATAAAGGCTATCAAAGGCTACTAGTCAGGAAGGCTGTAAAGAACAGAGGGGACATGCCACTTAATGTCAGTCTTTAGAGGAAACAGCAGTGGGAGAGGGCTCTTTCCCTCAGGCCCTGCTCATAGGCTTCACTTCAACATCTATCTGGTCACCATGGGAAACAGGATGTTGGATTAGATAGGCCTTTGAGCTCACCCCCAAGAGGATTCTTCTGAAACTTATATTGGAGTTTCCTGTGAGAACTGACTCTAAGGTTTACTGCACCTTCCTTCATCATCAAAAAGTTAACGTTCTCTGGCCTATGTGCATGAAGCTAGAAATTCTGCTTTTGAAAACTATTGTTTTGAAAAAGAGAGTTACTCAGCCAGGAAATCTGGTTGAAGATCCTGGCTCTTGTATGCACTGCAGTGGAATCCTTCTACTGCTTTAGGGCCTAGTGGGTGATCATTAGTCATGAAGGAGCGTACTGTTGTTCTTCATTTCCTGTGAGACAAGCATAGCTATTGGATAGTGTCTGTGCCATTGATTTCACTGGTGGGAAGGAAGGTTGGGGTGACCCCTTATCTGTTCATGTTTCGAGTGGTGTGTCATTCCAGTCCCACATTTCATAAAAATATGCCTCTGGTGCTTTTCTGGGGCCATGCCCATCTGGTGTTGGCCCCGACTCTGTTCCTCCTGCAACCTCCCTCCTCCCATACTCCTCTAGTTCTCTTTCTCCCCTACCCTTAAGTGTACGTAGTGTTCTGCCATTCCCATAAAATCAATTTGCTGCTGTAGGCAAAAGCAAAGGGCGCAAACATAAGGGGCATCACTAAAGTGGAACTAGCTGAACCTTTTCCCTGGTATCTGCAGCCATAAAGGGTCTTCTATGTGTAGAGGGATACAGTTTCCCATCCCAATTCATACTCAACACCATTCTTGTGAATTTTGTCTTTTCCCTTACATAGGTGAATTGATTGCACTGCAGTCTATTCTATTTCTTCCTTCTGGCAAGAACAGAAAAAGCATACAGCCAGGCACAGAAAAAGTCATGCAGTCCCACAAAATAAAGCGCATTCACTCATCTGACACAGCAATGTGCTCTGATCTTGCAGACCTTTGAACTCCTCTAGAACTGACTCACATCTCTCCCCTTCACTTCCCCTCAGCAAGACTACTGCCCTTTCCAGTACTGTACCTGGGAATAGGATATTGTCCTCCTGGCATTGGATTAATGCTTGCCTGAATGTAGAAATAAGTGTGTGGGTTTTCTTTCTCTGAAGGGGCTCCAGGGCAGAGCTAGCAATTCCAATTTTCTATGCTGTGTGTCAAGGTTTGCTGGAAAGAGAGGGTGAGCATCCAAAAGAAGGTAATGTTCTGGCACTGCTCAGATGACATACCTCCTTCTGCTCTTAAGATGTGTGTTGCATTTAGGAGATTTGCATGTTTTGGATGAATATGTGATGTTGCTTTAGAATATTATACAGGCAAAGACCGACTTAGGTGCGTCTGAATGACATGCAATTGCAAACACACACAGTGCCAAACCCAGAAGTAGCACCAAAACATCATAAAGACAATGAAAAGGGCCAGGGGCAGAGTGGGCTTGCACACATTTCACTAACCCACACACAGTCCAGAACATAGCCCCCATGCAAAACAAAGGTTGCCTGTATTATTAAGTCTGTGAATGAAGGTAGATGTTATACATGACCCTGAAGGCACTGGGTGATAAGACCTGCAAGATAACCCTGGTGTTGTTAAACCACTTGCATAGACGGCATATTATAAGTTTACCAAGAATGCCCTCTTGACTAATGTATATGCACACCAAATCAGGGCAGTTGTCCTGCAACAGAAAACCTTTTTTGTGTAGATTACTACTACTATTATAATTTAAATATATATCCCACGCTTCGTCTCAATGGAGCTCAGGGCAGTAGACATAATAGAAGTTAAAATAATGCAACTATATATATATACACTGTGTATACACACACACACACACACACACAGTGTCACATCCCTTGTAGCAAATAATTATCTAGATTACCAGAAAATGTATTTTTCAGGCATCAAATGCCTAGGTAAACAAGAAAGTTCTAAAACGCCCCTGAACAACAATATTGTGGAGACAGAATCACATCAAAGGGGAAGGCATTTCAACAAATGGGGAACCACCACCAAGAAGGCCCCATCACATATCAACGCTAGGCAGCCAGCACTACCAGGTCCTCCATTAACAATCATAGTATCGTAGTTTCATTGCTGAGCAGCTATGTGCAGAGCTCAGTGGAGTAGGAGGCCAGCCAACCAGAATAGTCTCTGAGGTATACTTACCTGGACATAGAGTCAGCATCCAATGTCAGGTTCAGTCCTAGGGTCAAGCGAACAGCAATCCATGTGGTCCGACAGTCCAGGGGTCAGAGAAACCAATGATCATAGGGTCAAAGGTCAAGACAAGCAGGAAGCAGCAAGATAGGGCAAAGAACTACAAGAGTTGTTATCAGCATCTGACTGCTGCTGGAAGCTGTGCTTAGGAAGGCTGAAGCCAGCTGGTTCTCATCAGAACCTTTTCCTCTGTGTTCTTGAAGGCTGATCAGCTTCAGGTGGAGTCAGACTTCCACACCTTCAGGCAGCTGTTCAGCAGGTGAAGCTGACTCCTGGCCTATCATGACACATAGAGCTCAATATAGTTGATATTGGGGAATATGTAGGAAGCCTTCTTTGCAGGTGTTAAGAGTCTGGACAAGACTTGCTTTAAAGAGTTATGCTCAGGATTAAGCTTGTTTGTTGAGTATAAATTGTATTTACACATAGTCATCCAGCAGTCCGTGCAAGTGACCAAAGCCTGCATCCATCTCGGCTGAATGACTTGATTCATTGTGGGACAAGGTTCAGCTGTTTGTGATAATTTTACAGGGGCCCCTTCTCCTTCTGTCATAGCCCCGGGACTGGAAAAGCCAGAGGTACTGACATTCTTCTCCATTTACAGGTGTCAAAATCACCAGGAGCCCGGTCATGGGGAGAAATCCCACGGCAGCAAAATGGGGAAGAAAGAGGAGATATTGTTTGACAGGAGAAAGAAGGGGAATTTCCTACCTAAGCTGGGGTATTTTTCTTACACAGTGTTTCCCTTAATAATAAAAAGCACCTCCTTTTTCACTTCTCAGTTTAGCAACCTGCTAGAAGTGAAACACAAGCACAGATGAGTCACGCCAAAGGGGAAGCATCTGTTATGACCCTCATTCCTTAATGCCCCTATGCGTTGGCTTAACCCCAGGCTTTCTAGAAAACGTAATAAATCGCTTTCATGAGAACAGGGTGTTTTTGTTGTTTACCCTGCTGGTGTAGGCGCCCGTAGGAACTGGGTTTTACAGTAGCAAAGGTTAGATATTGATACTGGGTTTTCAGATGGGAGCTGATGGGCTCAGTCCCAAAGTATCCTTCTCTAATGACAGAATGATTCCTCATCTTATGATCATCTATTAAAAGCCATTCTAGTGGCTCTCTGAGGTAGCTGTGAGCTCTGCCCCTGATGAAATAGGAACAGGTCACCAAGCAGTTACGTGGATTGCAGCTGTTACACAGCCCATAGTGTATGGATAGTCCATAGTACAAGAATAGCCAACATAGATCCCTCTGAAGATTATGGAAAACAACTCCCATCAGCCCCAGCCACCATGGCCAATGATCAGGAATGGTGTGAGTTAAAGTCGAAAACATCTGAAGGGCACCATGTTTGTTATTCCTGCCATAGTTTCTTAGAAAGGTTACCTCACTTGAAGGGAGACTAATATTGTATATATTCTTGTAAGAACCTTGTGACTTCAGAAGATACATCTTTAAGGGGGGGAAATGCATATTGGTAATAATGGAATAGTATTACGGGCTTCATTAAAGCACTGGCTAAATCAGGGCTGGGGAACCTACTGCCCTCCAGATGTTGCCCTCCCAACTCCAGCCATACTAGCTGGGGCTGATGAGAGCTGGAGTCCAGCAGCACCCAGAAGGCTACACATTCACCACCCCTGGGCTGAAGAGTAAAAGACCAGGGTGTGGCTTACAGAGAACTTTAGCAAATGATCAGGCTGCACTTGACACTAGACACAGCAAATATTAGGTGAATGTTGTTGCCCAGTGTTGGAGCTGTAAGGTCCCAGATGCAAACCTTGGCATTTCCAGTTAATAGGATCTCGGATAAGAGGGCCGAGAGACACTTTTTTTGTGAGACCTACTGGGCTGGGTGTATCCTTGATCTGACTCTGTGTAGAAAAAGCTCTTTACAGAATATATCCTAAATAAAATATATAGGAAAGCAAATTTAGGAAAGCCATAGGCCCATACTTTTGAAGAAACCTGGACTTCTCTATGTGAAAGGAGAAGATGGTAAATGGTGGCCCTGTTGCCATCTTAAATGTATTCCATTCCTTGCTAAGGCAACCAGCAAAGGCTGCCTAAAATTGAATCAGGAGAGTGATTTCCCCCCTCTGTTTCACATATTACTCCAGGGACTGTTGATATACGATAAGGGGGGAATCTTTAACAAAAGTCAAACTCGCTGTAATTTTCCCAGCTCTGTCCCCAACAGTATTTTTGTGAGAAAGAGAAGCCTTTAAGCATCTGCAACAATGACATCTACGGACAGCTTCATGAGAAGGAAGAGTCTGGGGGTAGGTTTCCTGACATTCCTCAGGCATCCTGTGTGTCAGGGCTCACTCAGGCTGACATCCACATAAGACCTCCCTGGGCTGCCGTACAGGAAATGGGAAAAGCAAAAGAACAAGGAAAGGAAAAGAAGTGGGGAAGGGAGGTACTTTCTTTTAGAGGGCTATGACCAACATTCTTCTTTATAAACAATGGCCAAAGCCACACATGCCACTTAAAAAGCACGTTTGAGCCTGTGTCCTGTGAGTTCCCAAATTGTGGTCCACAAGCTTCATTCAGGTGGTCCATGGCATGTCTGTGGATTTCTGATTGAATGTTCCTCATTTATTTTTATTGTATTTTATCGCATTACCATTTGAATTCCATGGAAGTACAATTGCTACAACAGGCAGAACAACCATTAATTGGTCTGCCAAGACCTTCTGCAGTTTTCAAGTGGTCTATGGAGAGAGAGAAAATTCAGCTCCACTGACCTAGGGGAAGGTGGTTTTATAACCATATTTCAATCTTTGTGCATTTGTGTGTCACTTGTGAGCACATGCTTTCTGTCTCAAGTTCATTCTTAGTCCTCCGCTACCACCACCATAGAGTTGTTATCCCTATTTGGATAGAGTATTTTTTCACCTTTTAACTTCTCCTCCCACTACAGAAGTGCTGAGCTATGAGCAGAAGCACTTGGTGGCCTCACAGAGGGGATGCACAGTTCAGGTTTTTCCTTAAGTGCTGGAGGCTGATCAGTTATGAAGGACAGGAGCCAAAGGGGTCAGAAAGCATCATTTTATTTTTTAATCTCCTTGCTTTCTGCATTCAAATGTACCGTATTTGTACAGGGAGTGAGTGTCTTTCTCAAGTTCTGACTCTTCTTCCCAATGCCTTGTAATGCATTGGGATCTCTCATATATTTTTATGAACTAAAAATGCAGCACACACATCAACAAAAATGACTGAACTCACACCTTGTGTAGTGGGTTTTCTTACCCAATGATATTACACCCATGCTGCTCTAATAAAAGAAAATACATCTGATGTATGCTTATTCTTCACACACTCACACACACACACACACACACACACACACACACACACACTCTCTCTGTTTATATCCCACCTTTCCCTCCAAAGAGCTCAAGGTAGAGTACATGGTTCTTTTCCTCCTTGTTTTATTCTCACAACAATCTTGTGAGATAGGTTAGTCTGGGAGTCTGTGACTAGTACAAAGTTACTCAGTGAGCCCTGGGGATTTGAACCCTGGTCTCCCAGATTCTAATCTAACATTCTAACTACTGTACCACACTGGGGACTCAATTTGTTCTATTACCATGTCCATGAAACTGGAAACCTATCCCTTAGCTGTCTCACCTTTCTAAGGTGTTTTATTTAAAAAGTCATACACTGGAATGAACAGTACAGTACAGTTTTGATTTTTTCATAAGAGTGTAGAAACAGCCCTGCTGGATCAGACCAAAGGTCTGTCTCTTGTTCTCATCAACTAGTAGCCAACCAAACACATATGGAAAACCCACACACACAGGATGCCTGAGGAATGTCAGGAAACTTACCCCCCGACTCTTCCTTCTCATGAAGCTGTCCATAGAGGTCATCGTTACAGATGCTTAAAGGCTTCTCTTTCTCACAAAAATACAGTTGGGGACAGAGCTAGGAAAATTACAGCAAGCTGATTTGCAGAAGTGGGCAAGGTAATTCAGAGTGGGCAGAGTGGGTGGGCAGGTAATTCAGAGAAGTATGGCTACGCTCTGTATTACATCTGAGTCTGCTGGCAGGCCAGCACCAGGAATAGGCAGGCCAGTGAGGGAATATGTTTTCCTGTACTAATTGGAAAGGTGCATGGTGACTTTTCAGTTGAGGAAGGCAGAACTTGTGAATGGTGGTAATCCACATTAAGAGAAGTGGGAGAAGACTGCCAAGGGATAATCAAAGGATTTTAAAATACACAGGTGCCTTTCACCTAACATGGTCATCCTGGGCTCCTAACTCCGGTAGTCTGCCCTAAAGACTACTTGAAATCAGTGCATGACAAAGCAGCAGTTGTCCGTATGGTTTGCATGAAATCAAAATGGTACATTCTTTACAAGCCTGGGTGAAGCAATGTGTAAACAACACATACGTAACAAAACCATCCTCAAGTCATTGCTAAACTGTGTACTACAGTGATTAAGAGTTTGCTTCTTCCCTTTTCACATAAAATGTTTCACTCTACATAGGACTTTATGTGAGCTTACTCCCGTTTTCAAAGGGATACTTTCTAATAATAATAATGTAGTTTCTGTCAAGAAAGGCATACCACCACACATCTACCCTACTCCTGGAGCAAAGAAAACTGTGCTGCCTCTGGAACCTGCCCTGCTAAAATGGCAGCATCCCAAGGTGTCTTGTGTGGGATGAGATGTGCTAAAACCAGTCCTCCCCAAAATCTATGCTAAGCCCTTTGCACATGCCTATATATCATCTGTCCATTTAACAGCTGTGCGGCAGACAGAAATTCAACAGGGGCTGTTTTTCATCCGTTTGCATCCCCACTTTCAGCCATTTTAATAACTGCGGCCTGCACTGGGCAGCTTAAGGGCCTGCCCACTGCAACTTGAGCAGCGAGCAACCTCTGCTCCCCGCAGCTACCACCATCATCACCGCCACCATCACACTTCCTTCCCTCTCTTAGTAAGCCGACGGAAGCAAGTGATGATTGAGTGAGTGTGAGTGTGAGGAGGGCTTTCTGATGACTAGAGAATTTCTGAGGCGTTCTTCAACTTCCTTTGCTTCAAGAAGTCTGACTAACGCTTTACTGAGCATCGCCTCTGCGTTCCCTCTTCCTGGGGGAGGGAATCTCCTCTCTCTCTCTCTCTCTCTCTCTCTCTCTCTCTCTTTCTCTCTCTTTTTCTCTCTCTCCACGAGCGGGCACGGCTTAGCAAGAAGAGGCGTGCCAGCTTGGGAACGTTTCTGTGACGTCAGTCGCCTTATATGGACAGCGCCGCGCGGCTCCGGCGTTTCATTCAGATAAATTGCCTCTTCTTGTAAGCGGAATCCCCTGACCGGAGTTACGCGAAGGGAAATGCAAAGGCTGGGAGGGGCGCGCCGCAGCCAGGAGGGGCATTAAAAGGAAGCGGGTTGGCAGCCCCTCCGGCTCCGTTTTAAAAGCAAAAAAAGGCGGGGTGCCTGTTTCCAGACCCGCTTAGTTTAATCGCTGCCTGGCTGCGCTACTTTCCCGAGCCTCCCCGAGGGAAGGGAACTATAGGGGGCAGAAGGCGACGATGAAGGTAACCGCTCTTGACTCCCGGCAGCTCAAGCAGCTCCTGCGGAAGGAGCCCGCCGGCTGCCTGGTCTTGGATTGCAGACCGTACCTCTCCTACTCGGCCTCCTGCCTCCGCGGATCGCTCAACGTGAACCTCAACTCGGTGGTGATCCGCCGCGCCCACGGGCGGCCCGTGCCCTTGCACTTCGTGGTGCCCGACGAAGCGGCCCGAGGGCGGCTGCTCCTGCCTGGGGCTTGCCCGGAGGAGGAAGAGGAGGAAAGGGAAGGGGACGCTGCGGTGCCCTCCCGGCGGCTGCTGACGGCCGTGGTCGTCCTGGATCAAAACACCCGGCACTGGCGGAAGCTGAAGAAGGAGAGCACGGCGCAGATCGTGCTGAACACGCTGCTGGCCAGCCTGCCGGAGACCGGAGCGAGGGTCTGCTTCCTGCGAGGTGAGGGGCGGCCCGAGGGGGAGAGGCGAGGACGGGGAGCCGCGGGGGCTCTGGAGGGTTGCTTTAGTGGCGGAGTTTGGCGGGAGCCTCTCCTCCCGGCCAAAGAGTTCTGCGAGTCGTTTCCCTCGCCTGCACGACGGCTAAGGAGCCGGACCCCCTGCCTGCCCTAGAAGGCGAGATCTCGGGGTAGGAAAGAGAGGAGCGATCGGGAAGCCAGAGAGGTGTAACCGCCTTCTGTTGCTCTGCTTCCTCGCGCTTTTGGTTAGGACGTCCGCCGACCGAAGTCTGGTCCTGCTAGGCTCGCCTCGCCTGTTTCCTTAACTTAATTTAACGCGAATGCAATAATAGTTTCACGCGAATCAGCCCGTCCCCTCAGCATCCGATGCCAGGAACCTGGAGACCCCCACCCCCATTAGTGTTTGAGGAGGAGGCGCTGATGTTGGATAAGTAATACCGGGCTGCAAAGCTTTTGCAGATCTCGAGGGAGGCAGTGGGTTCCTCGCCTAAAGCAACGTGTGTCTTGGAGAGTGCCAAGGCACTCGCACGGCGTAGGGAATCATGACTAGAGGCTTGCTGCTGCTGGGTGGATATATTTCCCCCTTTCCATAGTCTCCCCAAAGTTTTCCCCATCAACGGACAAGAGGTAAATCGGCTGGTGGTGAAAATAAAACAACTTTAAATTGAATAGGTGCATTGAAATGATGTTCAGTTGTCTAGTGAAGGGAAACTTGCGTGACTAATTACGGTCAGCATCCTCACTTCCTCACTGGGTTAAAATATCAAACGTTCATCTAAAGAGAAATGTGGGATTGGGGGGATTCAGAGTTGTAGAATAAATTACCCCTGTGGACACGGGCAAGTATCCCAAACTCCAAAATGCTGGACACTATTAAAGTGTTCCTGGCCTGCTCAGTAATACTATAATCTTTGAGTAAATTTATCGGAAATGCTGTATACTAATACATGGGATGGGTTGGAGGTAGAAACCAAGGTAATACATAATAATGCCCCTGCTCTTTTAATAAAAAGGAGTTCAGCAGTGTAAAAACTCAGCAGTGCCCTCTAAAGGGCAGTTTCCTGTAAATTACGAAATTAAAAAGAAATATAGATGCTGATGCGTACTCTTCCAGTGTCTCCCAAGACAGGCAGATGCCAACGGTCATAGATGCCAACCTCTTTTCCACCTAAATTGTAAGAGTGGGGAAAGTAAACAATTGCCCCTTTGTATGTAGCAGAATAAGACCGAGAGTTAATATGGGAGCTGGTCCTGTTAAAGGTGCTGCATGTTTTTATGCAGACTGCCTGCAGGTTCGATCCTCCTTGTGTGAAAATGGCAGTCTATTTTTATCACTGAGCATGAAGCAAACTTTCTGCGTACAGTGTGTGCCTAATTCAAGTGGACTTCACATTTGCCCGTACCCCTATATATAAAGAACGTAGATGTACAGAAAGATTGTGGAAGTCTTGTGGCCCCTATCTATGGAGCTAAGCGGGTGTGGGGTAGAGGAATGTGGTAGTGGTACTGCTTTCTTTCAAGGAGTGACCTTTGAACCACAAACTTCATGAGGTGAAGCTGCTAATGCATTCCCTTCCAAAGCTCCTTATTGCCACCCTGAAGCTTGGCTGCAGCTCTCTTCACCCTCCTCCCCTACATATTGCAAGATAAGAAACCTTTTTATTTTAAGACAATGTTCACAACTTGGTGCAGCTTTGGGTTATTTGGTGGCTTTGCCCACAGCAGAATATTAAATTCTTCTGGATGCCAATCATATCAAAGTCCCGTCCCCCGCAAAGACTTCCTGCCATCCAGTCCTTAGGCATGCTGGTATGGCAAATTCTGTGTGGCTGTTTGCTTTGAATTCTTCCAATCCACATTTAAAGAGCTCGCTTTTATTCTAGGCCATCTATGTAGACCCCATACCTTTAAAGCATATTCTCCCCCCTCCCCAAAGAATTATGGGCACAGTAGCTGGTTAAAAGGGTTGCTGGGAACTACAGTGCCCAGAATTCTGAAGTCAAGAACACACATTGAATATACTTTAAAGGCATGGCATGTAAGCAGCCAAAACTGCCTGCCGATAGCAAGCGATTTTATAAAACGAAAATGAAGAGCATTTAAGAGTGTGCTGCCACAGTAGGAAACTATCTTTTTGAAAAGCGAGTCTGTAGTCTGAATGCAATCTTAAGTTGCACATCCTTAAATAGAACGCTCTGTTGTTGCCACAGGTTTCCATCTTCCAGAAGCTGGCTAAATTGGCGAATTCTGTGTGAGTCACAAGCTCTTGAGACTCTTGCTATATTTTTAGTTCCGTTTGAATGTTCACTATGAAGTAACAGAAGAGTCCCGGGGTTTATCCCAAGGGTTTTGTCTGAACTGTGACATGAGAGAGAAAATTCACGGTTGAATGGAATGAAGTTTTTCGATTGGGGTTGGACTTGGGCAGTCCTAGTGAGATAAAGGTGTGAGTCAGAACTCTTGTCAGCCGCCATAAACGCAGCCTCGCTCTTCAGGGAATTGTTTTTACTGCGGAATGACACAATCCTTTTCAGCACCCCCCCCCTTTTTATATAAACTTCCAGCCCTCGTTAATTCATTGTATTTCATATGCGGCAATGTTTAAATTTGTGATAGGCTTTATCGTTTGAATTGTCAGCCTTGGGCAGCGGGCGCCCTCAAAGGGTCTAGTGTGGGCTCTTTCCCCCCACCTATAAAATAAGCAGTCATTTTTCATGAGAGAGGCTGCAGCTGTAAATGTCAATAAAAATAATGCTGGATTCTTCTGCCACTTTGTTATGCATAGGATTTTAATCATTGGTGGTGAAAAGGAAGCCTACCCCTCTCACAAGATGAGTAATGTAGCATTAGCAGAAATAATAGCAACAGAGTTCAGCCAGTGGGGGAGCAGAAGTGTGTGGCTGTGTTTGTGAGAGAGAGAGAGAACTGGAGGACTTGAAAAGGTGACTCACTTTAAGAACTGCCTGCAAATCTCCTGATCCCCAAAGGCTCCTGGTTTTCTATTAGCCTCCTGAGCAAAGGCACCAGCCACCCAAGAGAAATCAGTTTGGCTGGTTCCCTTGGTTTGTGAATCCATGGGCATAGAATTGAGGAAAGCTCACCATATAAAATCCCTATAAATAAACTGTCAGGAGTTATAGAAAGAGGATGTGGAATGAAATAGCAACATATTTAAGAACAAGGTCAAGGAGAAAAGCTGGCTTCTAACAATAACAGTTTTCACGGCCTTCTTGAAAACCCATACAGAGAGCCCTGTTCAGGTGACCACAGTACTCTGAAATGAGCTGTTGCTCCAGAATAGTTGTGTTTTCTCCCATTCTGCTGAGTGTTAAGGAAAATTTTTTTTCATTCAGCAAATATGTGATAGATCAATGTAATCTTTTTAAAAAAAAATATTCAGAGCTTTAGTTGATAAGGGGACACATTCTCTGTTAATTTTTTTTTTAAGGCTCAGCTAGTAGCTTTTAACAAGGGTAAACTGGAATTTTAAATGCAGGATAATTAAGCTTCTGCGTTCTGGCTGGATTAAATGAATCTGTAAAAGAGGCTCCATGGAATCTACACTTCCACTGACTTTGGACTGGTTCCTTAGTTCTGTATTTCCTCACTGTCAATATCCTGCTAAGAATGTTTCAGCATACAGCTACTCAAGGACCTAGATTACAGGGGTCAGCAAGCTTTCAGCAGGGGACTGGTCCACTGTCCCTCAGACCTTGTGGGGGCCAGACTATATTTTTTGCGGGGGAATGAACGAATTCCAATGCCCCACGAATAACCCAGAGATGCATTTTAAATAAAAAGACATATTCTACTCATTTAAAACACACTGATTCCGATTTAGAAGGCGATTGGGCCGGATCCATCCCCCGGCCCTTAGTTTGCCTACCCATGGCATAGAATATGTAGCAGAATAGAAATCTTAAGAAAGAAGGGTTTAAAATGCAGGCTTGTAAGATCCTAGGTGTGATTCCTTAGGTAGAGTTTCAGAACATCAATTTATCCATTGCTGCAATTTATCTTTGAGAAGATGTAGCAGTGCAGTACACCACTTTCCATGACAGTTATTCACTGAAACAAGTTATGGGTTTTGTTTCCCAAGTAAACATATCCTTTCAGAGACCTGAACAAAAGACATAGAAATCCACGTAGTATAACATGTTTGAAAGCACAGGTTTGCTCAAGGTATAGCTGATTTGCATGCTTCACAATTTCATCCAAGGTCTGAGCTTAACAGATACGCTCATTTTCACTAATTGTGCAGAGAACTTAACTAATTTATCTCACAGTTAAAAAAAAAAGCACTCATCTGGGGCTGTTTTGTTGTCTGATCCCATCATAGGATTTAATTAAGTTTTATGGCTCTTAATGGATCCATTTCATTTACCATAACACAATGGAATGGAAGTTATTAATCAGTACAGAACAGCCTCTCGGAGCTTGCCCTTCCTCAAATGGATACAATACATGAAGCTGTACGATAATAAATGTCTCAGAAGTAAATGGAGAATTGTTGGTGTTAGTCTTAATCTTTGAAACAGAGTCAGCTGATTTCTGCTGGCAAAGAATCACAATCTCTGTCGATAACCTTGAACTGCCATACTGTTTTTCTTTTAATTGTGGCTATTTAGCTGCAGTGTTAGAAAATGGGATAGAAAAGCTAGGAGCCAAATGGCTCCTGGGATCTGGGTTGTGGGCGCCAAAACAGAATGTCTAGTCACCATGGGTGGGGGTGTATGTCAGCAACACTTTTTATTTATTATTTTGATGAGCATGAATTAATACGCAAGTGACACATTGTTAATACAGTCATACCTCGAGATAAATACGCTTCAGGTTGAGCGTGTTACTTCCAGGTTTCGCCACTTGCGCATGCACAGACGGTCAAAATGACGTCATGCGCAGAAGCGGCGAAACGTGGCATGTGCAGACGCACTGTCACGTCTTACGTTCTGTTTGGGATGCAAACAGGGCTCTGGATCAGATCCCGTTCACATCCCGAGGCACCACTGTACAGTGGTACCTCAGGTTAAGTACTTAATTCGTTCCGGAGGTCCGTACTTAACCCGAAACTGTTCTTAACCTGAAGCACCACTTTAGCTAATGGGGCCTCCCGCTGCTGCCACGCTGCGGGAGCCCGATTTCTGTTCTCATCCTGAAGCAAAGTTCTTAACCTGAAGCACTATTTCTGGCTGAGCGGAGTCTCTAACCTGCAGCGTATGTAACCTGAGGTACCACTGTATCACATTTTTAGCAGAAATTGTTAATACAGTACATGTTTAATTTGGTATTTACAATAAAAATATTGGTACCACACCTCAGTTTTCAAAACGCAGTATCTTTATTGTTAAACTCCTTAACATAAAGTTTGAGGCTTCAAAGCATGTGCATTTCAGTAATCCTTGAGGGTCAGCCAAGTGCAAAAAATGGCACCCAGACTTTTGGAGATGCTCGCAAATGGAGAATCTTCAGGCACAAAGCGCCTGGCACCTCCTTAATTTTGAACCCTGTTTAGCTGTGGTAGGAAAAACTTCCCCACTTATTTATAAAATGTTCATCATGCAGTGAGAACTATCACAGCCTCAAATTAATTGACCATCAGGAACAATTAAACTATTTCCCCACACACACACTTCTGAACCCTATTAATTGACATTTCTTTGTTTGCTTCTTTCTCCTCAGGAGGCTACGAAACCTTTTATTTGCAGTATCCTGAGTTTTGCATAGATGTAAAACCCATATCCCAAGAGAGACCTGAAACGGAGAGAAGCACCAGCAGCCTCTACGAGAAGCCGTGCATCCACCACAAACCAGCATACGATCAGGTGTGTTGAGGGGAAGATATGACTAATCCCACCCACGCTCTGGCTCCTCAGGGGCTCTTCCTGTCATCATCCTGTTCGTAGCTGACTAGTTCACTCTTTTATTCATGTCTGGCGATGTGACAAAAGGACTCGGTGTGCATGTTTGTCATGTTTCAAATAAGAAGTCTGAGTGTGATGCACTTTTGAAGACAAGTGGCCTTAAAACGAAGAGAGATAGATGCCGTCAAAGCCACCTATTTCGCCCCCCCTCTTCTTCTTCCCTAATATGTAAAGAGTTTGTAACTCTTAAGAACTGTATAGTGACACCTTCCTGTTCACACCTTTCCCCCAAGGAGCTAGACATGCTTCACTCCCTCACAACAGTCCTGTAAGGTAGTTTAGCCTGAGAGACTGCATATGGCCAAGGGTTCACCCAACAACCTTTCAAACTGAGTGGGGATTTATCAACTTACCTCTCCCTCCCATTGCAAGCCAGTTCTTCTATTTATTGGAAGTTTATATATATAAATACACAATGTGCTCCTTTAGTATTCCCTCCCACCACCTGTACCTGTTGCTGGGGCCTATGCTTCCCCTTCTCACCTATAAATGGTAAAATATTTTCTTCAGAAAGACTAGGAATGGAAAATATTTCTACCTAAGTATTTTATTTTTGTAGGGGGGGGGAGTCAAGAGTGGGAGACTCTAAAGAACTTAATAGTAGTATTTACCTTTCTATCCCACATTTCTTCCGAGGAACTCTTATAACAGTTTTTCTCCCCATTTTATTCCCACACCATCCCTTTGGGGTTGTTTGGCTGAGAGTGGCAGACACATGGTCACCTCCAGTCAGCTTCAAGGCTGAGTGGATTTGAACCCGGGACTTCCCAGTCCTAGCCTTGACATGTGCAACCACTTGCCCACATGGGATCTGTTACTCATGGCATTCTTTGTATTCCCAAAGGTGATATATTAAAAAGAGGTTTTCCGACACCTTATGAAAGATGAATGGTGCCTTGGCTTGGTTTTCTGGGCACTAAATATAACGCTGTGACGTTTTCTAGCATGTAGCTTCTTTTCTTGTTTATCGCCTTCTATTCACAAAGGGGGAGAAGACTCGAGTGGCTGAGAGCAGCAGGGGAGAGTGTTGTGTTTTCTGACGTGGCAGGGCTGAGGGCCCCATGCTGATTCTGCTTTGGGAGGCTAAGACAGCTTGAAGTCAGAGGAGGCACATGCCAGCTGCCATCCTGCAATTATTAATTAGGCACGCATGAAAAGAGTGTCATGCTAAGCCCAGTAATGTGTTCATGTTTTTCTTTCAAACTGAACTTTAAAACAAATGCACACAGTGCATAGCATTGTCAAGATACCTTTGAAGCTTCTGGTTAAAGTACATCATGCCTACCAGGCTCCGTCAAGAGACACTGAACAGGCTTTGTGTCTACATTTTTAGTATGATGTTGTGGGGGAAAACTTGCCCTGCATTTTTTTCATCATGGTGACGGAATGGACAAGTAAAAATCCTTTTGGTGTGTGCTTCATGGGGGGAGGGAGGCATAAGAAAACCCACGAGTGAAATTGCTTGTGATACCACACATGGCAAATGTGAATGAGAAAAACCAAATCCACTGAACAGAAGGAGTCTTCTGTTACAGTGGTTTGCTGGTGAGCCACCATATTAGCCTATATGGGTGGATGAGTGGTTGACCTGGACTCCCTATCAGAGTCCTTGCATTGCTTACAACCCACAGGTCTTAAGGGGCAGTCCCTGCCAGTACGGAAGTAGCAGGGCTGGCAAAGCTCTCATTGTGCCAAGACCACAACAGTAATTCTACCCCCGCAGCAGGAACTGCACCTCTTGCAAAGTACTTCCTGTCTGGGTGCTACAGCTCTGATCTCAGTGATGTCTGGAAAACACCCTAAATTTGTCCAAAGCTCAGCCCCTGCTGTCTGTGTTCTACTGCGTCTCTGTGTGTGTGGAAGAAAAAACAGCAAACGAGAGCCTATAATTATATGCGGTTCTTTGCCTTCCAGGGTGGCCCAGTGGAGATCCTTCCTTTCCTGTACCTTGGCAGTGCCTACCATGCTTCCAAGTGTGAGTCCCTAGCCAATCTGAACATTACAGCACTCCTGAACGTCTCCAGGAAGAGCTCCGAGCCCTTTACGGATCAATACTGCTATAAATGGATTCCAGTGGAGGACAATCACACAGCAGACATCAGCTCACACTTCCAGGAAGCAATAGAATTTATTGGTAGGTGTATTTCTCTATTGAAGATAATACTGACCTCTATGGAGGCCGCCATCAGAGACCAAACCGCATGTCCCGAAATACATTTTGTTGGGGCTAAGGAAAAAGCCCTTCCAGAGCCTGTGATCAGGCTTCGCAGCTCTCTCACTTACCAGGAGGTGCATCTCCTTCCTGCCCCTTCTGTAGGGTGGTTAAAATATTTCATTACAGGGAAGCTTTGCGTGATAAATGGCTGTAGAGCAGGGTTTCCGAAACTTTGATCTCCAGCTGTTTTTGGACTACAATTCCCATCATCCGTGACCAGTAGCCCCATATATATAAGGGGGGAGGCTTTTAAAAAAAGAAGAAGAAAAAAATGATTTCACTGTGTTAAACTCATTTTGCTACCCGCCTTGAGCTAACTGAGGAAAGGTGAGGTATAAACTACAGAAAAACTACTGTGGCATAGGCCTCTGTGGGCTAGATGCATCTTTCAGCTGGCAAACATGTAAGTGAGGCTGCATAGCAGGGACGGGTGGTGAAGCAAAGAGTTCTCTGTGACAAGGGAAGGAGTATTTAATGTGCATGACTGGAAATGAAGAGTCTGGGGTGCTGACCTCTGACCCAGGGCTATTTGAGATATGTAGAGAGGGCAGGATTACTAAATGATAGAAATGACTATGTCTGCCAGTGTGCCACAAGCAGTGTAACTCCGTCCGTTACTTAAGAAAAAGCTACACAAACCTGTAGGCATGGTTCTACAGAGACCTTGCTTTTTTGTCTATTTTTTAAAGGAGAAGCAGCTTTTTCCAATTTACCTGAGCAGGACGGCAAGGAGCCGTAAACCAGGAAGTCCTTGGTTCAAATTTTGTTCCTAAAGCTAGCCACTGTCTCTGTCCCCCAACTTCAGTATGAGTTTAACAAAACTGACCTACCTTATAGTGTTGTTGTGAGAATTACTGGAAATGTTAAGTGCTTTACATTTAGTGCAAGTACTATTAATTTAATGTCTGTTAATACAGTACTGTACCCTAAGCTTGGTAGCAGGAAGCAGTTTAGGACACATTATTGCATTAACAAGCATTAAAATAATGATTATGTTAAAATATATGAAACAGTAACTCCATATTGAAGATGAGAAGTTTGAGGATTCAAGAAATGTTAAGATAGATGGATGCTTCAGTTGTTATGGCATGCCTTTGAGGATGTGACCCAGAGCAGAATGCAGTAAGATGAAATGTGGGTAATATATTTCTCACGCCAGCCAAACAGGGCCAGTTCTATTTTTAATCAACGCATTTTGCACAAGGAGCTTATTTTCAGAATTTTCCTTTTAATCTTATAACAATAATTGAATTGTGTGAGTAACTTGGGGGCCTCCCGTTGCGTAAAATGGTGGTTCTGCCTCAGCCATTTATAGCCTGACTTAAATCCAAGTGCCACTTATCAAGGGTTATAATTAGAGATGTTAGGCTACTTTATTGTGCATTTTGTGGTAGAAACCCCAGGAACCCAGGGACTTTACATCCCTGCTCAAAATGCATGCTGAGTGTCTACCAAAAAAGGCCCACAAAAGGTGGGGACAGAAGCAGTACATTTCATGCTCTTACCCAATGGAAAAATAGGCACATCTCCTCATCAGATGGGAGGGAACATGCAGCAAGCCCACACCTTTGGCCGCAAGGTTTGTGCTGCTTTCAAAAAGAACCTAACTGTGAATTCAATTCTTTTGTGGCATTGTAGTATTTGCCTTATCTCTTGCCATAGCTCGGCTAGATGATGGGAAGGCAAACCTCTTAACTTTATCCAAATGTGATTAATCTACCGTATAGCTATTAAGTTTTGTTATTTGAACAAATGCGTTAAATGCTTCAGCCAGTGTTAGTGAATAAAGTGGAAAATTTTCTCCTCCGGCATTCTGACATTAATTCCATTTGTGGAACACCTTCTGTCAGCCCACTACCTCTTTTGGACAATTGTTTGCAGAATGTTGTGCTGCCATTGTGGGTATCCACTTATAACATATTCAATGCATCATCACCACCCTCATCTGTTCTTCTTTTTCTTTAGATTGCACCAGACGGGCAGGGGGTAAGATCTTGGTGCATTGTGAAGCTGGAATTTCCCGCTCTCCCACTATCTGTATGGCGTATCTGATGAAAATGAGAAAGTTCCGCCTGGAGGAGGCTTTTGATTACATCAAGCAACGTAGGAGTCTGATCTCACCAAACTTTGGCTTCATGGGCCAGCTGCTACAGTATGAGTCAGAAATATTGTCCTCGACTCCCAGCCCTCCTGTTGCCTCTTGCAAAAGGGATACTGTGTCTTTCTTCACCGAAGAGCTGGCTTTGGGCAAAAGCTTCGAAGGCTCCTGTTTTGCTTTTCCTACCTCAGTTTTGAATTCCGTGCCCATTCACTCACCTGTCCACCAGCTAAATATTGCTGCATCTTCATCCTGCTGGACTCTCCTGGGAACAAGAGACAATACAGTCCCATGAGCCTGGTAGAGAGTATAATGATACATTTCACCTACATGCAATACAGAGGACCTCATGAATTTCACCTAGAACTGGACACTTGAGGGGATGTCTATACCTGGAAGGGGGAAAAGTCATTTTACATTGAGATGGAGTCTTTGTTCAGTGCATTTAAGTTTGGGGGATAGCTATGCCATTTCAGGTTGTTAAGTTGTGCTGAGTCTAGCCAACTCCTGCTGTAGCTCAAATTGTCCTAGGCTTGTGTTTTGAACTAGAAGATCATTCTTCCTCTTCCCAGAAGTAGATGCCCTTCGTTATGGCTGAGAACATAAGTGTATGGACACTGGCTAGATCAGGCTTTCAAAAGAAGGAATGTTTTTTTAAAAAGAAAAGTTGTGCACTGTTTAAGGGTTTTTTAGAATAAATTCTGGACTGTTTGTGCACACACTACTATACTTCCAGACTACGCTGGGGTAGAGAGAACGCCGCATACAGTCTGTCTGGTCTGATTGCTTCTCCGTTGCTGTCTCCCTCCCTCTCTTTTAATTATAGCCTTGTTTCAAAAGTGTAAGCAATAAACAGCTGTGTCAGGAAAGCAGAGCTGTAATGAAAAGCACAATTTACAAAAGAAGCAAACACTGACATTTCGGTGATGGCAGAAACTTGAATGTTTGCTTTTTCCTGTTTTGTGTGTTTTTAATATGTACTACACCATAGGCTGCAAGTGGGTTAGAAGGTAGGAGCAGAAGACTTCTTTCTTCCCACTTCCAATGACCATTGCTTACTGCTGTACAACTGGGGTCAGGTCTATCCTTCCCCAGAGGCCTTGGGTGCTTGTCAGAGGAACTTGTGCACGTCCCAAGGCTGTGACATCATAGGGGTTCCACTCTTTCTCATCCAGTTGAATCCAGCTTGGGTTTCCAGAGATGCCTTATTTCCAGGGGATGTTTCATTCTTAAAACACCATGGTCCTATCAAAACACAAGAGGTTTCCCCTGTTCCACTGGGGACACCTGCTATGTTCTATTTCAGAATCATCCAACACTATAGTAGAACCCTACCAACTCTGTAACTGGATGTAGCAACACATATTCCCAAATGGCACCAGTAGAACTGTGTGTGGCTGGCATATGGTGGCCATGTTGCACCTACCGTTTGAGTGAAGTATAGTCAAATTCAGGCTGATGGTGTGCACAGAAGTACTGTTACTCGGGGGGGGGGGGTGAATTGCTGACCTTCCAGGTATTGTTGGACATCTGCATTGGCATGAGCTTCAGACAGCATGACCAAATCAGAGGTGATGAGTGTTATAGTCCCGCAACATCAGGAAGGCTACACATTTTCCAGACTGGCTAATCTGTTCCTGAAATCCCACAGTTGAAAGTTCAAGTAGGATTCTGCAATGCAGAACCTGTGTTCTACAGCTTTATTTTGGCTTGAAGCAAATGGCCAAAGCACAGATTGGTTCAGCTGCAGTTCAGTAACAGCCATGTGTAGGACATACTGCTGAGCTAAAAGGCTGCAAAAAATAAATGGGTGGAGCTGCACAGGTGTTCACAGGCCATATTGTCACCCCGCTCCAGACTTGGACCTCTGTTGAGAGATGACTGCCTCCTCTTCTAACAGTATGCACTCTACTAAAGAGCAGCAAAGAAGGAATTTTAAAAGAGCAGGCAGTTCTACAGCAGTTGGTTATGTAAAGGAATGCTTGAATTTTTTTTAATGCTTATCCAATGAAAATTTCTTTTTCTCTTTTTATTGCAATTAGATTAACTGCATTTTAAGATTTTAAGAAAAAGTTGGAAGGGGGCAGCTTGCAAACAATGCATCTCCCCATTGAAGTGTTATCCATTTATATATTACGTGGTCTTGTTGAACGTCATGTGGCTTGCTTTTCCCTGTACTGATTGATCTCTTCCATAACACATTTCTAGCTGTGGAATAACATCATTTCCAAGCCAACTGGGGTCCTTTTTTTCCAGGGCATCTGTGTGTCTAGCTTGTATGTCTACTGGTGGCTCAATGTGCTGCTGTTGCTTTGTTCAGTCACATTTTTTTCTAAATGTAAGAAATGGCAATAACTGCCTGGAAAACTTGTGAATGTGAATATGAGACCTTTTTTTAAAAAAAAATAAAAACGTAAAAAATAACAGAATTTGAAACATTTTGTTCCGTGGATTATATGCACCAAGTCAGACAACATGTGAAAATATTACCTGCAAGGTTCAAGATGCAATTCATAGAATGGAAAACTAAATGCCAACTAAAATACAGAACCCTTGAAGCTCTTTAGAGATACTACTATACCATGTGGGGGCAGGGAAGCCTGGCCTGTGTGTGCAAGCATGGGCACACACACCATTTTAAAAGCTCTACCTAATTAAAATACTGTATTCACAACCTAGTTTCAAATGCATGTAACTATCATGGCTTTTACACCAAGGACTTCGATTGCTGCTGTTCTGCGAAGGGAGTAGGAAACTGCTTAACAAAGCTCTCAATACCCTCAAAACTACAGCAGCTACTTTCTGAAGGAGAGTTAGTTAGGATGATCAAGCCAATAAAAAATAGGTTTCATGGCAGTTGATTGAATGTATGTATTTATGCCTACCTATGCCCTCAAATGGAACCATGCTCTGGTAAGAGTTCTATAAAATATGGCTCACCACAGGATTTTGATGAGGTTCAAGTATTCAGTACCCATGTAAATAAGAGTGTGCTCTTTAGAAACCCCTCTGTAATGCACAGGGCTTCCACGTTGGATAAATCAAATACACGCAGGTCCCACTTTATGAACACAATGTGTTTCCTGGGAAATGTTCATTAGGCAAGTGTTTGCATAAGGAGTCTGCAATTTCCCTTGATTCCTGTGGGGAAATTTCTAATGCATTCCCAACCATAAAAGGTGGGGGGACGGGGGGGGACCCAAATGTCCTCTGATTTGTTCAGTCACTCCCCCTCTGTTCCTCAGCCAACAAGGAAGTAAAAAATGCTTTCTGTTCCAATATCTGAATCTGCAGTGTGTATAAGTGACATTTGGGTACTAATGCCTCATGTTTGGGTAACAACAGTGGCGTAGCGTGGGGGTGCAGGGGGGCCCGGCCGCACCGGGCGCAACATCTGGGGCTTAGGGTTAGGGGGCGCAAATCCACGGGTTAGGGGGCACAAATTACTTGCCTTGCCCCGGGTGCTGACAACCCACGCTACGCCACTGGGTAACAATATTTGCAGAGCAAGTGTTCATAAAGCAGGACTCTGATGTATAGAACAGTGCATTTCTTAAATTATATTGGGCCTTGGCATTTTAAATACAGTTGAACCTTGGATCTCAAAAGTCTTGGCTCCCAAACAAATCTGCTCCCAAACAACTGAAACCCAGAAGTGAGTGTTCCAGTTTTGGAACATTTTTTGGAAGCCAAACATCCAGTGTGGCTTCCGCGGCTTTATTTTTGTTTTGCAGAGATGGGACTGAGATCAAGAAGTAACAGCTTGCTTAAGACCACCTGTTGCAATTATTGCTGAAATCAAGATTTGGTGTGCAGATGTCTTGGTTCACATTATGCTGTAGCAGAAAGATAAGGAATACAGTTGCACCAAGGATGAATTAGGTTCATCAGTTTTCCTTTCTTATGCCCCTTCTTTTATGCATTGATGATGAAAAGGGATGCCACCTCATTCTTACTGTTGCAAGAAAAGGCATTTGCCATGAATATGAGGAAGTAGGAATTTGGGTGTGGGGAGGCATTACCACCAGCCTCACGCATTTCAGTTCTCTTGACATTTGTGCTCTATCACATCGTCAGCTTGCTCTGAGACATGAGTAAATTAAATTTTCCAAATGAGGACTATGAATATAGCTGAGGAGGTGGGGCTGAGTCATCTGAGTGAATCAAATGAGGGCACACAAGTAACGGGGGATTGCAATTGCAGCATCCCATTTTGTTTTCTATCTGTATCGAAATGATGGGGCCATTTTGCTCTGGCTTTTCCAGCTTGCAAACAGAGCTGCTCTGCTATTCATAGAGTGTATTAAGATTAGGAGAGAAATTCCATTTTCCATTACCAGCAATGATGCATTTTCCTCCCTTGTCTGCAGCCTGATATATGTGCAAACTGTGTGGGCGCTTCACAAAAACTATATTGAATTTTACAGACACTGGCTCTGGGCTTGGACAACCTCACCTGATTCATATGTCACAGAGAAACAGAACCGGATGTCATCAGCATACTAATGCTGAGACCTAACAGCTTCATATAGTTAAACGGTACAGGGGCAAGATTTGGGACCCACAAAGCATTGTTGTGGTGGTGCCAATAGGCAGTCCTCTAATGCTACTCTCTGTAACCAACCCTGCAGGTAGGACGAGAATTGCTGAAGAACACTGCTTGCAATTTTTATCTTGCAGAGTCAGTCCAAAAAGAGACAGTGCTCAATGGTATTAAAAAAACTACTGAGAGGTTGCATCAGAATAACACAGCCATGCTCCATCTATCCCTCTCTTGGGAAAGGTCATCCACTATGAGAGCCAAAACCATCAGATCAGAACCTTGACTGAAATGGGTCTGGATCAGCATTGGGAAACTCTTGATTTTCCAGATATTGCTGAATTACCACTCACATCATCCCTGGTCGTTGGCTATGTTTGCTGGGTCTGATGGGAACTGTAACATCTGGAGGGCCAAAGGTTCACCACACCTGGTCTAGATAATCAATAGCCTCCAACAATACTTTCAGTTGTGCTGCCACAACTGTCTCAATTATGTTGCTTGAAAAGTGGGTGTTAATGACAGGATGGTAGTTGTCTAAAACTATTGAATCCAGGGTGGACATTTCCAGGTTGGTAATACTATGCCTCCTTGAGGGCAGCAGGCACCACTTCCCTATATAGAGATGCATTCACCACACCTTGGACCCATCCAATGAACACACACATCCCTCTAGCAATCAGCCAAGAAGGGCAATGGTCTGGATGGAACCTGGTCAGCCTCATTCCTACAAGCACCTCGTCCACATCATCAGAGTGCATCACTTGATGCCACAAATGAGAATTAGATATACCACTAGATACCTCAGATGGATTTGCAGTCAGAGCAGCATCAAGGTCTCCATGGAGAAGAGCAATTTTAACTTCAAAGGCTCTTCTCAAAGAGTAACAGCAGGTTGCTGAGTGCCAAAGCTGCATTCGTGGAGGACGATGATAAGGCTGGCCCAGGCAGGCAGTTTCTTGCAAATAATATAATGTTCCATTAATCCCACAACTCATTTTGAAAAAGAAAATAAATCTTAGTGTTATGCCTATAGGAACATGTCTGTCTACCACAGGAATTGGGAAGGAAATCTTTAAAATAGGCAGCTACCTTACATTTCAGACCCCAGTGTAGAAGATCCATAGAACTTTTCGTAAATTAAATAAGTGTGTGTGTGTTTCTTTTCTTAGAGTTTCATATCCGCATCTAGTGTTCTGTATTTTATTGTATCATATTTGCAAAAAAAAGAAGACAAGAATAAATAAATCCTAAATCCACATTACTTCAAAACCCAAATAAAAGGAGGAGTTTGAATTGCATCAGTGGGGGTACTGGGGAAGAGGAAGAACCTGGAAGACAGGTGAATGACAAAATCTGAACCTGTACTTCTGTTTTGCAGTGCCATCTTTGTCATCACATCCAGGTTTCCATCTGCTGGATTCTGATATATTTAAGCACTAATAGAAGGTGATTGGGCCGGATCTGGGCCCCGGGCCTAAGTTTGCCTACCCGTGATGGAACGCATTGCCTGGTCAATATGTACATTCTCCACTTAGAAACTGTGACATGTGCTGGCAAGTTATGTAACACATCCTCAAATTATGACTTGAGGTTATGCAGATGGAGTAGACAAAGTACACAATTCCCCACTCACCCTCTCAATAGGTGCACATTTTCCACAATGCCAGACAGATGTGCACCATGGCTAGCTTGTGTGCACATTATCCATTCAATTCATACTGACTCCAAGTTCTTTATGGTGTAAACCTGCAATATTGGCTGCAAATTGTTGGCTGATTCTTCTTCCCTACCCTCTGTAAAATGTCATGTACTTGAAATCAAAAGGTACCAGTCAACACACTTTCTACAATGGCTTAATAGTCTATGCAGAGCACGTTGTCAGCCACTCTGCAGCTAAGTAAACAATGTCAGGCCCCAGGTGGGCGGAAAAAAATGTCTGTGCTACTGAACACTAAAGAGTTGACACGGTTCAGCTTACTAAATCCAGCTGTGAAGAGCAGCTGGTTTTCTGGCCTTCAGCAGGGTGGATGCAGAGGGATATGCTTCGGAGAATTGATCAGGGGGGCACTCCTAGGGAAGAGGAAAGACAGAAGATGTTTTGTTCTGCCTGCTATGGCAGTCATAAAGTGGGCCTCTGACAGTTCTGATTGCTCCCAACAGCTGTGAAGAACACTTGCTTTGCTTTTTGTTCTTTGGGCATTTGCCTGAGATGACTTGGAGAAGTGGCTCGAAAAAGTGGAGAGGAGGGGCAGCAGGGGGAGAGGAAGAGAGAGGTGTGGGGAGAGAGAGAGACCTTAAGGAAGGAAGAGGAAGCTCTGAAGAAAGTGTATGGCTCACGGGATTCTGTTTTTGCCTCTTTCTTTTAGGTCACCAAGACAAATGGGAGATGTTTGTGAACCTTCCTTGCTGGGCGCTACTGCCAAATTTCCCACTTCAAGCAACTTCACCCCATTCTTCTTTGTCTTCCAGCCCACTTCTTCCTCCTCTTCCTGTGAGGGACAGCCCCCTCCCCAAGAAAAAAAGAGAACAATCCACTCTTATAGAAATTCCTGCCTCAGGCTGGGAAAATCAAGGGAGGCAAGAGAGGAAGTGGTGGAGCATGAGGGGCCTGGAAGAGAGAGCAAGAATACATTAATGAACTCAAGCAGATAAAGCAAGAGAAGCACAAGACACTTATTGAGGCAGAACATTCTCTTTCGGAGCTTCTTCTTATGTGGAGTCACCATCATTGTACAGGTCACCATTCATGTCTCCTGCTCTCCCCTTCCCTCCTGCATCATGTGCTCTCACTCTATTTCTATCCAATATTAAGTGCTCAGGAAAAGGTTCCTAACATAGATGCAGTAAAACAAGGACCTCAAAGCAAAGGGTACCAGCACATAGACTGACTACAGGGGTGGGGCAGGGAATGCATGGGTCTTTATTTATAAGGCTTGCATGGATTTTCTGCAGCCCTGTGGTCAGTATGTGTTTGCAGCTGGGAAAAGAGATTTGTGGAGAATCTTTGGATGTGGATTTGATGCGCAACGTGGAATATAAAAGGGTTATGTGCATTCATAGAAAACAGGTCAATTCACAGTTACTGGTTATGAAACTGCATTTGTAGGGTAACAAAACTCGGGAATGGAATATCCATGTTCAACAGCGGAATACCTCTCTGTACAAGAGTGAACAGCAGGCAACAATTCAATCAAGCCTTCTTTGCAAGTTTCCCAAGAGAATCTGGTTGGCCAAATGGAAGAGAGAACACAGGCGCGGCCAGTGGTCAGGGTTGATGGGAGCTGTAGTGCAGCAGCATCACATTGAATACTCTTGAATCTTAGGTAGATGGAACTGGGAGCCATCTACCTGGGATTCACTCAGAATCTGTTTTATGATTTCATACCCTTCTCCAATGAAAATAGGGGCATCCCATTCCATAACGATAATTTTACTATTTCTACCTCCCCACACCTTACTGGGTTGCCCCAGCCACTCTAGGCAGCTTCCAACATATATAAAACATAATAAAACAGTAAATAATATAATAAAACAGAACATAATAAAACAGTAAACATTAAAAAAAAACATTCCCCATACAGGATTGCCTTCAGACGGCCCAGGGGTCAGATAACTCCACACTCTCCAACATTTATCCAAAGAAAATAGGGACGTCCTAAGAAAATGTGGGACATTTTGGGATCAAGTAAGAAACTGGGATGGCTTCTCTAAATTAGGGACATCCCTGGAAAATAGGGACACTTGGAGGGTCTGTGATTTGCGCCCTGACAAGTCTATTGTCTTGGCCAAGGCAGTGGAAGAATGTTCAGCCTTTGTAGTATAGAAAGAAGTTCCAGCTTCCCCAGTGCTGTGGCATAACGTAAACACAATTTTGCACAAAGCAAGCTCGACTTAGTTACAATTGCATACAGAGAAGAAAGCTTTGTTTCCTGGTACACCTAATGATCACCCTGCACTGACTGATTCAGATGAGTAAGAGTGTTGTGGAGCAGTTTAGAGAAACCTTTGAATCGCAAAGGATTAGATGACCGTAATTAGGGAGGTCTCTTCACCTCCATATGAGCTAAGAGGGCTTTAATGGTTTCCTCCCAGGTGAGGCCATGCTCAGGAAGAGAACCCTTTGGGGCATTCAGGCCAATTGAGGAGTATGAGTCATAACAGCAGCCTGTAGAATCCAGCTGCTTGCGTACCAGAGGCAGCATGCCTCTGAAGACCAGTCGCTGGGAATCACATGTGGGGAGATTGCTATTGTGTTCAGGTCCTGCTTGCCAGCTTCTCATGGTCAGCCTACTGTGAGAACAGCATGCTTTACCTCATCCAGCAGTCCTCTTCTTATGTTTATGGAGCTCTCATCCACAGAGCTCTCATCCAGTAGTGATGTATGGAAGTGGAAATGGAAGTGAGAGCTGGACCATAAAGAAGGCTGATCGCCGAAGAATTGATGCTTTTGAATTATGGTGCTGGAGGAGACTCTTGAGAGTCCCATGGACTGAAAGAAGAACAAACCGATCCATTCTTAAGGAAATCAGCCCTGAGTGCTCACTGGAAGGACAGATCGTGAAGCTGAGGCTCCAATACTTTGGCCACCTCATGAGAAGAGAAGACTCCCTGGAAAAGACCCTGATGTTGGGAAAGATGGAGGGCACAAGGAGAAGGGCACGACAGAGGACGAGATGGTTGGATAGTGTCTTCGAAGCTACAAACATGAGTCTGACCAAACTGCGGGAGGCAGTGGAAGACAGAAGTGCCTGGCGTGCTCTGGTCCATGGGGTCACGAAGAGTCGGACACGACTAAATGACTAAACAACAACAACAACATCCACAGAGCTTTGTACATTGCATCAAGCAATTGTTATCCCAGACATTTCTGTGTATTTTCCTGTCACTTTCTTTACTGCAAAAAGTCTTGATTATTTTTTTTTAAGTGGGGGGATATGTTTCCTGTGAAAGCCAGCTTCACTTTAATTGTGCAGCCTTAGTATTAGATTAGTGATAAGTGTGCGGTTCATGTGCCCGTTAATGACACCATAACCCTACCCAGGCAAATAAATTAGACTATACAATAATGATAATATATTTCAGAATGAAGGTCAGACTGGTGTTTTCTGGCTTTTATAATATTTAAGGACACAATATTTCTGGAAAAACACTCTCAGTTTTCAACATTTGCCAAATGTTTTTTGGTCCTCGTACCATATAAGACCTTCAGTAAAGAGAAAAGAAATATGTCTTACTAATGTACATTGTGCTAACAGAAAACACAAGCATATTTCCAAAGCACTAATTGGAACGTGGTGGGGAGAAGGTCCTAAAGTAAGCCAGAATAAATAGATGTGATCCCCTTGACAGCCCAGACTTGTTTCAGCTCGCACTTCTAGCATCCAGAATATCAATCTGTAAATAATTTTCAGAAAACATTTTCTATATTTTAGGAGACTTGACATATCTTAGGTAAGTAGATAGGCTGCAGTCTTAACCATGTCTACTCAAGCACATTTAATTCAGTGAGGCTTACTACCAAGTAAGTGGGGCTAGGGTTGCATACTTTCTCAAGATACAAAGCTGTTACTGAACTGGTGTGGGTGGTAAGCAGAATGCTCTCAGACTGTAATGCCCTAGCTTGACTGGAAATCATAAAATGGACTGTAAGGTCTGGCAATTCCTTAGAGACACAGGACAGGCTTAGAGACACAGAACATGCACAAAACAGGTTTTGATATTGCTGGCTCCAATGACATAAAGTTGATGAGTCAGCTCTCTCGTAAAAAGACAAGGCTAGCTTAAAATATCTGGAGGTAATGCAATGTCAGGGAACTGCCATTGGAGGGACAGGTGGTGGAGAGGCTCCAGGAGAATAGGAGAGACTCTACAGCAGAAGAAGGAACCAGTAGGGGGAGAGCAGGAGTTCCAGCGGAAAGGGAATCGGGGGAGAGGCTCTGGGATACTTCTAGTGAGAACAGTGAGGAGGTAACAAGACCCCCTTTAGCAACCCCCACCCCTCGCCGGAAGCTGTCACGCAGAGAGTCCAGGAGGCGCATGTCCGTCAAACAACTTTTATGTTGGAGTAAGTTCCGTAGACGCCCACTGTCGGATTCTACCAGCGACTGACGGAGTCATGCTTTGGGGGCTCCGTTAGTGCCTAGGTTTGGGTGACCAGCCAAACCCCAGAGGGATCAAGCTTTTACGCACAAGCAGCTCATTATCCCATCACAGCAATCCGACAGTCTTTGAAAGCAGCTTGTGCAAGCAGAGGGCATCATGAGCGAACCAGCCGGAACCGGAGGAACTGGAGCTGGAGCAGGTCCAAGCCTGGAAGAAAGGTACAGGGTGTTGGAGGTCCAGCTCGCGCTGCAAACGGCGAGGCTCGAGGAGAGGAGGGCTCAAGATGCGGATAAGGGAAAAACCACCCCACTTGCCAGAAAGGTGCCTGGATTGGTGCAGAAATTTGGGGGGGATCCCAGGAACTATCAAGCCTTTAGGACAGAGATGCAATATGCTCTCAATCTACTGTTTGATGACTTCCCCGATGAGAACTCTAGAGTGGCGTACGTGATTGGCCATCTAGAGGGAGGGGCGAGGGACTGGATTAGGCCCCTGATGGCAGCCAATAATGAAATCTTAAAGGACACAATGAAATTTTTTCGCGCCATGGACTTGATGTTTTCCAGCGAGATTGAGCAAGGGGTGGTGCGCAGGCAGTTAATGGCGTGTAAACAGGGGAGCCGATCTGTACGTGAGTACTGGACTGGGTTCACCATGCTGATTCATAGACTGGGGTGGGACCTTGCGAGTGAACCTATTCAAATGCTGTTTGAAGAAGGGCTCTCTCCGTCAGTGAAAGATGAACTTTCCCGGGCGCCTAGGGCGGAGTCTATGGACCATCTGACTAAATCTGCGCTGTCCATAGGAGCGCGCCAGGAAGCCAGAGCTTTGGAAAAGCGGGAAGGAAAGGGGGAACGTTGGAAGGACTCCGGAGATTCCGGAGCAGCCTTTCCCGCCAGCAGAGCCGATGGAACTTGGAACAGCGCGCGCGCGCGCAGTTTCAAACACCAGTGAGGGGCGGAAGAAGGAGGGAAAGAGCGCAAAGAGATGTTATCTCTGCCAACAGCCAGGTCACTTTGCCAGAGTCTGTCCGCAAAGGAAGGAATGGCAAGGGATGGCGGGAACTGTTGGGGGAAAGGAGGAAGAAGAAATCAGGGAGCAAGTAAAAGCCAACGCCTGGTTGCCAACATCAGGGCACAGCAGCCAGGCCAGGGAGTAGTGAATGTGCCCACGCCGGAACCCCCAAGACCAGCGCTTGTGATAGAGGTGTTGCTGGAACTGGCAAACGGACACCCACTAAAGATAAAAGCGCTATTGGATTCAGGTAGTTCCTGTAATTTTATGAGTAAGGAGTTTGCAGCTGAACACCAGATACAGACTATCCCATTAAGTAAGCCTTTGCAGGTTACCACGATTGATGGGAGGGAACTGTTGGGAGGAGAAGTGAGCCAACAGACTGTACCAATGATAATGAGGGTGGCAAGACACACAGAACTGATAGCGTTTAACGTAGCCACCTTGGGAGGAGCTCCTATTATTTTGGGAATGAGCTAGTAGGCTGGCATCAGAGAGTGGTTTCCTTTGGATCAGCACATTGCCTAGAACACTGCAAGGAGGGAGAGGCTCAGGCAGGGGCCAGGGCCACTCTAGCAGGGATGGAAGTGATGGACAAGGGGAAGGTGCCACCACAATACGCTGACTTGATTGACGTCTTTAGCGAAAAGGAAGCAGATAAACTGCCCCCGCACAGACCCTTTGACTGTCAAATTAACTTACTCCCAGGAGCACAATTGCCAGTGGGCAAGCTGTATGCAATGTCAGACAGTGAGATGCAGGAGTTAAGGGAGTTCATTGACAAGAACCTCAAGCGAGGTTTCATCAGAGAGTCACGAGCGGTGGGGGGCAGCCCAGTGTTCTTTGTGGACAAAAAACACACGGGTAAACCCAGGCTTGTGTGTGATTTCAGGGCCCTAAATGCAGTGTCAGAACCAGTGACGTTCCCTATGCCTAGAATTGATGACATTCTGACACGTGTGAGAAAAGGGAAAATTTTTACCAAGCTGGACCTTAGAGGGGCATATAACTTGATACGGGTGAGAAAGGGGGATGAGTGGAAAACCACTATGTTCACCCCCTTGGGGGCCTTTGAGTACCTCGTTATGCCCTTCGGTCTACAGGCGGGCTCGGCCTGTTTTCAATCGTTCATGAATCACGTCCTGGGGCCATTGCTCTACAAGAACTGCGTAGCGTTCTTAGATGACGTCCTGGTATACTCAGAGAATGAGGAGCAGCATGTGCGAGATGTAAGAGAAGTACTGAGCAAACTGCGAGAAAATCGGCTGTGGGTGAAACTGGAGAAGTGTCAGTTTCATACCAGGGAGGTGGAATTCCTGGGGTACCGGTTGTCTGACAAGGGATTGGCCATGGATCCCAGCAAGGTTCAAGCGGTACTGGAATGGAAAACACCAAAGACCAAGAAGGACGTGCAAAGATTCCTGGGCTTCGGAAACTTCTATAGGAAGTTCATCAAAAACTTTGCCCATTTAACAGCGCCCATCACGGATTGTCTTAGCAGCAAGAAAAAATTTGTTTGGACGGAAGAAGCGCAGCGGGCGTTCGAACACTTAAAGCAGGCGTTTGCGTCGGAAGAGCAACTTTTGCACGTAGATCTACAACAACCAATGAGGGTGGAGACTGACGCGTCAGACCGAGCGGTGGGGGCCGTGCTTCTCCAGCCGGGAAAAGATACGTCCGAATGGAGACCGTGTGCGTTCTTCTCGCGGAAGTTGAACAAATCCGAGAGGAACTACACAGTATACGACCGAGAACTGCTCGCCATTCATGAAGCATTCCGGAGATGGCGCCACTTGCTGATTGGGGCGCAGCACAAGGTTCAAGTCCGAACTGACCACAAAAATCTGGAATACTGGAGAACAGCACGAGTGCTGAACCAGAGACAAGTGAGATGGGCCCAGGAGTTCTCCAAATTCCACTTTGAGATTCGTTACGTGCCAGGCTCCGAGAACGTGAGGGCGGACGCTCTCTCCAGGAAACCTGAGTACTTAGAGGGGGAGGGAGCGCCTGAGGCAAGGCATGTAATCCCTGAAGACCGCTGGGTGTGTGGGGCGGCATTGGTGGGGCAGAGGGAACTGATAGAGGGTACTGAGAACGATGAATACGCCCAAGAGAAATTCAGAGAACTCAGGAGGACAGAGGAGAACACAGGGGGGTTTGAAGAAAAGAACGGGGCGTTGTATTACAAAGGGGCACTGTACATACCAGATGGGGAACTGAGGGGCAGAGTACTCAAGCAGTTGCATGACAGCCCCACAGCGGGGCATTTTGGACAGCACAAAACCATGTGGTTGGTTACCAGAGAGTTTTGGTGGCCCAAGGTGAGGGAGGACGTACGGGAATATGTCAGGGGTTGCGACAGGTGCCAGCGAGCGAAAGGGGAGAGGGTGGCGCCAGCGGAGCTATTACAACCCTTACCCACACCAGAAAGGCCATGGGAGGCAGTATCCATAGATTTTATGACGGACCTGCCAAAATCCAAGAGCAAAACAGCTGTCATGGTGGTGGTAGATCTATTAACTAAGATGTGTCATTTTATAGCCTGTTCCCATGCGGTCACCGCGGAGGAAACCGCCAAGTTATTTGTAGAGCATATTTTCAGGTTGCATGGCGCCCCCTTGAGGGTGGTCAGCGACAGAGGGAAACAGTTTACTTCCAGGTTCTGGAGGAAACTTATGAGCTTACTGCACGTGGAACTCAATTTCTCAACTGCCCGGCACCCAGAAACAAATGGGCAAGCGGAAAGGGCAAACGGGATTTTACAACAATACCTGAGGTGTTATGTAAAAGACAGAGAAAATGATTGGGTAGATAAGTTACCTCTGGCAGAATTTGCCTACAACAACGCGGAGAACGTGTCTACAGGGATGAGTCCTTTTCTGGCAAATTATGGGTGTCATCCCCGGGCATTTCCAGGAGAAGGAGGGGAGAGGTGGAGCGTGCCAGCGGCGGAACACTTTTTTAAAGAGATGGAAGCGATCCACCGTCAGCTTCAACTTAACTTAGAGAAAGCCAAGGAAGAATATAAGAAACAAGCAGACAGAAATAGGAGGGAAGGTGAAACTATAAGGGTGGGAAACCGGGTGTGGCTATCCACCCAAGGACTACCGTTCAAGGGAGGGAGTAAGAAATTGAGACCCAAAAGATTGGGACCCTTTGAGGTCATACAGCAGGTCAACCCAGTAACATTCAAACTCAGACTGCCCAGTCACATGAAATTGCACCCAGTATTTCACAGGTCATTACTGTCGCCGTACCGAGAGGGACGTGAGTGGGGGGAGCGTGAGAGAGAGGTCACCCAAACGCCCGTGATAGAAGAGAGAGAACGCGACATGAACGTGGCAGGAATCATTGATTCCAGGTGGAAGGGGAATCAGGTGGAATATCTGGTAGAATGGGAGGGGGAAGTTGAGTCGGAAAACACTTGGGTACCAGCAGAGTTAGTCAAGGACGAGGTTTTAATAGAAACATTTCATCAGCGTTTCCCAAAAAAACCGCAACCCGTGGCACGATTTAGAAGGGAACACTTTGGGACCACCGATGAGGAAGGGGAGTTTGAAGGGTTC
Organism: Podarcis gaigeae; assembly: GCF_964106915.1. Classification (NCBI taxonomy): domain Eukaryota; kingdom Metazoa; phylum Chordata; class Lepidosauria; order Squamata; family Lacertidae; genus Podarcis; species Podarcis gaigeae. The sequence goes on along the minus strand of NC_139681.1, from coordinate 53,506,670 downwards.
CCAGAGTCAGGGGTGGGTGAGGAAGCCGACTCCGACGAAGAAGAGGAAGACGAGGAGAGAGACGGTACGCCGTGGTTAGAAGTGTTTGAATCCTCGGACGACGAGGAGAGTTCCTTCCGGGGCTTTCCGCCCTCACCGCCAGTGGGAGAGGAGGCGGGGGGGGTGAAGGGGGCCCTGGGGGGGGAGGTGGATGTCAGGGAACTGCCATTGGAGGGACAGGTGGTGGAGAGGCTCCAGGAGAATAGGAGAGACTCTACAGCAGAAGAAGGAACCAGTAGGGGGAGAGCAGGAGTTCCAGCGGAAAGGGAATCGGGGGAGAGGCTCTGGGATACTTCTAGTGAGAACAGTGAGGAGGTAACAAGACCCCCTTTAGCAACCCCCACCCCTCGCCGGAAGCTGTCACGCAGAGAGTCCAGGAGGCGCATGTCCGTCAAACAACTTTTATGTTGGAGTAAGTTCCGTAGACGCCCACTGTCGGATTCTACCAGCGACTGACGGAGTCATGCTTTGGGGGCTCCGTTAGTGCCTAGGTTTGGGTGACCAGCCAAACCCCAGAGGGATCAAGCTTTTACGCACAAGCAGCTCATTATCCCATCACATGCAATAATGATAATGGATCACTTTAATGGATTTTTTGTGTACCTTACCACATTTTAAAGCTCTGTATTATTCTGCAATAACAAAAGCAAGGAATTTACTTTCCTGAAAACTCCAGACTGATATTTTAAATGTGGAACAGCTGGGGCCACAAGCCTTAATATAAAATAAAAGGAAATGATACATTTATGATGCAACCTAGTTTATTTAAACGATTTAGTAGATGCAGACTTTGGAAGATAACCAACTAAGTCATGCTCTGAGTAGACCCATTAAAAGCAATGGAGATAAGTCTACTCAAAATAGGACTTGGGGCTTGTCCACACTTATGTTCGTCCTCCAGGGGGAAAAAACCTGTTTACTCTTGAATGAGAACAAACATCAATGGGGTTTTCCGTGGGTTGGCGTTTGCTCTGATTCAGCAGTAAAGAACCGGTTTTCCTGGGGAAAGTGGCGGGGTAAAGAGAAAACTGCTTAGAGCCATGCCTAAAAAGCACCAGACAAGCAGAAAACATCTTGAACCGATGCTTTCCAGGCACGGTACAGGTACGGATGAGCCGTAACATTGGATATTACCCATCAACATGATAAAAAAAAGAGGTGGGTTTTTTCACATCGTTACACTGAATGGCTACAAGAGGGTACATTAAGATAACTGAAAACTTTAAAAACTGAAGTTTGGATATGCAATTCTGAGCAGGAAAATAGCATGTAACTGTGAAGACTATTGCAATGTTGGGAAGGGGAGTAGAGAAGAGGCAAGAAGGTGGAGTAGAGAGAAACTATGTTTTTCTGAAATGTATTAAACTCATTTTGATTAGGGGTTTTGTGCATTTTGTATACAGTATAACTGAGTTAGAGGACAAGTAGGAATATGAATAAATTCATGTTGAGTAGGACTGTTAATTTACTGCAATGTATTAACAAAGAAGGCTGATCGCCGGAGAATTGATGCTTTTGAATTGTGGTGCTGGAGGAGACTCTTGAGAGTCCCATGGACTGCAAAAAGATCAAACCTATCCATTCTGAAGGAAATCAGCCCTGAGTGCTCACTGGAAGGGCAGATTCTGAAGCTGAGGCTCAAATACTTTGGCCACCTAATGAGAAGACTCTCTGGAAAAACTCTGATGTTGGGTAAGATTGAGGGCCCAAGGAGATGGGGACGACGGAGGACGAGATGGTTGGACAGTGTTCTCAAAGCTACCAGCATGAGTTTGACCAAACTGCAGGAGGCAGTGGAAGACAGGGGTGCCTGGCGTGCTCTGGTCCATGGGGTCACGAGGAGTCGGACATGACTAAACAACTAAACAACAACAACTGATGTCAGCAGCACTCAGTAAGTGCATGCTTTGCCCAGTGTTCATTGAGGGAAGACTCTCTGGAAAACCTCTGATGTTGGGTAAGATTGAGGGCACAAGGAGAAGGGGATGACAGAGGACGAGATGGTTTGACATTGTTATAGAAGCGACCAACATGAATTTGACGGAACTCCAGGAAGCAGTGGAAGACAGGAGTGCCTGGAGTGCTCTGGTCCATGGGGTCACAAAGAGTCGGACACGACTAAACGACTAAACAACATTAACAGAGTAAGGAAGAAGATTCAGATGGCACATCTACTGGTTAGACTGAACTACAATATTACTATTTGCCACACATTATGTTTACATAATAAAGAGTAGAAGGCTCATTTCCTGTTGACCTTTCAGAAGCAAGAGCACTTAGTGGCAGAGTATGTGCTTTGCAAAAGGACTCTGGCTGAGTTTCTGGAATCTCTGGTCAGGGGTGGAAAATAAGCCTGTCTGTAACCCTGGAGAATCATTTCAGGTACTTTAGAACAGAGAAGGCCAATATAGTACCCTCCAAATGAGAGCCAGTGTGGTGTAGTGGTTAAGAGCAGTAGACTCTTAATCTGGTGAGCCGGGTTTTTGTCTTCACTCCTCCACATGCAGCTGCTGGGTGACCTTGGGCCAGTCACACTTCTCTGAAGTCTCTCAGCCCCACTCACCTCACAGAGTGTTTGTTGTGGAGGAGGAAGGGAAAGGAGAATGTTAGCCGCATTGAGACTCCTTCGGGTAGTGATAAAGCGGGGGTTTCAATCCAAACTCCTCCTCCTCCTCTCCTTCTTCTTAGAATCATAGAGTTGGAAGAGACCACAAGGGCCATTGAGTCCAACCCCCTGCCAAGCAGGAAACATCATCAGAGCACTCCTGACATATGGTTGTCAAGCCTCTGCTTAAAGACCTCCAAAGAAGGAGACTCCACCACACTCCTTGGCAGCAAATTCCACTGTCGAACAGCTCTTACTGTCAGGAAGTTCTTCCTAATGTTTAGGTGGAATCTTCTTTCTTGTAGTTTGGAACCATTGCTCCGTGTCCGCTTCTCTGGAGAGCAGAAAACAACCTTTCTCCCTCCTCTATGTGACATCCTTTTATATATTTGAACATGGCTATCATATCACCCGGGACGCGGGTGGCGCTGTGGGTAAAAGCTTCAGCGCCTAGGGCTTGCCGATCGAAAGGTCGGCGGTTCGAATCCCTGCGGCGGGGTGCGCTCCCGTTGCTCGGTCCCAGCGCCTGCCAACCTAGCAGTTCGAAAGCACCCTTGGGTGCAAGTAGACCGCTTTCTAGTGGGAAGGTAAACGGCGTTTCCGTGTGCAGCTCTGGCTCGCCAGAGCAGCGATGTCACACTGGCCACGTGACCCGGAAGTGTCTTTGGACAGTGCTGGCCCCTGGCCTCTTGAGTGAGATGGGCGCACAACCCCAGAGTCTGGCAAGACTGGCCCGTACGGGCAGGGGTACCTTTACCTTTACCTTTTTATCATATCACCCCTTAACATCCTCTTCTCCAGGCTAAACATGCCCAGCTCCCTTAGCCGTTCCTCATAAGGCATCGTTTCCAGGCTTTTGACCATTTTGGTTGCCCTCCTCTGGACACGTTCCAGTTTGTCAGTGTCCTTCTTGAACTGTGGTGCCCAGAACTGGACACAGTACTCCCGGTGAGGTCTGACCAGAGCAGAATACAGTGGCACTATTACTTCCCTTGATCTAGATGCTATACTCCTATTGATGCAGCCCAGAATTGCATTGGCTTTTTTAGCTGCCGCGTCACACTGTTGGCTCATGTCAAGTTTGTGGTCAACCAAGACTCCTAGATCCTTTTCACATGTACTGCTCTCAAGCCAGGTGTCACCCATCTTGTATTTGTGCCTCTCATTATTATTATTTTTGCCCAAGTGCAATACTTTACCTTCTTCTTCTTCTTCTTCTTCTTCTTCTTCTTCTTCTTCTTCTTCTTCTTCTTCTTGGACTAAAGCTCCCATCATTGTTGACCATTGGCCATGCTGGCTGTGGCTGATGGGAGTTGGAATCCAGCAACATCTGGAGGCAAAGGCAGATCTAGAAGAGCACACTTGAAGTTGTTGCAGTGGGCACAGAGCTTCTGGGGTCCTGCAGGGAATGCCACAACTATGACATCCAACAGAAGACGAGAGGCATTATATTTTGGTGTCTCATAGGGCGCCACTGAAATCTGAGGCATCAAGGTCCGCCATTGTTGGAGGGGAATGTATCATATTGGCTTTTCTGACTTATACATTACTAAATTACATAGACCAATGGTCTGACTGACTACCCAGCAGCTTCCTGTAATCTGTGTTGATATCACAGCCTGGCAAAGAACAGACAACATCTACTGTCAAAAGCAGTACCTGTAGCAATGTCCCTCCCTTGCTACGCTTGTATCCCACTTATTTTTCCTGAGGTCTGCTGCATGCCTAACTTGAGGAAACTCAGCCGTCAGAGGTTTATCTAGTTTTCAGAGATGTAGAAACAACCAAGAAACCCAAAGGAACAACAGAGCTGGAGGAACCTCTTATTTTTAAGGATGTAGGTTGTCATTCCATAATATCATCATAGAAACATATTCTCTTCATTTCAGAAGTCAGTGCTAACCATTGAGCAGAAAGACAGAAACTTCCTTAGTTTACAGCTGCTTCTGAAAGCCAGACACTCTGGTGTATGAATCAATGACGATGAGCTGGCATGTGGGAGAAAAATAAAATAAATAAATCCCAGCACCCTGTGTTTAAAGTATGGGATCTGAAGCTTGTACTTGCACATATTTAAACTCTCCTCTTCTTTCGCTTCCTCCTCCTCCTCCTCCTCCTCCTCCTCCTCCAGATTTCCTCACCACAAAGGCTTGTCAAACACTTGTCAGCAGCACCTCACTGTGACTGATTCACTCCGAGACGCTGGAGGAGTTACTGCCTTTCACTGCTACTGTACATCTCTGGGCAGACAGGAACAGGGTGGGGAATGAGGAGTGGGAGCTATTAATAAGAAGTCCTTGGGGCTGCAACTACCCACTGGCTGGTGGATTCACAGCTCACATCAGCAAAGGAGAAAGGACGCCTTCAGGACCTGGAAATGTGCCTCAGCTTCCTAGGGGAGTATTTGTTGGCTTTTCCTCATCCTGCCCCCACTTCCACCCCTACACAATGTCTGGTGATGATTCTTTTCCCAGACACGATTTCAGCATAAAACAGCTGTCTTCCCCTGATGTCTACTAGAGCTGAGCACAAGGAAGTGGTGTGGTTTTACAGTTCTACCACACTTCCTTAAAGGCTCCCATTTTCATCCTCCCACCCCTACCCTATCCTGCATCAAACCTTTTAGTTATCTAGTCTGTCATTATCACCCTCGACTTCATCTGCCTTGTCTACTCCTGGGCTCTTTGACAGGAGGAGGAGGAGGAGGAGGAGGGGAAAAATACAGATCTGATGCTCAGATGAGGTTCATCCAGTGAGTGAATTCACCGATGTTTCTATGACTGTTAGCTCTTTCCTCTATAATTGGAATGGGTTTGGTGGTGGTGGTTTTTACTGGTTGCTGAACATACCCAGGAAAATGCAGACACACTCTTTATAGCTATATCATTATTCTCTCAAATACTAGGGATATTCCATCTCAGATGGAGGGATTGGGAATGATGAGTAAGATAATTACCTGGTGCTGCCTCCAGAGGGGGACCCTCTTGCTGTCCCCTCCTATGCGTCATGCAAATATGCTGAGTGAGTGGAAAAAAGGAACCCACATTACCATTCCGAGGAGTCTAAGCCCTTCATCTCTAAAGCCCTGCTCCCTGCATTTATTTTTTACTTAAAGTGTTGTTGTTTTTGTTGTGGCTATGATGATATAACCTCATCAGTGAAATTTAATTAGCATATGAAACCACCTTGTACTGAGTCAGACCATTGATCTTCTAGTCTACTGGTGCTATTTGTCTAGAAAAAGAGGTGCCGGAACTCACCATGAATGCCTCCCTTGTTCTCTTAATGGCAGCGCCAGAACTGAGTTCCAATGAGTTCAGGCTGAAAAGTAGCCCTGTAGTCCACTATAGTCTACTTTGGCTGGGAGTGGTTCTCCAGGATCTCTCAGGCAGGCCCCCTCTTCCCTTTAGTTGAGACTGGACCTGGGACTTTCCATCTGTTTAAACTTCCTCCTTCCCTCCAAACGCCAACAGTGGATATAATGCCAAACTTGGACTGAGGAAATCAGGGTTCAAAACTCCATTTGGTATGTATGCTACAACGACCGCATGGATATTGTTAGCCCAACACTGGAAAGAAGAACAAGTCCCCACTAAAGAAGATTGGCAAATCAAACTAATAAAGTGTGCTGAAATGGCCAAATTAACTGGGAAACTTAGAAATCAAGACGACAACAAATATAAAAAAAATGAAAAAATGTTTATTTCATATGTACAAAAGCATTGTAAGGAAGTTAATAAATGAGCAGGATTTTAAAAACACTTGTAAGGTTATGTTGAATGTTTAAATTTGGAGATAATCAAAGATAAAGACATTATTGACATGCATATATTAAGACAATACAAAGGAATCAGGGGAGGGAGTGGAGGGAAGTCAATGGATTTGAGTAATCCCAAAACGTGGATTTAATACTATGTGAATACAGTTGTTTGAATTTTTTATGTTTTTTATTTTTACTTTAATGTGATTTTGTTTAATTGTGAAAATTAATAAAAGTGTGTGTTTGTGCGTGCATGCGCGCGTGTGTATAACTCCATTTGGCCACGAAATGGAGTGCTTACCCATCTATTAGTATGTATTTACTAATACATACTATTAGTGTGCTTACCCATCTATTAGTATGTATTTACCCAGTGGCAGCTCCCTTGCATCACAAGTTTTGAGGCTAATTGCTCACAGAGAGATAAAGTGAATTCTACTTTACCAGCCCTAAGAATAGTACAGTCTGCCCTACCATTCTGAAAGTTGGCAGAGAGATTGCACCAGTTCATTTAAGAAGAGATAGATGAAATGTTGCAGTGCTGGGCAACCTTGGCCCACCATGGGAAGGAACCATAACTCAGTAAGTAGTACAGCACCTTATTTGCTGAGATCCCAGGCATCTTGAATTAAGGTAGTAAGTGATATCTGCCTGAAACTGGAGAGAGTCACTGCTTGCTGGAGTAGGCAGTTCTGGTCTAGCTGGACAAGTTTGACCTGACCTGGTGTATGATAGCATCCTATGTTCAAAGAAGGGTGCAGAGTGTCACCTACTGATTGACTTGTGCACTACTTCCTGCATTCATCTACACCAGGCTTCCTCAAACACAGCCCACTAGATGTTTTGAGACTACAGTTCCCATCATCCCTGACCAATGGTCCTGCTAGCTAGGGATCATGGGAGTTGTAGGCCAAAAAAAACATCTCGAGTTTGAAGAAGTCTGATCTACACTTTACTGTAGATAAGAATGTAGGTGCCAGTTGAAAACAGTCAGCCAGCACGTTGGCTGTTAAACACCTTATGACCTTTTAAATGTGTGGTTTTCTTAATAAAAAAAAAGTTATGCATTTTGTATTTTTATACTGTAAACCACCCTGTGATCTTCGGATGATAGCAAGAATAAAAATAAGAAGAATAGTTCTGCTGGATCAGGCATGGCGCCCATCTAGTCCAGCATCCTGCTCTCACAGTGGCTAACCAGATGCCCATGGGAAGCCTGCAAGCAGGATCTGAGCACAGCAGCCTCTCCCCTCCTGTGGTTTCCAGCAGCTGGCACTCAGAAGCATACTGCCTCTGACACTGTTAGCAGCCACTGATAGCTTTGAGCTCCACAAATTTGTCTAATCCTCTTTTAAAGCTGTCCAACTTGGTGGTCGTAACTGCCTCTTGTGGGAGCACATTCCATGGTCTATCTATGCACTGTGTGAATAAGTACTTCCTTTCATTTCATAGAATTGCAGAGTTGGAAGGGATCCCAAGGGTCATCTAGACCAACCCCCTGCAATGCAGGAATCTCAACTAAAGCATCAATGACAGATGGCCATCCAACCTCTTCTTTAAAACCTCTAAGGGAGTCTACAACCTCCCAAGGGAGTCCGTTCCACTGTTGAACAGTTCTTACTGTCAGGTGTGCGTGCAGGAGACAGGCCCTGTGACCAACAGGACTCTGCAGGACTGGGGCCTTCCTATGTTTGTTCTGAAGAGGCAAGGCGCAGCCTCACAGGTGAGGCCGATTGGTGAGGCACCACAGCACCTGGTGGCAAGAGCCGGGAAGGTATATAAGGTCAGCATTTTCCCTTCGGCTCTTTGCCACAGCAACATGTTCCCTGCCTTGCTGTGTTTGGCTCCTTGACTCCTTGCTTCTTGATCCTTGGACCCCTGATTTCGTGACTCCTTGCTTCCTGACCCTCAGACCCTTGGCTTCTTGACTCCCAGCTCTCTGACCCTCGGACTCTTGGCTTTTTGACTCCTGGCTTCTGGACTCACATTCCTGCTCCCACCCCGCCATCTTGCCCCCGGCCGGGACTTTGATCGCCCGTGAACCGGACTGTGACACTTACTGTCAGAAAGTTCTTTCTGATGGTTAGTAGGAATCTCCTTTTTTGTAACTTGGAGCCATTGGTTCAGGTCCTAGCCTCTGGAGCAGGAGAAAACAAGCTTGCTCCATCTTCCATGTGGCAACCCCTGAGATATTTTAAGATGGCTATCACACCTCCTTTCAGTCTCTTTTTTACAGGCTAAACATACCCAACACCCTCAACTGTTCCCCATAGGCTTGGTTCCAGACCCTTGATCATCTTGGTCCTCCTCTGCACATGTTCCAGCTTGTCAATATCCTTCTTAAATTGTGAGATCCAGAATGGAGCACAGTATTCCAGGTGTGGTCTGACCAAGGCAGAACAGAGCAGGACTATTATTTCCCTTGATCTGGACACTACTACTGTTAATGCAGCCTGAATAGCTTTAGCTTTTTTTTACTGCTGCATCACATTGCTATGCTTGGGGTCTACTAAGACCACTAGATGTTTTCATATGCGCTACTGGCAGTCCAGGGGTTTTTTTTGCACTGACACTTCTATCATGTCTTAGTCACCTTGTCTCTAAATGAAAAAGCTCCAAATGCTGTAACCTTTCCTCTTGACTAATCTTGATATGGAGGAGTAGATATTGACTAATAGAAGAGGTACTGATAACAATTTACAATGCAAGGCTGTGAGATGGAAAGTTGAAACACATAGACATTCTTTAAGTGTAGGAAAGCATGATTTCGTTAGTTACTGAGGAAACTTCCTAACCATGAGTGGTTGGGACACCAACTCCTCTGCCCCATCTCTTTAATTCGGACCTTTAGAATAAAGAACAAGTTCAAAGTGTGATTTCACCACACCCCTAGAATTGAGATAATAGGGGGAGGCTTCAAACACTTGACTTATTGCTTGTCATGCAGCTATTAAAGGCAAAGGAGCCTATGGAATTCTAGAATGCCTGCCAACAACAAATCTCCCAAGAAAAGGTCAAGTATATGTGCAGCTTAACAGCGCTTCATTTAATTAAAGGGTTTTATGGATTTACTGATTTTAATTGGCTATTGTGCATGTGCTTTAAGAATTCTTACCCACACAGAGCTTTTGGGTTTGGATGGGATTAAAACCTAAATAAGTACCCTTACTGGCAGTGTTCTCAGCATAAACTATTCCTTCAGGTGTTGTTGTTATTATTGCTATTAGAAGAGTGCTAAGAGCACTTTGTGATGTTGGAATGCTAATGATAAAGAAAAGTAATTGGCCAATATCTACTGCTCACAGCAGAGAGACAGGAACCAGGCAATTATGTTCTGAACAGATTTGTTTTAATAGGAAAAGGGCTAGTTGCAAAAATTCTATTATACATACAAATTGATTTTGATAATAATTACACTTCTAAAATGAGATGCTGTCAAGGTGAAAATCCCATTTCCTCTGGTAAATTTTCTTCCCACTGTTGTTACACGTCGTGCCTAAAATTGCTATAATTTACAGAAAGTAGAAATAACAATTTTCTCTTTATTCCTTCAGATTATTTTGTGGCCTTTATAGCACTCAATCAGCATGTCATTTTTCGTATAGTACTTGCAAGCGGTTGGCCTCAGTTTTCCATATTTCATATGGGAAAGACTAATAGAATCCTGTGAAAATTCACAGATGTGGTCTTTGTAAATGCTTCCATGGTACCCATTCCCCACTCACATGCCAAGCAAAGTCACTCAGAGAGAGTTCCCTGCTGGTGGTAGCCTGTGGAAAGGGAAGATGCAAAGCTGGGATGGCACAAGAGCCACTGGATTCTGAGCAAGCCATGCTGGCATCATGTGGCAGCAGTGGGCCTGATCCAGGGATCTTCATTACACAAGCCTGGGAGCTGCCACAGCGAAGAGCTTTTTCTCTGCCTCCCTTCTGCCATGGTTGGCGTAAGCAACAGGGCTATGGATGGGATGGGAGCCTCTTCACTCCATTAAGTCCCACACTGCTAGCCAGGAGTTTGGATTGCATCCTAAGCATTGATAAGAGATAAGCAGCAGGGACTACAGAAATTACTACAAAATAATTGTTAAATTTATTCATTATATTAATATTTGATAGTAAAAGAATAAGTAACTTTCCTTTTACTCTTTTTTCATTTACAAACTTAAAGAGAAAAATAAAAATGAAAGAGAAATCTAGGAGAATGCCCCCTGTGGTGCGACTGAATCAGTCACCCTAAATCTGTCTCTGCTTGGAGATTGGAGTTGTCAACTTCTTGGGGCCAGTGGGCACATTTGGAGTTTTCCAAAAGTGTCATGGACACCTATCATAAAATAGTTTCTGTGGCATAATGCAAAATGGCTGCATTTGAGCGTGTTGAGTGTGGAATGGCATAACACAAAATGATATGGGCTTCCCTGGCTCAGTCAACAGAAAAAAAGCGCCTACTTCAGCCACCATCACACTCAGAAGTTCTTTGCACCACTGTGGAAGTCCAATCCTGGCAATCAAATGTGGGCATGTTTGGGAGAGGGGTGGGTGAGTTCAGTGTTGGGGAGAGGCCAAGCCACTGCAAACAGAAGCTACACGGGAAGACCTTGTGAATTGTGAAGTTTTGAGGTGATATTTTGTAGGTGCTAAGGGACCTATAGGTTGCGCATACTGCAAGCTTTTTGGGGTGGTTTACATGTTGCTGCATACACGTGCAATAGAACTGCAGCTTGCGTGGGTCCTTCAGGGGCCGCAATACCCTTGGTTGCTTTTAAAAAGGCGGTGCTTACGACATAAGCAACGTTACATGCATTGCAAGAACCTACAACAAAATGTTGCAGCGTGGAGTGCTCTTGTGCATCCTCGCCATCCTCTTTTTCTATGAGGGTCCATTCCTCTCTTCACCCGCAAATTCCCTGCTCCCCGCCCTCAACAAGCAGCCATCATTTAGAACCGGGCTGTTTCGGGTTTGCCTCTTTCGTTATCGCCTCCTGTACTTCTTTCTGTACTTCTGCAGCCACCAGGAGGATTCCCAAGAATGCTGACACTTCCCTCTTGTCCGGGTGGGGGATTTGGCACTCGGAGAACGATCCCCGCCCCGCCTTCACTACAATGACGAGCGCCCTCTAGCTAGCGCTCCCTCTTCGCTCCAGTGGCCCTCCTGTTTGGCGCTCTCCTCCCGTTCCCATTGGCTGTCCTCGCCTTGGCGCCCAACACAAGTTCATGTCGGGCTGAACCAATTCCTACGAGCTGGGGGGAGCAAACGCTTTATTAGCTGGCGGGCCTACTTCACCGAGTCCTGAATGCGACGCGAAAACCGCAGGTAGAACAGCGCCTTCAAGACGTGGGAAGGGACGGGCGCCTTCCGCTGCCTCTTCGTGCTTTCCTTTCCCAACCCTCCTATTTCCAGAGACTAAGTGGTGCGTTCCGCGGCGAACGGGATCCGGGAGGCTTCGCCGCCATTTTGTCCGTGGTTTGTGAGCGGGGCGGGCTCAGGGCTGAGGAGAGGCCGCCGCCAGCATGTATATCAAACAGGTAAACGGAGTGATGGGGCCTCTTTTTTGTGATGAGGTGGCTCCGCTGTCGCAGGGGAGGGCGGCTTCATTAAAGTATCTGAAGGGGGAGGGCGACGCTGGCTACGATATTTCGCTGGGGGGGGGGAGGAGATCTGGTTTGGGGAGGGAGAAGAGGGGCTGCGGCGGCTTTTTGCTCGGGAGGTTTTTTCTCCTCACGGGATGATTCCATAGATGGAGGGAGGGGGGCGGCCGAGGCTGTCATCTCCGAAAGGGCCTTTCTGGCGGATCCCACTTTCGAATGAGGGGGGGGGATTCTCTTTCTCAGACTGGAAGGGGAGGAGGTGGTTTCGCCCATGGCCTGCGTATTGCAGTGCATGGCGGGGAGAGATGTAAACACTGGGAAGTTCTGGGGCCCATCTGGAGCGGACGTTCAGAATACCATATTGGTAGCGGTGTGTCATTGCAGGGGTAGATTTTCCTCTTCAGAATCCGGAAGGATCCAGTTAAAAGGCAGGATTATGTGAATGCTAGAAAATAGTTTTTTGGTTTTTTTTAAAAAGTATGTATTCCCTTCTCAGGCCTCTGAGTTTGTTAAAGGAAGCCCCCTGCCTTGTGCTTAAAAGCTATGGTCTTACCAACATTAGTAGGTGAGGGGGGCAAACCTGGATTGCAACACACCAGATTGCAGGTGGGCTTGTTTGGTTGGACAGTTCCCCCTCCACCATAGAAGAAAGGCCCCATGCACGTAGTTGTGCATCTGTCTCAGGGAGAGTTCGCCTTTGGCGGTGAAGTCAAACCATTGGAAGGTTGCAGCACCTGCTGTGGCTGTAGAGACCAATAGGGGAGAGACATGTTTTGTTGCAGCTAGGGCAGATGAAGGCATCCGGTTTTAGTGCTGCAGATGCACCGTGGCATTTCTTCTCTTGGTGCTGTCATTCCTCCTATGGTTATTGCTGTGGATGCACAACCAGACTGTCTTGTCTCCAGGCACTGCAGTTGTCTGCAAAGGACATCCCACATGGTGGGGTTGATGTTGCCAGCCTTCATGTCATGTTTGCAGACATCTTGCAGACATCACAAGAGCTGGTCTGCCAATCGGCTGATGCTGGAAGCCAGCTACCCATAGAGCACATCTTTGGGGATCCTGCCATCTTCCATTCTGTGGACATGACCAAGCCAACATAGATGCTGCTGAGACAAAGTTCAAATGTGCTGGGAATGTGGGCTTGGGAGAGCACATTCTTTGTTTGAAACTGCCCTGCCATGTGATGCCCAAAATCCTCCTAATGCAGCACATGTGGAAGGCATTGAGGCATTGCTCCTGACAGTTGTACATAGGACAGCTCTCTGCCTGCCTATTGTGAAAAGCTGCATCTCCCAAGGACACTTTGAGTCTCTGATTTGCATTCTCCTGGGCGCTAAGAGAGGTAAAAACATAATAATCTCTAACTGGTTTAAAAACCTAGCCAAAGCTCAACTTTTAACTTTACCTTCAGCCCACTCTTCAGTTTATCAGCTAAACATTGCAACTGAAACTTGAAACTTACACTTAACTTAAGCTGAAAGCTAAACCTGCAATATTGAATTTAAAGATGACCTCCCCACTTTGTCAATCTGCACTATGTGGAACTACTGTTGCGAACTGTGGGCTTTTGTTTTTTTTATTTTTGCATTTTATTTACCCTTGATTTATTTTAGCTAGGTGTTTGTGGTTTCTTTCAAACCACAAGGTGGGAGCACACAACACAATGCTAGCACATCAAGAAAAAGCAGGGGAAGCTTATTCATGTTCAACCATAGTTCAAAACAAAATAGGGTTTAACATCATGTACAAGTGTGGTCATTTGGAAGGTAACATGCATCATTGTCAAAAACCAGCACAAAAAGAGAAGCAAGGAACCATTTTTCAGCATACAACTCTTTGTCTAATTTTCAAAGGACATGGACATTTTATACCCTATTGTGCAGTTTCTTCAGATTTCTTATCAAAACTCTATTTTGAATCTTAAGTGTTCTCTGGATGGTATCCACAGATCTTCTTTCCTATATATGGGTTCCTTTTCTCCCCACTAGCCCTGGATAATTTTCATTTTTTTTAATGAACAGACAGTTTATACAGGCAGTGTCTTTTCCCATCATGAAAGCCATTCATACATACCTTTCCTGTGTGGATTTGCTTCATTGTTTTCCACTGTTTGGGGAGGCATGGCCTGTCTACAAAGTTGGTGTTGTATGGGGTTTTCAAGGTTTAGCATGATTTTGTTGGTGTCATATGTTGACTTTCTGATAGATCAAAAGATGTCTGTACAGGCTGAAACATTTTCTACACTCCAGACATTTATATTGTTTTTCTCTTGTGCAAGCTGCAATGAGTCCTGAGGTGTGTGCTCAGACTGATACATTTACCACACTCGAAGGCACTTGTTGGGTTTTTCTCTAGTATGCACTCTTCAATGACTAGCAAGGAGGGATATGTAAGAGAAATATTTCCCACACTGTAGGCATATGCACTCTTTTTGTCCAGAGTGGGTTGCCTGGTGACTTTCAAGATGAAACCCGAGTATGTCATTTCCCACAATCTGGATGTTCATAAGGTTTCTCTCCTGTGTGGACTTGTGCATTCTTAGGTGTGAGTCCTGAGTGAGGTATTTCACACACTTCAAACATTGATAGGCTTTCTCTTCTGTGCGAATTCTCTTAAGTTCTGCAAAATTTGGCTGACAAGCAAAACTTTTCCCCACATTCCAAGCACTGATAAGGCTTCACTCCTGTGTGGCTTCTTAGCAGGCTGAACTCATGTACTTAAATTACTGAGTTACGTGTGATATCTTTTTTGAAATTATTTTATTAGCAGAGTTGCAAACATTATATACCGGTATATGATGCTAGCTGTTTAGTAATTAGAGGTATTGTTTCATGTTTACATGTCACACTGGTAAGATCTGGCTTTTTAAAGAGTTAATTGATTTAATATGATTAGGCTAAATGTAAAAAAGTAAAAGCTATTGTTAAATTTGTGTCTTAATCACCTATAGAATTTGGGTTGAAGAGCCAAAAGTGAGAGGGCCGGTGGAATGTAAAGGGTATGATTTGATGCAGCAAAACCAGGTTTTATTTTCTGCATATCTTTGATGAGTTGTTGATTTGGGGCAACTTTATAGGATTGTAATAATTAGGAACTGTATAAATTAATATTATTAATAATTAATATTAACAAAGTTTTCTCTATGGTATACAAAGTTTGTAAAAAAACCCAAAAAACCTGGAGAGATGATAATAGACAATGTCTATTTTTTAGGGCATTGGATGTTGCTGCTGCTTCTGTTGTTCCAGCTGCTCATCCATTAATGCTTCCTAGTGACTATATAGTCCTTCCCCAAGTATGCTTCCTGCTAATTCTCAAGTAACTTGTAGTTTAGAAAGTACAACAATGAATATCGTACCTTTGAAAAATATTACTCTCTTTTAAAACGTGGAGTTATAAAAGCTGCAGGTGATAGCAAATAATGATGGTATTGTTGGCCACTTTAAAAACTTGCACTTGTTTATTTCAGGTGATCATCCAGGGGTTCCGAAGCTACCGAGATCAGACTATAGTAGATCCCTTCAGTTCAAAGCATAATGTCATTGGTAAGTTTTTCTAGGACAATGACTATAATATTAAATGTGTATCGTTTAAGTGAGCCTCTTCATGGCGGTGATAGAAATATTATTTGTTCTTCATAGTGAGGTGGTTGCTATTCCTTGAGTGTTTATATAGTTTTTCCCTGAAGGGCATGAAGGTTTCTGCATTGCCCTGTAAGTTTCAAAAGGGGATTTCTTCTAATAAACACAGGTTTCTTGACAAATATTGTTGCAAGGAAAATAGAACCTTTTCACAGCATAGCCTAGAAAGAGATAACAATTCTTCTTGCCTCTTTATCTGTCAGTTAGTAGTTCAGAATGTTCTTGTATCTTGACCAGAATTTATGCCATGCTGAGAGACAAAAATACCACATAGTTAAGAAAGCAATCCAGAACTGTATCGAAAGGTTATTCACCAGTGGTGAATTGAGGAGACCAGATTCAAGTACTAGTTTTCCTATGGATGTTACTGGGAGATCCCATTAGGAGTCATTGTTTCTCACGTTGTTGTGCTAGTAAAATGTAGGTGAGTGGGAGAAGACTATATTAGTATAAACTCTTAGGAAGAAAGTGTGATAGAATCTTAACAAAATAAAAATCCATTTCAAACTTGAAAACCATCCATTCATATGGCCAAGTCAGGGAATAGTTCTCTTCTGGGGACTGGAGAGGGAAGATGTCCCTATAATAGCTTATTCTAGTTCAGTTCTTTTCCATTCATCCACAAGCAGGGCTGTAGCCTTCCCACATGATACCCTCTGTCATGGCCAGAATCCCAAACTGCAGTGGAAGCTCACACAAAAATTTTGTTAGTGTATGACCTAGGAAGGACAGGTTATTTCTTTAAAAGAATTTCTCCCCAGGAGAACATTACAAGATATGATTACCAGTACAATGATTAGCTATTCTCCTGTATAATCTAAAGATACTAGTGGGGAGGTACATGCATTTCAAAGTAAGGGGACTGCTGAAAAGAATTTGGTGACAAGTAGTCAAACTCTTGAAAGTTAGAGAATGTCATCATACAGATTGTTTTTATTGAAAATTGGCTGGTTTTCATAAGCCATAATAACTATTAGGATTATTTTATATTCATAGTTCACCTTTCTTTTCTATCAGAAAAGGTGGCTAAGAAAAGAAATATAAAAAACAATACTAAAAATAGACAAATGAATTGGTCTCCTCCTTCTCGCTCTCCCATACAGAGTGACTGGCTGTTGCTGGCATTCAAATGAGAAGGGGCAATTATACGGGACAAACATATGTTAAAGAGTCTTTCTCACTCTGCAGAGCTGCAGAGTTGATAACACACAATGGAGTCCCATGGGGATGGGTCAGGGGGCAGTTCGGCCAACCTTATAATTTATTTTCATTGATCTTCCACTCTTTACATACCTTTGTCTATCTGTTTCATAGCTAGCCTGTAATCCTCAATTTAGAAACATTTAGTTACTGAAAATACACAATTTCACCTGACCCTTACGTGTAACTTTTTCTTTTTAGTGGGCAGAAATGGTTCTGGAAAAAGCAACTTTTTCTATGGTAAGTAAAATCTTATGTATAATAATCTAAAATGTCTTCTCCAACTCCTTCCATATCCCTATGTGCCTTGCCTGAGAAGCATCAATTCTTCGGCGATCAGCCTTCTTTATGGTCCAGCTCTCACTTCCATACATCACTACTGGGAAAACCATGGCTTTAACTATACGGACCTTTGTTGGCAAGGTGATGTCTCTGCTTTTTAAGATGCTGTCTTGCTGTCTAGGTTTGCCATCGCCTTTCTCCCAAGGAGCAGGTGTCTGTTAATTTCGTGACTGCTGTCACCATCTGCAGTGATCATTGAGCCCAAGAAAGTAAAATCTCTCACTGCCTCCATTTCTTCCCCTTCTATTTGCCAGGAGGTGATGGGCCCAGTGGCCATGATCTTCGTTTTTTTGATGTTGAGCTTCAGACCATATTTTGCGCTCTCCTCTTTCACCCTCATTAAAAGGTTCTTTAATTCCTCTTCACTTTCTGCCATCAAGGTTGTATCATCTGCATATCTGAGGTTGTTGATATTTCTTCCAGCGATCTTAATTCCGGCTTGGGATTCATCCAGCCCAGCCTTTCGCATGATGAATTCTGCATATAAGTTAAATAAGCAGGGAGACAATATGCAGCCTTGCCGTACTCCTTTCCCAATTTTGAACCAATCAGTTGTTCCATATCCAGTTCTAACTGTAGCTTCTTGTCCCACATAGAGATTTCTCAGGAGACAGATGAGGTGATCAGGCACTTCCATTTCTTTAAGAACTTGCCATAGTTTGCTGTGGTTGACACAGTCAAAGGCTTTTGCATAGTCAATGAAGCAGAAGTAGATGTCTTTCTGGAACTCTCTAGCTTTCTCCACAATCCAGCGCATGTTTGCAATTTGGTCTCTGGTTCCTCTGCCCCTTTGAAATCCAGCTTGCACTTCTGGGAGTTCTCGGTCCACATACTGCTTAAGCCTGCCTTGTAGAATTTTAAGCATAACCTTGCTAGCGTGTGAAATGAGTGCAATTGTGCGGTAGTTTGAGCATTCTTTGGCACTGCCCTTCTTTGGGATTAGGATGTAGACTGATCTTCTCCAATCCTCTGGCCACTGCTGAGTTTTCCAAATTTGCTGGCATATTGAGTGCAGCACCTTAACAGCATCATCTTTTAAAATTTTAAATAGTTCAGCTGGAATATCATCACTTCCACTGGCCTTGTTATTAGTAGTGCTTTCTAAGGCCCATTTGACTTTGAGGGTTATTTATAAGAGATTCATAAAAACTGTTGATTGATACTTTTGAATACTTCTGAACAGAATCCTAAAAATTAACTTCTTACTTTATTTTCTTCATTATAGCAATTCAGTTTGTTCTCAGTGATGAATTCAGTCATCTTCGTCCTGAGCAAAGGTTGGCTTTGTTGCATGTAAGTGAAGATAACAGTTACACGTGAGCATGCTATTGTTGTAAAATACTTAGCTGGAATGATGGTGCATGTTACTTGCATTTGTTGAAATAATAAGTAGGCGATGCTATTATTTATACTTTGGGGGTTTAACTTTGATCAGCTGTCTTGGGCACTCTTTGAGGGGAAAGATGGAATAAAAATCTCTCAATAAACAGTAGGCATTCCACTGTTTGGAAAAGGTTTACTTGCTTAGAGATGCAGATGTACACTTAGAACAAGAGGCCTTGAACATGCTCAGACAGATTTTTTTTTCTGAGAATCTGAAGTTAGCTTAGTTTCATACTTAAATTCATTAATGGTTTCCCACCAAAAGGCTTCATTAGAGCAGTCTAATTTAGAAAATAAATGAAAAAAGTTTTTACAAAGCTATTAAATCACTGAAAAATGAGCATGGCATGGGGAAGATTGTAATACAAAGTACACACTTTAAAATGTGGATTAATATTATGATCTTTCTTAGGAAGGCACAGGTCCTCGTGTTATTTCTGCTTTTGTGGAAATCATCTTTGACAACTCGGACAACAGGTTACCAGTAAGTTAAAAATAGTGTACATCAGCTTGTTTTCTTTAGTTTATATTAAGAGGCATAGTTTGCAATATCTGCCCTTCTGTTTTATTAAGATTGATAAAGAAGAAGTATCTCTTCGCAGAGTCATTGGCGCTAAAAAGGACCAGTATTTCCTAGACAAGAAAATGGTGACGTAAGCGCAGCTCCTTTTTTCTTTAAAACCAAATCTGGATTAAATGTACACCATAACAGGTTTTTTTTGGGGGGGGGGGATGTTTTATTGTTAAACTTGACAATCATTTTAAAAATCATGTATGTAAGTCAACTAGAGACGTTTTATATTTATTTGACAAATGAATAGGAGGAATCTAGGATGAATGACAAGTATGCGATGCTTGCTTGCTCATAGCTGGGTCCTTTTCTGATGCCTGCAAGTTCATTTTGGAACCTAGAAAATCTCAGTCTTCAGTTCTGAAAAACAGTTTTGATTACTGTTTCAGTCTTCATGTTTGTTTGTGGGCGAAGGGGCTTGAAACATTGTAGGTGGAATTCAGCGGTGTGCTCTTCCGATCTTTGTGTCTCTCCAAGATGTTGCAGAAAGTTGCACCTTGCCTGCACACCCGCCACTTGCTGTTCTGGGGGGTGTTATTCCATATTGGAGAGAGAGGTTTGGAATAGACAGTCCAACTCTGGCATTTGCACCAAGCACAGTAAAGCTTTGTTAGATTTGTATCTGCCCTCATCCACCTTTAAACAAACACTCCACGTGAAAGTACGCATTAGAATAAATCACAGGCATTTATTTTTGCAAATAAGTGAATGTGTAACTCACAGAGTTTCCAGCAAACAAGTATTCATCTTCTGGCAGTAAAATAAAGAAGAAAAAAGGTTCCAAATTGCTACCTTGCATTTGGCAAGACACAAACTATTTAAAGGAAAAGTTCTTGGTTTGCTTACAAAAAGGATCCTGCAGTCTTTGGGTTAGCAAATATGTCCCACAGAGGACCTTACGATCTTCAAACAAAAACATCTTGGAGGTCCCGGGCCACAGAGAGGTTAGACTGGCCTCAACCAGAGCCAGGGCTTTTTTGGCTGTGACTCCGATCTGGTGGAACGCTCTGTCACAAGAGACTAGGGCCCTGCAGGACCTGACATTTTCTGCAGGGCCTGCAAGACAGAGCTGTTCCCCCAGACCTGTGGCCAGGGCACAGCCTGACCCCCTCCTTTGGCAAGCCTTACAGAACTCTAGCCCAATGGTTGCCATTAATCTGATTTGAATTGATTTTATAATGAAATGATTTTAGAATGTTGTATCATTTTAATCTTGTTAGCCGCTCTGAGTGGGCAGGATATGAATAAAATTGTATTATTAATATTATTAGATGCATGTGCTAAAGAGTACATGCCATGTGCTACGGAGTACATACCAGGGATTCAGTTCTGAGTGATCATGAGTTTTGCACTGCTAGTCAGCTTTCCCAGCTTGCCTGGAACAGTTTCTTGAAAATGATCCCAAGGCAGGTGTTTTAAATAATTGGTTTAACTTTATGCTGGAGTCTTTTGCATTAAAAAAGAATTGTCTTCACCTATGATGGTCATGTCTGAAAGTTAATGCCTATTGGAAACAGTAAGAGAAAGAATACGGAAGGTCAGGGCACCAAGTATTTCATACTCCTGTTGGAGTAAGAATCCATGCAAACCTAAACAGCACCTAAGTTGGTGCTCCCAACAAGTATATCACCTAAATTGGTGATATACTTATTGGCAGCAGCAAAATTAAACCTAGAATATATTTGAAGGACAAGGAAGAGCTTGTGCCAATGAATTGCAAATGTTTGGTGCGAAGAATTGGGAAAAGGGGGGTAATGATATTTCAGTAGCAAGTATTCTGTCATCTGTGTTCGACCTGTTACTTCCCGTATAGAAGGAGGACTGAGCAGCAAGCACTTAAATGAAACAGAAGAAATTTTCATGTCTGAGTCTAATGGAAGCAGGCCAATTGTTATTTTTGTCCTGTATTATTTAGCTCATTCTAAACTGATCCACTGAAAGCTTTACTGTTTGAAAACTTGCTTCCAGGAAAAATGATGTGATGAACCTTCTTGAAAGTGCTGGATTTTCTCGCAGCAATCCCTACTATATTGTCAAGCAAGGAAAGGTATGATGATTACTATTCTTTGAACAAAGAACAATAGTAACTTTAATGCGAAGAATAAGTAGTTCTCAAATAAGTAGGCATATTATTTTACATTCTATTTTAATTGATGTATATTTCCTTAATCATTGGATGTGTTCATAATAATTTGAAAAATCCCATGATATGTGACTGTAGCTGTCTGGTTAGCATGCTTCAATTCTTGTGGTATTCTTTCTGCCAGTTACGTTATTATGGTGGAGCGCTCCCGCTGCTCGGTCACAGCGCCTGCCAACCTAGCAGTTCGAAAGCACCTCCGGGTGCAAGTAGATAAATAGGGACCGCTTACCAGCGGGAAGGTAAACGGCGTTTCCGTGTGCGGCTCTGGCTCGCCAGAGCAGCGATGTCACGCTGGCCACGTGACCCGGAAGTGTCTCCGGACAGCGCTGGCCCCTGGCCTCTTGAGTGAGATGGGCGCACAACCCCAGAGTCTGTCAAGACTGGCCCGTACGGGCAGGGGTACCTTTACCTTTACCTTTATAAAGGGGCCAGCGCTGTCCGGAGACACTTCCGGGTCACGTGGCCAGCGTGACAAAGCTGCATCTGGCGAGCCAGAGCCGCACACGGAAACGCCGTTTACCTTCCCGCTGGTAAGCGGTCCCTATTTATCTACTTGCACCTGGAGGTGCTTTCGAACTGCTAGGTTGGCAGGCGCTGGGACCGAGCAGCGGGAGCGCACCCCGCCGCACGGATTCGAACCGCTGACCTTTCAATCGGCAAGCCCTAGGCGCTGAGGCTTTAACCCACAGCGCCACCTGCGTCCCCTCTTTACCTTTATAGCAGTAGCATAATGATAGTGACAATTTAAACTGAATATTTAAGCAGTAATAAATTAATTATACCAAATTATTTTTTCCTAAAGAATCTCCTATGCAGTCATATTTTCAGTTGAGAAAATTGCATATAACTTTGTATGCTCAGATAGACCTGACAGTATCAGTTTTAGTCATATAGATGGGTTGAGTTTTCACCAAACATTTGTTAACACTAGTTACAAAATGCACAAGTCTTTTCTTGACTCTAGCACAAGGGTAGTCAACCTTTTTGTACCTACCACCCACTAATGCATCTTTCTTGATGGTAAAATTTCCTTACCACCCATCAGTCCTTGGTGGAAGGAGGATTCAGCTTGTGCTGTAGAATCCCCTGTCTCCTTTCTAGAATCCTGAAACACCCTGCTCTAGCACATAAATGCTTAGTATAGTGTTGACAGGGACATCTGCTCATCATTGCTAATGCTGCTGCGGCAGTGTCATTGGAGATTTTGTTGCAAGAATTTTTTGTCTAAAAAAGCATTTATGAAAAACTTTATAGTTGTTGCTTTTTCAAACTGTGTCCAAAATGTTACATTATTCTTACTCTTTTCTTCTTCTTTTTTTAGATCAACCAGATGGCCACAGCTCCTGACTCTCAGAGATTAAAACTGTTAAGAGAAGTAGCTGGCACTAGGGTATATGATGAACGTAAAGAAGAGAGTATCTCCTTAATGAAAGAAACAGGTAAAAATTATCATTCAGTAGCATTTCAAAATATTTTCATGTCATGTTACTTTGATATATTTAGTGTATTTTCTGGCTTGCTGAGAATGCACTGAAACAGTGGATATGAAACAAGGAGCTAAGACACAATCTGGAAATGATTGTTATGGTGTAGAATTCTATGATGCATCCATTATGGTCCAACTGCATATCTGCATGTTTCTACCAGGGTTGTGCATATTTAACCCCATAAAGCAGGGGGAAGGAAGCCTGGGCCCAGGGGCCAAATACAGCCTATCAGGCCTCTGAGGAACCTTTTGAGGCTAACACCCCGTCTCCTCAGGCCACACACCCCACCAGCTCTACTGTATGCCCACCTTGAATGTTTTTGCTTACCTGAAGTGTGTGCTTGAACTCTGAGAATGACTCTTGCTTGTCCAGATGGAGGAGAAGGAGTGTGTTTGTAAAACTAGCATAGCTGTCAACTTTTCCCTTTTCTTGCGAGGAATCCTATTCGGAATAAGGGAATTTCCCTTTAAAAAAGGGAAACGTTGACAGCTATGAACTAGTGTACTGTAAAATGGTAAAATTCACAGTCATTGCTGCACCCTCTTTTCCCTCTTGGCTCTCCCACCACTAGCATGTAGCCCCCAGATTGTTGTCCAGAAGGGTTCGTGGTCCTTGGCTAGAAAAAGGATTACCTGCCATAAATCAGTCATGTTGATTCGTTGTTCAAGGTGCACGTGACTTGGCTAAATCCAGCTACTCTCCCAAAGAGCTTACTGGAGTTATTGGTGATTTCCTGAGAGAGCAGTGTACTGAATCAGACTGGGAACTGCACATTTATCCCTAGTTGCGGTGTAGCTGTTTGCTACCTGCCTTCATGTTATGATGAGTCTCTTTCAATTAATCTCTTTATTTTTCCTTTAAATTAAATCATTAATGATGCTGTATGTGGTGAACTCTGCTTTATCATTTGGTTATTTTGAACAATAGAAAATATGAATCATTGATTTTGAGATTTAATACAAATAATGAAATCATAGGCAACTTTTTATCATAACCATTGAGAATACAAGCTATTATGCTTATTGGATTTCCCCCAGGTAGGACATGTTGTTTAAAAGAGCATTTCTGCCATGTAGTTGGTTTTGTTGTTCTGTTTAATGACAGATTCCTGATACTTATTGTCTGCACTAACTTAGTCTTATAAACTCTTTCTTAAATCATTTTTAAAGAGGGGAAAAGGGAGAAAATAAATGAGCTGTTGAAATATATAGAAGAGCGATTACATACTTTGGAAGAGGAGAAAGAAGAGCTTGCTCAATATCAAAAGTGGGATAAAATGAGAAGAGCACTGGAGTACACCATTTATAATCAGGAACTTAATGAAACCAGGGCTAAACTTGATGAGGTAAGCCGTTTTAGGACTATTTATTATTCTTTTCGTTATCAGCGTTTATTTTTCAACATACGTTTTAAAAAATATATGTTGTGCATGTTAACCCACAACTGATGTTTTTTCAGCTTTCTGCCAAAAGGGAAACAAGTGGAGAAAAATCAAGGCAATTAAGAGATGCACAACAGGATGCTCGAGATAAAATGGAGGTGAGGTCTTCATTGTTCTGAGCAGAACTGTTCTGATCTAAGTAACTGTTTTTAAACAAATATTATTTTTTATTTGTGTAGCCAAAGCCATTACAAAAAACAAACTGCATAAATACATTTAATGTGAAAAACAGAATAAAAAAATTACACAGTTTAAATAATTATTAAAACAAGGCATTCTGTCAGATAAGAGTTTGCTCCCCTGAAGAATTTAACTTTTCATCCCCACAAACTTATCTCCTTAAAATTGCCGTTCTAAAGGCAGAACAGGTCATTTTTTCAGAAGTGTAGGAGGACCTGCTCACTTATAAAAGTTAATCAAATGCTCAGTAGATCTCTCAACTGGGAGATTTAAATCTTTGCACAAGACTGCCCCTAAGTCTTCATAGTTTGGGCACATGAGTCAGTAATTGCTTCTGTTTTACAGTTGCCTTAATCCATAGTAACAAGCAACAGAGACACTGGATGGGGTGTGAAAAAGACAGAATTGCATGTTTTCATCCATATGATGCATTGTTGATAGAGAGTGCATTTGGTGACATGTCACACTATATGTGCATCACCCTGGCTAGACCTATCATTATGTAATGAGAATTGTTTTAGTTTTAAAATTATGTAACCTGTTGTACTTTTCTAATCTTCTGTTGATGTTTTGTGTTTGTAGGAAATTGAACGGCAGGTCCGAGAACTTAAAACCAAGATTTCGGCTATGAAGGAAGAAAAGGAGCAGCTCAGTGCCGAAAGACAGGAACAGATTAAACAGAGGACCAAACTAGAGCTTAAAACGAAAGACTTGCAAGATGAGCTGGCTGGAAATAGTGAACAACGGGTAAGGGCTGGAGGCTAGTTGTAGTACATGTCAAGGTGTATTTTATTTTGTATTTTGGGACTCTCTCATTAGAATGTAAAAACTGCAGGACAAATAATTCTTCGGTTTTATAAAAGGACAGTTGGGTACGATGACAGTTGTTCTCTGTTATCTGGTTGTCTAGACTGCCATAATGAAAAAAGAGCACCTGTTTTTCTAATTAAAACACAGCAAGGTTATTCTTTTTCTCTATTTGGATCAAAACTGGTACAATATTTCATAAGAAACAACAGAGTAGATATGGATTATGGCTAACTTTGTTTATATACCACTTTCCAAGCCAGTGCTTGGTGTACCATGGATGCAGAGTAAACAAAAGTCTGTACATAGTCTACGGTTGGTACATATTGAGAAAATCTATAAGAGCAGCCAATTTCAGATTTGAACTATATCAAGCTTTCGTGCTGTCTGTATAAATTCCTTATTGAAGTTCTTATTTAATAGCATTCCACAAGAAGATCTTGTTCACAGATTACTGTTCTTGTTAAAGGCAGTAGTCTATGATAGCTTATTGCTAAGTAGCTCTATTAAAATTGGGGATGCACAGATGCTGCTTTGAAGTTTGGTAAGCTGTAAACCAGGTGGCGCTGTGGGTAAAAGCCTCAGCGCCTAGGACTTGCCGATCAAAAGGTCGGCGGTTCGAATCCCTGCGGCGGGGTGCGCTTCCGTCGTTCGGTCCCAGCGCCTGCCAACCTAGCAGTTCGAAAGCACCCCTGGGTGCAAGTAGATAAATAGGGACCGCTTACTAGCGGGAAGGTAAACGGCGTTTCCGTGTGCGGCTCTGGCTCTGGCCAGAGCAGCGATGTCACGCTGGCCACGTGACCCGGAAGTGTCTCCGGACAGCGCTGGCCCCTGGCCTCTTGAGTGAGATGGGCGCACAACCCCAGAGTCTGGCAAGACTGGCCCGTACGGGCAGGGGTACCTTTACCTTTACCTTTAAGCTGTAAACTGGACCAAAGCTTTTCTGAACATATAATTTCTTTTTCCCCCAAGAATATTTATTAAGGTTTTCAATAATAATACAATAAAAATCAAAAAGTAAAAAGACAAAAATAATAACAAAAATACAAAAATAAAAATAATTAAAAAAACACATAAAGTTTCCATTACTTATTTTTCATTAACTTATTTCCCAGACCTCCTCATACCTCCCTTTTTTGTATTCCAATTCAAATTATTAGTTCAGCAAATCCTTATTAACTGAACATATAATTTCTAGTGCTTCTATAGTTACTGATTTTTTCACACCCAAAAACATTCTGATAAACCACTTCCCTTACTTATTGTTGACCTTCATATTGTCTGTTTTTCCAGAAAAGACTCTTGAAAGAGAGGCAGAAACTTCTTGAGAAAATTGAAGAAAAACAGAAAGAGCTAGCAGAAACAGAACCAAAGTTCAATAGTGTAAAAGAAAAAGAGGAACGAGGAATTGCCAGGTCTGTGTGCTGATTAGCAGTGGTATGAAAGGGAAATGTTTAGCATGTGCAATGAGGAATACTTCTGCATATACAAGCCCCCCTCTTTTGTGAAGGAATTGGAAAGTTTCTAGTATAGATCATGCGATGAGCAAGACAAGAATTTGGAATACATTTGGCATGGTTAACTTGGTTAGAGCATGGTGCTGATAATGCCAGGTTTGCAGGTTCAGTCCCCATAAGGGACAGCTGCATATTCCAGCATTGCTGGGGTTTGACTATATGATTCTCAGGGTCCCTTCCAACTATATGATTCTATGATCTCTGAACTTCCCTGTAAGAGAGAGAAGACATACTAGTAGAACGGATGGAGCTGTCCTCTGTAAGAGGTAGTGGCACAGGATTGAGAAGAAGAGCTTAGTGTTTTCCTTCTGCCACTTGAAAACAAAATGTTTTTTGTCAACAGAGAGAGGCTTGGGATGTTTTTGTTTGAAAGTGCTGACCAATCTGAGCCTAACAGTGCAGTCCTAGAGATGTCTGTTCAGAAGTAAATCCTATTGCATTCCCGAGTAAATGTGTTTATGGTTGGAGTTAGATAGCTTGATAAAATTCCAAAATAATAATAATGGGTATTTGAGCAAAACACAGAATAAAATAAAGGAAATAGTATATATCTTATCTCACTATCTAAAAAATTTCAAAGCTTTCTCTCTTTCTCTTTCTCTTTCTCTTTCTCTTTCTCTTTCTCTCTCTCTCTCTCTCTCTCTCTCTCTCTCTGCTTTTTGAGACCTGTTGAAATAGAAGATGATTGAGTAGAAAGTGATAAAACAAGTTTAAAAGAGAAGCAATTGTTAAATAACAAAATTGAAAGAAAAGAACACAAGTGTTTCTTGAAATGACTTCTTTCAGTTCTCTGCTACAGTTTAATTCAAATTTGATGTGTCATGTTAAATATGAAGAATATGCTTCTCTGTTAGGTTTATAGCATTATAATTTCATTTTAAAAGGTTTCAGTTATGTTTTTCTCTTCCAACAGACTGGCACAGGCCACCCAGGAAAGAACAGATCTTTATGCAAAGCAAGGTCGAGGAAGTCAGTTTACATCAAAAGAAGAGAGAGATAAATGGATTAAAAAAGAACTGAAATCCTTAGATCAAGCCATCAATGACAAGAAACGGCAGATTGCTGCTATACATAA
Source organism: Podarcis gaigeae (assembly GCF_964106915.1). Lineage (NCBI taxonomy): Eukaryota > Metazoa > Chordata > Lepidosauria > Squamata > Lacertidae > Podarcis > Podarcis gaigeae. Next base: position 53,478,891 of record NC_139681.1, on the reverse strand, counting down.
AGATTTAGAAGACACGGAGGCTAACAAAGAGAAGAATCTGGAGCAGTATAGTGTAAGGATTTGAGTTTGGTGGTACAGAAATATTTGAATCACAGTAAATTATAAGTACTGTATATAATCATGGTTTCTGTTTGTTGGGTGTGGCTTCATACACGTTGGGTTGCGTTCACCACCATGCAGGCACAGTGAAAAATCCTTGCCCCCTCCCTCCCGTAAATACTCTTGAGATTCAGGGAACCCTTGAGAAACATCTGGAATGTGAGAAGGAGGCATTAAGAGTGGCTCTTGTGGTGTTACCCTACAAAGGAGGGTGGAATAAAAACACCCTTCAGCCAAAATAAGACAAACTCAGCTCATGGAAAGAGTTTGTATTTCTTGCTGCAGCATAAATCTAGAGGCCCCAGTAGATATCTCCAAAAAGCTAGGACCCCAAACAAAGGGTGCAGAAAACTTTAATAACATTATAGAAAAGAGTGCATTTATGACAGAAGCTTAAGCCATCCTAATTGGCTATCTCTTCGCATGCTCAAGACATGCTCCTACGTACTGTGCAATACCATAGTTCTAAGCAAAGAAAATAAATTTACTATTGACTCATACAAATGTTGCATTCTATGCTGCCAGCCTTTCTGCTGTCTGTTACATGAAGCCTAATCTGGGTAAGAAGAATGTACTGCTTCTCTTCTTAGAAGATCTACCAAGGTTAGCTTGCTTTTCTCTGCTTTGGAAGCTGATAAGAGAGACACTGCTTGTTAGCAAAAAGACAAAAATGCAGCTTCTGTTCACAGATGGGGGTTGCAGGGAAAATTAGCAAGCTGTCCAAGCTTCAAGGCCAAGACAGCACTGAATTCCTTGCAAAATAAGCAGGCAGGAGAGAGAGGGCTAATAATTCCAGTACATTTCCAATACAGGACAGTTGTGGCTGTGGCTGTGATAATGTGTTTAAGCAGACTTAGCACTTAGCAAGCTGAGGTCACTTGTGTACAGTATCAGAGATGTGTTCTGTGACAGAGGGTGTGAGCACAGGTGTGCTTGCTATGGGTTCTGACATACGTCCTAGGCCACAACATCCATCTGGGTCCCAGGTCATGACACCTAGGAATCAGTGGGGAGGAGGCATACCATTGGTGACTAATCAAAGGCATCTCCAAAAAAGATACCTTTGACACGATCTGGTCTCCCTTTTTCTCTTTTATTGAAGAAGTGCAGCATATTTTAATGCCACCACCATCACAGAGGTGTCTGTGGAGGGGATATGTTGATTGAAAATTTATTGTAACTTTTGAATACATTTTTTGGGGGGGAGTGGTGGGGAGGAGGAAGAAGAAATGGCAAGTTCTCCTTGTGTGAGCTACCTTGTGTGAACTCCCTGTTAGATGTAACCCATTATCTTGAAAGTTCTATGATTTTGTTTTTAAAAACTGGAGGTGTAATTATGGTATAATTAAGTAAGCTACAAGTTCAACCCTATATTTTGTCATCCTGTTTCCTGAATATTTTTAGAAGACATGCAGTGTGAGTTTGGAACTCTACTGGCCAATCCTGCCTCATGTAAACTACTAACCCCTTAACCTGGTCTCTCATTTTTCCTTGCATAGGGCATGTTGAATGGGGGTGGGGTTGCAGAGCAAAGATTGTACAGGTTGGATCTGGGCTCATTAAATGTGCAGATGTAAAATGGATCTGGAGTATGTGGGGCCAGTACAATATAAAGAGCATACTCCATATCACCTCGCTGTTTGCATGGGCTTGAGCCGTGAATGAAAACCTTCCAAGCAACTGTCAAATATGACTGTTCTATCTTTGTAGTCAAATGAACCCTATGCTGAAAGTAGCCAAAAATCTAAATTGCTCAGTTGTAGCTTTAGTTTCTTAACAATGTTCTCTACAAGCTGTAAATTGGATCTTTTATTTTATTCTGCACATAATTCTGCTGCTTAAGGGAACAAAATGTATTGGAGTCAATTAAAATCATGAGATCTTGAATTTTAAAATACCTCCTTTTATGCATTAGAAACTGGATCAGGATCTTAATGAAGTGAAAGCTCGTGTTGAAGAACTGGACAGAAAATACTATGAAGTGAAGAACAAAAAAGATGAACTACAGAGTGAGAGAAAGTTAGTAAATTTTTTTAAGGGTTGACCTAACCTATGTTGTGTGAATATGTACAGTGATGTATATAAATATTGATTACTCAGACATTAATAAATATGGTTTCATTGTTTAACTATTATTGGTATAGGGTACCATCAATTGGGGGCCCTCACACTCAGGATAGGGCTTTTGTTCCAATAGAGATGTTTGGTAATAAAAAAGGAGGAAGCACTGTTATTACTGATGACTCCTGCAGTCCCCGTGCCACCTTCGACATTGTTCTGAAGGGTCTTCCAACTTTCTGGAGCTGGTTTTAGCAGGTTACTGGGAGTTGCAGAAGGGAAGGGGGACTGAAAAAAATCACTCATCCTCTAATGTTAGTGCACACAACTTACAAATCAAAATCCCTTCTGTCAGTGGAAGGGGACCAGTTGGATTCATCCATGTAACAGAAGAGTGCACTGTACCTGGAAGCAAAGATCATAGCAGTGCTTGAACTTCTGTCATCTTATTAGTAAAGGCACTGTTATACTCCAGCCCATGGAGTTGACTCATAAAATCTGTGTTGAGATAGAAAACAATTATGGAGTGGAATATAGCTTCCTAGGAATCTGAGATTTCATATTTTCTAGAGATTATAGCCATGATAGTTCTGGAGAAATGTTTGAGAATGTGTAAGCACTGTTTTACTATCAGAGGGAACCTCATTCATGGATTCTAGCAATTAGGGCCTGGTTTTTAATTCTGTTTAATTCCAGGTTCCTACATATGATGGCTGTTCTCCAACTTTCCCTTGCACTTCTTTTAGTACTCCAGCTATTTCAAAAATATTCTAAATTTCCCAAAATGTGAAACCTGGAGGCAGGGGGCTTGCATGAAGTACTGTCTATCTAATTTTTTGTTCTCCAATCTTGGTGGCAAGGATTTTTACTGTGTCAGAAAAAAGGAATGATACTTTTAAGAGATATATTACATATTGTCTCCTCTTGTTAGGGATAATAAATCAGTTTGAGGAGCTATACACTGTAGAAGAGATTTAACAAAAGAGTTAATAGCGTTAAAAAATGCTCGCGGAAAGCGATTAGGACAAGGTTATTAGAGAACTTGTAATACCACTACCCTTATCTGGTATTTTATTCTGTTTTTCCTTGAAGATACGTTTTGTAATATGGAAGTGTACTATTTTTTCAGTTACTTGTGGAGAGAAGAGAATGCAGAACAGCAAGCTCTTGCTGCAAAACGGGAGGACTTGGAAAAGAAACAGCAGCTTCTTAGAGCAGCAACAGGAAAGGTGAGAGTCATAGCATGCTGTCATAATTATGATAGAGATTTTCAGAAACTAATATAGTTCTTTTCCTTCTGAAAAAGTTTGTGGGGAATGGTCAGGCCAAAAGTAAAAATCAAAACTGTCTAAAGACAAATTCATTTGTATTAAAACAACTATTCGTGACTTATCAAGTCACAAATACCAACCAGTGTTTTTTTAAATTAGCTTCTGTGGTCACCAATCACTTGCTTAAGTGCATACAGTTGCCCTATACTTAAACTTCAGTAACTGTGTATATTAACTTGTCTGAACAAATAATGGATTCAGTGCTGTGTACATTATAATGATCATTGCATAACTTTGCCCTGTTGGTATAAAACTGAAGATAACTAAAAGTGGAGGAAATCCTTAAAGAGAGAGAGAGAAATAGTGATGGGGTTTACACTGTTTCCACAAAGCATAGAAAGCTCAAGTAATTCTGCTTTATTATGACAGGCTATTCTAAATGGCATTGACAGCATAAACAAAGTCTTGGAGCATTTCCGTCGCAAAGGCATTAACCAACATGTTCAGAATGGGTATCATGGAATAGTAATGAATAACTTTGAGTGTGAGCCTGCTTTCTACACCTGTGTTGAAGTTACTGCAGGAAACAGGTATAGTTCTGATTACTAGGCTATTTTTTCCTGTAGAAATGTTTGATGTGAACATATTAACTTTAAACCATTGTCTGTTAGCACTTAAAATGGTGAATGGGGTTTTTTCCTAATAAACATTAGTGCATAAAACTTTTTGGTTTCATAGAATTTTTTCCTTGGTAGTGCTTGATGGCATATAGGAGGGGAGACAATGCAGTTTTAATTTAAGATAAAACATTCATTCATTCATTGAACTTTGTTCTCTCTCTTTTCATGTTAGGCTTTTTTATCATATTGTAGATTCAGATGAAGTTAGTACCAAGATATTAATGGAGTTCAATAAAATGAATCTACCTGGAGAAGTAACTTTTCTGCCTCTGAACAAGCTGGATGTTAGAGATACTGCATACCCTGAAACCAATGTGAGTCTGCCGTCATCGTCTTCTTTAAATAGCAAATTATCCTGCTAGGCCTACATACTTGTAATCGTTTCAGTGCTATTCTGGCCACAAATAAAATGATTGCAAAGGTGGATGCAACCTGTATTTCATATGTCCCTGCATGTTGCTGTTCTAAATCTGTCTTTTAGCCAGGTTATTTTCCTTTAATTTAAGGGAATCCTTGTGTGACTTACTTACATTCTAGATTATTATAGTCTACATTTCAATTATTTGTATTTTTGGTACCAGGTTGGCTTTTTTATAGAATACATTTTGTACCTGAAAATAAATGCAGAACTCTTGTACTTCTTTTTAACTGTTTAATATTCTTGCTTTCAGGATGCTATTCCTATGATCAGTAAACTAAGATACAATCCAAGATTTGATAAAGCCTTCAAGCATGTTTTTGGAAAGACTCTTATTTGTCGTAGTATGGAAGTGTCTACCCAGCTGGCCAGAGCTTTTACTATGGATTGTATTACTCTGGAAGGTATGACTTAGGTTCAATTTTATTTGCAAAGGAAAGGAAAAGGATTTCGCAGTTTACCTGGCGCTTTGTCAGCTATTCAACAAAGCATATATAATTCATTGTGTTCTGATAAGCTGAATTTGTTCTGTACTAGTTCTCTTCCAAACCCTGTTCTGGCTATATATTGAAAAGGCCAGTTCATACAAATGTAATTGCTTGATTTTTAGAATAACTTAGGTAGAGCTGTAAATGTTTTTCATTAAGTGTTTTCATTAAAATTATTTTCATAATAATTTTAAAGTAGCAGAAGGGGAATCTCCAGCCCATAGGCCTAACTAGTTCTTCTAGGCCTTTTGATTTGGCCAGCAGGGCCATTTCAACCAAGTCACACTCACCTTCCCTACATCAGATTAGCATCTGTTCTTCACAAATATGTTCCCCACCCCCAGGTGATCAAGTCAGCCACCGAGGGGCTTTGACTGGGGGTTATTATGACACAAGAAAGTCTCGACTTGAATTGCAGAAAGATGTAAGAAAGGTGGAAGAAGAACTAGGAGAACTTGAAGCAAAGCTCAATGAAAACCTGCGAAGAAACATTGAAAATATCCTTCATAGTGCTTGTTCATGTGTGGAGGATGTTGTTGGCGGGATTTCTTATTTGCCTGTTTCTCAGTAAAATAACTGCATTGTGTGTAAGAGAATGGATGACTGAGGTACAAATAGTGTGTGAATGCTGTTGGTAGTTTTGTATGTCTCTCAGTGTACATGCATTTGTCTTCTGCATGAAGACGAGTAAGAGATGACATAATTGAAGTTTATAAAATTAACCCTGGCATGGAGAAAGTAGATAGAGAAAAGTGGGGGTTTTTTCCATGTCTCATGACACTAGAACTCATGAACAACCAATGAAGCTGTGTTGGAAGATTCAAGATGGATAAAAGAAACTACCGTATTTTTCGCTCCATAAGACGCACCTAGTTTTCAGAAGGGGAATGCAAGAAAAAAATATGTTTAAAGGGAGCGCTGAGCAGAGCCTGTATGCATCCCAGGCTCTGCTCAGCGCTCCCTTTCACGAGCTGCGTGGAGCTGCCCTTCTCCCTCGGGGAAAAGCCCGCAAGAGCCTCTCAGAGCGTGCCTCTTGGGGGCTTTTCCCGCCTGCCTCCCACCTGCATTCGCTCCATGAGACGCACACACATTTCCCCTTACTTTTTAGGATGGAAAAAGTGCGTCTTATGGAGTGAAAAATATGGTACTTCTTCATGCAACACATGGTTAAACTGTGGAACTCACTCCCACAGGAAGCAGTGATGGCCATGAACTTGGGTGGCTTTAAGAGCAGTGGCCAAATTCATGAAGGAAAGGGCCGTCAATGGTTCCTGGCCATGATGGTTATGCTCTTCCTCCATAGTTGGAAGCAGCAATGCTTCTGAATACCAGTTGCTGGAAACCACAGAAGGGGAGAGTGCTGTTGTGCTCGAATCCTGCTTGCTGGTTTCCGACACGCAACCGTTCAGCCACTGTAAAAACAGGTTGCTGGACTAGATGGGCCACTGGCCTAATCCAGCAGGCTCTTCTTACATTCTTATGCTTTGGTCACTGTTTGGGAAACTCAGAAGAGCTGGTTGCTGTTAAGAAAAAGTAGTGTAGGTATATTCTGTTGCCGAGAATCAGTCAAGATTTGCTCGGCCTAGAAGAACAGAAAAAGGGGCCTTAACAGTATATGTGCAGAGAGTAGCTCTTCACCAGTAGCATAGTAGAAACTGAACAAATATGCCAAGAGCTTTGCTCAAAAAGTGCATATGAGATAGAAGGTTGTGGCATGTAGTATTTCTGTCCATGTTAATATGCTATGATTTGTAAACAGCCGTTATTGCTGTAAAAGGATTCATTTTTTAAGACCAACAACATACTGATTTTATATCATTCATAATGTTCATGATGATCAGAATTTTTCCTTAGCACACTGCATGGATTAATAATGAAATTGATCAGCTAATGAATCAGATGCAGCAGATTGAAACCCAACAAAGAAAATTCAAAGCTTCCAGAGACAGCATCTTATCGGAAATGAAAATGTTGAAAGAGAAGAGACAGCAGTCAGAGAAAACATTTATGCCTAAGGTATGGGATCATAGATTTGTAGAGTTGGAAGGGACCACGAGGGTCATCTAGCCCAACTCTCTACAATACAGGAATATTTTTCTCAACGTGGGGCTCGAACTCACAGCCCTGAGATTAAGAGTCTGTTGCTCTACTGATTGAGCTATCAACAGACATTTGAGAACATTTGCAACTTCAACTATAATCCTAACACTTGACTCGCAGTGGCTGGTTTAATGGAATAGAGCAACCACCGGTGCATCCACAGCCCAGTCATGTCGGCAGCAGGAAAAAACGCCGCTTTTGCTAGTTCAGTTCCCTGGCTGAATCAGGCTAATTGCCGTCATATGACAGCAGTAGGGCCTGCTCAAGATCCAGCAGATCCTGTGCTTACAAGTGGGCATTCCCCTGATGGTGGAGCTTCCCCAGCAGCAGAGTCTAGTAGAGGGCCAGCTCAGCAGAGTCTAGTAAAGGGCCAGCTCTCCAAACGCCCTCCAGCATGACAGTTCAAGGGCTTTGATTGCTGTTCCTGCACAGCAGATTATACTTTCATTATCTGGATTGTTCAGTGTGCTATCCAGTAGATTAACTGGTTTTTAAAAAAGAGAAAAGGAATCAAGCAAGTGAAAGAATAGTAATGCTTATGATTATTTCTCAGTCAGTTTCATATTCCCTGAGAGTCCCTAAGGCTGCAGAGTAGCATTTTACTTTTGAGTAGGTACATATATGTGTGAGATCACTGTTGCTTATTGCGTTTAAGCCTTTTTTATGTGGCATTTGCTGCTAGGTCACATAATTAGATAAATTGGAAGGCTTATTTCATGATACTCACATTTAATTTTTTCTTCAGCAACGCAGCTTACAAAGTTTGGAGGCAAGTTTACATGCTATGGAATCAACCCGGGAGTCTTTAAAAGCAGAACTGGGGACAGACCTGTTGTCGCAGCTCAGTTTAGAGGACCAGAAGCGAGTTGATGCACTTAATGATGAGATCCGACAGCTACAGCAAGTAAGGACACTTAAAATGAAAAATAAAATTGCTGTGATTAAGAAGGTTGGGAAATTATGTACAAAAGCCTGTTCGGAACTATTTTCTTCCCCACTTTCTACCTTTGCTACCTTTTCATTTGGTTGCAAAAATAGTGTGATACCAACATTCGTCATGCATAGAGCTGACCCACTGAAATCAATGGATGCCCATAGATTTCAGTGGGCTTGCTAGAATGTACTTATAAAACATGTATGTAAATAGTGGAGAGCATAAAGCATTTAATGAAATACCAGTAAACAATTTTAGCCGATAATTTTAGTTTTGTAAACCACTTTAAGGTTTTAGTAACATAAAGCGATGTATAAATATTGTGAAATAAAATTACTTTTTAAATCAATCAGCCAACAATATTTAGTTGTTTTTGTATATCCATATGTATTTTTTGGTTTATAGGAAAACAGACAGCTTTTGAATGAAAGGATCAAGCTTGAGGGGATCATCACAAGAGTCGAGACTTATCTGAATGAGAATTTGAGAAAGCGCTTAGACCAAGTTGAACAAGTAAGATATTTTATTTTGATCCACTCCATTCTTAACATTTTTTAAAAAATCTATTTTGAAATCATCATAGTGACTCGGTATTTACTGGTGTGTCTCTAAGTTAGTGGATGTTCACATAATATTTATTTGTTGAACTGCCAACATTCAACAAATTTTGGAGAATCCTATGATTCTCAGGTGGCGCTGTGGGTTAAAGCCTCAGCGCCTAGGACTTGCCGATCGAAAGTCGGCGGTTCGAATCCCTGCAGCGGGGTGCGCTCCCGCTGCTCGGTCCCAGCGCCTGCCAACCTAGCAGTTCGAAAGCACCTCCGGGTGCAAGTAGATAAATAGGGACCGCTTACCAGCGGGAAGGTAAACGGCGTTTCCGTGTGCGGCTCTGGCTCGCCAGAGCAGCGATGTCACGCTGGCCACGTGACCCGGAAGTGTCTCCGGACAGCGCTGGCCCCTGGCCTCTTGAGTGAGATGGGCGCACAACCCCAGAGTCTGTCAAGACTGGCCCGTACGGGCAGGGGTACCTTTACCTTTACCTTTATGATGACACAAATATAAATTCTCTTTATGCAATTTTTGGTGTGAAGCTGCAATCTATATATTTCTAATCAATTATAAAAATGAGCTATTCAATAATAATATATTGTAAACCATGAAAAGTAACCTCTTCTATGTAGTATAGCCTATAGCTTCCTTATTTGCATCGGCTGAACTTGCATGCTGTTAACATTTTGCATTTTTAGGAGCTGAATGAGCTGAGAGAGACAGAAGGTGGCACTGTTCTTACAGCAACAACATCAGAGCTTGAGGCTATCAACAAACGAGTGAAAGATACGCTGGCACGCTCAGAAGGTTGGTAATCAAGAGAAGGTGTCATATCTAGTCTATTTTATTAACATACTCTAAAATACAGTTAACTTAAAGTATTCCAAGAACAATTAACAAAGATTATAACACTGAAATGAAATCATGTTCAAAGAGTATACAGTACAAATAGTACAAAGAAGGATAAAGAATAACTAGAACTGGTAGCACAAGCCTGGACACAATAGCTGTGCTTCCCATTAAGCCCTCCAGAGGGATACAAACTATAAAAGCTTATTGGACTCCCTTAGTGCAATGGATTCCATGGCTTCTTTCTGAAGCTGCTGCTAAAAGTTGTAGTGGATGCTGTGCTTGACATAATCTTTACATACCTTTTATTTCTTTATACTGGCACATCTGGATTTTGTTGTCTTGTTCTTCATCACCTTTGGGAGTTTATTAACAACATTCCAGAGTACATTCCCACCCTACCCTGGTTATATTTTAAAATCATAGATATTATTAATAAAGATTTATCAATGTTCTGCATTTTCTTTGTATATCAAGATGTAAGGCTCAATTTATACAATTCTTTGATTTGTTATACTAGATTTGGACAATTCAATTGATAAAACAGAAGCAGGAATCAAAGAACTCCAAAAGAGCATGGAGCGCTGGAAGAACATGGAGAAAGAGCACATGGATGCTATTAATCATGACACAAAAGAGCTTGAAAAAATGACTAACCGGCAAGGCATGCTTCTGAAGAAGAAGGAGGAGTGTATGAAGAAAATCAGGGAATTGGGATCACTTCCCCAGGAAGCGTTCGAAAAATACCAGACTTTGAGCCTGAAGCAGGTAACAAAAGTGCTGAGTGCTCATCTCCAGAGACAGTGAGTGGTGGTTCATACCGTGCTCTGATGGATTTTCTCAATTCTTTTATACAGCTATTTCGCAAACTGGAACAATGCAACACAGAACTGAAAAAATACAGTCATGTCAATAAAAAAGCTCTAGATCAGTTTGTGAACTTCTCAGAGCAGAAGGAGAAGTTGATAAAACGTCAAGAAGAGTTGGACAGGGGCTACAAGTCCATCATGGAGTTGATGAATGTCCTTGAACTCAGAAAATATGAAGCTATCCAGCTGACATTCAAACAGGTATTATTTGGCACCCATTGTGAGTGACAGGGCTGTTTGATATGTTTTGAATTGCATGTTGGAAACAATTGTATTGTGTATTTTGCATGTGTTCCTATTTGTAAAGTTCATAAGTTGTCACCTGGTTTTATTTTTACAAGCAAACAGGTTACTGAAATCTTAGCAAGAACTTACTGTATGAAAAGGTCCTAACAGAGGCACATGTCTCAGACTAGATTCTAACCAGATTGTAAAATAGTTGTAGGTGCTAGAAATTTTTTATACTGTACTACGTTTACCACAATTGCTATGAGTTTGATACAGGATAAACCTGCCCTTGACCCCGCCAACTGCAGTATTGGCATATGGTGCATGTGTGAAGAGACTCTGCTTGCATATCAATGCTCTACACAAGAGAAGAGATCCTGAGCCAATCCAGATTCTCTATCCCCACCCCCTCCCCTGTGCACACGTTGATGAGCTTTGTGTACATATGTTGTTGCAAGCATAGGGTCCCTTATACACACAGAGTATAGGGAGCCAGCCTATACAGTCCCCAGTCTTTTGTCATTCAAGTTTTTTGTTTTGCCACAAGCGCCAGTGGCAAACACCAGTTTGCTACTTTGTGTTTAGTGCACTTTGGAAACACTGAATCAGCAATTATTAGAGTACTTCTTTAATCAGGTGATGGGATGGGATGGGATTTTCTAGGATGAACTCTTACGGCAATACTTTACCAAAGTACCTTTGAAATCCTTTTAAATTACTTTTACAAATATTTGTCAGAAAAAAACCTTCAGGTTATTTGTGCAAAGATTAATATGGATTGAATTACACTTTCTCAAGGTCTCAAAGAACTTCAGTGAAGTCTTTCAGAAGCTGGTGCCTGGGGGGAAAGCTACACTCGTGATGAAGAAAGGTGATGTGGAAGGCAGTCAGTCTCAAGATGAAGGTGAAGGTGGTGCTGAGAGTGAAAAGGGATCAGGATCTCAAAGCAGTGTTCCTTCTGTAGACCAGTTCACTGGAGTTGGGATTAGGGTAATGGAATATTTTACCTTGCACTCTCATGACCACAAATTATATTATGGTAATGCTTAAGAATTAGCAGTAACTAATCTTTCATTGTTCCTGCAGGTGTCATTTACTGGCAAGCAAGGTGAAATGAGAGAGATGCAGCAGCTTTCTGGTGGACAGAAGTCACTTGTGGCTCTAGCCTTAATTTTTGCTATCCAGAAATGTGACCCTGCGCCGTTTTACCTCTTTGATGAAATTGATCAAGCCCTAGATGCCCAGCATAGAAAGGCAGTTTCAGGTAGAGTCTTGGGTATTTTATTGTTCAACACAATGCTACATATTAATTCTCTAAGTGCAGTTACAAAGAAAGCTTCTCATAATAAAAATAATTGGGATTATAGTTTCACTATAGCTGCTTAATATGACATATGTGCATCTTGTGGCTGTCCTCTGGGGTACAGAACTGCTGTTATGCTTCTCGGGAACACAGTTGGCTGTTTCACTGTAGCTAAAGGAAGGAACACAGGGAGATATTTGCCACTTCAAGTTGACCAGTTCCCTAGCTCTGTGGATTCCCCAGATATGTCTGGGTCTCACTGATGGGAATGACATTGTAATAGTAAGGCAGAGTATGACTTCTAGAAGGTAATCTGGCTTTATTAAGAGGTGTAAACCTTATAAACCAACCTGGGGCCCTTCTTAGTGTGCCTCCTCTACATGACGTCCAGAGGATGGCAACATGAGAATGGGTCTTTTTATGCAGCGGCTCCCTGTTTGTGGAATACTCTCCCCAGGGAGATTAGTCTGGTGCCTTCATTATATATATTTTTAGATACCAGGCAAAAGCATTCTTCTTCAACCAAGCCTTATTGCTACTGCTTCCATCAACCTTGGAAAAGTTTTCATAGTGGCAGCCCCAAACCTGCTCTGGCACATTTTCTGGAATGACAAAAGAGCAGTGCAGCAGCCAGGAAGATGGAGTTACCCCTTGATTTCTTGACTGGTATATTCCCAATTATATCTTTCTTCCAAGTCCTTCCACATTTATTCCATACCTGATGAATCAAATGCTGACCAAATCGAGCTCATATGACAGTTTGCAGAATAGTCATGTGATGCCCACTCAAGCCAATTGCTGAAATTTGCTTGCATTTTAATATCACACTTTGTTATGTACCAGAACTTGCTGCATTTTATTACTTACCCACTAAAGAAATGCCTGGAAAATTATTTCAATGTTCGTTGAGAAATTTGTTTTACTTCCCCAGATATGATCATGGAACTGGCAGAACATGCTCAGTTTATTACCACAACTTTCAGGCCGGAACTGCTCGAGTCTGCTGATAAATTTTATGGTGTAAAATTCAGAAATAAGGTATGCAATTATAAAACATGTTAAATAAATTATTGTAGGCAATGGCTGAAGTCCCTCCAAAGCATGATGGGACACTGTTACCATAAATAATAAATCTGGAACTTGCTTATAAATCACTTCATTAACAATAAAGGCACATGAATTCAACAGGCTTATGTTAAAGGCTACGATGGCCTCTGACACATTTCTAGTGACTTGATTGCTAATGTTTGCATAGATTTCAGCTTCATTTGACTGACTGAAGGCAAGGGTAGTACTGCACAGATGTCTAGATACACAGACATTTCAGAACATATGACTGGAGGGTTTTTATTTTTTACCTTTATTATTTTTAGTACAAAGTACGTGCTGTCCTCCTTCTAGGCTGCTTTCTGTAGATGACAGTCTAAAAGTAGGAGAGTATGCACTCCATTCTATTAAAGATCCTGTGCCAAGAGTTTGAATTGTGCTGTTTGTATAAAATACGTAACTCTTGTTATTTAGAGTGCAGACCAAAGCCGTGATGTGTCACACTTGGGGGTGGTGTGTGTGGATGGGATGGTCACCCTCCACCAGCCCAGAACAGCCCCACTGACTGTGAAGTGTAGCTCTCTTAACTTGGAGCTCCCTTTTTCTTCCACTGAAAGTGCAGGCTGGCAGAAGAACCACTGGCATGAATGTTCAAAACAGGGTGTTTGAGCGCTGCCCCGCTGGCCTCACTTGATGGCCTGTACCCACCCCTGGGAGGGACAAGCTTGTGGATACAGTGGTTGCTTTGCCACTTCATTGTGTTGCACTGCTGCCCAGCCAGGGTTTGAATTGCTCTGGCTGATTATTTTGCTCTGCCTTTGCTGTTCATAGGTGGTGGGATCAGGTATGCAGGACTCTAAAGCTCTGAGTAATGGAAATCTTGTTCTGACACTCATCACTCCAGTTTCTGAAACATCACAAGGCAGTGTCCATTCACTTTCAAATACAGGGGTCTTCCCACTTATGCTGGGGTTACATTCTGGGGTCCTGCATGCATAAGCAAATATTTTGTAAGGGGGGCTAAAAAGCCTCCAAATGCCCTTTTCCCCCTGCTGTCCAGCAATCTCATTGTCACTCTCTCTCCACACCTAGAGTTAAAGTTCTGGGGCCAGCTGGAGACTGGAGGTTGCACAGAGAAGTGGCTGCTGTGCTACTGTGCATGTCAGTTGCTAGGTGGGGAGAATGAACAGCCTACACAAAGTCCTGCTGTATCTCTCATCTCTTTGGGGCTTCCTCCTCCCTCACTGAAGTCCTCCTAGGGCTCTTGGGAGGGTCTCCTCACTGGCCACAAGGGCTCTCCAGCTCTCTCCTGCCATTTCCTGGTTTTAATCTCTTTATTTCCTGACACCATGCATATTTGTGGTCACGTGCAAGTTGATTGTGTCTAAATGGGACGATGCCTGTACATATTTGCAAGCATAAAGGTTAGAAATGGAAGCTGGATTTAGGATGCAGTATTGCATGCTGAGATTTTCCTGCACGTTTTCAAAATGTAGAGTTGTGTGTGGAACATTTGGTAGAATGATTTTGTCTGGCTCATACATTAATTAAAAAAAGGTAAAGGGACCCCTGATCATTAGGTCCAGTCGTGGCCGACTTTGGGGTTGCGGTGCTCATCTCACTTTATTGGCCAAGGGAGCCGGCGTACAGCTTCCGGGTCATGTGGCCAGCATGACTAAGCCACTTCTGGCGAACCAGAGCAGCGCACGGAAACACCGTTTACCTTCCCGCCGGAGCGGTTCCTATTTATCTACTCGCACTTTGATGTGCTTTCGAAATGCTAGGTTGGCAGGAGCAGGGACTGAGCTCACCCCGGCGTGGGGATTCAAACCGCTGACCTTCTGATCGGCAAGTCCTAGGCTTTGTGGTTTAACCCACAGCGCCACCCATGTCCCCATACATTAATTACACAGTTACAAATTTACAGTACTGTAGAGGGAGAGTGCTTCATAAACACCATGGAGCTGCTATGTTGGCTAGCATCTTCATTGATTTCAAAACTGTGTTTCTTTTTCTGATTTAGGTCAGTCATATTGATGTGATCACAGCAGAGATGGCCAAAGACTTTGTGGAAGATGATACTACTCATGGATAAGTGGCAGAGAGCTGTCAGCCTGTTGGGAAAGTCTGTAAAATATTTGTTTCTACCCTGGGCAGCTGTGTAAAATCTGAAATACATTGTGACTGTTCAAAAGCTATTTTAACATAAGTTAATGGAGCATCTGAATATTATGACTTCTGTATACATTGGATTCCATTTTACATATGTGCTGTTAAATTCTTTTATAAAATACCTGTTAATTTTACCGTCATACTATACCTGTAGCTTTAAAAATGTACTTTTAATGTGTCTTTTTTGCTGTTTTAACTTTTTGGAGTTTTAAATGCCAGTTCTTCCTTCCCAGTTACAATTTTAATGTTTATACTGCCTCACATGGTTTTTTAAAATAGCTTCAATAAAATAATTGTTTTTAATGCTGTAATTTAGATACATGTTCTTGATATTGGGAACTGCTATACTGTTGTCTACTATCACTTCATGTAGAATGCAGATTGTTTATGTGTATGGAGATCAATATTTGGCAATAGAGCTTATAGATGAATTTACTCCTGGTTTGTAGGTCATTGGCTTTTTAGATGTCATGATAGGTTAGAGAGATTGGTTGTAAATCTTTATGTAAGCTTCTGCTTGTGATTCATGGGCTTCGGTGCCTCACAATCAGATAGGTTTTCTATTCCATCATCTTTACTCTGTTTTATAGCTAAGGAACTCATGCAACTCTGAACACCTATCATGCTCCACTTCAAGTTAGCTATATGCAGAGCATCTGTTCTGGTTAAATGAGTATCTCATATTTCTACCATTTTCACTGCTAGATAGCATGGGGTGGGAAATTTTGATTCTACATAACTTGATGTATTAGTGCAACATACTTATTCTACAGATGTTTTACAACAGGTGTGGGCAAACTTTGGCCTTCCAGTTATTACTGAACTACAACTCCCTTCAGTGCTAGCGAAGTTGGCTAATGGCCAGGGATTATGAAAGCTGTAGTTCGGCAGCAACTGGGTCATTCATATAGATTCTCCCACAAATTATATCTAAGATTAAAATCATGAGTTATCCCAATCTATGAGTGACTCCACAAGTATGTCACCTCCTTTCAGGTTTCAGTATAGCCATGTCAAAGAGAGAGGTTTACATCCTTCACACATGATATCATTGCAGAAGTGGAGCACTCTGGAGAGCAAGACTTATGTGAGAATTTACCTCAAAGTACCTTCCTTGATCATCTTCAATTGTACAAAGCAATCAAGCAAACAAAAACAAAAACCCATTCAAATGCATCAGCTGTGCTGCATTAGCAGGAAAAAGATATTAGTTTGGTTTAATACTGACCCCCTCCCCTAGTAATTTAGGATAGTAGCCAAGCAATGTAGGATTAGTTCCATGTTTATGTCTGACTAGATTCAGATCGGCGATCCAAAATATATTATTTGCTATTGGCAGAGCCAAACTAGCAGCTGGTGGCATTGTAAAATAAAACTTTTAGAATGCCAAGCCAGGGAGGCAAGCCAAGGCTTCATTTAGTGTTGCTCGAGTAAACAATCTCTTAATACTTCAAAGTGTTTTAAAAATCTGTGCATAGGTTTACTTTCTTTTTTACAAAGTACAGTTTTTAAGGAGCTGATCAGTAAATGCTTTTTTAAAAAAACCACGAAATTGCATTGTTAAAGCTGTTGCACAATAAAAACATTTTTCCTTAGTGTCACTATTGTAGATTAGGCATTAGCACGTGGCATTCTTGGCAGGTGAGCAGCCACCCCACCCCATCTCCTCAACATGTTTTGTTTTAAACTGTTTTTAATGTTGTATTTTAAATTGTTGTAACCTGCCCTTGCCCTTATGGGTGAAGAAATTTATTATTATTAATAATAAAAAATAAAAGTCAGAAAGCTGTGTTTGGGCTTTGTAAGATAACAGCATTACAGTTAGCTCCTTCCCAGAGAACACGAAACCAGGGTAAGCACTGCAACCCTGGAATTTCTTACTTCTTGGACCATAGTGAGGTGAGCCCAAGAGTATTTTCAAATCTTTGTTCTCCATTCTTTTGTGAAACGGAGGACAGGAGACATTCCTATTATCAGGAGCAGATACTATATAATAACTTCACCTCAACTCAGAATCTCTGGATTTTGCTCGGAAAATTCTCCAGGTTTTTACACATTCTCTGAATATTTGTTATCGAGCTGGTTCCCCCACACTAGTATTTGCTTAATACACAATGGATGGTTTTTAGTATTGACAAGTGTTAGTTGTTACACAATGGTTTATCACCCTTGTTTTCAGACTCTTGGTCATCAGGGATCCATTTCCACATCTGCCAAGGATTCCCTGCATATCTGGTCACAGAAGCCTTGTAGACCACACAGAATTCTAGTGCATGTCTTAGGAGAGGTGCAGGGGAACTAGTAGCCCTCCAGATTTGTTGGACTACAACTACCATTCCTGACAATTGGCTGTGCTGACTGGAGCTGATGGGAGCTGGGGTGGACACAGATTCTATATCCAAGTTCTAGAAGTACTGACTGTGGAGCAGAACACAACCAATTTTAATGTTGGTGGACAAACTACCGTATTTTTCGCTCTATAACACGCACCTGACCATAACACGCACATTGTTTTTAGAGGAGGAAAACAAGGGAAAAAACATTCTGAATGAAACAGTGGATATATCATTTTTGGGCTTCATGCTGTGGCCACAGACATGTGATCTGATGGTGAATTTGGGATGACCCAATGCAAAGATCCTAAGAATCCCTGTGGATCCATGCTCTGTAACCACATTTTTGCACCATTGCAGCCCCAGGCAACAGTGGGTGCGTGATTTTTTTGGTGCAGGCTGTAGCCATGGACATGCTATGTGATCTGATGGTGAATTTGGGGTGACCCAATGCAAAGATCCTGAGAATCCCTGTGGATCTATGCTTTTTAACCACGTTTTTGCACCATTGCAGCCCCATGCAACAGTGGGTGCGTGATTTTGGGGGGGGGGCAGGCTGTAGCCATGGACATGCTATGTGATCTGATGGTGAATTTGGGGTGACCCAATGCAAGGATCCTGAGAATCCCTGTGGATCCATGCTTTTTAACCACGTTTTTGCACCATTGCAGCCCCAGGCAACAGTGGGTGCGTGATTTTTTTGGTGCAGGCTGTAGCCATGGACATGCTATGTGATCTGATGGTGAATTTGGGGTGACCCAATGCAAAGATCCTGAGGATCCATGTGGATCCATGCTTTTTAACCACATTTTTGCACCATTGCAGCCCCAGGCAACAGTGGGTGCGTGATTTTGGGGGGGCAGGCTGTAGCCATGGACATGCTATGTGATCTGATGGTGAATTTGGGGTGACCCAATGCAAAGATCCTGAGGATCTATGCTTTGTAACCACATTTTAAGTGGGGAGGGAAGGAAAAACACAGAAGGGGCAAGGAGCAGGAGAGGGGTGTGCAGAGAAGCAGCTGGCTAAGAATGCAGGAGAGGGGTAGGGAGGAAAGGAAGGCAAAAGTTTTCCCCCACCCAAGCCAGCCAGCCATCTCTCTCTCTCTCTCTCTCTCTCTCTCTCTCTCTCTCTCTCTCTCTCTCTCCCCCTCCCTCCCTCCCTCCCTCCCTCCCCCCTCTCTCTCTCCCTTCCCCCCTCTCTCTCCCTCTCCCCCAGCAGCACCGGAGCTTGCCTGGAGGGGAGGGGCTTTCCCTGCTCTTTGTTCCGTTTCAGCAAACACAGCAAGGAAACAGAGAAGGGTGGACAGTAAGACCCTGAGGCAGAATGCAGGAAAGCAGCCGCTTCCTCTTTTCAAGTTTGGCTCTCTGTGCAGCGTGCAGCCCCGCGATTTGATTTTTGCTTGATTTTTCGGCTCCAGGGACCACACATTCGCTCTATAACACGCACAGACATTTCCCCTTCCTTTTTAGGAGAAAAAATCTGCGTGTTATAGAGCGAAATTTACGGTAATTTCAGACATGAGATTAATTGAACCTGGCAGGCATAAAGTGTGCATTCTACCACTGAGCTGTGGCCCCTATCCTCATGGTAGGCTTAGTTAGTTCTAGAATCTGATTTCAATGCCAGGGCTGAATCCTAGAATGGATGTGTGGAACTTTTCGACTGTTGATTAGAGATGGGCAAATTTGTCAATTTTTGTTTCTCTGTTTTCTCATTTTTCAAAGCTTAAGTTCCATTCTCCACATTTCCACTTTACTGTGTGAATCTTATTCAAACCCTCATGAGCACCCATCATTTTAGCATGATATTTGATTGTATCCAGTTTTCCCTAACACATTTTTGCAAAGCAATTTTCCATAATATATATATATATATTTATGCACACTTTACCCCAGAAGATGCATTTTTGTAAACGTTACTAGACGAGACCTACATTGCAAAATTCAGAGGTCAAATTTGAAGGATGGCTGTGTTTTGGTTCTTGTAATGTTTTGGAAAGTGTGAATTTGATGAATTCTCTTTTAAATGCAAACTGAATCAAATCCGCCCGCCCCCCATCTCTATGACTGACCAATTTGGTGTTTTATTTTGTTCTGAAAAAAAGCATGCTAAACTACATCCCTTCCTCATCTGATACTGCACATCTAATTGATTGGCTGAGAAGTACCGGTATGTGGTAACAGCATATTTCAGCATCACTGGGGAGTTCTCAGGATAGCTTCTAGTTTCCCTTTTGATGCCATATCCACTCCTCAACTATCCTGGGATTTAATAGCTGCAGATCCCACCCTGGGCCAGGAAAGATGATGTGCAAAATAATTCTCCACCAGTCAGCTCCTGCTACTCCCAAATTTCAAGCAACCACCAACACAACAGGCTCTATTTTGTGAAGTGGGCTGCTGGAGCACAAGGAGGGGATCAACTGGAGTGGGGGTTATTTTGATGGAAAGACAGTGGGCCCTGGGACCATTCTTGGGCTCAGCTTGTGTCCAGAGGTCCCTTGTTTCTCAGTTCTGTGGCCCTGCCTACGATATTAAGCATTTTTGGCAGCATTTTTGTACAGCCCTACACTTACATTCCCAGGGTGGTTTACAAGAAGAATGCATTTGCATTTTAATATTTTTAAATAGTAAGATAAAAGCCACCAAACAACAAAAAGCATAAAGCAGCAGGATTAAAAAAATATATATCTAAAAAGCTTGGGAAAGATGAAAGTTTATTGCCGAGGCCAAAAAGGCAGTGAAGTAGGCTTGCAACAAGCTTCTTTGGGGAAAGCATTCCACAACTGAGATTTAACCGCTCCGTACAGGCCCAACTCGCTCTGGTAATTATATATATAAAAAATTCTGCTATAGAAGCAGTGACTGGCCTCATACAAATCACACATCTCTTGGCATAATATGAAGAATCAGAGTGTTACTGTTTTGTTCCTTTTGACCAGGTTTCGACCAGTCATTTGTAGGGTTTGTTAGTAGAATCTATGATCTCTAGTACGTTTGTCTTGGTTAATTGGCCTCTGAACCTCTGTTCTGTGTATAATGGATTGTGAGGTTCTAGTTTTGAAAAATAATGCCCACACTAAATTATGCAAACCTGAAGCCTGCCTACCCTTGCCCTGAAGCAGGGCTGGAGGGACTTAATGGCCCTCCAGATTCTGTCAGACTCTCACTGCCAGCAGCCCTAACCAGCATGGCCAATAGTCAGAAATCATGGGAGTTGTAGTGCAGCAACATCTGGAGGGCCAGAGGAGCCTCAACACAGCAGGAATAAGGCTTTCCGCGTCAGAGGGCAGGGCTTCCAGACTTGTTTTTTTTTTAAATACCTGACAGTATTTGGTAGATAAATGTAGATGTTATTTGCTGATGACAGCGTATTTTCTTTATTGACAAAGCTTGACAAACTCAGAACCACCAGGAGTCAAGAATATGCATTTTAACTGTTTTACTTTCAAGTGTCCAATTCAAAATGCAAATTAAAACTTGCTTGAAATGGTCTCCTGAGAAAAATTAATGTGGAAAAATGGAAAACTCTGCCATTTTAAACATTTATGGGAATTCATTTCAGCTCTGCTTGCTGTATGTGTTTACAGCCGCCAGGTGGTGTCTCTAACCTGACATCGCATGGCCAAGCCCATGTTTTTCTTTAACTTGCCAGCTGTTTCATATTAGTCAAATAGCAATGTGCAACTTCAAAGTGTTGCTGCCTTCAGGTTCCATTCTTCGTAAGGTTAATGGACAAAGTGTGAAGTAGTTTATGTTTCTTGAAGCAAGCAGTTGCTTTTAGCGTGCCTACTTATAAGCACAGCGGGTGAGCATCAATTTTCAGTGCTACTGGAAGCTTGACGCAGCTGTTTCAAATTACATTTCATGCACTGGCAATTATCTGCTTTGTTTGTTCCAAAAATTGCTGCATTCCTTCCTTCCTTCCTTTGACTCAATTTTTTAAACTAATTTACTCCAGTAGTACATGGCAATATTAGTATATGCTGGAAGGGGGGGGGAGGCCCAGCCTGGTGGAAATATAATGGAATAAATTGCAAAGTGAGTCTCGATACTTGAGACAGAGACGCCCAACCGTTCCTTGCTTAATAGACGTGTGATCATTTTAGCTCAGGAAGCATCGCCATCAGGAATCCGGGTATTACTGTTACATAAGTATGCGAACCTCAGTGTTCAATTTGTGTTCAAACCTTAAAATAATGTTTTTAAGGTATTTCACAGATTTTTGTCCTGCTTTTAAAAATAATGTCCTATTCAAAGCCGATCACCAATAAGTAACTATATAAAACACACTCAACTGTTCTTTAACAGTTTTTTAAATTAAAAAAACTTAATAACTTCATTATTGTGTGCAAAAGAAATGTGAGAGGAGTGTGTTCTAAACCATGAGAAAGAAAAAAAGAACTCTATATATTTCACATCCTTGTGATTTATGGACCTTCCTTTGTGCCAATTAATGATTTAATGAGTTTGTGCCAATTAACGATTATGAACATTGACAGCAATCCTATGTATATCTCCTTAAAAGTAAGTCTCACTGCATTAAATGGGCCTTACTCTCAGGCAAAAATTGCATACACAAAGTCACAATACCAAAGCTTCACTATTGGTACGTCTGCACCCAATTAGATTAATAAAGGGGTGAACTGTGGACAGAAAAGTTTTCTCAATTGTTAATCTGACTTGGATTGTTTCCTAATAATAAAATTCCACACAAACCAACCAACCAACAAACAGAATTTCGACTCTTCTACACTTACAATTTCTAGTTGTATAGTTGCTGTTTGATCCAGTGTGTACCTTTGGTCACATGTTGTTTCTTCTTAGAGTTAGTGGAGGATTTTCCTTTCCACACTAATGCAGGGTTGTGCCTGAACAGAGAAAAGTTTGATGGGTGTGATCACACCTCTTAAATACTATCATGTTCCTTCAGTCTGTGAATGTCTGAGCTATGAGCATGTGCATTGGGATAGCCCTTTTGTGGCTTTGCAGGCCGGGTATTTGTATTAAATGTCTAGTATTGCAGAATTCTAACCTTGCCAGAGAATAGGAGATTCAGCAAGAAACTATTATTCAGCTGGTTACTGTGACAACATTTTGCCTGTAGCTAATGAATGCTGTCATGGGCAGTACAGTGGTACCTCGGGTTACAGACACTTCAGGTTACAGACTCTGTTAACCCAGAAATAGTACCTCAGGTTGAGTACTTTGCTTCAGAATGAGAACAGAAATTGCGCGGTGGCGGCAGTGGGAGGCCCCATTAGCTAAAGTGGTACCTCAGGTTAAGAACAGTTTCAAGTTAAGAACGGACCTCCAGAACGAATTAAGTTCTTAACCCGAGGTACCACTGTACTTTACTCAGTATCATCATCTTTGTTTGCCTCATCTCTCCTCTAAACTGAGCTTGCAAACTGACAGCTCACACCAATCAGTAGGAAATGGCTTGAAACAGATGTCTCCCAAACCTTGCCCACCGACCCCTCCACAAAGAAACACAGGTGATGCTTCTACATATGCCATACAAATGAAAAATACTGAGGATCTGTTCTGGATCTTTCACAAAAGTTGGATTTTTTTATGGTAGGAGAAAAAGTGGTTTTTCTAGTACATTATTCCAAAATGGTAGCTGAATACCGAATACTGATGATGTCATGTAGCAGCATGCCAAAAAAAAAAATCCACCCCACCCCTGAACTATACCACTGTAAATGGGAGGTTTGGAAAGGCACTTACTTTAGTGCTGTCATCTAAGCAGCAGGAATTTAAACAGAACTGTATCAGAGGATGTATGTGAGCAATTATTTCTTTTCCATCCAACACGCCATACATTAGACATAGGCAATCTTTGGCCCTCCAGATGTTTTGGCCTACAACTCCCATGATCCCTAGCTAACAGGATCAGTGGTCAGGGATGATGGGAATTGTAGTCCAAAACATCTGGAGGGCCGCACATTGCCTATGCTTGCCATACATCATACATCACTGCTTCCTTAGATTCAGGCTTATCCACACTTCCTCTCGTCCTGCTGCTTTCCCCTGGGGAAAGCCACTCTTTAGCACTCAATCAGAGCAAACAACAATTCAGGTTTCCTCTGGACCAGTGCTTTCTAGGCATGGGACAAGCAGAAGTTTGGACGAGCGCTCCGTTTTGTGGATTGATCTTCCCACTTTTGATCTAATTGATTTACTCAACATCACATGTTAGGATTGTAGCCTTAGAGGCTGTACATGCTTATTTTGAGAAGCAATTGGAGAAGCCTAGCTCATCCAGCAGTAGTAAAAACAGTACCAGCTCCTTTATACAGGAATGTTTGTAGCAATCTAATAAGCTTACCCTCATTTATTTCTAAATTCTGTTATCTGCAGTGCAACTTTAGCAATATCGCAGAAGTTCCATCTCTCTACCAGTTCAGGTAAGATCCACATCCCAAATGTCCTAGAAAGGAAAAAAAGTTAAGTCAGTTCGAGCCACGGCATTAAGATGCATTCTGGGCATTTATCAGTTTAAAAAGTCCTTTGTTTATTGTGATAAAATTCCAGAAAAGCTGCAGCAGAAGGCTAGGATTCCATGCCAACAATGTAGTCATTGCGGGAATGCCTTTCTACTCCATTCATGCTGTTTGTAATACAAGCAGGCTCCTCCAGAAATAAGACTGAATGTTTGGAATTAAACTGATTAAGGCCGCAATCCTGTGCACCCTTAACTGTGAGTTAAGTCCCACTGAGCTGTTGAATTTCTTTCCCAAAAAAATATGCTTTGCACCAGTATTTAGAATGTTCTGCTGTGCAACAGCAGAAGTTCAGAATCAATAATAGATCTTGTCTCAATGTCTCCACAGTTTGCACGTCATAGTCTTGCCCCTACAGAAGCAACAGCTTCACTGCTTCACTATTCATTTTAGTAGAGAGCTTTGGCAGCACCCAACATTGCAGGGCAGCAGACACATTCAATGTAAACCCCAAATAGTTTACTAAATCTGAATGCAATTAACAACACAATCCTTTGCATGTTTATTCAGAAGTGATTTCCATTATAAGCCATGAGTCTTACACCCTACTAAGTGTGTTTCAGATTGCAATCTATGGACCAGTTTGGATAGCCCATTTTGACAGCAGCTGTCTGAGGCTCAACCAGATCCCGATTTACTGCATTCCATATTCCAAAAGCGTTGGTTGTGGTGTAGAAAGTCAGGGTCTAAGCATTCCGTGGAGCATGTCAGTAACTGCTTTGTCATATGCACACACAAAATAAATTGACAAAAAACTAATCACACACTGAATATAAATGGGTCATGTGACTTGGCCCTGTTTCCTGTTTCATTCCTACCTCAAACTTACTTGCTCTGTCAAATAGCCACCCCACCCCCTACCTCATCTACTTCGGAATATAAAAAGAATCCTGCTATTCCAGCAGAAAGTTTATCTGCTAAAAGAGAAACCTAGTCATATAAGTAAAAGTCAGGGTGGGGAGAGAAGGGCGGGAGAGGTCTTTTGATTTGCACAGGTCTAGTTCCTAATCGTTTGACCAAACTGCGGGAGGCAGTGGAGGACAGAGGTGCCTGGCGTTCTCTGGTCCATGGGGTCACGAAGAGTCGGACACGACTAAACGACTAAACAACAACAACAGTTCCTAATCAGAAGGAATTATTTTGCCAGAGTTCTCCGATTACAGTGCTTTGGGGAAACGGATGTTGATGTGATATGTCACCTTTTTGTCTGTCCTGTGATCTTCAGCGATGGTGCTTGCTCAAAAACTGCTGGAGATTCCAGTTTCTTTTTTGCCTCTGTGCCACATGCCCACACATTCACTCCTGTCAAATCAGTTTTGCACTTAGTTCCTCTGACTTTTGATGCAAATTGAGCAGAACACAAGCCTGAAGCTGGTTCTTTCATTCATCTTAAGTCTCTATCTTCTACACCGATCCTCCTTAAATGTTGCAGGTTACTCAGGGACAGTTTTATTACATGCAGCATTATCATAATAAAATCATTGGTCAAAACTACAGGGAGGTTTAAAAAATCCCTTTGAGCTCACTCCTCTCCAAATCAATATTAGAGATGCCTAGCATAAAAAAAAAAACCCTGGACTTATTTCTCTGTAATTCTCACCTAGTGGTATCTCTATAACGTTTTCTGTTTTCATACACAGGACCCATAAAACAGTAAGGGAGATTAAGTGCATCCTTTTTCCACCACTCTAGAACAGTAAAGCCTGCTCCTCCAGGAAAACCACTGCAGCCATCCTTCTGGAATTGTGAAAGGTCATCTAATTCTGTTAAATAAATAAATAAAAATAATGGCCTTTCCTTTTTAAATTGTGCCCTGAGCAAAAAATCCCTGCAAATCTCATAAAATTCTGACAAAAAGAATGCTGGGGAGAGCATTCCACAAAACAGGAGCCACTTTAGAAAAGCTCCCCAAACTGCATACCCACTCCTTTAGAGCCAGTGTAACCCAATAAACCTCCCACCTATCAGATAACTCCATCAACATCCCATCCACCAAGACTAGGGAACCATCCACTAAGAGTGTCCCAGTCTTATCTGGATTGAGCTTGAGTTTATTGGATCTCATCCAGTCCATTACCGAGGCAAGACAATGGTCCAGCACATCCACTTGCCTCACCTGAAGACGTGAAAGGAGATGTAGAGCTGTGTGTCACCAGAACACTGCTGACAACGTACTCCAAACTTCCAGGTAACCCCACTCAGCAGTTTAATGTAGATGTTAAGTCATGCTTTGTATCATGAGACACATTAGAACAGCCTCCAAAGCATTTCAACTTCTGCTGTTTTCCAATGTGCTATTATCAGGATCTGAACTGAAACTTGTATTTGGTGTGCACCCTTAGTACCCAGTGCATAGTAACTGAGGCAGGCTCTACCTTCTCAAGACAGGGTCACAGTTGGCAAACCAGCTGAAGATGGTAAAATGCACAGTTAGCTACCAGGGCCATTGCTACTGATGTTTTGGTGACAGGGCAGCTGGATGCATTGCCAAGTGCAGTGTTGAGACACCCTATATACATTTAATACAGAATTGTATTACGGGCCCGGGCCCTGAGTCTTTAAACTGCCTAGCAATCCTTCTGATAAACAATGATGTTAACTGGGTGCCTGGAAATATGAAATGAAATTTTACCATTCCACAAACACTGAGGGCAACTACACACACACACACACACACACACACACACACACACCCCTTATCAAAGACTGCAGGGATAAATGCCTCTCCCTTTCCACTCAGAAATAAATGGGCTGTTTAAAATCAGCCACCTGGCAAACTTCCTGTCAAATAATATCTTTCAGGGGATTTGAAAGATTTGGACTCTGTAAGTAATTAGGGACTGGACACTGTGGGTAATTAGGAATCCACCACTTCTGTTGTTTTTTTATTAATGAAATAAAACCAGAGCCTTACTTTTGGAGACTACATTTGTCAGTCAAGCGTTAATAACTTTGCAGAAAGAAAAAAAACAACAACCCAAAATCTGAATTGTCTAAGATAGTAGCAAGTGATCAAGACAGGCACTAGCAGTGTCCTTAACCTCCACCCCAGATCACTGACTTGGCAGGCGTTGATGACTTGTGATCTAGTTGTACAAGGGGGGAAAATCCAACAATAATTTGCAAGAAATTGCCATTTCTGTGCCTTGCAAGTATCCCATACAAAATTTCAAAGTTAAATAATCCCTCCTTTAATGTGGTGGTCATCCTTTCTGCAAGCTGCAGACTAGAAGGATCAAAGTATCAACAAAATGAAAATGTAGCAACTTCTGTAAAATCATAGTACAGATGGATTGCTCTTATTTATTACTGAAGATAGTTAAATGTGAAGTTTAAAGATAAATTGTTTTTAAAGAGCACAGCACTGCTAAAGTAAATCTGCTATGGTGTAAATAAATATTTCTGTTTGGGGAACACATTCCTGGAACTAAGATTAAAAATAGAATGGAAATTATGGAGTAATGGACTGCCCTTATGAAGACTTAACACAAAATTAATTTCCTAGACAGGACTAATTTCTATATAATCTGTTGCATGTTCCTATGTTTACACTGTCACAAGTGATGGCTGTGGCATATGTCTGTTCTGCTGCAGGTAATGCAATGAGAAGAAGGCTCATTCTTCATGTACATACAACAAAACAAATATGTATTTGCTATATATGCAATTGGGTATGGAAGGCACATGCGTTCCTCTGAGAAGGGATATCCATCTACTAATATGGTCTAAAGTTCTTAAACTAAATGTATTTTCAGCAAATAATAGACAAATCATTTTCTCTCTCCCTCACTTGCCAGTACTTGCTCAACATCCCATGCAGAAATAAACATGGACAGGGGAGATGTCCCGTCCTTTCTGAGCAAAGTAGAGTTAGGGAAAGGACCATGGTACAGTGGCAAGGAGGATGAGTTATGGACATCAGTTCCTGGCATCTCCTCTTAAGGAATAATCAGGTAACAGATGATAGGAAAGGCCTGTTCCTGGGACTGGGTAGAAAATAATGGGCCTTATAGACAAACAAACTGACCCAGTATAAAACAGATTGAGTATTACAAAGCACTTCTTGCAAAATGAAATATGATAGACATGCACAGAATTACAACATACAAGTGGATAGAGGGTTCAGAAAATAATGGAAAGTTCAAACTGATGAAACAAATTACATCATACTGCAGAGAACACATATCATCTTTTTAATTAGTAATTTGCAACATATGGAATCGTAAGATGAACCTCCTCTAATTATCTCCCGTGCTGCTTCAAAGAAAACAGAAAATTTCTGTATATAGAAATGCCATACTGTGCATACTTCACATTTTTATGTCTTTGATCTTCTGCCAACATATAGATATGAATCCTAGACTCTATTGTAAATCCCTTTATACTTTAATGCCGGAAATGTCTTTCAGGCACTTGTTAGTGCAGTGATGATCCAAACATATTCCATAGCCAATTTCCAGTTGTTAACCTTCTCCTATCTTGAAACTGATTCTGTTTTCCCACTTCAGATAAGCCCAAACATTCACTCGCCTAACCATTCGAAAGCATGAAGTAGCTGCCTCAGGTACCAGATAGTAGGGGACAATGTTAAGGTGCTGAAAGACAGAGGTCTGGGAGTTGCATGGCATGTGCTGTACATCCTAACCTCTTTGCTGGCCTCAGGCATGATGGAGAATGCTGCCCCATTGGTCTTTGCTTCAGGCAACATAATAACTTGTTCTCTGCCAGTGGAAGAGTAGGTAGTGTGAGTAACTGTATTCTTTTAATGATATAACACATTGATTACAACACAAACTCTTGAAACACAAACACTGAAACTAGCAAAGGGAGGAATTCAGGAAATGGGTGGGACGAGGGTCCATAGCAGCATTCCCCAACTGAGTGCCCTCCAGATGTTTTGGACTCCAACTCCCATCAGCCCCATCCAGTATGGCATCTGGATCCAAGGGCAGACAATGGTTAACAACTTGGAACAGACACACAATTCAATCCTCTGATGCACACTCACCATTTGCAAGCAGAAGCATATTGCATTAGTTTTAACATAGTTCTTTTATGTTTGTGTATCATGATCCAGTGCAGGTCTATGCAGAAAGAATAGTGGTTACACACACACACACACACACACACACACACACTGCACAAACTTTGATTACTGGATTGTGTTAAGTATTGGCAACAGGGTAGTTCTAGTTCATAATGCTTACTGGGAAACAGCTCCTATTTCCTCAAGAGTTACAGCAAGGCCCCATTCACATGGATAGGTAAGTCTGGAGAGTCTGAGTAGACAATACTATTTTTTTAAAATCCACATTGCTTGCCAGCGCTAGCTGGAGCTGTTTCTGCTTTTTACATACCATCACATCTAGTTTTCATATGTGGGAGACCTTGAATCCAGTCTCAGCTCAGTGTATAGTTGTATAGTGGATACAGCACCAGGCAACTTTCATGTGACTGGTTTAACTCCTGGCAGTGCTGGTGAAAACCTCTGCAGCCTAACTAAAAAAAACAAAACCCACATCACTGCCACAGCTTCAAATGGTCTGTGAATGAGTCAAGCCCAAATTTGTCAATTTCATCATGAGGCTCCCAAGCACAGAAGTTCTGTCCAAGTGAACAACTCACAACTCCAAAGTTCTCTCTTTCTAAAGTTAGGGATGATATAGGTGGATCCTGTGTCTGGTAAAAGTAACAAGAGCAAAATGTTTTTATCAATTCCCCATAGACAATTATTGGGAGTTACTGAGCTAACATAAAATTGCAGCTGTTTTAAAAACACAATTAAATCAATCTTCTGTGAAATTTTCAAATATACATTAGCCTCTTCTCCACCCAACCTGTTTCTGTTATGTGAAAACTCTGTGCCTCTTTAAACATTTAGTTGTGTGTAGGAAACAGATTATCCTGTTTGCCTTTATTATGATACATGTCACTCTCTGATCCCTTTCATGATTTGTCAATTCTCTGGATTATTTAATAGCTCCACAGTGAAGTTTCAAGAGGTGACCTCAGGACTCTGCCATTATTTCCCCAACAGACAGAAAAGGACAGGGACCTTGGTGTGAGCCCTTGACCTTAGCTGACAGCCCAGCGGCGCCGACAACATGCCAGCAGGGGAGTGTTGGGGGCGGACATAAAAGACAGATGGCCCAATTCATCATACACTAGGAATAAATAAAAGAAGCTTCAAGCACTGCTAGTGCAGTGATGACTGCACAGTCCACAAATATGGAAGCCTGCCAAACAATTATAAACACAAAGGATAGAATGGCTGATGCAAAGTGAGCCTAAGAAAGAACAGGAGGTGGAAGAGTGTGATGTGCACCTTCCTAAAGAAGTACTTAAAAGAATGTGATTTACACTAGCACAACGTATGCAAGGAGGTCTATTTTTCTGTCCTGAAAAAAAATTAAACATCACAGTCAGAAGCTAACATTAACTGTCAGGATAAGGCTGCACACTTAACATGGGAGTAAGTCTCAGTGAACTGAATAAGACTTTTGAGTAGGCAGGCATAGGAGTTCACTATTGATGACTGAACTTTCGCATTTGTGTTAGCAAATGCACTTCAACATAGATGGTGTCCAGAGAGAAAATAAACTGAAAATACTTTACTGCAGTGTTTCCCAACCTTTTTCTGACCATGGCCCCCTTCCAACCTTGTTTCCTTCCTGTGCCCCCTTTTACAATAAGTAAAAACCAATGCAAATCAATACAAATCTGAGGTTCTGCCCCCTAACAAAAATCCTGGCTATGCCCATGTCCTACCGGTAGAAGCATAGCTATTTTAATGTTTTCTTTATAAATAGAACATGTTTTATTTACAATTTTTATAATTTATACAAAATATAATTACATAAAATGATAGGAAGCATAGAATCACGGAGCTGGAAGAGACCCCAAGGGTCATCTTTCTAGTGCAATCCCCTGCAATGTAGGAAACTTAGCTAAAACATCTATGACAGATGGCCATCCAACCTCTGCTTAGAAACCTCCAAGGAAGGAGAGTCCAGAACCTCCTGAGGGAGATCTGTCTTCCATGTATTATAAAAAGTAAACAACACTTATTTGACCCCACTTATTTGCTACCAGCATGAGTTTGACTAAACTGCGGGAGGCAGTGGAAGACAGAAGTGCCTAGTGTGCTCTGGTCCATGGGGTCGCAAAGAGTCGGACACGACTAAACGACAACAACAATTTGTCACAGAGGGGGAAACCTACAAAAGGTGCATAGGGAGTTCTATATATATGGGAGAATTTTAAAAAGTAAGTGGTCCTCACTGACCTGGTGCAAAAAGATCTTGTCATCCGGAGGAGTCCTAGCTGCCTAGATGAAACACTATAGCCCCACACATCCTTACCTGGGAGTAAGGCCCACTGAATGCAGTGAGGCTTTCTTCTGAGTAGACACTTAGTTATTTACTAGATGCAAGTCAGCAACACCAGAAGACCCCGCTCGGCTAGATTTCATCCCACACCTTGCAGAACCGGGCTGCCGCTGCTGACAGGCTCTGCATCCCTTGGCAACATCTAAAGGCACCAGTCCGCTAGGAGCTGGTGTGGATTGCACCCTGTGCCTTGCAGAGTTAGCCCAGGCTGCCACTGGGCCCAACACCGGTGGCAGCAACAAGCAGCTCTGGCTCACCCAGCCCTACCCATTGCCACCCCACCACTGCACATACCTGACAAGCGGGTTCTGGCCTGCGGGCTCTACTGGCCAAAATGGGGGCCATAGCAATTGCCCTCTCCCACCAGAAACAAAGACTGCTCCCAAAAAATGTGTATGGCAAAAAGGAGCACTAGGCCCTGGTGGCCTGCCCCTTGTGATTGGCCAAGCGGATAGCCAGTTAATCAGGATTTAAAAACAAACAACAAACATTCTCACTTCCTTCTGTGGCCCTCTAGCCTTGTGCTGTGGCCCCCGTTTACATGATTTTCACCTGTAGTCCCCTTAGGGGTATCATGGGGTCCCCCATATGCCTCCCGATTGGGAAACAATGCTTTACTGGGTATATTGAAAAAGAACACTGTATAACTTGAAGAGCAATAAACAGAGGGCTTTTGTCTTTTTATGTTAGGCCTTGTTCACATCCAGAAGACATTCAACAGCTAAACTTACGAGGCTGAAACTTCCACAGAACTGCACAGTCATTCAGAGCACGAATTAGCTCAGTAAGGGTCATGCCATTCTGACTCATTGTTGCTAGGCAATACCTTCAACTTCACCCACCCCGGGTGGCTAACTATGAACAGAATTAACCCTTTAGTTACTAAGTGAATGATCCCTGCTGTTGTACTTCCAGCTACAGTGATACCTCGGGTTACATACGCTTCAGGTTACATATGCTTCAGGTTACAGACTCCGCTAACCCAGAAATAGTACCTTGGGTTAAGAACTTTGCTTCAGGATGAGAACAGAAATTGCACAGCGGCGGTGCGGCAGCAGTGGGAGGCCCCATTAGCTAAAGCGGTGCTTCAGGTTAAGAACGGACCTCCGGAACTAATTAAGTTCTTAACCCGAGGTAGCACTGTATTTGTATCCTCCCTTTTTTTCAAGAGCTCAGGGCGGCATACATTGGAATGTCTTATTTTATCATCTCAACAATCCTGTGAAGTAGGGTAAGCTGAGAGTGCATGACTGGCCACAGTTGCACAGTGAGCTGCATGACTGAACATAGATATTGAACTTACGGCTGGTCCAAGTATTACAGTACACTCAGTGTGGGCAGACTTCCATCTTGCATAATCTAATTTAATTTCTACTAGCCCTCAAGGTCCAGTAATGGAAGCTAAGGGCAAAGAGATACACAAAAGACATGAACTCTTGAGCACTCGCACAGCCCCAGAACTGTTTTATTATCTCAAC
The DNA here is from genome assembly GCF_964106915.1 of Podarcis gaigeae. Classification (NCBI taxonomy): domain Eukaryota; kingdom Metazoa; phylum Chordata; class Lepidosauria; order Squamata; family Lacertidae; genus Podarcis; species Podarcis gaigeae. The sequence goes on along the minus strand of NC_139681.1, from coordinate 53,446,116 downwards.
TGAGCTCAGTTTTTTTACACAAAAATCTGCTCCTGTTTCCTTCCAAAAGCTTTCTTTGCACAGCAGCCTAATTCAGACATTTTGTTGTTGCTCTTGTGAAATAAATGGGAATCTGAAACTGTTGTTTATGTATTGCAAACCAGTGTTCTACCAGTAGATCCCAGTCTCTTACATAAATGTTACAAAATTTCCTTTACAGAATCATTCAAAACTAAATCAGGGGCCACATGCAAATAATAATATGTCTGATGGATAAAATGTCAACACGTAAAGCTTTCCCCATAATTGTATTCCCATGCTAGAAAAAGGCTTACCCTGTTTAATTTGTGCTAGCCACACAGCTGGCACAAGGCAACATTCTTTTTATTCCAGGACCGAGACTTCTTGCTGCGAGCTCTTCCTGTTGGAAGAGAATAAAACTCTTCAGAAGGGAAATTACAAGAAATGCCTCACATGCCTTCCTCCGATTGCTTAACAACAGTGCTGCATTATTAACAACAGCAGCACTTCCATATCTACCCTAATGAGCCTCAGAACATTGGCTCCATGTTTTGCTTTCTAACTTTCTTTATATATGTCCAAAATGACTTTTGTTTCCTTTTTAATGGGGGTAGCAGGGTTGGATGAACATGAAGATGAACTAGAAAATATTCAGAGTTCGACCCCCAAATGAACTTATTTCACCTTTCATTCATCTGGCACTTATGGGAACTCAGGTGCAGTTCAGAGAGTTCTGAACTAGTTCAGTGAACTTCATTCAATTGAACTAGTTCATTCTAAGAACTGAAAGTCCCTATCCATGCACTACAGATGCTGATTTAATAAATGTCTATACTGCCCTTCATCTGAGGATCACAGGGCAGTTTACAATATAAAAACACAAAAACACATAATATAGTAACAAACAAAAACAATACCCACCCACGCTGCCTGTTTGCTGTACAGGATGATAATAGCCTGGTCTTTTTCACATATGGAAAGACATGATAGTAGTAAAGAATACATGCAAGATAATGTACATCAAATACACATGCAATACAGACTCTATGATGAGAGCTTGCACTTCATGCAACACTACAGTCCTAACTCCATTTACCTGGGAGTAAGCCCCATGTAATTCACTAAGACTTACTTCTGAGTCTGTGAATCTACATAATTATGATCTGTGCCTGTCTGCGCAGGCATGCAATTAGGATTGGACAAATCAGCCTATCAGGATGTGTTTTTTATGTATAAATGAGCAATCATTATTTATTACCAGTTGGTAGTATTTTCCCCACACTGTCTAAATAACTTAATCAAACATACTTATTCAAAAGTAGCAATTGCTATAGAAACTTCACCTTCAGGCACAAACAGAAATTCTGTTTCTGATGTTTCCCTTTTTATAAGCTAACGAAAAAGCCAGACATTAAATGTGGCTTCCTTTTTGCAGACATATTTGTTGCTGCTGTTAGCACTACCACAGACTCATGGGCCTTCACAATTTGTTTTTACTATAATTCTTTTACTCTAACATGTGCTCTGTAACACCTGTGTTTCTGTGGTTTTACCATTCAGCTAGTAGATGTTTGAAAGCTATTTGGAAAGCAGACAGAGATGAAGTATGTCTCTAATGAAGTAGTAACTCAATGGGTAGTGTATTTCTGGAGGATTATCTGAGGCCTCAGACACGTTGTAAGACATGAGGCTGAAGGCCAAGTACTTTCAACCCCCTGCAAATGCAATAATCCACCAGAAATGCTTTGACTGGTTTGTACCATCTTATTGAAGGCTCTGAAGCAACAATAATTTAAGAGAGTGATGGGTTAAAACAAGTGTGCTGCCTCACTTAATGGGGATTATCAGTATTCAGTTAGGAAGTGTGACTTGCTCTTACAACTATAAAATAGATTTCATTTCTTAAATCAACTTTAAAAAAAAAAGTCACATGAGACTTTCCGGACAGCAAATTGCAATAAAACTTTTACAAGCCAAGCAATCCACAAATCATTTTGACTGATGCGTCCATGACAGAGCTGTATTTGTTGGCAAGCATTTTCGCCTTTCATCCCTTCTAAGGAAGTGCCTTAATTAAGTCTCTGCAGTTGCTTTGGCAGCCACACCCTATGTAAAAATATTCACAAGGCTGTGCTGTGTGTATTAGTTAACATCTTGGTGATGTCTTCGAATACCACAGGATGGTTAGTTTCAAAATCACTGCTTGCTGACTTCCCCAAATACAGCATTCTAGTTTTATGACTAACACTGTTTGCATATCAGAAAACATGCCAAAATTATTCTAAGTGTCTTCACATGAAACCAATACCCACTCTGTTTGGAAACCATATCTAAGCTATACATATAGAGTTGGAGACAGACTAAGTGTGCAAGTCTGTTAATCTGTACTCAGAAGTAAGCATCGTTGAGTTCAATGGGACTTATTCCCAGATGTGTATAGGTTTTCAAGCTAAATTTATTGAATTTAGCTCTCATAGAAATCCATGGAATTTAGGTAATGACTAACTCATCCCATTGATTTCAATAGGATCTAAGTTCAATTTTCTTAGATCAAGTCCGTAATGTGTGTTAATGGATGTTCCCCTGGAGTTTAAAATGAATAATAGCAGTTATAAATGCTGAGCTCCATCTTCAATTAATCTGGATATGGCAACAGCTTCACCTTTACTCAAAAAGAAACGTCTGACATCTTCTGAACTGATTTAGAACACTAAGCCCCAAACATCTCAATAATGAGATTTTATGCTTAAAATAAGATGACTGTTATCACTAGCAGAGTCTGATAATAATGCATGTGACGGGAGTCAACTGCTTTTAGTTTTGTAAAACTAGCATGCAAACTTTCTTCCATACCATTGTTTCATATGAAAATGAAACGTCAAAGTATCTTTCATTTACTTTTGATCTTCTCTAGAATCATGCTTTGGTACTATAAGCTTCCCTGTATGATTGTGTGTGCATATACGTACACACACACACACACACACACACTTTGTGCTGCTTGGTCTATTAGGTGTGTGGGCGGGACTACAAACAGCAACACACAACATTGGAAAGATTGTTGTCTGCATTAACCTTTTCAGAAGGGGTTTATCCCTGTGCACTGGGAATTATGACATGAAATACTCCACTGTTGAAATTCGGTGTGAGGATTATCATCAGACTCATGTTTTGTTAACCTACAGCAGTTCCAGGCTCCTGTTGGCACACTAATAGTCAGGCTCTTGTTGCAAAGTTTTTGAAGCATTAGCGCTTAGTACTAGGGAATGAAAATAAGAAACATTTCAACATCATGGCCATGCGGTGTGCTAATGACTGCTCGGTGATACCTTTTGTGTGTTTATGTCTTCAAATCCATATATGGTTCTTACAAAAATGAAAGCAGATGGATCTGCAGCAGCATAAGTATCCAAAGCCTAGCTCAGAAGCAAATGCGCATGGACCTCAAGGAAGGTTAGATTCACTGGTGAACTTTGCGGCTAGATTTTCAAATAACTAGATTTTCCTGTGGTAAAATATTTCCAATGCATCTTCCCAAGTGGCGTATGAAGGAGGGTGCAGTGGGTGCGGACCGCCTGGGTATCATCCCTGAAGGGGATGACAAAATGGCTACGGGCTATGTGACACGGTGGCTCGGGCACCTGCAGGCGCCACGCTGCCCAAAATGGCAGCATGGGGCTTGCATCCATCCGCTGCCTCTCCCTCAGCCACCCTACAGCTGGGGGGGCAGTGGCGAGGCTCGATGCAGTGCGCCCTGCCCCAGTTTGCCCCACCCAGTGGGTGGCTTACCTTGCGCATGTGATGCTCCAGGGGCCTGAGCTATGCCACTGCATGGGGGGGGGGGAATGAGCTACAGATTGCAAACAACAGGAGCAAAGCAGAGCAAACAGGTCTGCAATCAACTACCCCTCTCAGAAGGCTTCAGCTGGGCAATTTGGAATGGGCAGCAAGCAGAGGGGTGCTGTGGGTGCCGTGGTCTTGGGCCCAATTTTGAGAGGGGGTGCAAATAGGCGCTCCCACAGCAGGCTCCTTCATTGGAGCCTGACTCTGCGCCAGCAGTTGCTAGAGATCTGTGGATTGCAGATTTAGCATCCAGCGCCGAGGGCCTTCTGGGGGTTCCCTCATTGCGAGAAGTGAGGTTACAGGGAACCAGACAGAGGGCCTTCTTGGTAGTGGTGCCCACCCTGTGGAACACCCTCCCTTCAGATGTGAAGGAAATAAGCAGTTATCCTATCTTTAAAAGACATCTGAAGGCAGCCCTGTTCAGGGAAGTTTTTAATACTTAACACTGTACTGTTTTTAACACTTGATTGGGAACCGCCCAGAGTGGCTGGGGAAGCTCAGCCAGATGAGCGGGGTGTAAATACATCATCATCATCATCATCATTATTATTATTATACAGTGGTACCTCTGGTTACGTACTTAATTCGTTCCGGAGGTCCGTACTTAACCTGAAACTGTTCTTAACCTGAAGCACCACTTTACCGAATGGGGCCTCCTGCTGCTGTTGCGCTGCCGGAGCACGATTTCTGTTCTCATCCTGAAGCAAAGTTCTTTTTTTTATATATATAAATTTTATTTTCATTCAGTTATACATTTTAAACCGAATACAACAAATTATACCTGTTTTGAACTTCCTTCAGCGCCTCTGACAATCATCCACATTTATACCTTTGATACGCATTCCCTTTTTTCATATTGCCATTATTCCTCCTTACTCCCATTATTTTTAATAAACAATACTTATTTGTTTTTTTACAGTGCCTCTTGAAATCCCACTAACGTTGTGTTTATACCACATATGTTTTTCAGATAATCCACCAATTTTTCCCAGTCCTCGGTGAACTTTTGGTCTTTGGTAAATCTGATTTTCCCAGTTAATTTGTCCAGTTCCGCATAGTCTATCAATTTTAATCTCCATTCTTCTGTCGTCGGTGTCTCCTCTTGTTTCCACTTCTGGGCCAACAGGATTCTGGCTGCCGTTACACTGAAGCAAAGTTCTTAACCCAAGGTACTATTTCTGGGTTAGCAGAGTCTGAAACCTGAAGCATATGTAACCTGAAGCATATGTAACCCGAGGTACCACTGTATATATAATGCAGAAAAACCTTGGCCTCATATGTTTATTTATTCATTTTATATAGGCACTCGTCTATAGCACGGATGGGTTTCAAACATAACAGTACTAAAAATGCCAAATAATAAGTAGCAATAAAATATACATATTTCAGCTGTTTCTGGGCACAATTCAAAGTGCTGTAGGTCCAAGCTATCTGAAACACCATATTCCTGCATATGAGAACCTGCCCAGGTTTTGAGATCTTCAGGGATGCCCTCTCAGTCCTACTACCCTCACAGGCCTGCTTGGTGCGGACATGGGATAGGGTCTTCTCAGTGGCTGCTCCCAAACTCTGGAACTGCCTCTTTGGAGAAGCTAGACTGGCTCCCTCCTAGTTGTCCTTCAACTGGCAGATGAAGACTTTCTTTTCCAAAAGGCCTTTGGGAACTGACTGCTATAGTGAAAGGACTGGTGCTGTGCTGTTTTTATGTAATTATTCGTATTTTTAAAACATTAAAATACAATGTTTAATTGTATTTTAATGATTGATTTTTCTATACAGTGGTACCTCGGGATGTGAACGGGACATCATTTTGAGCATCTGCGCATGCGCGAGTGGCGAAACCCGGAAGTAACATGCTCCTTTACTTCCGGGTTGCTGCGGAGCGCAACTCAAACGCACTCAACCCGAAGCACATTTAACTCGAGGTATGACTGTATTTTTAGTGGGTTTTATCTGTAAACTGCTTTGAATTTTGTCAGGAAAAAAGGTGAAGTATAAATAACTGTATAACAACAACAACAACAACAAAAATAAAATAAAACAATTTCTTTCCCAGATGTTTCTGGCTGGAGTTAGGCATTGGTTACATGTTTCCAGTTCAGTAGCCCATGGAATGATAAAGGACAATGCATTTGCATCTGAAGAGGTGACCAGTCTGCGTTCTAGACTGGGATTACCTCACCAAAACAATGTTTAAAAGGTGGTTTAAAGTAAGTTAGCTCCAGAGTGTGGGCAGAGTGCAAATCCCAAGCTTGTAAGCAACAATGAGAAACTTTCTTCCAGTTATATCTGGGGTGACCCCTTCATACTTTACTTGTGAGTTTTGGGAGACAACTGTTGACCACGAGGGAAGGAGGATTCTGGACTAGCACTAAAATGAAGCCAATGAGGTTGAACCTAAGGTAAGTGTGCATAGGACTGCAGCCTTTATTTTAAGTGCGATCTAAAAGGGCTCTTCCTCTGTTCTTATTCCCTTAAAAATAGAGGACATACCCAAGCTAAAACAGAGGTAAATATGTTCCAATATGCTTCTTCTACTTAAATATTTAGACCTTTATGGTGGCAGTGCAAGATTTAGGAAAGATATACCACAGCATCCATGAGTCTTGCGCTGAACCTGCTGGTTATTTTGCAATCAAATACTCTACTGTCACTTATACATGCAAAAAAGCTGACTTACCAGACGGTCCGAGCTATGGCAACTTATTTCTTTATTGACAATATGCATATTTTACTATTACACTTTGGTGAAGGCTGCCACTGATGTGCAATCTTTATAACTACAACTAATCTAGAATGTAGCAGCTAGACTGGTGACTGGGATTGGCCACCGAGACCACATAACACCGGTCTTGAAAGACCTACACTGGCTCCCAGTATGTTTCTGAACACAATTCAAAGTGTTGGTGCTGACCTTTAAAACCCTAAATGGCCTCAGTCCAGTATATCTGAAGGAGCGTCTCCACCCCCATCGTTCTACCCAGACACTGAGGTCCAGCGCCGAGGGCCTTCTGGCGGTTCCCTCACTGTGAGAAGCCAAGTTACAGGGAAGCAGGCAGAGAGCCTTCTCAGTAGTGGCACCTGCTCTGTGGAATGCCCTCCCACCAGATGTCAAAGAGAACAACAACTACCAGACTTTTAGAAGACACCTGAAGGCAGCCCTGTTTAGGGAAGCTTTTAATGTTTGATGCATTACTGTATTTTAATATTTTGTTGGAAGCCCCCCAGAGTGGCTGGAGAAGCCCAGCCAGATGGGCGGGGTATAAATAATAAATTATTATTATTATTATTATTATTATTATTATTATTATTATTATCAGTTGTTGCTGTTTTAATTGTAATTTTGCATCCACGAGCTGCAGAATTTGAAAACGACATTTTTGTTTTGATATGCAGTGCTTGTTATTTCAAGTGACTTACACAAATCCGCATGCACCATAATTAAAATTCTGTCCTAATCATCAAAGGAAAGTGAAGGCCAAGGCAATGCATGTCATGCATATCTTGTTTCTCCACTGATCATCCGGTAAAAATAAATCACAACGGATGCCACATAACCTCTCCTTTCATTGTTTAAACAGCTAGAAAGGCTAATGTGCAAAACCCATTCTAGGAATCCCGTATGAGTATGAAAATATGCTGTACAATAACTATTAAACATTTCTATAATAACTCCAATACTTTTTAGTATTATAAATAATGTTACAGCCTAGTTAGTACAAGAGTGTTTCTACCTTCCTCGTCTTTGCTGCTGAAGGGGCTTAGGGTACAGCAGATGTGCATGTCCAATGCCCTCTGCCAGGAGGGGGGCTTTAATGTTGTGGAGGCTCCTTCTGCGATCACATAAATTGCAGTCGATAGGACTGCTGGTGGTAGCAAACAAAGAGACTCAAGGCAGATTGTTATGAACTGGGAGTGGAGCAGAGCCAGCCATGCATCTGCTGGTTCCAAAGCTGATCTGTTCCCTAGAGCAAAAGATTATCTCCTCATTCCCTCACAAAAGTCTGCTTTGAATTGATCTGCCCTGTACAGTACTTTCCCCACTTCCTCTGTTGTGTCCCCGTGTCAATTTTTAGATTGTGGATTTCTCAGGGCTAGGCCCTCTTGAACCATGAATGGCACCATGCACATTGATGCTGCTATATGAGTAGTAAATAAAAACATGGCTATCTTACAGCACAAAGAGAAATGAAACTAGTTTATATCTCAGAGTGCTACTGTATAATGGTAGTGTATAAATGCTGTTAGTGTTTTTAGAAGGTGAAACTGGGATGCGGGTGGCGCTGTGGTCTAAACCACAGAGCCTAAGGCTTGCCGATCAGAAGGTCCGTGGTTCGAATCCACATGACAGGGTGAGCTCCCATTGTTTGGTCCCAGCTCCTGCCCACCTAGCAGTTTGAAAGCACTTGAAAAGATTATATCATCCCAATCAAAGTTACAACAGTGACAATTCAAAATTGATTGAAACCCTAAAATTGTAGTTATGTGTCATCAAGACTCAAGCAGGTGAAGATTTACAGTGGAGTAAAATGGTATTTTACAGAGACAAGACCATCACACAAACTTCCACAGATTCCACATTTGTCCAGGTTATCATGTGATAGGGGAAACTTTCCAACAGAGAGGCTTAGTCAGCTGATGAAAGCCACACACTGTAACTGATTCAAGAAAGCATTTGCTAAAGTAATATTGTCTTTTGCATGTATAGTGAAGGGATATTACTGCCTTACCCACCACCTAAAGCTGGTGACAGCATAATCCTTGATCTACATTCTGAAAGTTTAGAAAAGACTGCAGTGTGAAACTTACCATACCTTTGATGTTTACACATGCTCTTGGATCCCAAAATACTGCCCCATGTAATGAGTGACTATTTTCTGTTCCCTTCTTAATTCTGAAACAGCAACTGTTCACCACTAAAGCTAAAAGAAAAGAAACTGAGCAAAACATAATATGCTCCTAATTCACAATTATTATTTTAAAATTATTTTTATTGGATTTTACTGCGCCAAACAGGATTTGTGGGGCCAAACAGGAATGTTATAGCAGAACAAGCAACATTCAGATCAGTGTGCTAGTTGCTCACCCAAGCCCACGTCTATAAGCAGAACTTGTAGTCAATGAAGTTTACTCAGAGTAGGCCCACTGAAATTAATGAACATGACTAAGTTAGGTCCATTGATTTAAATGGGCCTATTCTGTGTAAAACTTAGTTAAATACCACCCAGAAATATTTGCATTTTTCATCTGGACGTGCTCACTCAAGAAGTTTCAGCCACAGAGACAGGAGGGAGGAGCAAAGCCCTATAATAATCAGGGCCATTAATCCCAGGAACAGTTGGAGTCAGTGCTGCTTGTAACACTTGCATGCTCAAAATATAAGTAAATTAAAAAGTGATTAAATATCTATTCACAAGTATCTCATAATTTTCTTTGTGAATTGTTGCATCTGGAGGGCAAGAAACTACCGTAATTTTGGAAAGGAGGATGAACTACCCTCATTTACAGTAAGTTACAAAATACAGCAACAACTACCTTTCACTGAAAGGGGGCAAGAATGGTTAAACCTCCTAACTATTTTGTCTATTGAGTGTGAACTTGCAAGAAATCAATTTTGGGGAGATGATGTTTTTGTAATTAAAAATAAACTTTAAAATGAATTGATCTGTTTATGGAATGTTTGGTGTTGTGTTAGTAAACTAGAATAAAAAAAATAAAAACAGTGAAAGGATATTAATTTTATGAATACCAGTCAAAAAGTTACTAAATAGCAGAATGTTTCTTCAAGCCAGTTGTTATGTTAAACAAAAGTAGCAGACAGGATGTGTGTGTTTGCGGGGCATGGTAGAAAAATCCCAGTGTGGATCAGAGTGTAATTTCAAACATATGGCAAATGCAATTTCAGAATTAGAATGTAAACTTTTATTGCATGAGTTGTGATATTGTATTAATAGCATGGGACTGTGGTATGTGTGATGGAGGGAGCCTGTCTTGGATGGTTGTACTGGGCCCTTAAATTTAGAGCATTAAATAGCAGTTTAACTAATAAACAAACTGACACGCAAGTTCTGTTATAGTATAAGCTGATTATTCAGGAAGCATAACCTGAATAGTTTGAAACTTTTAAAATTAATTGGAAAATTGCCTAAAAATACCACTGAAGAAAAACATTGAATTAAAGTAATTCTTTAGAAGAGCTAGTGGCAAAGGTTTTGTGAACGACTATATTTTGCTGTTCTTTTCTTCCATTGTTTTTGCATGTGGCAAAATCATTTTCACTTCAGCCAAGTGGATGTAAACTGTGTGTAATTGGAATTTTCCACTTATTCAGAGTGGTTATTGTATTTTTACAGCCGCTGTACACACTTCTTGTACAGGTGTGAATGTCTATAGGAGACAGGGCAGTTGGAAATAGGCAGGGCATATTTCACAAAAGAGTAGACATTTTAAAATCTGAGAATAAACTGAAGTCTAAAATACATTTTGGCTTACTATGACACAAGACAATCATATAGGATTGGGTTGTGCAGCCATGGTTCTTTGTTGCTCCGACTCTTCCAGGCTCTTGTTTAGATCCTATCAACCTCCCATTTTTCATAGCTTGCAACACGGCTGGCATTTAAGGAATCAAAAGCATTTGAATAATTCAGACCTTTCCTTTTCATCTCAAAGCCCAATATGGATTGCCAGGTTCAAAAGCAAAAATTAAGAAATGATTTCACCTGCTTAAAAACATGGTAGGAGAAGGGGGGCAAATCTACAGCACACTTGAACTGGACATTTTCCGTTTTCTGAAACCCTTGGAATGATAGGTTTTCTATAGGGTGCTGTATGGGAGGAGCCTATGGTTCTCTAACTATATGGTTTTCAGAGGGCAAAGTGTGGGAGCACAAAGTTGGACATTGTATATGTGTATGCGTAACCTTGCACCATTTTTTATATATAGAAGATCCCAAGTTTTCCTAAATGATTTCCAGTGCAGGTAATTTACCTCTTGTTCCTTCAGAAACAGGGGAAAATATCCTAAGGCTGGCAAAACATACAAGAAAAAAGAGCAATTGATTTGAAACTTTAGAACCAGGAATAGTCTGGGACAGGACACTGTTTTGCTACCTTGTTTTTGCTCCTTAACCTTGAAATTGTTACAGTTACAGATAGGTAGCCGTGTTGGTCTGCCATAGTCAAAACAAAAAAAATTCCTTCCAGTAGCACCTTAAAGACCAACTAAGTCAGTTCTTGGTATGAGCTTTCGTGTGCATGCACACGAAAGCTCATACCAAGAACTGACTTAGTTGGTCTTTAAGGTGCTACTGGAAGGAATTTTTTTTGTCTTGAAATTGTTACATTTTCATAAAGCCTTTGTCTTTTAATTATCTATGGCCTTTTTGTGTGGATAGGATATTTAAACTAGTTTTTAAAAAGTAAAATTGTCTTCTAGATTGTTTAGATTGTTGGTTTTTTACTGCTGGTTTTAATGTATGTTTGTGTATGCTTGCTTGTTTTGCTTAAAAGTCACTATGAATTGCCATGGCAAAAAAAGCAACAAATAAAAAAAAATACCATGAAATTACAGACACTTTTGAGACTTTCTAATCCTATCTCTAACAGATAATTCTCAGAAGTCTCACCAAACTAAAATTCCCAATATTTTTAATGGAAAGCCATAGCACTACAATTAGTAGAAGCCAATATTTATAAGTCTGTAGTATATATGTGGTCTTGATGAGAAGGAAGCATAGTTTCATGGAATGGGCCAAAAGTATAAAGAAAACTTGTAAAGCAAAATGGAAGTTGATGAAAGGGAACGCTACATACCTGAGTTTGGAACTGTAAAAACATTTATGAGTTCAAGAGGAGACGAAAAGCACAAGCAGATGTAAAAGTGATGAAAGAGGTGTAAATCCTTACTGTAGTAGTAAGGCTAGTGAAATTAGAAGATGGAAAAGTGCACCTGCAGTAAATACAATAGTAAATCAGGCATAGTTTGGGATTACACATTGCAGTCTGACTACTCTCATTTTATTGTTGTGAAATTGTTCTTCCTAGTTTCCCACCCTCTATTCATTTTGTGTAACAGACACTAAATCACCACTTAGCCTGAATATGAAAAAAAACTATAATTTAAAAACAATCCCCTGCCAACTGAACTGCTTTTTTTGTTTAATGCCACCTAAATAGTCTTCACATAAATATTTTCCCGTAGTGTTTAGTTTTAACTACTGAATATGACTGACGTTTTAAAGGTCCTTTATCTTGTTTCACTTTCAGATATATTATTCCTTGATATAAAATGGTGTCCCATATACATTTTACCCTCCTGTCTTCCATTTGCATAGATACCGGGGTTTAAATTGGTAATATTGTTACAAAATTAAACTCCATTATTGTAGGTGTTATTTTCCTTTCTTCTCTACCAAGAAACTTGTGTAGAAAACATTGCCTGTTCAGAAAATTACAGACATATGTATGCACACAGAAAAAGCGCAAGCTTAAGGCACAATGTGAACAAATCAAAGATTAACCTTCTGTATGGCCAACTTAATTTTTCAAATCTTTATGCTTTATGAAAAATCAATTAGCTTCAGAGGCTGAAGCAGGTAGGCAGCTGCTGAGCCTCAAGAGAGCTGCCTCATATGGGTCACGCCGATCTGACTAGCTGCCACTGAGGAAAAACAGACACTGCTGTTGAGAGGGTCCCACAGGAGACTTAGTTCTACTTGGGTGATCCTCTCTCTGTGCTAAAACGGTACACCCTGCAGCAGCCCCTCCTTCCATCCCATCCCAAGCAAGTAACTGAGCGACAGTACAAGAGAACAGCCACCTCCACTTGCTTGCCTGCCCTTTCCTACTGCATTGGCACTGGGGATTGGGCCCAGCACTGCCACTCAGATCGTTAAATGAGCAGATGAGTGATGATGGCAAGGGGCAACCACCACTTCCGCAGTGTGGAAGCTCAGATGCCACACTCTCCACAGACTCACATTCCCTCTGGGTAATGCAGCGAGCCCTGTACAGAGATAATGACCACAGGTGGTAGCAACTGCCATGGCAAGCAGCAGATGCTGCCTCCTTCCATACTTTATCCCTCTGGGTGGCACAGTAGGTATTCTGGGTCCAACTGCACCCACTGCACCACCCAGAAAGAATGAAAGCAGCAATAGCTGCTCCTTGCAGGTGCCTGCTTAGGTGAGCAAGCAGTGGAAGCTGCAACCAGCTGCTGCCTCCTGCTTCTTGCTACTCTGAATCACTCTCTGAGTGGTGGTGATGGGCCTCCTAGGGGAGTGAGGCAGGGAAGCAAAGGAGGATAAGACCTGTCAATGCCATGTTGCTGAGGAAATTCCAGAGAAATGACCTGTGCCTACCGTGTGACAGTCAAATACACTTTGTGGCATGACTATTAGCTGGGAATTTTCTCAGTGCATCTGTAAGAAATGCATGGATGTGCAATCATCCAATATGGCAATCTACTTGCAGGTTTCACAGTTAACCATTGTATGTGGAAGGGATGTTTTTTTGTCTAAGGGTCCTTCCAGATTGAATCCTATGTGAAAATAGTGACAATCACATATTGGCAAATTCAGGTTGCGCAATGGAAGCTGACCTGGAGCTCTTGCTCAACAAACCTGCTTCTTCAGAAAAACATAAATCTTTTGCAATAAGGAAAATGACAGGGAAATGCACTCTATTGACTTTTCCCAGCAACGGTTGCTTCAAAAGTTTACTGAGCATTTGTCTTGATTTGTTCACACTAAGTTTGTGAGGAGCTCATATGCTGCTTATTGAACACTCAATGGAGATGTCAAGCAATTGTTTCCCCTTTCCTTGGGGTAAATAACCATGGGATGGGAAAGGGGAGCAGATTTGTTGTGCAAGAACAGCACAGAAACTTTATTTGTGCAACCTGAATTTGTTGGTATTTGATTGAATTCCACCCTAAAACAAGGACAATACGAGGAAAGGGGAAAATACACTGGAAAGAGTAGGGGAAGGAATGGCTTGAGGCAAGGCCCTCAAGCTCCCAGGGAACTGATCGGAATGAGCAATCAGCAAAAAGGTCGTCTGGAAACATAACGGGGCGAAAAGTCTCCTCAACCACTTTGGCTGCAATGTGGGTTTTTAGGGTTCCTGTGAAGGGCTGAAACACACGCTGTCTTGAGGAGGCGAAACAACGCTGCTTGAGGCGCGAGGAAAAGGCCACCTTATTCCCACAGGCGAATAGAAGCGCGCAGGCGGCTACGCGAGCGAACCTCTCGCAAAGGACAGGAGGGCGACGCGAGTGGGCCAGGCGCCACGTGCGCGCGAGAGAGGCTGCGCGCGCCAAAAAAACCCTCTGGCGGGTGCAGGCGCGAGGCGCGGAATGGCGCCAAAACGTCCTGAGGGGAGAAGGAAAACAACACGCCGCTGCGCCCCCCGAAGGCCGCGCAGGGGGGGACCGAGACGCTGTTGGCGGACCCGGGGGATTTCTCGGTCCGCGCGTCCCAGGAGGAAATGATGGAAGCCTCCCCTGTCCGTTATGGGAGACTTCTTACGACTATCCTAGGTCCTGGGCGCCCCGTCGCCTCACTGCAGCGCCCCTTCCCCGTCAGCAAAATCCCCGCCATGGCCAGAAGCCTCCGTCCTGGCGTAGGAGGGGGCCCCTCCTCCCTCCATTGGCTCCGCTGCACCAGGCATCGCCATAAATGCCTCTCCGCAGCCTCCCGCTGCCCCCTCAGCGCAGACACCTTCCAGAAGGGCGAGCGGCCGCGAGGGGCACTTGCCGCCACCGCCGCCGCCGCCTGCGTCGAGTTCCTGCTGCACACGCTGCCCGGCCAGGGTCGGGTGTCTGGCGCTCTCCCCGCGGCTTCCCAGGGAGGCTCGGGTGGTGCTGGCTGACCCGCCGCCAGCTGCCTGAATGGTCCCCGCGGCTGCCATGAACCAGGCCCCGGACCCCAATGGCCCCGAGCAGCCTGAGAGCAGAGATGCCCGCGCCTCGGCTCCTCTCCAAGCCGGAGCCGGAGGCGGCGGCGGCGGCCCCTCCAGGGGGATGCAGCCGCCGCCGCCGCCGAACCTGCCCCAACTCATCCAGAAGTAAGAGCCGCGCCGGGACGTTGCTTGGGGCAAGGAGGGCGGAGGGCGGCGGGGGGGGGGGGAGAGAGAGACGGCGAAGAGGGGGGTCTCCGGGCTTCCCTTTCGGCTCGGTGGCGCTTTCTCTCCTCCCTCTTCAGCGCAGGGCCAGCGAGGTTTGTTTGCATATAGGCTTCCCTCAGGGATTGTTTAATAACTTCAGCGGTCTTTCCCCCTCCTTTCCCTGGAGTATCTCCGCGTGGGGCACATACAAAAAAAGGGACCCCCATTTTATTCTCCAGGGATTTTTTTAAAAAAATCTTTCTGACCTTCCGCAGCAGCCGTGAGATTTTCTTTGATATATAAAATCCTATGGATGTGGCTCAATTTTATTTCTCCGCTTTGGTCGCCCGCTGCATTTTATTTTAGGGAGAAAGTCTCGCTCATCCTATGTTTACAAGCATGAGGGTGTTTCTTCTACACTCTTCTTGTTCACATATTAATGTTGCAGCTTTCGCGTTTCTTGCCCACTTTTTAAATGCTCCTCTTGTTAAGGCCTCGATGGGAATTAGATGTGCGGGAATGGAAATCCAGGACAAGTTGCTGCTGTATGTAAAGAGCAGCAACCCCAGTGGGTGAAATGGGCTTGCTTTTTACAATCGTACTGGTCGTAAAAACACTGATAAGAAAGTTTGCATAATTACAGCAGACTGATCTATTTCAATTTCCACATATATCCATTGAGGAAAGGAGGAAAATTGGTATGTTAATCTGCCCATGGGCTCTATGTATTTTCTTCTTAATTAAATGAAACGCCTGAAGATTAGCTGAAATTGAAATAACACTGTGTAACAGATGCCATTGGCCTGAAGGAAAATGGTTATATGTATTGGATTCCACCCCACCCCCCAAAAAAATCTGGCTAGAACATTAGTATAAAATAAATCCTGGCTAAATTTTAAACAAATCGGAAAGTGGTTACAATAGCAGAAGTTGCTATAAGAGTCATCATTTGCCTTGATGACTAAAAAAGATATGGTGGAGCAATAATTTTGCATGTGGTAAAAAGTCAGCTTTTAATATCATTGCCTAGAGGTCCCAGAGAAAGTAGTTCTTTCTGTTGATTCATCGAATTTGCTGTATAAAGAAGAAAGGCTGTGGTGGTTTGTGGAGTAATCCTAGCTTTCTTAATATTTGCGCACTTGTAAAGCCGCCTCCCATTGAGAAAGATGATCTGGGCCTTCAAAATATTGTATGGTGCTGTAGACCTTACTTATACATTATTTTGGGGGGTTCCACAATCACAAAATTTGATGGAAGCATATTTCAATATTATTTTCTGATTGTTCTTCTATCCATGCAATCCTTTGCATATTTTCTCAGAATTAACTATTTTCTCACTGAACCGCTGAGTTCAGTGGGGCTTATTTCTTCATGTTTTTGATTACAGCCTAAGCACGACAACTTTATGAGAAATTATAGTGGTCTAAAACAATATATTTTTCAGAAACATTTTTGTTGGTTAATGCTGAAATACACAACCTGCTATCATTATGTGTCTTAAAAAATGGAGCTAAAGAAGATAGTTCTAGCCATTCTTTATCATGGCAGCATGGCGTAAAATTGCAAATGTCAAACTTCCATCTATGGCAGTGGAACTTGATCGCGGTATTTGTAACTGCGTTGCATAATTTAATCTCTTCTTGCATGTTGACATAATTAATATGCTTCAATATTAACTGTAGTAAACAGAAAATGATTAGATACATGTTGCTATTGGGTTCATTTTCTGAAATAGTTGGAAAATAATATAGAAAGTGATTGGCATAAGAATTTTGAAAAGTGTTTTGCGAACTGAACATGCTATTAAATTAAGTTAAATTAAAACAGCTATTAGAGGAACAACTCAAAGAGTAGGCCTTCAAATTATTTTGACTGTTAGTTATTTTCTATTACTTTTACACATGTAGAAAAGTTCCGAAAATGGCTTTGCTTGTAGGTACTTAATTGTCATCACATACATTTTGTTTTGCTCTATTTATTTTCATATTGCTGAAGCAGAATTGAACTGTTTTTACAAGATTCACCAGTATTCTAATATTCCTACTCATAAAATGGTTAAAAATTGATATTATTGTAAAAATATGTAAAATGACAGGTAAAATGTTTATTATTTTATAGTAAAACAAATGAAATAGCAGTCTTAACTCTTTATAGGAAAGAACTTGATTAAACTCTGAGCAATTCAGTCCAATATACTGATAAGGAAGTATTCTGCGCTTTTGGACAGAAATATTTTTCACAGGTGTAATTATAAGCATTATACATTGAAAGTTATATATTCATTTATACACAACCATTGACTAAATCTCATAATTAGAAGGTTTATTTAAGACCTTTACATTTAATTTTATAGAAAGAGTACAATTTCAGATGGAATATAGTAATTTTTGCTGTGGGGTGTGGTTTTTAATCTGGAAAAATACGGTTTTGTGTAGTGGGGAAATTGCAAGGAAGAGAAGGAGTAAGAATGCAGCATCCTGTATCCTAAATTAATATGGAAGTTTAAATCTTCTAACAAATCAAATTATTACATATTAAAAGTAATTTAAAACATGATGAGAAATACTGAGTGCTGTGTTCGTGGGAGACGCTTCAAATCTCCGCTCAGATATTGAATTTGTGTAGCTCTCTGGGTGGCCTTGGCCAAGGCAGCATCTTTCTGCGGACTTTGTGTTAACTCTTTATCCCCCATGTCCTGCAGTTGTAGATTTGTATTCCAGTGTTTCAAATATAATATCAGTTTTGGTTAGGCACCTGCGATATACTGATTACATTATTTCACCTGTTCTTTGTTTGAGTGGTAATGCATAAATGCCACCTGATTTAGGATTTTTAAACTGGGACATCTGACTTCCTAGGGGGTGGAGGATTAGTGAAGAGCCTAGGTCTCAGATGGGGAAAGCAGCCGCTCCTTAAGAATGTGGAATCTGGATGAAATTACCAGTATATAGGCATGTTTAGGCAATGGTATTACAGACATGAAAAGGATTTGGCTGTATTCTGGCTGGGTGAGCGGAGTTCTGAAGAGAGGACAGAAGGTTGTGGCAGCGCGATGTTTCAGAGCTTGCAATCGAAACCAATAGATCTTGGATATCTATGGTGCATTTACAGTGGTGGTACACGGTTGGAAAAAAATTATTGAACTAACACTGATGGGAAACAAACAGCATCAGAAGGGACTGAATGAAACAAATTTTAGAGGCAGCAATCCACTTCAAGTTTAATCAGACTTAAATTGAAATCCTCTATGTGCCTACCAGAAGTAAGCCATATAGAGCACAGTGGGAATTGCACCCAAGTAAATGTGTATAGGATTCCAGACTTAAAAGTATGATTGAGGAATGTGCGTGCACATCCTTCATGATATCCACAGTAGAGGTTAGTTCTGGGAGAATTTTGTTCTCAGACCAGTGGGAGTAAGAAAGGAAGACTGCAGCAAGAGATTGGATTGTCCCTTATAATCCTGCCATCAACATGATTTAAGCATATCTGGCTTTTTCCCAATTTCTAGCCACTATAAGTTGAAAAAAAATGACAAAGCTGTGTGAATAAATCCTTCAAGGGAATGTCAGGATTTAGTCTGGGCCTTTTCATGGATTGCAGATTTTAAGATGAGTTCTATACTCCCTGCCCCTTGTACACAGTGTGACGTGTGAGAAGACCTGTATAGAGTTTACTGTAATATATGAACAATGATTATATAAGTTCTATACTCCCATTTCTTCCAAATGAGCATGCTTAGGACCACATGCTATTAGTGTTTTTGTTTTACATATGTTGATACAGTATTAAGATTTCCTATCAACAATTCCCTAAAAACAAACATTTTGGGGAAAAGTAAGTACTGCAAGAGTTGTGGGGAAAGCTCACTTAATGAAATACCAAGAATAGATGTGGCCTTTCGCACCTTATGTCCCAAAACAGATTTGGTTTCCAGTTAAGAAAAGAAACTCTTGAAATAATCTAATTTAGTTGCTCTTTTTGACATAGTATTTAAGACAAAGTAGTGTAAGATTTGCTTATTGAGTTTCAGTTTAGTTATTTAAAACTGATTTATTTTGTTTTCTGTTGACTGGTGTGAGGCATCAAGATGTAGGATTAGTCTTTTTAACAAAAAAAGCTTTTGATACAGTTTGCTTATAATTATATTTCTAGTGGTTTGACTTTCCAAATGAGTTTCGTATTTTCATTTCTTTGTGGGTATTTTATATGTATTTGAAAGTTTCATATAAATAACAAATAAGTTTCTCATTTTGGGATTTTGATTTCCACTGCCTTAGGCCGCCCCTCAGTGCAGATGAAGGACACGTCAGATAAACTCCCCCCCTCCCCCGTCTTGCCACTTTTGTAAAAATAAACAGGAAGTAAATTGATGTTCACACATATTAAGAAACAGCAAAAAGAACTAATCAGAAGCTTACTAAGCTACATTTTTCTTTATGGTAAGTTCCACATCGAATTACTTTTACCACATGTTGTGTCTAAATATGTTAGTTTTGTCTTAAACATATCACATAACACATTGTATACCTAATGAACTACTTCTTTGACAGTGATTAATAAGATAGTCAACCAGAATTAAGAGTTCTTAAAACCCGGTGGTAAGCATGGTAATCCAAACTGAAAGATGTTGGCGTTTAAGAGAAATAGAAGATTCAGGGGGAAATGAAGGTCCACCATAATTTTATGGTTCTTTCATAATTTATTTCACCTGTTGCTGTTTGGTGTACATGAGGAAATGGACCATGTGTATATCAGCTGCTGTATGATGCACAAAATGGAATATAGAAACAGACTAGTTGCTGTTCAATATCTCATAAGTATACAAACTTCTTTCAGTTTCCCTGTGGGATACGACATGTAAAATTTGGAAAGACTTTCATTGTGAGATTTATGCAGCATGGGAAAAAGCTTTTGAAGCCTTTTAGAGAAAGTTCTGAGGTAGAAGAAGTGTAATACTAAGTGGAAATGCTTTTCTTTCAAAGATTGCAGAAACCCCTTATGAACAGAGATTTCCCTTCTTATCTGTGTTTCATTGTTAGTTCCAGTCATTAGCCAATTTGGAATGGTCCTGTGTAGAACATGGTGCTTTTGTAGACTGTAAAGGGGAAAGGATCATTGATTTCCACAGAACATGGATTGGAATTGCAACAATGCCTGTAAATTCCATGATGTGTATTATTCTCAATAGAATAATGAGAATTATCTAAATTAAGCAAACACATGACAGTGAATTCCTGTTAACTGCAACAAAATTACCCAGAGTTTTTAGAAACTGGGAATTTAATATTGCTGTTCCCATGAGCGGAGACACTAGGAAATGTTTATTTTATTAAATCAGTCTACTCTCTAAAAAAATTGAGTTCATTCAAATGCTGAGGTTCATTCAAATGCTAAGGTTAGAACATGTTAAGAAAAATTACAGGACAGAAAACAGAGGAAGATGGAAAGGAATTGCTGAAACAGTTAATTGAAGTGGAATACAAAAAGGGAGGTGTGAGGAGGTCTTTGAAACAAGTGAATGAAAGATAAGATATTGAAACTATTGGATGTGTTTTAAATTGTTTTTGTTTTGTTTTGTTAATTCAATGTTTTAGTGTTAGTGTCATGTTGTGTTTTTGTTTTTGTATTGCATTGTTTTGTTTAATTCTTTTGCTTTCTTTTGTAGTCTTTAAACTGTTAATAAATATCATTAAAAAAACAAACAAATGCTGAAACTGCCTATGAAATTAACACATGATCAATTTTCTAAATACTTCTTAAGAAGTTTCTCTCTAAAGAGGACCAAATCACAGAAAAATATTTCAGTTAATATATTTTTTCTTTAAATTCATAAAAATTATACATTAGGAATTTTAAGGGAGCAAATGCTCTACAATTGTACATAATAGAGACTAATTCTGGAATTCTTCACAGTCATCATTTTAAATTGTAGTTTTTAAAAATGTTTGTGACAGCATTTTATTCTGACTAACTGTTTGCAGCTAAACATTGTGATTTCAGTTATGAATTTTTCCTTTTATTACTTTTATTATTCCCTTTATGGGCTTTGTGGCAAGTTCTGATTTATAAAGATGTGATCAATCTGTTGTCCTATGCCTCTTTAAGTTTATTAACTGTTAATTACAAGCTGTTGTTTTAAATCCTTAATAAGATCTAGCAAAGCTCCACTTGCATTGTAGAAATGTTAATGCCTTCATTGTTTTGGCAACTCATTCATAATTACTGTCATAGCTATTTCATGTCTGTTGATGGAATCCAATGGACAACGGTTGTGCTTACATGATGACAGGGTGCGTATGTGTTCTAGGGAGCCTCAGGCTCACATGCTCACATCCCCCTTCCATGCAACCAAGAGGAGGAGCTTGCATATCTAATTATCAGAGTGGTTTGGCAGTAGCTGTTGTGTCTGGAGTTCTAAGGTGAAGCAGCTGAAAACATCTGAAACAGTTCTGGGATAGGAAGTTTTCCTAATAGTCTCTTTCTAATATATGTTCTGAGACAATGCTGTTTTCATGAGGTACTTTTTTAAATATGAGTGCTCTTTTTCCATAGTTCCTCTTTGTGTGTTCTCAGTGTGCATGATGTGAGGTCAGCGTCTGCGAGATATATCTGTGTGCCCCTGAAATGCGGTCTCCTTGTCTAGGGTTTATATACTGCTCTTTATGCACTATGATGGGCTGAATTCTGTACTCTGTTGTGATGATGTGGGCAACGCAGGATGAGGGAAGGAATTTTTTATTTTATTTTTGGCTCTCTGTTGTTTCAGCAGGTAAGTTTTTGCTTACATTAGATGTATGGTCAGTGTAGCATTATACTAACATTGTAGGTGGGATGAGGATCTGAGTGGCATATGTCCACTCTTTAGCCTGTCAAACCCTTTTCTCTAGCCAGTTTTGGGCTTTCTATTAGTGGATTCACATCAGGTAATGTGGAGTTGCATGGTGTATCTAAGGAGCTGTGCTATCGGATCTACACTAGCTGCACCGTATATGAAAATATACCATATTCTAAAGCTCCCCTGCTGATGTATTTTATTATAGGATTATAAACTTGGATTTATTATTATTTTATTTTGGCTGTTTTGAGATGGAAAGCATTGCTTACTTACAGGATAACTAGTTTTTTTCTTCCCATCAGGTATTCATTAAATTTGAAAAGGTTTTGCCGAGAGATTTAACATAATTCTCATGAAGTTGCAATGCCTGTACTCCCCATGGTTTCCAGGGGGGACCACAGGTAGTGAAACTTCTGTTTCTCAAGGTATTTTAATTTATTCACAATTGTAATTCAATCTGAACAGTTTTTTTCTTGGCTAAGTGATTTTATATGTCCATCCTACATTCTAATTATGATCGAGCCCTTTGAGCACTGTTGCCTATGAAACCAAAATGAACAACAGGGAGATATTAGTAGACTTGGAAAAACACAAAGGTTTGCAGAAGTATACAAATAAGGAAAAAAGAACTCTGAGAGGATAACTTGATAAAACAGTCCAATGAAGACCAAGTGTGCTCAGTGCCATTGGAATTGTTTTGAGGAAAACAGTCGTATGGTAGATGGAGAACAGTGGAGTGGCCGGGAAAAGAGGATGGAGGAAGAGCCACATAGAATCATAGAATTGTAGAAAGGTTGGACAAAACTGGATAGCTTATTTCCAAGTTCACAGTGATAAGCTATACAGGGGTACCTCTGGTTACGTACTTAATTCGTTCCAGAGGTCCATACTTAACCTGAATCTGTTGTTAACCTGGAGCACCATTTTAGCTCATGGGGCCTCCTGCTGCTGCCACACTGCCGTCGCACGATTTCTGTTCTCACCCTGAAGCAAAGTTCTTAACCCAAGGTATTATTTCTGGGTTAGCGGAGTCTGTAACCTGAAGCGTATGTAACCTGAAATGTATGTAATCCAAGGTACCACTGTATTTAAATGTATGTAAGGAGCACAAGTGAGAGCTGTCTGTAGAAATCAAGAGCTACCCATTGAGAAATCCAATATTTTAATGCAGGTTGGATTTAGGCACCAGTGTGCCCACCCCAGCCTAACCCCCTCTCCACAAAAGAACCAACCTAATCCTAATTAGGCTCAGGCATGCTCAGTAATCATCGAATGCTAGGTGATGGGGGGGGCAGTAAGCTGCAGGGGAGGGTGAATGCAGTGGAATAGCTGGAACTCTGAACAAAAGCACACCATGTTGAACATTTTGTGTGTGTACCCACACCCACACACCAGTTCTCTAAGTGCCACTGCCTATGCAACTAAGACTGCATCATTCACTCTCAAGAGAAGAGGTGTCAGCATACTCCGTGTAAATTGCAGCTTTTAATACAGTGGATTATTAAACAGCTTGGGAGTTGCTTTTCTGTGATTCTGTTCATACCTGTCTGTGACTGTTCTGTGTATGTTTGTCAGTGTCAAGTAAAACTGCTTTGAGGTTTTTTCTTACAATTCAGTGGTATATAAATTTTATGAAATAAATGACTGAAGTAGCCACAATTATTTCAGAGGCATTTACTCTCATATGACATGTTAAAGAGTTTAGGATTTTTCCTGCTTTTGGGGACTTTGTGTATATATCATGGGCAAAACTTTTTCCACACTATCCCTTATTAGATATATTTTCTGTAACTCACTGCTTTCTCTCACCTGGTCAAAAATAAATAAAAATAATACGGTGGATGGTACTCATTCATTATGATTACAATGCCAAAGGGTATTTAAAGATAAAAAATAAGTAATTAATATTCATCAGAGTGTAAAAAAAGTAAAGGAGATCGCTTTATAATCTCCATGTGTACTTGATAACAAATTTAGCATTTTATCATTTCATTTTTTAATAAAAGGTCATGCCCAAATGCATCCCCTGTAAAGAAAATTATGTGCTGACAACTTAAACCATCTATAAACTGTTTCTGTTATTCAAAAAAGATTGGTTGTCTTTTTATAGCTATTTCATGCTAATGGTTATAATGTTTCATGCAAGTTCAGAAACAGTATACTTTTGGTCAAATAAAATGAGGCCTGTTGATAAAATAATCCACATGTCAAAAGAGTGCTGGAGATTTGGGTTTCGTTTCTTTTATACAAGAATAAAAATTGTATTGGTTAACAAGTATAATTTGCTACTCTTATCTCTATTTATCTTCTTTAAATGCTCCCTATTAGCACTTCTTAACATTCATGAGTATCCATATTCGCCAAGCCACCTATTTGTACTCTACTCTTTCGCCACCTGGGCACTTGGCACATTCTTTGCCGGTCACCACCCTCCTCCCACTTATGCATCATGCTCTTCCTTCACTTTACAGCTTTATTCAAGGTCACTACACATACAGGAGCTTTCCTTCCTATCTTCTGTGAGAAGTCTGACTCTGATTGTGAGTTGTGAAGGCATGTAAATGAGCTATCCAGAAATAATTTGTAGCTTTATCCTCTTAATTATTGGACTTCTTTTTTAAAAAAAAAGAAAAAAAAATTTTCCTATGTGAAGAGAATTCTTAAATACTTTTAAAAAACAAAGTAAAATTAGCTATACATTCTAGGCAGCTCATCTCTTTGTGATTGGCTGGAGTGCAACTGAGTATACTGAACTCCCATCACTGTGATAACAGATCAAATGAAAAAGCTGGTGCTACAAAATGAAATCAGAAGCTAGGACAAACTTTGGGCCAAGTTTGAAAAATTGGGTAGGGAAAAATATTTAGTCTGAGATGCTTGAGAGGCCTCTTTGGAAACCCTATACCACAATTTTGATGCTAGTATAGAGAATGCTCTGCCATGCTCAGTCAAATATTTCACATCCTAAAAATGTGGGACAAACAGCAAGCCCCTTTAAAAGGATATTAAGATGTAGGGAGTTTTAAGACAATGCTTTCAAATACTCTGAGAGAGTGAAAGGAGTGGAGAGAGCAAGAGATAGCAGAGATAGCAAGAGATCTTCAAAGAGCAAAATAAGAGTGTGTATGACTCAAGAGAACCATGAACCAAGTTCTCCTTTTGCAATGCTATTTATCCACTTCCTACTTGCTGTTGCTTCCCTTTGCACCATGGAAAAGCCAGAGTTGAGGGTTGCCTCTCACTGAATAGCGTGAGCTGTCGCACATGAAGTAATATGTTGGAAGGAAGGAGAAATACAGTGGAACCTTGGGTTGCGAATGTGATCCGTGTGGGAGGCAGTGCCGCGTCTGCACACACACGGGTCATGATTAGGCGCTCCTGCGCATGCGCAAAGCGCTGAAACCCGGAAGTAACCCGTTCCGGTATTTCCGGGTTTGGCGTGGTGCGCAACCCGAAATCACATAACCTAAAGCATCTGTAACCCCAGGTACCACTGTAATCTGATATTAGATATGCATGCCTTAAGTACCAGAATATGTTATCACAATTAAGTAATCATTTTCAATAATTCTCTGCTTTTTGAGATAAACTCAGTTGGTTAGAGCATGGTGCTGATAATGTCAAGGTTGCAAGTTTGATTCCTGTATGGGTCAGCTATGTTTATCTGTATTGCAGGGGTGGACTAGATGATCATCAGGGGTCCTTCCAATTCTACAATTCTAAAGGATGATGAATTTTTGCACAATAAAAAAATCCCATTTCCCTCCACTAAACCAGAATCCCCCCCCCCTGCTGCTCACAACCAGCTGTAACATAAGAAAAATGAACTAGACCAGTAACAACTATAGTCAACAGGTGTAGTGGAAAGGGTGGCTAGTGGAAGGAAGAAAAGGTGAGGTGGAGAAAGGCTTCCCATAGGCATCAGGTTGGTCACTGTGAGAACGGGATGCTGGACTATATGGGCCACTGACCTGATCCAGCAGGCTGTTCTTATGCAGTTATGTTAAGTTACAAGTACACCTATGAATTGTCATGATCCAGAGCAAGGATTCATACTGTCCAAGAAAGTAGACTAGAAGGAAATATATTTTTTACCATATGTCATATTGATTCATTGCAACCATCTCCTTAACAATCATTCTAGGTTCTAAAATCGTAAGAGCTCCTTGGTTAATATCTCAGCATTTGGTGCAAGTGATACCTTCCAGTACTGAAGGCAGAAACATTCAGCATGCAGTGGTACGCCACACAACTGAGCTCTCTCCAGCTTTGCTGCTGCTGCAATAGTGAGAGGTGAGATCAGTATGGTACAAACACAGTAGCAGAACCAATCTGACATTCCTGCTGATGTGTTTTTATACTGTACTATGTCTATGCTCCTCCATCTCTCCATCCCTGTATGCAGCATTGATGCAGACAGAGGGAGTTAAGGTGAGTGGTGTAGCTCCACTACACTGTCTGCTACTGATTGAAGGTTGAAGATGAAACTGGGAGAAGGAATTTGGGAGCAGAATAGAAAAATGGAGGTATACTATGGATGTGGTCAAATATGTGCAGGAATGTTATACTGACCTAAAATTTTAAATCCAGGAGCATTCTAACTGTGGACTCAAGCAAAATAGAAAAACATTCCTTACTGATGTGCTGGGAAATGTCGCATGTGATGTGCAGTTAGTAGAATATGCATTTAATTATCTAGAAAAAAAAGAAAAAAAGAATGTTTGGTTATAATTTCTCCCCCATTTTTATTCAGTTATGATTAGGTAAGTTATATGTCATCAGGAAAGCTTTGACTTGGGAAAGCGCAATTCAACATTGAAGAACCAAGAAAAGCTTGATAAAATATGTTTTACAGCACAGTCCTAACCATGCCTCTTCAGAAGAAATTCCTGTTGAATTCAGTGGGGCTTAGTTCCAGATAAATGGGGTTAGGATTGCAGCCAGGCTTAGTGTTATCCCAAGGGACACAGAAAGTACCAGATACCCCTTTCTCAGTGCAAAACAAGCAAGCTGTGATTTCAGAGAGGTAGAACCAATGTCAAGATTCCTCCTCCTTGCCGTCATAGAAACTTGCCACCACAGAAACCCTGCCCCTACTGATCTTTGATTCACACTGTTGGTAGGACTGGATGTGGACCAACATCTGCCCAGTTTCCCCAAAAGCCCCCAACAGGGAAATTAAGTATGCTAGCTATTGAGCCTGCATAAGAGTATTTCCCTCCTGGTGTTCCTAATGGGCGGCATATTGATTAAAGGGGGAGAGAGGGATCTACTTCTGCCCTGCTGATGAGAGCCCAGCAAGGTTTTGAATGAGGTGTATCAACTTTTAGGAGTGCATCCTAAAAATAAATTTATTAGAACTTGTTTTTGCTAGATGCCTGCCATCTGATTAATGATTCATAATCTCACATTTCATATTTCTACTCATTGTTGCCATGTCAATTTGAATGTATTATCTGTGATGCAGCATTTTTTATACACAGAAGACCACGTGCACAGGTAGTCTGTCTATGAACAAAGCAAATACTTAGCATGCGTATTGACAAATTATTAGGTACATGGAGTATTTCCTTTCACACAAATGAGTGAAGAGCCATTGGGTCACACACAATGGTTGCTTATGCTTCTCAGGAGAGAGCATTTGGGGAGAATCATCCAGTAGGTCAGGTTGAGGAACGTCATGTCCATGGGCCAAATGCTGCTCTCCATGTCTGTCTGGTCTTTGGGACTCTCTCCATGCCTCAACCACTTCCTAGCCATATCCATTCTCTCTAGGCCACACCCATCATTGGCTCTGCTTCACACCTACCTACATTGAGTGTTTTCGCCTAGCTGGAATGTGTCCTTGAACTCTGATAATGACGCTCGTTGGATGGAAGATAGAGGTGTGGGAGTATATTCTCTTGTACAAAGGCAACTTTTACATCCATTGCTCTGTCTATTTTTGCCTCTGGCCCTAACACTCACTGGCATGTCACTGTCCCCCTCCTGAAAGTTGCCCAGAAGGAAATCTCACCTTTGAGCTAAAAAACTTTAACGCATCATGCTTCACTTATGGATCATAGCAGAAATTCATGTGCCCCTTACCTGAAGTGCTCCAATATATCAGAACTATCATTCTCCTTTCTTCTTTACAGTATTGGTCTATTTTTAAGCCGGCACTGTTAGAAAGTGTTATGCTGCTTAGCAATGCATAGTTTACCCAATTAAATTTGACTGAAGATTTTTATTAGATAATATTTTTTTTGAATATGCTGCTTACTTGAGATAATTATTCTGCAGCCACTGAATTTGACAATTTTCACTTTCTAGTTTGTGGAATTTTCCTGTTTGAATCCTGATAAAATGAAATCTTTGCTCTTGGGATTTTCTCAGTGTAATCAATTTACATTAGAGCATGGGCAAGGAACTTTGCAAAAACATAACTCTGCCTGCCTTTTATTTCAGTGTAGACAAAGAGAAATAACTTTTTATTGGCTGTGTCTGAATTTAAAATCCCTTCAGCCTTTTCTTCACAGGGTAAAACTGAAGCTCTTCCATAAATCAGTTAAAAATAATGCCTGTATTTAATAACACAAGAAGGCAAAGTGAAAGAAGATCTCTTAAACTATATATCAAGTAGAAGAAAGAAGAAAAGCTGCTCATCTCTCTCCTTTTATATTCAGGCTTTCAGTTGTCCTCTACCTCAGGAATATTTCTGTCACCAGCAATAGTTTGTTACGCACGTATTGACCAAATTGTATTTCAAAAGCTAATTTAAATGATTGCTCTTTCACTGAAAAGTTTACCACCTATTTTACTGATGCAGACAGAAAAGAAAAAGAATCAAAATAACCTTTGAAAAACATACTGTCTTCTGACTAAGATTATAAAGACGTTTTAAAATGCCTGGCAATAAGACAGCATATTTGATTTAAGAAAGACATCCAATGTAAAATAAAAGGATCACTTACTGTCATCGATCCAGCTTTTAAGTGGTCTTGCACTTCATTTGTTGCAAGAGTATCTTAAGCAGAGGTCATCACTCTCATAGCAGAAATATGATGTTACTGATGCCTGAGCCAGGGAGAAGAGGGAACTGTGCCTAAATCAGTGTTAGATGAAGAGTTTGAAGGGAAATAGAATATAACAATCCACATGCTAAACAAGAAGTCAGGCCTGGATGATTGAGTGTCACTGAAAATTGAGTGCTTCTATGAGAAAATATTTCAGCAACATTTGAGGCATTTTCAAAATTATGAAGCAAGGCAGAGTTGTAAAAGTGAAATCAGAATAGTAAAGAAATAGGGATACAAACAAATCTGAGATAAAATTGCAATTGCATTAGAATGACAAAGATTTATGTTAGCATCTCAGTAGGTATTGCCACTGTAATGCCAGCATGACATAATTAGTTTAATGTCAGAATAGAGGAGTAGCAACATTTTTTCATCTTGAGTTGGGATCCAAAGTGTTTCTTAGAGTACTTCTTCTGCTAGCTCGGTGGAGGCCCCCCCTTTGAATAAATGACCCCCATGCTACAAACTGCTTTTCAAATGCCCTTCCATTTCAAAAGAAGCTTGATCCCATATATCTAAAAAGGTAAAGAGACCCCTGACCATTAGGTCCAGTTGTGACCGACTCTGGGGTTGCAGCGCTCATCTCGCTTTATTGGCCGAGCGAGCCGGCGTACAGCTTCCGGGTCATGTGGCCAGCATGACTAAGCCGCTTCTGGCAAACCAGAGCAGCGCACGGAAACACCGTTTACCTTCCCGCCGGAGTAGTACCTATTTATCTACTTGCACTTTGACGTGCTTTCGAAGTGCTAGGTTGGCAGGAGCAGGGACCGAGCAACAGGAGCTCACCCCATCGTGGGGATTTGAACCGCCGACATTCTGATTGGCAAGTCTTAGGCTCTGTGGTTTAACCCACAGTGCCACCCGCGTCCCTTCCCATATATCTACATTACATTTAAAAGCCTATACAAGTAATACCTCCATTTATCCATGATCTGAATAGTTTAGATTTGGATAATCATGGGCTGTTAGGATTACACAGATTACAGTGGTACCTCGGGTTAAGTATTTAATTCGTTTTGGAGGTCTGCTCTTAAGCTGAAACTGTTCCTAACCTGAAGCACCACTTTAGCTAATGGGGCCTCTGGCTGCCGCTGCGCCGCCGGAGCATGATTTCTGTTCTCATCCTGAAGCAAAGTTCTTAACCCAAGGTAATATTTCTAGGTTAGCAGAGTCTGTAACCTGAAGCATATGTAACCTGAGGTACCACTGTATTGTACTATACAGGAAGATATAGAGTGCCTTCCATTAATACATGCACATATACACTTGAAAATTCAAAGATGAACAGATTTAGAATATCAGCTGCTTCTAAAGCAGGAAATAAAATCACCCTGTAGTTCTGTTCCTACTTTCTCTTCCAAGGCTGAATGCCTGGAGAGTGATCATACTGGCTGAACCAGCGCCTCACTTCTTCATGTCTTCTGGCTCTAATTTCCATGTTTCAACCAAAGAGTGGGAGTTGTCCTATGTCTGTATAACTGTACACCTATTGGGACCTCTGATATGATAGGAGCTTACATTGCTATTCACACCTTTGGCTAATATCTTAGATGTCAAGCACAGGGTTAGCCAGTGCAATCTTGGTTCCCCTCCGTGTGTTTAGTTGTATGTAACAAGGGGTTGGAATTAGCTTTTGCACCTCCTGAATGTTCCAATTGTAGTGCATGGCTGAAAAAAAGAATAAAAATGCTTTTAGAAATGCATTTTTTGAGAAAGAGCGTGTTTAAAAATACTATTCTTTTTGATCATTTTTTCCATTAAAAATGCAGAAGCAGGATAAAACATTTTTACAGATGAACATGTGAAAGTGACATGAACTGGAAATCGGCTAATTGTCCACAATGATATATTAAAGATACAATATTTCTTCTCTAAAATAAATGAAAGCTTTATACAGTGTTGCACATTTTTTTTCTGACATTTTTGCACATTATTATTGTTTATTAACTAAAATGTTGATAAACATATTTTCTTAGGGGAATGAACAACTAAACTGTTAAATGCTTTGCATTTCCATAAAGTTCTACAATTGCATGTTGAGATTGATTGACCTATAGTAGCTAGCAAAAGCATTCTCCTGATGCACAGGGTATACAGATTTAACCGTGGCTGCAGGAGTTATTAATAGAACATGCTACATTTCCTTCATATAAACATATGATGAGCACTTTGCTGAAGAAGAAAAAAACTGCTGTGCCTTTCAGTATTTAGGGCCAGTTCATCACCAGGCTAAAATTAAAAAGTGAAGTCAGACAGTTCTAGTATTCTATTTTTAATCCATTTAAGCATGTGAATGTGAAATCTTTCTTTAGGATTCTGTTAATTCAATTACCCACTTATTCAAAACATTCTCTTCTCATGTTACTGTACTGTAGCACTGTAAACTTATAAGCTGGACATACTAAAAAAGTTTGCATTTAAATGGGCCTTTTATTCTCTTTTGTAACCCTGCCAGTAATATTTTTATTGTGCTTTGTGGTTGAGGAACAAGAGACAGCTCAGTAATCTGCTTATTTTCTATACAGTACTAACCATATAAACTTGCAGCCTCTGTGGTTACATGTGCAGTGCAGCCAGTGTTTATTCTCACGTATGTGTCTTTGTGTGCAAAGGCCTATTGCATTATGTCCACACATGTTAAGTTTCCTACCTTATTGCTCCATGCACTACTTTCCCAGACAAGAATCAGGCCTTCCCTCTTTTGAGTTGTTACGTGACCATGGCAGCCCTAAGTACATTTTTCAATGTTTTTCTTAATGCAGTGCCTGCTGAGACTTTTCATGACACCAATGAGATCCTGAAGCCTTCCAAAACTAAAAAACAACACATTTTTGCTGAGTGGCTGGGTGTGCTCCAGAGCAAAGTACCAGACAAGGCTGCAGTTGCCTGCCGTCTTCATTTCTAAAATAGCCCCTGGGTGCCACATGGGCCCAAAGGTGGTGTGTAGCTGGAGCCTTTCCTGCTACCTTGCTTTATAGTGTACCTGGCTGCCAGGGTAAAATGTAAGAAAGGGGAACCCCCTTCTAAACTTGGGCAGTAGGAAGGAAGCACCTGAGGTTGGGGGAGGTAGAAAAGTTAGGGGTGTGTGTGTAAAGAGTAGGGTAGTGGACCCCAATAAATAAGTTTTCATAATTTTAATTTGATAATTTTATCTGCTTCGTAGTGTTTATACAGTGGTACCTCGGGTTACATACGCTTCAGGTTACAGACTCTGCTAACCCAGAAATATTACCTCGGGTTAAGAATTTTGCTTCAGGATAAGAACAGAAATCGTGCAGCGACGGTGCAGCGGCAGCCGGAGGCCCCATTAGCTAAAGTGGTGCTTCAGGTTGAGAACAGTTTCAGGTTAAGAACAGACCTCCAGAACGAATTAAGTTCTTAACCTGAGGTACCACTGTATATGCTTGTACTCTGTCGACAGATTGCAGTGGGTAGTGAATGATATTTATCTATCTAAAGCCCATTCTATGAGTTTTGGAATGAGATCATTTTGGAGCAATTTTGCTAAAACATTTCAGAGTCTTTCAATGGAAATGGATGCCACTTATTTCTGATGTATAATGAAGGTGGTACCTCCATGTCACCATGCCCATGTGTGCATGTTACCATACAGAGGGGGTCTGGAAATATGCTGGTCCTCTTTAGCCAAATAAAGACAGCAGCGACATGGAAAGAGTTCATATTTATTGCAGGCTGCAGCAAGAATAAATGATCCAGAGGAATTCTCCAAATTCTCCAAATTCTGGATCCCGAATACAAAATTCAAGACTCTTTTATAACAATTACATGCATGATCATCTCATGTGCGATCTTTTTGGCAGCTTGTGGACTCCAAAAACTAATTTAATTGGTCAGAACACCTGCCCCTAATTACTATGGCAACAGGTATCTTTAAGCAAAGTTTGTAAATTCACTATTCTTCTGTCGCATACAAAATGTTGTTTTTCTGCGATCTGCTACATGAAGCCTAATCTGGGTCAGGAAAATTTACTTTTTCTTTTCCTTGACGATTTCCAAATATTTATTCTGCTCAAAGTTGGCTTGCTCTTCTCTGCTTTGGAAGCTGATAAGAGATGCCCACAATGGGTGCTATAGCAGCAAAATAGAGAAATTCACCTTCTTATTCACAGGTAGGGGGTGCAGGGTGAATTAGCAAGCTGTTAGAGCTTCAAGGAAGCACTGAATTCCTTGCAAAATAAGCAAGCAGTAGAGGGATTGCTATATTTCCAATACATTGCCAATACAGGGCAATGGCACAGATACCTTGTGGTTGTGGCTGCGATAACGTGTTTATGCAGACTCAGCACTTAGCAGGCTGAGGCCAGTTGTGTATCAGAGATGTGTTCTGTGACAGAAGCCGTGCTCATAGGTGTGTTTGCTGTGGGTTCTGACATACTTTCTGGGCCACAACATCCACCTGGGTCCTAGGTCATGACACCTAGGTATCATATAAACATGAATCAATTTGAAAGTCAACAACAGTCGGATGCAGAATGATTATGCATAACTGCAGAATGGTTATGCACTCAATAGTTTTAAAAGAAAAGGGTTGGGTAGGGAGGACAATTATATCTGGTTGTTGTTATTGCCTAGATACAGATAAGACATGTACACATCTAAGAATGTTGAGCAAAATCACTTACTAGAAGGCTAAGTATACAATCCTGTGCATCTTTTTTTTTTATAGAAACAAGTATCACTGAAGAAATTAGAACTCTATTTTGAGTAAATATGTGCATGATTGAGCAGTAATAATTTCCAGAACTTGCCAAAATCAAGCAGTGGTAGTTGCCATATTTTTTCGTGTATAAGACACCCCCATGTATAAGACGATCCCTACTTTTTTAAACCAAAATTGATAAATTAAGCCGCTGGTCGCCTTCCCAATTGCCGCAGCCACAACCAATCGCCAGCAGGTCTTGCTGCAGCCAGCAATCACCCGCTGCCAATCTCCTGCTTTCTGCTGCCATTAATCACACGTCCCCCCTCTGCATTCACTATCTGTGTATAAGACGACACCCAGTTTTTGCCTAATTTTTTTTAGCAAAAGCATCATCTTATGCACGGAAAAATACAGTATTATACAAAATAATGTTTCTCCATAAGATGGAAGATGAATGTATGTGAATATTAATAAGTCCCATAGTGGTAGTCGTGTTGAATTCTTGTAGGAACACATGCACACAAGCACATTAATGATTAACAAATTTATAATGACATAAGTTTTCTTGGACTATTCTGAGTTGCAGGTATAGATATGCATGATAAAGGTGTATTTAAATGTAAACAGTAGGTTGGAAGGGAAGGAAATGCAAAAAATGCATGGACAATGGTAACTGCATTATTCATGGCCATTCACACACACACACACACACACACACACAAACAGTAGCTATACATAAACTTCCTGACATTGGTAAGCCAATCAACACATGTAATGGGAGAAAAGCTATTGGTCACATGAGGAAAAAATGGATTTTTAGCAGACTATATATGTTAATTTGCTTACCAGTGCTAAAAAAATCCTGTGTTATCAATTGCTATATGTTGTGAATGGCTCCTGTTTGTGAGATAATTGCGAATCTCTGAGCTTTCCCCCCCTGAATTTCCTTTCCTTATGGCATAACTGTTTACAATTCCCTGCCTCCCATCTACTTGCATCTCAGAATAACATGCATCTGTTGAAGTGGATAATAATAATAGTAATAATAATAGTAATAATTTTTTGGGTCATCTTTAAGATGCCAAACTCTCAAAACTGAACACATAACCGAGCTTAAGTAGCTGGGAATGAAACAGGAGTACATAATCTGCCACATGGGCTCAATGTGTGATCCAGGTAAGATACAGGTTAGCATTAATATGGGTTCTAGTACCTGTGGCCTCAAGTATCAAACTACAGGTGGTGACCATTTTAGGCACATCCAAATGACTTACGATTGCTGATGCGTGGGCCCTTTTGGACCCGGAACAGGGAAGAACAGGAGGCAGGGCAGGGCATGTTTAGGCATACTCCGCTGATGTGTGCAGTGGCTGGGAATGGAATCCCTGCAAGAAATGGTTGTCATCCTTATTACATCAATACATGAATGATAGATGTGCTGTGAAGCTGTTTCTTGTACAAGCCCCTTAGTAAGAGGTTGACAACTTAGTTTTAGAAGATGGTAAATTTACATTAAGTTTAGATTTCATTTTAAACCAGGTTATTTTAAAAAGAAAAACTTCTTATAGCTGAAATTTGGGGAAGAAATCAATTAACATTTTCAAAAAACCCGATTTAAATAATATTATCTATTTTTTGTCAGCTCTATACAGTACACTATGGAATATACCTTAAGCTGTAGTCTTTTGAGGGGGGCAGTCTATATTTGTAATATAGTCTTCCCTCGCACCAAGGATTTCTGGGTGGCATATCTTAATTAATCCTCACAATAACTGTGAGAACACTATGAGATGCTGGCTTGTCCAAATCCACTCAGTGAGTTTTATAACGTTGTAGAGCTGTCTTATCCAAGTTGCTTACTCTGTGTCATTCTCATTCTTACTTCTTTCATTGGTTACTGTAGAAAAGGAAGAGATAATTCCTTAGGCAATTTCAGCTGAGAAAAAAAATGTCTCTTTAAGGTTCTGAAATTTTTATTTGAGAATGAAAAATATATTTAAGAACAGTTGATTCTGCTGTATGTTTTCTACAAAGTGCTGTGTTCTAGTAACTTTTGGAACCCTACCCTTAAATGTGAAGCTATTGTATTTAAGAAGAAAATCATTTTCTGAGTCTTAAACTTATAAAAAGTTTCTACCTTGGCATGGTCATGATACAAAGAGTCTGTAACGAGAATAAGATATAAGATACTGATTAAATGGTGTAATAAAATATCATCTAAAATTGGTTAAAATAGAAGAGTAATATAATAATTACTGCTTAAAATTAGTTAGATGACAATGATACCAACATTGCCTATAGCTAATTACTGTGTGAATGTCTGCAAATCACTTTAAAGTAAAAAAGTGAGCTTTAGGGAATGGTCAGATTACTAGCAAAGAGATTAAAAGGGATTTACAGTCAGTAAGTTAAGGGAACTTGGGATAGCTACATGAAAAATAATGATCTGTTTAGAAACCACAGCCATATGTTTAAAAATCTTACTGGTTTCAGTCTGTCTGGTGTAAGACATGTAGTACCTGGATTAAATTACTAGAAGGTTAGAAACCTTGGATTTAAACTGCTTGTATTTTTATTAGAATGCTGTACTTCTCTTATATAGATTAAGGAAAGAAAGCTTTCTGTTTTCAGTTTTGTTAAAAAATAATTCTTACTGTGTGTGCACATACTAGAAACCTGTAGTCAAAGAACTAGCTGGTTAGTTCAGATGTAGTTCAGGTTTTTTCCTATTCTACCCTCACTGCTAATTGCCATTTAGTCTTTTTGTCTTGCTGGGTCACATTGCTGCAGTGGCATTGGAAATGACAGCTGACAGCACTTTCCTATTAGGGACTAAGCTTTAGACTTTGAAACCTTATGTACAGTCCTTAGTCCTTCCTTGATTTCCTACTTCCCACTTCTCACTGCACCTGTAGTACACATTCCCAGTCATACTTTTTTTTTGGCCCTTCCATTTCTCCAGTACCCGTTGTTTCCCCAGATCACACTTTTCACTTGTATTTCCACATAATGCTGAGACATGGTTTGTTTTAACCATGGTCTGTTCAACATATCAGGAATCGCCTCACAAACAAGCAGACCAGCCACAGCTTGTTTTCCAGCTGTTCTTGTCGTGTCCCTCTGTTTAGTGAACATATGTGATTGGCTGGCTAAAGAAACTATGGTCAAGCAAGGCTGTTCAATTTTGCCATAATGGCAAGCTATGGATCATAAGCAAAGAATAATCATGGCTTCATATTGTGGCTTGCAACCAGAAAACAAACATTCACTTTCGCTTATGTTAGAACCAGGTCATTGTCTATAATAATTTAATAATTTATTATTTATACCCCGCCCATCTGGCTGGATTTCCCCAGCCACTCTACCTTGTCTGCCTTGTCAGTTCCTTTTGCCAACCTGACCACCTTTCCTTACTTCCACTCCTCTGTAATATTGACCCCATCAAGTTTATTTTAAGCTCTAGGAAGTTTATACAGAACCATGTCTGATCATCCTCTCTCAGTTCCTCCTCTGCCCTTTACCTCAAGTTCTGTTCTTCATTTACTCTTCCTACTTCTTTCTTTTTCCATTACTTACATTTCCTTCAGCCTCTGCCTCTGGGCTGCCTACCCCTTAGCTTTCTTTCATTATGGTCCATAATAATCTCCATGTGAAAAATCCATTCTCTCTCAGAAACTGCAAACTTTTGTCCTATGAGTTATTGAACAGTGCTGGATAGTCAAGTGATTTGCTAGTGGAAAATGCCAATCATTGCTGTGCAGTGATAATGGAAAGAATGGAATTCCTGACCGTAACTGCTAGGCAGTGGAGGCAGAGGGCACCTTAGTACCGTGCAAATGTGCAGTTACTGACTGACTAGCAGCCTCTGGTGTGAGCTTCAAATATAATCGAGGGCAGACTGCTAGTTGGCAATTATGTGCTTCCTCAGTGCTGATTGAGGCACCCAATGTCTACAACAAAAGAGCATTCAGACCTTATAATGGTGTGTTGAAAAAGGGATACATTTTAACTGTAATGCTGCTTTCATAGCTCCATAACAATGGTGCTGAAAGCATGCATTAGTTAATCTTTATTAAAGCTGCTATAACATGCCAATCTTCCTGCTGTTTAATCTAGGTATTTATTACAGTCAATCTGTTGAGTACTTAAAGTAGATCATTGGTTTGAGAGTCATTCTCAATGTCACATTAAGTTAAGATGCCTACAGGATTGACTATTTCCCATGGAAAGCTGATTTTGAAGAGCACATTAGCAATTAACAGATCTTGCCAGTGTTTATGTACTGGGAAACTGGATGAACGAAGGGCATGGTCCAGTCCAGGTTAAGTACTTTTAACCTGTTGATTTAAATGGATTAGTTAGCATTTGTTTTAATCTCTGGTTTTGGAATCAATGGGATTTTAGATTGTATGTGGATCATACTTGCTGTTATGAATCTAATTGTTAAAATTACTGAAATCTAGTTTGCAGTTTGGGAGTAATCACACAATATATGGCATTTCATTGGCTCTTTCCTATAGAAATAATTAGAACTTTAAAGGGCCTAACTTTGGCTGGATTGTGCTCCAGTTTTTTGTTGGAAACATTTCTCAAAGTAAATAACAAGTCATCTATGAATATCTAGATTTTTTTCAGTGGAAAAGGTACTATTGTGGATAGGAACCTGAGTTCTAAGTTGTTGTAGGCAGACACATGAGGGGCAACTGGATGAGTCACATAACCATTTTATGACAGTCACTGGAAGGACTAATTGTGACTTTTAGCAGTTTTAGCTCCATAATGTTGCTTCAGCTCCCTTGTTGAATTACACATTAAGCCCAGTTTTGGTTTTTTATATCCTGGGAGAGGGATTCAAATGTACCAATAATTGAATTCAACCTGTGGCAGTACCTGTGGCCAGCTCTGTATTGACTGAAGCCCTCGACTGAAGTCAGCATAGGCTAGTCTTTCCAACAGCTGTGTAAATTGACACTTACTAACAGCACTGTGGATTTTTCATTATAGCGTATCTTCAGACCTGTGAGTGGATAATGCAGTATTAAAATCTTGTAAACAATTTCTTATCTTTCAGCAGAAACTGTTGATTGTATACCATATCTGACATATAATAAAAAGGTAAGGTTGTTATCATCATGCAGCAGTTTGTTTGGTGGCTGACAGGTGGTGCCACAAGGTACAGCATGACAACAACCTTCTGAAAGCTACTGGGCCATCACTGCAGTGTTGGAGGGTGAGGAGAAGGGAAGCTAAGTGGAAGATGGAGGCAGGTGGCTCAGGCGAGCCACAGACAACTAACTTTAAGGGGAAGGAGTAGTGGATTTGGCAGAGAAGATGGATTGGGGGCTGGGGATAGGCAGGATTAGTGAGTGAAGTGAGCAGGAATGCAGCACTAGATTAATCACAATCTGAATAGATGCACTAAAATTAATGGACATGACTACCTCAGATCCATTAATTTAAGTGTGTCAGCTGTAAGTAGAGTATAGTTGGATACAATCCTGTTGCAATGTGGCAGTTTTCACATAGTGTCCAATAACGTATTTTATCAAAGCAAGTATTATGTATGTGGAACAATGGGTGGGGTTTTTATTAATGAATGAGAGAGTGAGTGCTTATGGTGTTTTTCTGGATAGGTATAAAGCTGCTTTTCAAAATAATTTCATGTGGAATTGTGATATTACTTCTAAGAATGTTTGTTTTACGTTACTGGTTGTTACTCTGGCTTAATTAGCCATGGTGTTCTATTTTGATTTTCAAGAAAACAAATAGGAGATCTGTTCATCCAGTCCTGCCATTAAAATATATTATTCTGTAATGCCAAGTTATTTCAAATATTTGTGCTTAGTTATTCCAAAGTCTTTCATTAATGTAATATTCCAAATTTTATGATTTTTTGTCACAGTTTGCTGTTAAGATTATTTGAAACAGTTGGTACATTTTGGAAGAGGGTACAGATTCCTTTTATCAATGATTCCTAAGTGGCATACCATGCATTAAAGGTAAAGGTAAAGGTACCCCTGCCCGTACGGGCCAGTCTTGCCAGACTCTGGGGTTGTGCGCCCATCTCACTCAAGAGGCCAGGGGCCAGCGCTGTCCGGAGACACTTCCGGGTCACGTGGCCAGCGTGACATCGCTGCTCTGGCGAGCCAGAGCCGCACACGGAAACGCCGTTTACCTTCCCGCTGGTAAGCGGTCCCTATTTATCTACTTGCACCCGGAGGTGCTTTCGAACTGCTAGGTTGGCAGGCGCTGGGACCGAGCAGCGGGAGCGCACCCCGCCGCAGGGATTCGAACCGCCGACCTTTTGATCGGCAAGTCCTAGGCGCTGAGGCTTTAACCCACAGCGCCACCTGCGTCCCCCATACCATGCATTGGTTATACATAATTTGGTTGTACATGGGAGTAGACTGTAACATGAATTTTCTCCCAATTTTCTTTTATTGCATTTATAATGAATTAGTGAAATATGTTTGGTGACATTTCTAGGAACAACATTTTAAACACAAAAATACTGTAAAAGAATGAAGCATAATATATTTGTTATATTAATTTCTAATGTGTTCTGGCTGCCATGACTGATATTGTCTGTCTCAAACCATATTTTTGTGAAATGATCTCTTTGCCACAGTTGGATGTCATGGAAAAACCACAACTTATTCAACTGGCTTCACTGACTTTACATAGTGTGTAGTAAACGAGAGAGCCAGATGGGTACTGCATTGCAGAGAGGATGCCTAGGGGCAACTGTATTAATTCCCTGTTCCAGCTCAGGGTCCAAAACCTCTGAGTTAATGAATTTCCCACCCACACTGTTCCATTC
This sequence comes from Podarcis gaigeae, assembly GCF_964106915.1. Classification (NCBI taxonomy): domain Eukaryota; kingdom Metazoa; phylum Chordata; class Lepidosauria; order Squamata; family Lacertidae; genus Podarcis; species Podarcis gaigeae. The sequence goes on along the minus strand of NC_139681.1, from coordinate 53,405,788 downwards.
AACAAAGAGTAGATGCGCCCTCTCTCCCCCTCCCTATCATCCCTCGAATACAGGTTCCTGTAAACAGGCATGGCCAAACTGGGCCCTCCAGATGTTTTGGGATTACAACTCCCATCATCCCTAGCTAACAGGACCAGTGGTCAGGGATGATGGGAATTGTAGTCCCAAAACATCTGGAGGGCCAAGTTTGGCTATGCGTAACATCTTCTATATGTAAGATGTTAAAAACCTGATTTCCAGGTCCTAACCTTTTTTGTGTGAACTGCCTGTCATTCACTTTCTGACCAGCAGTCTTGGTGGAGCAGGGAATATATTTGAGCCCCATGGTGAGTGATACTCTTTCACGGTTCATTGCATATTCAAACAGCTGTTGGGCTTGATAAATCAAGTCAGGTTGATTTCAAAGCAGCCTTGTCATTTTATAATTGCTTTTACAGTCCTAAATATGCTACTATCAATTAAGGTTGATTTCAGAAAAAACATTTTATGATGACCTTTGGCAGCCCTACAAAAGTATTATATTTAGATAATACACATACAAATAATATAGATACACATAACTAGATATACACATATTATATATTAAAAGAATGTTTTGTGATTGTTTTGAATAAATCTGGAAAGTTTTACTGCAAATGATAAGACCAGTGGTTCCCAGTTGGTGTTCTGTGGTCTGAGGATCGACATAACCCACCCAAGGGATCAGTGGCACCATTCACATAACAGTCTGCAGAAATTTGTTATGAAACTCAAATTGATTCTGATGTGCTTGAACTTTTGATATTATTGGTTGTTTTCTTGCAATATTTTCCAAAATGATGTAACTTTACTATGCTGATTCATTCAGCAAGATTAAAAACATCCCCTGGAAGCGCAGGAGCCTAATACAACTGTAACTTGTTTAATTCAAACTCGCCGTTACTGCGTTATGAATAACGTAGATTAACAAGTCAGCAGGCAGTGAATACCAGAAGATTGATTACCTCTTAAATCTCTCGTATAACAAGAAATCTTGTGTATTAAGTAACACAAACTGTTCACTAGTTGATAAATTGCATTCTAATAAATTCTCAATCAACCACATGCAGTACCTTCCTACTATAAGGACTTTTTGGTGGACTTCTTTGTGGGTATTATAATAGTCTTAATTTAAGTTTATCAAAGTTTTTGCTTATCTTAAGAGTTTGCATCCCCCCCCTTTGTTTGTGTACCTCTTGTGTTTTTCAGGGCATATGGTTTATTCCCTATTCTATTTTCAGCATGTGGGGTCTCTTTACCTTTACTTTATTTTTGGGAGTAGAGTTTTAAGTTTTTGCAAGAAGTTCCTAGGTAATTTAATATCAAATGCAGTGTATTTTTAGGATTTGGTGTAGTTGAATAGAAATAATAGAATTGTATTTGTATTTGTATTTTTAAAAACCATTTCATACTTTTTAAAAAATGTCCGAGCTAGACCTTTGGAATGTTGAGAGGTGCTGCTTGTGGATGACATCAAATAGCCATAGACTGGTGTATATGTTTCTGCATAATAAGCCCAGTACATAAGACAAAAAAAGATTGTGTTATATATGTTCACCATCTTACATTACTCACATATTTTCACTTATCTGTTTGTCATTTTAAGTGCTCTTGGCAAGTACTGTGGCAGTTATAGCCCCACAGTCATCTGGTAAGATGCACAAAGCAGTTAGAGTCGGTGGTGAAGGTCTGTACCTTTCAACGTGTTCTAAACTGGAACAACCCCTCCAATTTCTCTGCCTCAGTTTGACCAGATGTGGAAATGGTCCTCTCAGTGGCTGGCAACTGCCTTTTTAAAATCCCCAAGCATCCCCTCAGAATGATGAGAGGACTTCCAAGATTGTTTGTTTGTTTGTTTGTAGTTGCTGCTAGCTGCTACAAGAAGTGCCGCTAGCTTTATTCAATAACTGGGAGAAGTGAAGAAAAGAAATGTGAGCTTGGAGTTTCAGTTTCAGGGGACCTTTTGCTCTCTCCACATCGCAAGCTGAAAGTTTTCTATAGCAAACATTTGGCTCAGGTGTAGTGGCATAAAATCTTGAAGAACACTTTCAGTTTCAAGTCTTTATCTTTATTGGCTACATAACCAGATGGTGAAAAGAAACAATGCAATAATCAGCCTTACCTCATAGCCTAGACTCAGAAATAAAGGTTCCACAAATTTCTTCTCTCCTCTGTGTCTTGTTAAAGTGTCAAAGGAAATGCCTGTTTTTGTTAGGTCCACTTGTCAAGGCTTTATTTCAGATTTATTGGTAGGAATTTAGTATTCTGGGGCTTGCCCTTTAGCCAATTGAAGGGGAATAATGCAGTAGCTGAACACATGTTGCTTATATCCAACCAGTAGTAGCTCATTTCTGGAAATAAATAATGTACAACTCATGAATTCTTGAAACTTTGAAAAGCTATTGCTAGACACACAGTTGGTTTTGTCCAAGAGTAAACATTCACAAATTTGTTTACCTTTAGGAAGTTTTCAAAAATAGGAAAACCACACATTGCTTTATGTAATTTTAGGTGTGTAGCCTTATAGCTAACAACATTTAGCAGAGATTTATTTAGCCTGTGTACTCACCATACATCTAAAGCTTATTATTTTCCCTAAAGAATCTTTGGAAATGTAGGGTACTAGGAATTGTCACTCTGTGAGGGTAAACTACAGTTCCCAAGATTCTTTGGAGGAAGCCATGTGCTTTAAATATACAGTGGTACCTCAGGTTACATATGCTTCAAGTTACATATGCTTCAGGTTACAGACTCCGCTAACCCAAAAATAGTACCTCGGGTTAAGAACTTTGCTTCAGGATGAGAACAGAAATCGTGCTCTGGCGGCGCGGTGGCAGCAGGAGGCCCCATTAGCTAAAGTGGTGCTTCAGGTTAAGAACAGTTTCAGGTTAATAATGAATTAAGTACTTAACCCGAGGTACCACTGTACAGCCTTACTCTTTAGGTAGCATCTTACCTTATGAAGGGGTTCTGGAGTACTCTAAACCAGGGATGTCCAACAGGTTGATCACAATCTAAAGCTTGATCACGGGGCGTCCCCACAAAAAGCTCAACAACAACTTTGGGTCTCCCTTTCCCAAAGAAGCTCAACAACTTTGTGTTTTCCTCCCCAAACAAAGCTCAACATCTCTGATCAGTGCTCCCCAAAAAACGCTCAACAATTTTGGTCAATACAATGAGTACAACACTGCCCTAAACTAAAGCTTGCTACTACTTTGTGACTTTTTGGATTGTCTTAATAAAGGTCCAGCTGTGGTTAGTAGTTCTTTATTTTTAGTTGAATTTATTTCAACCTAACCTAGTGCTTAGGATCACATTCTGAAGAGCTGTGAGAGTGCTAGGTCCATATTCAGCTGTACTCATAATCAGATTGGGTGGGCGCACAGAGCTGTCCTCATGACAGTGGTGTCACTGCTGCTTACCAGGATGCAACCAATTCCATGTGCTTGTCAATGTGTTGACACAGACTCAGCATCTTTGCCACCCTGCATTGTCCCAGGAAGTGGTAGTGATGCCATGATTGTGACAGTTGTGGCTTCAAGGCACTTGATGTGTTTATTTACCTGATCCTATGCATTTGTATTTTGGACTAAAGGATAGGAATATGGCTTTGGGCCAGCTATTGAGTCCCCATTATTATAATAATTTCTCTTGAAAAACTGCATATTAGTGCTCATGATTGCACTGTTTTTTCAAGGCTTTTGGGAAAAAGGGATATTTTTTAAGAGGTAATAGCAGTACCAGATTCCTTTATATCAAGTGCTTAATAGATTCCATAGAATTGACTTTATCTGACATAACTATGGAAATGTGTGCAGCTGCTTTCTCAGTTAAGAGTATCTATTTTTGACATTGAAGTGATTAACCAGACCTGGCTTTTGTCAGGTCAAGTGGCAGAAACAGAGAACCTTATCACCTTTTCTTTGTTGACAGCATATCATTATCCATGGTAGGTCATAAGGGGATACATAGATAGTTGTGGTATTTAAATACCTAGATAGTGCCATAGCTTTTGGATTTCTATTTTTAATTTTACTCAGTCATGGCTGCTATTGAGGCCCAAGTAAAGAAATGGGCTGGGGGAGTATATGAAAAAAACCATTAGAAGGTTTGAAAGGTCACAAACAGGTATATTTTGGTTACTTACTAACAAGCTTTTTGAAAAATACAAAGATACTGGGTATGTAAAGCTTTGAAAACTAGTTAGTGATGTGTAGAAAGCTGTATTTTATATATTTTAGAATGTGATAAACTTTTAACTCTCCTTGCTCCCGCATTTTTCTTGGTCTTCAATTTAGAATGGAAATGTTTTTTGTCAGCGTGTACTACATTCAGGTTAATCTTAATCACGGAAAGAACATTTATGTGCTTGTATATGTTGACATTTCCCCCCCGAAAAACCCAGTGAAGGCTAAAAGAATGGAACACTAGTTTGTACACCAAACTTCAATGAAAAAGATACTGAATGTGAAATCTCTAATCAAATGTGTGTTTGTGTTACCCAAGGCAAACAAATTAAACAATAGTTGCAACAGTAAATCAAAAGCCACATTACTCATTAAAGAGTATGAATATACAAAATGTGTTCTGTAAGCCAAAAATTGAGCTGAGTAACTATGCATGTACTCTAAATCGGCTTATTTTAGATAGTGGCTAACAAAATGGTATTAAACTTCTTGGAGGACATGTTTTAAAATGTTAGCCTTAATATAACTCTGTATGCTTCATTTATGCGGACAGCAACTGTATAAATTTGCTGAAATAATAATGCCTCATTCTAAAGGAAATGTCTAGCTTACAACTGTAACTAGAAGGTACTAGCAAAACAATATGCCAAAATAAATTGCATGAAATGTACCGAGAAAGAAAAGAAAATAATGCCAAATTAATATATTTATTTTTAATAAATTTTGGCAGAGTTGATAAAATATATAAAGTTGCAGAAATCCTAAACAAAAGATATTGCTTTTGGTTCTGAGATGAGGTTGTAGTGAAGAGAGATGGATTAGAGTTTTTAATAATCTGATATACATGCCGCATAATAATTCATAGAATCAGGCCTTAAATATGCTTCTAAAGAGTTTCTGGAAGCAGTTGGCTCATAGTCTCTGGATTCAGGTTATCTGTATTTAAATCAGACTCTTGTGATAAGTGAGTGAAGCTCCTTTTGCTTTAGAACATTTTTTTTTTAGTATTTTAACCAGCACTCTCCAAAACTTTTTTTTTCTTTTATAGCCTAATCCTAACCATAGTTACTTGCAAGTAAGTGTTGCTGATATCAAGAAGACTGGGTGTCCAGTAAGGCTGCAACACTATGCATACATTTACTTTCAAAGCATGCATAGCTACAGCACAATTCTATATTTAAGGTTACAAGCTTAGATATAAATATTAAAGTACCACTGAAGACAATTGGATACATATACTGTGTACAATGAATATGGGAGAAAGCTGTACTTATAAAAGGGAGATGTGTGTACAAGTTAATTGTTGTAAAGAAACAGACCAACAAATACATTACTTTTTGAAAGCTGATAAATTGGATTTGTTACACTTCGCTACATTGGAACTAGGCAGTCTGGATTCTTCAGATTTATTCTGTCTCTGCTGTTTCTTCCGTCACTGAGAGCTGTGCCAAACAGGTTTCCAAGATGTATATAATGTGGGTGCTTAAAGTTGTGCGTCTATATTTTATTTTAGGCACTTTACTCATTTGCTGCAGGAAATATCTGTATAACAGTGGAATTTCTTGCTGCAATTATATGGGTTAGCACTGCCCTGATTTTTTGATTTTGTAAACAACTAAAAGGGGGGAAATAGCAAACAATTTGAAAAGTATAAGTGGAAACAGTTTTTAAAATAGGCATGCTTTCCCCTTTGGATTTGTATTACAAATCACATCCTCAGTACTCAGTACCAATAAAATGCTGTTAGTTTCAGTTGACCTCTATTGGAATAATCATCAGGGGACACCAAGAGGTAAAGTATGGCTCAAGCGCACCAAGTGAGCTACATGGATGAGCAGAGATTTAAAGCTGTTTTTTTCTAGTGCTTGTTAAATGTTCTAACCACAACATCACTCTGGTTCTTCAAACTGGGACAAGCAGCAGCAGCACATGGAATGCGGCTGATAACCAAATATGTGATTGTGTTGAATAGCTGGAATTACCCTTATATGGTTTGGAGGCTTGAAATCTGAACAAATACATTGATGAATTATTATTAGTTTACTGATAAAATACAATGGTTCTATGCCTTCCTGTTCACTTGTTAGAATACATTAATGTGTGTCAGCTGTTTAAGTTAAGATACTTCACTCATGTACTTTCAAAGATCACTACTATAACTTAAACCAAAGAAAACACAGGTGCAGAGATCATAAATAAGATTGCACATGTGCTAGTCATTCCATGTAATGAACTAGTTAATTATACACTTCTCTAGTTGTAACTGAATATATCTAAACCAGGCTCATGTTTATGGATAGCAGTGAGTGATATTTCATATGAGATTTCTTGATGAGTTTACCGTATCGCCTATCCGACTCTCTTCCTCAAAACCTGCTTCCTTAGTTTTGTGCCTGACCAAAGCTGCAGCCTCTTTGGTGGCTCAATGACAGCTAAGGCTCAGTTTTCACTTGAATGTAAACCGGCATCTCTTTTGATCTTGATTTGAAATAGTGCTTTAATCATGTTTTATGTCATTAAAATATCTATTTGATTTTAAGAATAATGGATACCATTGTTTTCAAAGCATTAATAGTAAAGTAAATACATCTGACTATGGAACACATTTATGATAGAAAACTTAGGTTTCTCTGTTCAGATTAGAAAGTTGAGCCCACATCAATAGGGGTGATGGATTTTCAATTTTTTGGAGTATTGAGAGGTGTCAGTATCAGACAAAATTGATGCCATGGCTAAGCATAAAGGCTAATGGTGGGAATTGAATTAACTTCTGTTCTTAATAGACAGTTCTTCATAAATTGGAAAAGGGAGGAATACGTAACTGGAATACATAACAGTTAAAGTTTTTGCTATTTTTGTTTAGTGGTTAAAACAGCTTCGGAACTTTTGACAACACTCTTATTTCCAACACTCACAATGTTCAGATTTTGGAATTATGTACAGTTGTCTTAGAATAACATTCTGCAAATTGGAGTGTGTTTCATGTATCATTTTGTCAAAATACTGTAACAAATGTAGAGAATGCAATCCAAGGAGAAATAATAACTTGTGACATGTTTAATATTAAAATTTAAATACAAAATATATGTTTTAATATAAGATATAACTGACATTGTCGGTGACTAGATCCTCAGTGAAATTACCAAATGCAGAGTCCTGTGTGCTCATAAAGGCATTGGTGGCTAGGTCCATAGTTTTGCCAGATTTTCTATCCGGTATCATGAGCAATGTGTGCCTTGAGCATCCCTCTTCTGTAACAGTTATGTGAGTCATATTCTTGTACAGAAGAGCAAGAGAAGAACTCCAGGGTGAGCATCCAGTAGCTCAGTTATTGCATTGTTTTGTGCTTACCAGGATTGTTTCATACTTAAAATTGTTTTCTGCTTAGCACTATCATACAGCTCAGCACACTCAGAAACCAGAAAGTACCTAGTTAAACTATGGAATTCTCTACCACAAGTTGTGATGATGACCACTGACTTAGATGGCTTAAAGAGGGGATTAAGACGTTGCTCTTGGAAAATAGGACAGATATATAATGGAGAATAAGGCTATCAGTGGCTACTATTCAATGTTTATGTCTGCAGTCCTGGAAGTGCTATGCCTCTGAATAAAGGTAAAAGGTAAAGGACCCCTGGACAGTTAAGTCCAGTCAAAGGCAACTATGGGGTTGTAGCGCTCATCTCGCTTTCGGGCCGAGGGAGCCGTTGTTTATTCACAGACAGCTTTCCGGGTCGTGTGGTAAGCATGACTAAACCACTTCTGGCACAACAGGACACTGTGACGGAAACCATTGGGCACGGAAACACTGGTTACCTTCCCTCCATAGGGGTACCTATTTATCTACTTGCACTGGAGTTCTTTCAAACTGCTAGGTTGGCAGGAGCTGGGACAGAGCAACAGGAGCTCATCCTGTTGTGCAGATTCAAACCACCAACCTTCCGATTGGCAAGCCCAAGAGGCTCAGTGGTTTAGACCACAGTGCCACCAGTGTCTCTGAATACTAGCTACTGGGGATGAGGTATAGGGTTGCCATATGTCCTGGACATATCTGGAAAACTGCAGTCAGCACCAAGGTCTGGGCAGGAATTGGACATATGTCCGGGAAAATCCAGATGTATGTTAGCCCATGTCGGCAGTGCCGTTTTTCCAGAAAAATAACTCAAAAATGGCTTCTTTTTTTCTTTGCAATTTTGCCCCAAAAGCTCAACTTTGGGGGAAACTAAAAAATAAAAAAAAGCTTTTGTCTGATCCAGCAGCATTCTTTTTATGTTTTTATGAAACAAATACATGTTCTTCGAATGTGGCAGTGAAAGGTGGATTTATATCCTTAAATAGTATGGTAGGCTGGCTTCCAAGAAATTGAAGCAGCAATATATTCTTCAGTAAGTTGCCCACATGAGAAAATGTGTGTTGAATTAATGATTTTTATCATAGACATTATAAATTGATATTAGAGTTTGTTTCTTCATAGAAAACTGCTTTTTGTTTTCAGTTCTGGTCATTTGTGGTGGTTGTTTTTTTCCATTTTAAAAATGTATTACACATTTGCCTTACTAATGGCGAATTAAGTTAATGAGTACTAACAGGACTGAAGCCATGGTGAAACATGATGGATTTACTTTGAGGCTTTGCAAAAGTAAAAAAACAACAACAAAAACTTCAAAAAATAAGACCTATGGGAGAATCCTCCCTCCCAAAACATGCTGAATGAGGAATGAGCATGCTCAGTAGCTATAGAATGTTGAGTGATAGTTGGACCAAAAAACCCTAAACTAAACTAAACTCTGAAAATGTGACTATGGTGGAATGGATTTTCAGCAAGACTGGCTGGCTAAAACCCTGAAGAACTTTTGCCGGGAGGTGAAAATCCATACCAGAATGTTATTACTTACCCCACTTTCAATGAATAAAATTTCAGGTGTAGACCTTTTTTGGGGGCTACTTGGCATTTTGCCTTTGCTCCCACATTCTTCAGGAAACTCCTAATAGTAGACAGCAGCTTGAACATTGTCTTGATATAGTTTATGTGAACCAGGTTCACACTCTCACTGGCTATGAGGAAGGGTGCAGTAATCCAGGGATGCGTAACCTGTGATCCTTCGGATCAGGGATGATCAGTGGTCAGGGATGATGAGAGTGTTGTCCAGCATCATCTGGAGGACCACATGTTCCCCATCTCTGCAGTAGCTTAAGTGAAAATGTATGAAAGAGGAAACACAATGCTGTGCTCTTGTTTTTAATCCAATTTAAATCAGAAAGAGACCAGTCAAACAAAAAATAAAGTAAATTGATTTTTTTTATTAAAATCAGAGCACAGAAATGATGAAAATATACAGACTGAGCTATAACTGAAATATTACAATAAAATTAACATATGAATGAAATACAAGAGCAATTTGTAAATGGAAAGCAATATTAGATTTTCAAATAAAAATAATTAACCGAAGAGCTACAAAATTGCATCCTATTAAAATGGCCACGAGTTCATCTATGTTCAATTCATCCACTCCCCCTCTTCCCCGATCCCCTTCTTTGGATTGTTCTGTCCATCTAATTTGATCAGTATAGGAACTTTGTGAAAATACAGATTCCTTAAACTAGGTTAGCTTTGGAAATATTTATTGCTAAACATGGTACCTTGAGAATTTTAAAAAATAATCTACCAACAATGTTTCTTATATTTCTATGCAAAGTGCTATTTATATTTCATATTTATATTTTCAGCTTGAGTTTTTATAATCACAAAATGTTAAAAAAAATCCATTGGTTGTAAAATATAAACTACAGTACTTTGTGTTCTTTAATAAGAAAACTGAATCCTTAACCAATATTTGAGATATATAATCAGATACAATCTCTAGCATATAGTAGCAGTTAACTATCACAAGGAATCTGATAAGAAAAAAGCTCTTGTAAATGCAGAGATAAATACAGTTAATATAAAATATGCTATAATTAAAGATCTAATAATATTATAAATCTGGTGTTAATTGTATGCTTGTCAGATATATATGAGAACTAAGGTGCATACTAGGGAAAGACTGCTCTCTGAAGGTGTATGACAGAAAGAGTTTGCTGTTGCTCAGCTGTGCCAGTAATTTCATATGCTCCTAGGAGTCACTCCATTTTTATTCCAGGAGTATGATACATCGTCTGGACATAAGCTGGCATTGTGCATATGTTTGCCAAGTCACGCACAGTGGAAGCAAAAAGCAAGTGTTGAAGTTGGATTTTGTTGTCGTATGTGACTTGTTCTCAACCTATGCTTTGGATTGCATATTATTTTTTGGTCAGCCTTCTATTACCACCATGTAACAAAATGTAAACCGTCAAATATATTAATATTCTAGAGGTTTTAATCCCATGGAAAAGTCCAAGTGAAGGGTACATAATTTCCCCCCCCAACTTCAACAAAAGGTTTGTGGTTTTCTTGATAATTTTTATGAAGTGTGAAGAATATACAAGGTTGTATTCTTCAGAAATCTCAAGGACAAGAAGAAAAAGTTTTGTTATGGAAAGTACCTCCCCACTTTTCTCACTTCCTCGGGAATATGGAGTTTTCTCAAAGCACATCAAAGTGAATCTCCTACTTGAAACATTTTGTCCAGAGCGGGATTCCCATGTGTGCTATGCCTGCATGACTGGCCATTCCTATCATGTTCTGTTGTAGTAATATTGCAACCCTTCCAGCAGGAAGGGAGATGGTGGATTCAGAACAGCTGTCTTGTTTGATAAATGTCTCTCTGGGGAATAACCCAGGCTTTGACACTTCTGTTATTCCTTCTTGATAATCTGAAAATCTACTATGCTAGTTTTGCCCCAGGCCTCTCTCTTTGGAATGTCAAACCACACTTGCTGGCCCTTGCATTATGAGCTTGGATGGGTTGAAACTGCTAAGTTCAGAAAACTCTACATTCACTGGTTATATTTCCAAGAGATATGATTAGAAGCAGCAGGTTATATTTTACAAAAAGTTTCCCTGCTTTTTCTCAGATTATAAAATAGGAGAAAATGGTGATACACACTTTTTTTTGCAGAATGCTTACATGAAAACATTCTCCTATCACTGTCATAATGTCACTAATCTGCTTTATTCTTTATACTCCCTGTGCATTATTTTGCAGGATGTCTCATGAGTAGGGAAAAAACTCTGGCTATGATGGTTTAATTGCACCATTCCCTTGTGTGATAGAGTATGTCACACAGCCATTGTGTCATTGGATGTTCCCAGGATGTGGAACAATTAAAATGAGAGTTGATCTTATGAGGAGTAGAGTGGGCATCCAGATCCAAGGAAATGAGACAGTGCCTACTCTGTTGCTCTTGATAGTGAAAGTGGTGTGAATGAGGGTTCTCTATCTTCACCCTCTGTCCTGTCATTTGAAATGGAAGGAGGAACTAGACATAGAAGAGGAACTGGAGTCTGGAAAATGTTCTCACCAACACCATTTACGTGTTTTCTACTTGGAAATTTTGACAGGACCCTTTCTGACAAGGTGATTAAGATAGCCCAATGGTGTGGTGAGGGGAAAGGGCAATATAGAGACACCATAATTTTTGAGTTGTTTGAGGCAGGTAAGTTCAAAGTGTGAACAGGCCCATGGGTCTTTTTCAAAGATTGTTGTGTCTGGGGAAGAGACAATGTTGATGTTTCCTTCTGGCCTCTTCACCTTAAGTTTTTTGGTACATCTCTTGGCCTGAAGTGTTGCTTGCAGAGTGCCAACAGAATTCTCTGGACCCTGTACACTGTATGTGGCTTGTGTCCTTTGACTAATCCCCAGAGGAGGACACAGATTTGTATAAAAATTGCATTTGTTTTGTGTCATATCCAAATTAGTGTCCTCGTTTGCAGGTGACCCAAAAATAAACCAGAGGTTACAGAAAACGAGTCAGAAAGAATGTGAATGGGTGAAACTTTCCCCATAATTGTATTTCCATACTAGAAAAGGCTTACCCTACTGAATTTCTGCCTACCACACAGCTGCTAAAGGCTCAAGAACCTTGTTTTCTTCCAGTGCCAACCCCAAACTAAAATCTAGGCTGCAATCCCAGGGAGTAAGTCCAATTTAACACATATATTTACTTCTAAGTAGATATGTATTCCATTGCACTGTAAGTTAACTACCGGTATGTAGGGAATTCTTCATGCTTGCCTGCCGTTCAGCTCCTAGGCAGCAAGAGGCTTGTCTAAGCCTCTTGGCAAAGTTTTCACATTTTGCGCTTAGTGTTTGTGGGTGAGAGTTGGTTGATCCTTTTTAACATTCACCTGCACATACTGTGTAGTTTTATTGACAAAAATAACTGTTAGGGATTACCTGGCCACCAGATGAACCTCATACAGGAAAGATGCATCAAAGTTGCTAGGGGGGGAAAGGAAGGACAAACTATGGAGATTCCAAGGAGTAGAAAACATGACAGAAGCAGGAAAAGTGTGCTAAAAAGATAGGGGAAAGCAGCACCTCTTTTGGACCATACGCATCTTCCAGTTAACTCATTGACTAAAAACACTGAAGGGCAGAAGGAACCAGGCAACTCAGATCTCGCTTAGGAGGTACCTGCACATTTTGCTTCATAATTTTCTAGGAGGGCTAGAGATGCGTATGTGTTTAAAAAAAAGAAATCTCAGAGACCGGGGCCCTGCTTGATGTTGTTTACTTCAGGATAAATGACTGTGCAATAGTCTTCAGCATTGTGATATCTTTTATCCAGCTATAAAAGGAGATTGAAGTTGAATCTAAGCTTCGGCTAAGGGAAGCAAAAGGGTAGTGAACAGGAATAATCAAGGAAATAATTATACGATTTAGAAAAACCATTGAAAATAGAGCAATTCTGAATTTTGAATGTGACAGAAATATATAATATATTTAGACCTGTTTGTGTGGTATGGCATTGATTCAGAAATTATAGTAAGCAGTCACCCATATTGCATAATGCAGTATTACATTAATTATAGCATGAGCAGCAGGAATTCTGAAGTGTGACTGTCTTAATTGCCACACATTCCTGATTTTAAAAGATTAATCTTTCATATTAAACTTTTCTATCTATTCTCAAATTTCGATCTGTGCTTTTTCTTTTTGCTTCCCTTGTACAGATGGTGGTGTTTAATTTCCCAAATAATTTGTCTACTGTTTTAGTAATGCCCTGTGGGTTTTTGTGTGTGTATTGTAAACACAGCAGCTGTACAAAACTGTAAATCTCAAAAAGAGCAGTCCATCTATACATTTCTGTAGCAGATAGATGCAATAAATGTTGGGAAGTTTTTCAGTTGGCCAGAAAAAGTTATATGTGATTTTTATAACGCTCTGTAATAAACAACTCTCACTTGAAATAAATAAGGCAACATACAAGTGATAAGCCATATTGTTAAAATGTTTATTTTGCCACTTTTACTATGCTCGATTTAACAGCCAATAAACACTTTAGTTGATTTCATTACTATATAGTCAAGATTATACTTTTCTAAATTCTGTTTTACATTTTTAATTTTGTGATTAAAATAAATAAAAATAACTGTTTGGAATATATTTACCCTGGGAAGAATATAAATGTAAGAATACTGTGTGTGTGTGTGTGTATACATACAAATGAAGGGTGACAGAACAGAATAAAATCTTAGACACACATACGAATCGATATAGATGCCACTGGAAAATAGTTTTGCATGGCAGTGCTCTGTGTGAGGATTATGAGTATGTTTCTTTGTACTCTTTGGAGCTGAAGAGCTCCATGTTTCTTATCATTATACGAATTCAAATGTTAAAACTCCATGCTCTGAAAACTCACCTCCCCAGGAAAGCATGACAATAGTATGAATGACTGAAGTTATCTGTGTGAAGACAGGATTTCCATACCATCTGCCCTCCCACCTGCCTCCATGATATGCTGTGCTTTTGACCAGCTTTGGTTGGTAGGCCACCGGCATCCTTACCTTGACAGTGGTAGCCTGGCTGCAATGATCAATGCCATGGTAACCTCTGGATTAGAATATATGTTATTAGCGTATGAGGGACGACCTTTGGAAACCACAGTTAGTACAAAATACAACTTCTAAAATCTAATGTTAACTAACTGGATGAGTATTTTTATGTTTTGTTGGGAATTCAGCACTAAGATATTCTTTTAAAATATATGCCCGTATAGTCATGTTGCAAGATGTTTTCATCTTTTTAAAATATTCTGTTTTAATTTTGTAACCTACCCTGGGACCTTAGAAGGGCAGTTAAAAAAATTAGTAACAATAATAATATTATCTGTGTTCTATAGGAAAATGCCACAGATAGTTACCAAATAATACACGGGTTTCTGGGGATCTCTAGCCATTTCTGTGTGTCTGACACTGTAGCCTTATATCACTATTCTGGCAGTAGTTATGCTACTCATGGTATACTTGAAATGTTAACTCCTTCCAGGAGTTTATGTGATTAGACATGGGCATAGCCAGGATTTTCGTTACGGGGGCAGAACAAGCTGTTAGTTAAGAATTTCTATTTATTTACTTGATTTGGGGGAGAGCTTCTCTCCCACCCCCTACGCCCTTGTGACTAGATCCCATTGTAGTAATATAAACCAGACTGCACAGAAAATGCAAAATGAAGCTAAAAGCTAAATGTTTGTGGCATTCCTTGCTATGCAGGAAAATATTCATGTATTTTATGTTTATTCTGAAATATTCGTGCATTTATTTTTAACCTAATTGATAAATCCCTGTTGCAGATAGGTAGCCGTGTTGGTCTGCCATAGTCAAAACAAAAGAAATTCCTTCCAGTAGCACCTTAAAGACCAACTAAGTCAGTTCTTGGTATGAGCTTTCGTGTGCATGCACACTTCTTCAGATACATCTTTTTTGTTTTGATAAATCCCTTACAGATTAAATTCTGTGCTTTTATTAAAAGTATAAAGAATAATGTGTAGCTTTTATCAGGGATCCTGGTACAGTATAAACAACCTGCTTACCAAGGGTCCCTTTTTGTCCCAGTATTGCTGGGGGTGGACAGTCAGAGAGTTCTGTAGTAGGTTTGTGCAGCATAGCTTCCACCAGGGGAACAAACAGGTGCACCCTCTGATTTCCCCAAGGCGTGACTGTGGCATGTACTAGATGGAGAACCTATCCCATCTGGTCTACTTCTGAGCAATAAATTTAGATGACCAATTAGACCTCAGCTAGTGCCAGTTTCACTGTCCTGTGCTCCTTCTCTCATCTTACACTGTTTATCAGTTACCTTGCTATGGACACATGCTAGCTGTCAGTTGATGGGTCTGGGAAGGAATTTTACCTACAGTCGCATTTGACCTAGTGAGTGGTTTTGCCTTCTCAATATAAAATGTATTTAGTTATTGGTTCTATTTTGGTGTTACCTGTTTTTGTCACAACTGTTCAGGTTGATGTTCAAAACATGGGGCAGGATTCATAGCAGAGCGTAAGTGGAGTCAGCTCTCCAGATTCCACTGGGAAATCACTTTAAGGAGTCCTGGGAGTGTCCATTCAAGGTCTAGCACTGGTCAGGTGCTGGCATGACAGTTTCATCCCAAGTTGGCATGAATCATTACAGTATTGGTTGTCTTCAATTTGTCTTCCACTCCTTAAGATTTCCCTAGATTGGGTAATGGGACCGACATAAATACTGTGATTAGTTTTTGCCCACCTATCATTTCAGTGTTGTTCTTGCTTTCCCACTGTGGCCGACTCACACTGTGGAGCACAATCCCAATTAGACATGTAAGAGCATTAGGCAAACTAAGGCCCAGGGGCCGGATCCGGCCCTATCGCCTTCTAAATCCGGCCTGCGGATGGTCCGGGAATCAGCATGTTTTTACATGAGTAGAATGGGTCCTTTTATTTAAAATGCATCTCTGGGTTATTTGTGGGGCATAGGAATTAGTTCTTTCTTTCTTTCTTTCAAAATATAGTCTGGCCCCCCACAAGGTCTGAGGGACAGTGGACTGGCCCCCTGCTCAAAAAGTTTGCTGACCCCTGTGTAAGAGGAAGGGAAAGAGCAACTGCCCCAGATTTAATACTGAAAAGACACAGTTAATCTATATCCTGCTTCTCAACTCAGTTAATCTACATCTGTATGACCAAAACCAAAAATTAGAAAGTCAGTCAGGGCAGTTGAAGACCTCTAGCCATGAGAGGGACTCTCTACACTTCAAAAAGCATAATGCCCCATTAGCAATGCAATGCTTGCTAAGCATTCATATCTGGGAGATTTGATATGGCTTAGCACATAAGCTGAGTTCTGCCCCAAGGCAGTCTCAGCAACTCTACTTGATTAGAGATTACTGCCTCCCTTCTTTGTCTTTTCTTGCCACTGCCCCATCTGTTGGAAGGATAAGGGGTAAGGAGGGCATTTGGAGTTCTGGGAGAAAAGGGGAACTGGAGAAAAATAGTGTGGGGAAGGAGCAGGTAGACATGGTGATGTGTGCATGGAAGAGAGAGCATTAAAGGACACTCCCTCTGCCATTTTCGATTCACTTACACTGTGTGCCCGTGTGTATTGTATAATGTGTAGGTATGCCCATTTGTACATTTGTGTGCACATGAATGTGAGAGCATGTGTGTGTGCACATATACACGTGCATGTGTGTGTGTTTGTGTATGTTTAGTCGTGTCTGACTCTTCATGACCCCATGGACCAGAGCACTCCAGGCACTCCTGTCTTCCACTGCCTCCCGCAGTTTGGTCAAACTCATGTTGGTAGCTCATGTTTTTGTGTGTGTGTGTGTGTGTGTGCGTGCGTGCATGCATGCATGCATGAAGTGGAGGAGAGAGGGGATTCATCCTTCTGTCCCTTCCCTAATGTAGCACGTAGCATAAAATAAGCTTTGCACTTAGAGTTTTATTACCCTAAAGGTTCTCTTGTTGATGGATTCATACCAGGCTCATTCCAGCACTCCCAGCTACACCATATCTTGGAGTGAAAGATCATGTGATGCAGATGAGGTCAGTAGCTGCTGTTGACAGATATGTGGGCCAGTGCCCTGGCTGGATATCACAGCAGTCTCCACAGGATTGCGTCTGCTGTTCTCAGATCACTTGATTATAAAGAATGAGGCTTGACAAATGTTTCTTTGTGTGGAAATTATTTGGATTATTGGTCATTGTTCAGTCCTGAAGATGATAGCACATATGAGTAACACTATCTAGAGTAAAAACTCTACTGATTATTTTTTAGAGAGACAGCTTGTCTCAGTGAAAGCGAGGATGTTGCTTTACATGTGCAGTACATTGCAAGATTGTACAGGGAGTGCAGGAGGGATAAAAAAATTCAACAGGAAATGTGTGGATTACTGATGTAGGTGTAGATTAAGGGCCATTTCACTTGTGATGGGGAGGCAAAACTGGATTCTCCAGTCAAATGTATACCATATAAAGAACTGGAGCGAGCCAACTACAGCTCCATGATGAGTGTACCTGAATGAGTGTACCATGATGAGTGTACCTGTATGTATCTCTAGACATATGTTTGCCACAACCATACTTTACAAATCTGGGTGTGAACAGGTCAGGCGTAACTAAAAGGGGATGCTGTGGAAAACTTTCTTTCTTATGTAGGAAGTGGATAGTTTTTCATTGGAAGCCATTAAAGGTCTTAACAAGTGAAGTGCTATGGATTAACAAGCATGTTTTCTATTCCTTTGCTCACATTAAAGATTGTAATGTTGGGAATGGGAACATGTTATTTATGTTTGCACATTGATAGCCTTGCATAAAGTATCAGATTAACCTCAGTACCTCAGCATCTGAAAAGCACAGGGTTATTCCTTGTTCTTTGCTGGATTGGAAGTCTCCCTGCTAATACATGGCTTTTATAAAAGTAGAGGACACTTACTTTTCAAAGTGTCAGACCTGTAAGTTTAATACAGTGCCTGCTGTTCGGATGTAAATTAGTTCCCTTTTGCATCTGTTTTCTGTGAACAGTTTGCTGTTCCAGGTTATTTATATCCTGTAATATTTGCCAAATATATGATGTAATTTCCTAACTTGTGGCATCATGATTAGTTGCCAGTGGTCTTGTGCTTCAGAAATAGCATGAATGAAATATAGACTTTACACATCTTTAAAACTATCCATTCCTGTCCAATTTTTCCTCCTTTTTCACCCATTTATCTGCGCCATCCAACAGTCAGATATCTAGAATACTTTACCAGGTTAGATAGATAGATATTAGAAATACCCAATGTATCTTGATTTTAGCAACCCAAACCTGCCAAAAGTGCTTGGCCAGATACTCCACATGTCACAGTCATGCATTTTGGGGAGTCTAAAAGTCCTGTGGTTTGAATACAGAAGAGCAGCTTTAAACCCAATGCTGTTATAAAAACAATAATGTTATGGTTTATTGCTATGTGGCGTGTGCACAGTAGGTCAGGCTGATTGGTAACACCAGGGCTTCCCGTGAAACCTCTGGGATTGACAGCCACAGCTTGATAACGATGACAGATGGAAATCTGCTGTGTCTGCAAGCGATCACACCCAACAGATTTTAAGGCTGTAGCACTGTGAAAATCGTTCAGAGAGCAAAGCCAAGTCTTCAGTCCCTGGATCAGTTAAAATTCAGAGAAATTAGTACTCTTAATAATGATAGGCGTGCAAAGTTATCCCGTAAGACAGATGATCATTTAAATTAGTTTGTTTCTGGAGTTTTCTTGGGGTGTACCTGTATTTCTTTTGCTTTCTGTTCTTTGTTCAGGCATGATTTCCCTATGCAGGAATTACTTATTTTTTTTCCTAATTCTGCCTGGACACATGGTTAGTAATCCCTTCCATATCAGTACCAGTTTCCTGTGGTCATTGGCTTAATTCCATTTTCCAGGGGAAAGATTTCCGTTTTTCTTAATGTTCTGTGTGCTGCTATGCTGTGTTACAGTGTTTGTTAATGGTTGATAATTAAAAATATAACTTGGATTCGCTCTTTTTATTTATTTGAATAAAAAACCACATATATTACTCTTCTGTTTCAAAAACTCCTAGGGAAAATAACATATATTAATAAAACAAATGAATTTTTCAAAATTATAGAAATCAGCAAAGCACAGAAAAATAAGCACTAGCAAACAAAAGAACATATTTCAGAACTATTAGAAGAGCCCTCCTGGGTAGCCCAAAGGCCAAGCTGTTTCCCCATAGAGGTAAGCCAGATGTCTCTGGGAAATGTGCAAGCAGGACATGAAGGTAGTAGTCCTTTCACAAAGTTGTCCCCTTCATCATGGAGGTAGGATATAGTCATCATGGCTAATAGTCATTGACAGCCTTATCCTCCATTAATTTATTGAATCCCTTTTTAAAGCAGTCGAAGTTCATCATTGTCAATTTCACTCTTGGATAAGTACCTTTTTTTGTCTGTTCTCAATTTTCCACTATTCCACTTCATTGGATGATCCCAGATTTTAGTATTATGAGAATGGAAGAATTGTAGTTGTACTACAGTGCTGTATAAAAGACTTGTGATATTGTCAGTTTTCTTTTCAATCCCTTCGGTAGTAATCCATAGCATGAAATTTGCCTTTTTCACAGCTGCCATATACTGGTTTGGCATTTTCGTTGTGTTAACCACCATGACCCCAATATCTTTTTCTCCCATCAGTCACTGCCCCATCAATGTATATGTAAAGTCAGGACTTTGTGCCCCAGTGAGTATCACATTACACTTAAAAGTATACAATGTTAACTTAAGCGTACATTCCTTCTGTTGTCCAGTCAGATGTCAAGGATCTTTGTGAATGCTGCATAAAAAGCTGTACTCTCACACAGGTTGAAAAGGAAAGGAAAAGTCCAGGGAAAGGAAAAGTCCAGAGAGTCCAGCAAGTGGGAGTCTCTTGTCCAAATAATTTTCTGCCAACTGCATATAAGTGGGTTTTCCTATTGTAAACCTTCCATCTGTTCAAGCTTTCCATGACAACCTGAGCAGCATCTATATGAGGATGCCCTGCAGTGCTAATGTGGGAGCTCAGTCAACTCTTACCCAAAATTTCAAGCCTTGTGTCCTGTAGACAATAGCCATTGGATGTTATTTTCAGCCATAAACCAATAGAAGCCGTGGGCAGTATCCAAAGAAGTACTTCTGTTAGCAGAAGGTATTCTGGATGCTGAGTGGAATTTCCTCTCTCTCTCACTACGCACCCCCCAAAATCTGTTCAGGGGCTTTCCCAATCCTCTGGAGGAGATTTGGAGAGGGCACTCTAGTGCAGTGTTTTTCAACCTTTTTTGGGCAAAGGCACACTTGTTTCATGAAAAAAATCACGAGGCACACCACCATTAGAAAATGTTAAAAAAATTAACTCTGTGCTTATATTGACTATATATAAAGTAATTCTCTTGAATTGGAATCAAATAAACACAAAGAATGTATTTTATAATTACTTTATTATGAAATAGTAAGTAAACAGAAATATGAAAAATTATAAAACACTTTATTTTTAAATCTTTCGAATTTTTCAATTTTTCCCACGGCACACCAGGCAACATCTCGCAGCACACTAGTGTGCCGCGGAACAGTGGTTGAAAAACACTGCTCTAGTGCACTAGTGGAAATGCTTGTGCTAGGAGACGTACTTTGTTGGATTATTGCTGATGAGTTTTCCTTGCACTATGAAATCTTTGGGGAGGGGGCGTTGTCCCACATTGTTTGTTCTTCCTAACATTTTCTAAGTGCTTAAGAGTAAGTACAGTGTTTCAAATGTGACTCAAAAGTTTTTTTAAAAAAAGCTTTGAATTTATGAGTAGAAATGAGTAGAAATTCTAATATGGTGATGTTATTGAAGATAGTATTGAAAATAACAAATCAGTGAGGCTTACTTTGAGAAAACAAAATATTATTCTTGGCTTAACTCTTAAGGTTATGAGCAGAAATACACTTCATGCCTCCCTGCTGTGTGTGTGTGTGTGTGTGTGAGAGAGAGAGAGAGAGAGAGAGAGAGAGAGAGAGAGTGAGTGAGTTGGATATTCATTTTACAACATTGTGACTATGCCTTTTAATTAGACAAACCTTATACAGAAATGTTCAGATATCTGTCAGAGACCATGGTAACTGATCTCTCAGACTCATAGACAGTAGCTAACATAAAATGATTTATTGTTACTGTAAATAGAAGTGCCCCCACACTAGCTTGCATCCCAGTGTTGGGCATAATTGTAAAGGTCAAGAAGTCTGCGTGTGTGTAGAATTCAGGAGAATTTTTTCACTGGCGACCCATATTAATTTCATATCGCACTGAAAATATTTTAATTATTTTAGGTTATTTGCATTAAGCAAGCAAATCTTCGATTGGCTATGTGCTGTTTTTGATGTCTGGCAACCATGTCTATAACTTTACGGAGCATGAAGATATGCTTATCTAGCTCATTTTCTCATATTGAAATATTATATCTTCTAATCTTGGTACATCAAATTTAACACCAGCATTTGTGTTTGCCTTTTCTGAGCAGTCTGCTAAAGTGAATTCAGTTGCAAAGCAAGCCCCTAGAGTGTTTGAGAGCACTTAACACGCAGTAATATAAAATTAAAGACTACACTATCATATACCGTGATCGACTTACTGGTGCTTTAAGCAATCAAAGGAGATTTAAGGTTTTCTTTACTTTAAGCCTGGGATACTCAGCATAGTGTTCTCCAGATGTTGAGGAGTACAACTCTTTATCAGCCCCAGCAAGCATAGCTAATGGTAAGTGGTGATGGGAGTTGTAGTTCAGCAACATTTGGGTAACGCTGTGTTGATTGTGCCTGTTTGAAGCTTGGAAAAGCTGATTCACTCTAAAGGTGTCCTGTGTTGAGCAGAGAGTCACATAGGTTGTTCAAGTTGCCACCCAGACCTCTGCCAGTTTCTTCCTCCACATCCCAGTTTATTTTAGAAGTGCAAGCCAAACAGTTATACTTAACATCAGGCAATATTTAATACAGTGGTACCTCAGGTTAAGTACTTAATTCGTTCCGGAGTTCCGTTCTTAACCTGAAACTGTTCTTAACCTGAAGCACCACTTTAGCTAATGGGGCCTCCTGCTGCCACCGCGCCGCTGGAGCACGATTTCTGTTCTCATCCTGAAACAAAGTTCTTAACCTGAAGCACCATTTCTGGGTTAGTGGAATCTGTAACCTGAAGCGTATGTAACCTGAAGCGTATGTAACCCGAGGTACCACTGTATTTAGAAAGGTTGGTGTACAACTCCCAGAAAATCAGATTCCTTTCTATGTGAAAAGCTAATCAATTACATATAATTTCAGTTCACATAAAATATATATTCCTGAAATGTTTAATTGATAATGGTGTAGATTCAGATGCTGTTTCCTACAAACTTCTAATCCAGTGAAGGACTTCAAAAGAGGGGAGGAGGAGATTTTCATTAAATCTGAAATATCTTGGAAAGTGCATAATCTTTCAGTGGGAAAACATTATTTTTTCACATTTGTATCCCACCCTTGATTCAATGAATTTAGAGCAGGGTACTGCCCATTTACTACTCAAGGCAGCTTATGACAATTTAAAATCACAGCAGAATAAGCCCATAACTTGAATTTACTGAAATTAGGGTTGCTGCTTATACCAGCAGTTGGACCTGGTAGCTTGGATTTATGTAGCAAATTTAAGACTTAATCCCAAACTAAGAGAGTTATGTGGAATACGCCCAACTTTTCTAGGGATTTGTAAGAATTTGTAAGAATTTAAACAACCTCTGTAGAACTTTTCTCTCTGTTTTATAGAATTCATTGGAGCTAGATGGTGAATACTAGATGACAATTGTGTCAGAAAAGTATGCCATATTTTGAAAAAACAGGGCATATCTTAAAACAAATAGGCTAAAATATGGGTGTCCAGTTTTTTTAAAAAAAAACCCCGATAAAAAACCGATTAAAAAAACCCCTCTAAGACAAATAGCATGTGTCATAAAAGGTAAAGGGACCCCTGACCATTAGATCCAGTTGCAGATGGCTCTGGGATTGCAGCACTCATCTTGCTTTACTGGCTGAGGTTGCTGGCATACAGCTTCTGGGTCATGTGGCCAGCATGACTAAGCCGCTTCTGGCAAACCTTCCCGTCGGAGCGGTATCTATTTATCTACTTGCACTTTGACGTGCTTTTGAACTGCTAGGTGGGCAGGAGCTGGGACTGGGCAACGGGAGCTCACCCCGTCACGGGGATTCGAACCGCCGACCTTCTGATCGGCAAGCCCTAGGCTCTGTGATTTAGACCACAGCTCCACCCGCATCGCTAGTATGTGTCATAGTATTATGCAAAAACTCTAGTTTTGTATGCTTGGGAAGAAATTCAATCTTTTGGCATCAAATGAAAAACAACATATGTTGTAGTATGTAAAATTCATAACTTCCCAAGAGCTTGGAAGGTGTGGGAGGCACATATTTTTGTAGATGGAACATCAAGGCTGTTTGACTTGTCTGGATAGGATTTCAAACATAACTAGCCTTCTGCTTCATGTATTGCTCTTGAAGATAGGCTGCCACCAATGTGAAGCAAACCTTCCCTAATCACTGTAGTCTTTGAATTACACAGCTGTGATTAAGACTCTTCTGTTTTTTATTTAACACTCTATTTTTATGGCATTAAGTAAAAGTTGGTTTTAATCAAGTGTTTTATGATATCCTGCACAATAAAGCTTGTCCCCCATTATCAAACCAGGAAGAATCAAAGAACAGGTGTAACAGCAGAAAATTGTAAATAATGTTAAATGTGTCTCTGCATGTAATATGTGCACTAGATAGATAGATAGATAGATAGATAGATAGATAGGCCAGTTGTGGTGGTGGTGGTGGCTGGTAGATTTTAGACCTGCAGCAAGGGTAGAAAAGGGATATTTTGTCCATGCATGTGATTCTGATCATCCTGATAAGATGAGGAGAGGGAGAAGCATGTACACTACCTTGAGTTCCTGGAGGAAAGATGGGATATAAATGCAATAAATAAATAAAATAATTACCACACCACCTCCAGCAGTTGATGCTTAGATTTTTAAAAATGCATTTTATATTCAAAGCCACATTTGATATGATGTCATGTTTGGCCCTGAGTAACAAATTATTAAGAAACTGAGGAGTTTCTTCCTCCTGCAAAAACATATTGTGACATTTTTCCTAGGTAAATATAAAAAGAGGAACTGTAATGTCTTTTGCTAATATGTGATGGAATGTGCAGTTCTCAAACCCTCTGTGTTTACTCTTTTATTTTAAGTTTATTTTACTTTGCACTTATTATACACATAGAAGATTCATGGAAAACTAAATATAATATGTTAGAACATAAATAATAATTTATTTTTTCCTTCTATTTTTCTATCTTTTAACATATTTTTAAAAAATAATATATTTTTCTTTAATAAAAATGAATTAAACATTACAAAATAAAAACAAAAACAAAATAAAATAGAGATATAAATTCAAAGCAACAGAACTAAACAGATGAAAAAGCAGTTGCTGCCTAAAATTAAATCCCATCAAATGCTTTAAATAAAATTGTTTTACCTGACACCTTAAGAAATTGAAACAGGTGCTATGCCCAAATTTCAATTCTCCTCCCTATACCTACCTACTGAACTCCCTTTTACACTTTATTTCCAAACATCTGGAACATAATAGTACTGCCTTGGTTTTCTCTCTTCCAGTTTTTCTCTTGACCTTCTACATTCTCACTTTCTGCCTCTGCAGTAAAGCTGCCATGATCTCAGCACCATATCTAAAGAACTCTTTTCTGATCTCATCGTACTTGAGATCTCTGCTGTCTTTGATACAGCCAACCATCTCCTTTAGTCCTACTAGAGCACCATATCTAAAGGACTTTTCTCTGATCTCATTCTACTTGAGATTTCTGATGCCTTTGAACCATTTCCTCAAGTCCCTCCATGACCTAACTCTCTGTGACTCACTTCTTGAGAGGAGTTTAGAAGTCAGTGATTATAATGAAGACCTGAAAATTGCATGTACTTCAGCGTTTTCATCACCAAGTATCTATGGGGGGATGTCAGGAAATTTCAATGAAAATGGAAACAGGGGAGGAAATTGCTGATGCTGACTTATTATCCCATGTCCGAAATGGAAATCAATCCAGTGAATATGATCAGTAATAATAGTTGCTCTTGCTCAGTCTGCAAATGATATGTAATTGGTTGTGGTATTTCCCCCATTTGCATTGCATTTCCTTTGCAATGGAATGAATGAGGTGGCATAATTTACATAAGATACATAATTTCACCACAACAAGATGAATAACATGGTTTTTGATAGAAGATGAATTGCAGTGGAAGGGAAACAGTGTTGTATGTGATAAATACAGGGCCGAATGGAAAATGATGTTTTCTTATGGAAAATATAGGGCCAAATGTAAAATGATGTCTTCCCTAATAGGAAGAGAAAAAGTTAATTCTGTGTCTGTATCCAAGCAGCTACTTGAGATAGAATTATGCATCTCTTCTGCAAATGCATGATCTGTTGCTCCACTTTAAACAAATAGGTTCAGTATCTGCCTGGTTGGAATCTGCACCCTGGTCTCCCAGTGAGATCTTGCTTGCTTGGCTTGCACCACAGCAAGGTTTAACACTGGCTGACTCCCGTAGTTCAGGTTTGGAATGATCCAAACCCAGCAGATCCATTCCATGGGGCTTGTGGAATGATGAACTGATCCTGGGACCCAATGCCATGCCAACCCTGGCCCTGCCTGCTTCTGTCAATAAATATTTGGCCTGATTTTATCCTATCACTATTGTTGTTGTTGTTGTTGTTGTTGTTTAGTCGTTTAGTCGTGTCCGACTCTTCGTGACCCCATGGACCAGAGCATGCCAGGCACTTCTGTCTTCCACTGCCTCCCGCAGTTTGGTCAAACTCATGCTGGTAGCTTCGAGAACACTATCCAACCATCTCGTCCTCTGTCGTCCCCTTTTCCTTGTGCCCTCCGTCTTTCCCAACATCAGGGTCTTTTCCAGGGAGTCTTCTCTTCTCATGAGGTTGCCAAAGTATTAGAGCCTCAGCATCATGATCTGTCCTTCCAGTGAGCACTCAGGGCTGATTTCCTTAAGAATGGAGAGGTTTGATCTTCTTGCAGTCCATGGGACTCTCCAGAGTCTCCTCCAGTACCATAATTCAAAAGCATCAATTCTTTGGCGATCAGCCTTCTTTATGGTCCAGCTTTCACTTCCATACATCACTACTGGGAAAACCATAGCTTTTACTATACGGACCTTTGTTGGCAAGGCAATGTCTCTGTTTTTTAAGATGCTGTCTAGGTTTGTCATGGCGTCTTTTGATTTCGTGGCTGCTCTCACCATCTGCAGTGATCATGGAGCCCAAGAAAGTAAAATCTCTCACTGCCTCCATTCCTTCCCCTTCTATTTGCCAGGAGGTGAGGGGACCAGTGGCCATGATCTTCGTTTTTTGATTTTTAATTAATGTTGAGCTTCACTATTGTACAGTCTGGTTATTTTACTGCTCTTATGGGTCACATAATGTGCCTGTCTGGGCAAACAAATATCATAGCACTAGAAAAAAGAACAGTACAAATAGAGCTTATTTCTAATGCTAATTTTGTTTTGGTAGTTATAACACTGGAGCTTACAGTCACTCAATGAAATGATGATGATATACTAAATTTTTGTATACCACCCTTCATCCAAAGATCACAGGGTGGTTCACAACACAAAGTTACAAAATGAGGATGCAAAATACATATAAAAAACCCCCAAACAAACCAATAGCCCCCTTCCTACAAACATGTTTAAAAAGCCTTAGATTGTTTAACCAGCCAAAGGCTTGGTATCCATATCTATTAGCCACAGTAGGTAAACTTGCCTTGGTAATGGACTGGATGAGAGCCAACAAATCGAAGCTCAATCCAGATAAGACTGAGGCACTGTTAGTGGGTGGTTCTTCAGACCGGATGGTTGGGAGATCGCCTGCTCTTGATGGGTTTACACTGCCCCTGACGGAGCAGGTTCATAGCTTGGGGGTACTCCTGGATTCTTTGCTGTCGCTTGAGGCCCAGGTGGCCTCAGTGGCCCAGAGTGCCTTCCATCAGCTTCAGCTGGTGGCCTAGCTACGCCCCTATCTGGACAGGGATCACCTAACTACTGTTGTCTATGCTCTGGTAACCTCAAGGTAGATTACTGCAAGATTACTCAAGGTTAGATCACTGTTATACGTAGGGCTGCCTCTGAAGATGGTTTGGAAACTTCAGCTGCTGCAGAACTCAGTGGCCAGGTTGCTCACCAGAACATAACAGTTTGAGCATATTTCATGATCCTGGTCCAACTGCACTGGCTACTAATTAGTTTCCAGGCCCAATTCAAAGTGCTGATTTTGGCCTATAAAGCCTTAAACAGCTCAGGACTGCAATGCCTTAAGGACTGCCTCTTCCCATATGAACCTACCCCGACCCTGAGATCATCTTCTAAGGCCCTTGTTCGTGTACCTTCTCCTCGAGAGGTCAGGAGGGTGGCAACACGAGAGTGGGCTTTCTCTGCCAGGCGAAAACATTCCTCTTCAACCAGGCCTTTGCCTAATCTGACATCCTATACCCTTTTTAAAATGCTGGCTCTTTTCGGGTGGGGGTGGGGGTAATCTGGTTTTTGTTTTGATTTTATGTAACTGATTTTTAATGTGAACCACCCTGAGACCTTTGGGTATAGGGTGGTATAGAAACAGCAACAACAACAACAACAACAACTGGTGAAGCTGAAATATGAGTAATTTGCACAAGAGACTCGAGTACAAGGCAGAGGTGAGGTCTGAGCCACAGAACATAGGCCATCTCATTTGAACTCTGCTTTCTATTCCAACAATATATACTTTCAGAGAAGGCAAACTATTTTCTTTCTGCCAGACAACTTATCCTCCTCATCACTCCCTCTCCCTCTACACGCATGTACATCCTTTCTCTTTTGTCACTTGGACGCAATTGTGCTATCTTTTGCTTTCCAGGATTATTGCCCCCTCTTCCCTTATGGCTGTTCCATTTCCCTCCCATGGCCCCCTCTTCCCTTATGGCTGTTCCATTTCCCTCCCATTTCTCCCCTCACAGATTTTCATTCCCCTCCACCCATGGTTGCTGTTTTTTTGCTTCTGTCCTTTTCCTCAAGGCTACTTAAGGAAGGGTGTCTCCCCCTTATGTTTGCTTAATTTTTTAGAACCATCCTCCTCGCTTTATGGCTACTTAGTGGTAGGCAGGTAGTAGGGCTGGGCGATATATCACTATGTCATCTAAAAGCAGTCTGAAGTCCATATCGTGATATCAGTTTAATAATTTTTGACCTGGAAATATATCATGAATCATGGTGTGTCTGTGCACGCTATGCAAAAATCACAATGTAGGAAGAACTGTGAAGCCAGCCAGTGCTTCTCTTGATTCCAGCAGCCCATGTTAACATTGCTGGCTCAGTTCTCTTTTGGTTTGCTTGGTCCTCTTCTCTTACCCCCTTCTCTTAAGCAGGCAAACCCACCTCTTCCTTTGTTTCTTTCTCTTTGTATGCTGGCATCCAGTGAAAATACTCCTAGTGTCTCTCCTCCAGTCAACATCAGCTGGGGGCCTTAGCAGACAGCATGGGAAAGCTAGCAGGGAGGATTTGGGACTGCTTCATCAACTTTATCCTTAGAATCCATCACAGAGGGGGAGAAAAAGTGTGCCTTGGTAGGACTTCATGGTCACCATGGTGCCCACAGGCATCACACCGGGGAACCCAGATCTGCTGTATGGGAATCAGATCTTTGAACCAGGACTTGCAGAGTTATGCTACAAAGTTTTGTTTTGAATGGGTCATATACCTGAATCCTAAAAAAAAACCACCAACTTGATAAGCTGCTAATGAACTGTTTTATACTCGTATGTTGCTTGTATTATGGAGATGGACTGAGAGTTACTGCTGTTCTCTTCTCTTGCCTTTCCATATGTCCTGAGAATACCTAATTAGAATTTTTTTCCTGATAGACAATGCATTTATTTATTTCAGACAAATTTTACAATCTCTCCCCACCGCCCCATCAATTACAATGGAATGCAGTAGCGTTCTGTTTTGAATAGTTTCCTTTGTGAGTTATGCAAAGGAATTTAGTCTTTTAGTTAACTTCTTAATCAGCATTTGTCCATTTATTTCCCTTGAAATGTACAGTATGTCTTAAAATCCACTGGTGGCATACACGTAACTATAAACCCATTTATGGGGGAAATATTCAGGGATCAATTCAAGGGCTTTATTTGTTTGGTTTTAAACCTCAGTCTTAGGGATATACTTGCTCTGAATAACCATAAACATAGACCTCTTTCTGTCTCTGGAAAGAATAGGTTTTTAAATTGCATGGCAAGTCTCATTTGCATTATAAACACATTATAAATGAAAGAGAGAAAACCTGTTGAAAGTACAAGAAAGAGAGAGGCATATTGCATTTCCCCAAAACATTACTTGGGATTTTTTTTTTTTGTTGGGTCCTAAAAGACTTAACTATGTTTCTGAAATATATAATAGGTCTTAAGTGAATGTAGTTTTTCTTCTATGTTTTAAATTCCCTCCAGTTCCTAGATTTATCTTTCCCTCAGTATAGATGCATACAACACAAGCAACCTATTTAATATTGATTTAGTCAGACATCTCCATCTAGTGGTGATTTGTTTTTAAATTCACAGCTTGTGTCCACTGATCTCTCATTTAGCACTGCCCAGGTGGGGAAAATGGTCGACATTATTCAACATTACACCATTAAGTTGGATTTGTGGTGTTACAAAGATATTTAGGATGTTTTGGAGGTCATCCTCTGAGTGTGCACACTCTACGTTATCATCAGCATACTGAAGCTCTATGACGGAAGTTACAGTAACCTTATTCTTTGCTTTTAGCCTACTCAGATTAAAGAGCTTTCCATCCGTTTGATATATGATTTCTATCCCAGTGGGGAATTTCCCTTTGACAAAATGTAGGATCATGGTGATTAAGATAATAAATAGAGTTGGGGTGATAATAAGTCCCTGTTTAATGCCTGACTCCACTGTGAATGGTTCTCTTTGAGAGCCATTGTTATCTGCAATTGTTGCCATCATATTATCGTGAAGGAGCTCAAGGATGTTCACAAATTTACCGGTACCTGGGCAGCCTATTTTCTGAAGGACAGTCTACATGGCAGTGTGATTTACAGTGTCGAAGGCCTTAGTCAGGTCAATAAATGCCATATACAGGAGTTGGTTTGCTCTCTGCATTTTTCTTGAAGCTATCAAGCAGTGAAAATCATATCCACTGTCCCCCTAGAGGTCGAAAACCATTTTGGGATTCAGGAAGGATATCCTCGGATATAGTTAGGGGATGGTTTGCTAAGATCCTTGAAAGAATTTTGCTGGCTGCAGCTAATAAAGAGATGCCTTGATAATTTCCATAGTCCTTTCTATCACCATTTTAAAAAAATAAATAATGATGATTTTGGCATCACATCGCTAAAGTCTGCTGGGATCTCCTCTCTCCCCCAGAGTTTTTCGTTGAGCTTGTAAAGTTGTTGTGTAAGTTTAATTCCACCCACTTTAAAGATTTGTGAGAGGACCTCAGCAGCTACGGGTCCACAGATGGTCTTTGTGGCTTTAAAGAAGACCCATGCATCATGAGTATCTGCTAAGTGCTGGATCTTTTGAGCTTTTTTTTATCCACCAGGTGTTCTTTAGTTCTCTGGTTTTTCTTTGAACCTCAACCTTAGCATTGGCATAGGTTTTTTCCCCTTAGTGGCACAGTTTCTATCTCTTTGCCAGATCTGAAAGGCCTTCCTTTTCTTGTCGATAATGCATTCAATCTCGGTGTCATTCTCATCAAACCAGTCCTGGTGTTTCTTGGTTTGGTATCCAATAGTTTGTTCACAACTTGGTCCAATGTTCCTCGAAATTATCAGGGAACTCTGAAAGCACATGGCCCTTAAAGAGTCATTTGGAAGCAGTCCCACTTAATAGGATCTTGAAGGGTTTGAGTGTTCATTTAACGCCTTGGTTTCCTTCATTTAAGCCTGCATTGAGAAATCATTTTGATAACCATCATGGAACATATTAATCAGTGATCTGTCCAGCAGTCGTCGGCACTCATCATTGCTCTGGTAAGGAGAACATCATGGCAATCTTTGGCTCAGACAATTACATAGTCTAAGAAGTGCCAGTGGTTCGACTGAGGGTGCTTCCATGATGTTTTAAGAGTGTGTTGGTTATAACAAGTTTGTGTGCTTCACATATAGTCAAAAAGTAAAATTCTGTTCTGGTTGCTTTTGCCAATTCCTTCTTTCCCAATTGTCCCTGGCCACAGATCGGAATTTTGCCCAACTCTTGCATTAAAGTCACCCAGGATGCTAATTTTATCCTCCTTAGGCATCTCTGATAGGACGGCATCCTGCTGAGAATAATTTTTTTCTTTAATGTCTTCATCAACATCCACTGTTGGTGCATTAGCATGTAAAATATTTGTCTGCTGGTTTTTGGTGAGCTTTATTTGAAGGGTTGAAAGTCGCTCATTAATGCCAATAGGGACTTCTGACAAGATCATTTTTTATAGCAAAGCCTACTACATGTATTCATCGTTCTTGTTCAGATAGACCATCCAAGAAGAATGTATTTCCTCCTTTTTCTTCCTTCAGTTGTCCCTCTCTTGAGTTTCTTGAAGTGCTGCATTATTGATATTAAAACTTTGCAGCTCTCTTACAATGATGACACTCCTGCGTTCGGGATATTCATTATCTGTGTTATCCAGCAAAGTCTGTATAATCCATGTTCCAAATTTCATTCGTCTTTTACGACCACTGGGTGGTGACACCACTGGGCGCGGTAATCCAGTCAGGGGAAAAAGAGTCAGACTATGTTTAGCCCCCTCCCCCTTTTTGGGGTGAAGAGAGTGGATCCTAAATAGGACTGCTCAGTCGTGGATACAGCCGGGCTACTCAACTGCCTCATTCCTTAAGTCAGAACGACTGAATCTATATCCACCACCCATGTGGATGGTTCATAACTAGGGGCTTCCAGGTTTCATGGTCCTGCCCCCGTTATCGTTTGCCGATCACCATGGGGCTTTTTTGGGGTTGGGTGAGTTGGGCTTGGGGTGTGTTTCTGGAAGATGCCTGTGAGCCTTATGTGTGGAGATCAGTGCACGCTGACCAATGCACAGTCTTTGCAGTAAGGCATGAGTATCACCGTGACTGGTAGATTCTTATTTGCTGCAGCCTTCATCTGCCGTCACAGCCATTTTAGTATTTCCCTTGTTATCTTCCGCCTGTTCTGCCATTGGAGACTGCCATTGGAGACTTCTTAAATCATCCTTTGTCTAGCTCTTCTCCCTTGACCTTACCGCCTTGCTGGGAGTACAATACTCCCGACAGTTTCGCTCACAAGGATCACAGGAACATGCAAGCCCACTCACCACTACAAGGTGATGATCCAGAGAGTGGGTCATCAACAACTTGGGCAGAGCTACCAGAATTACTCAAGCTGGAGAAAATAAACATCACAACCTCACTGAGAGCAGTTGCTGGTGAAATATCTTATAAATCTGCTTCTGTCTCTCAACTTGCCTGTCACAAGCTTTATACCTTTTTCTGTAAGGGAAATGCTCTATGATTTTATAGTCACCTGCAATGTGCCTTTCTGTTATCTTAAATAGATCAATCCTGCACTGATAGTAATTAGCTTTTGGTAGCTGTCTTGCTGAAGTACAAGGATGGGGGAGTGAAACAGCTGATACCTCATTAAAACAAAAGATGTGAACTTCATTACTGTAACCTGAAAAGAACTAGATAAAATTGGGTTGGGGGTGGAGTAAAAAATAATGAAATGGCAGGATAGGACAGTATAAAGAGGCTACTGTACTTGCACCTTAAAAAAGACTAGGTGACTGCTTAATGTGAATTGTGATGGCTATGTGTACATTCCTCAAGTGGAATCATTCATTCATACAAATAGTACCTCCATCTGCACACCTCCTATCTGCAAGTTTGCTCCTTTCTCCTGAGATGTTAATTCCTGAATTGTTGACCTAGGTGCGTCACAAACTGGTGTAAATTGGGTCCTAAAATATTTGTTTGCATTTCTCTTTTCTTTTTATAACCAAAGACTTCTTGTGTTTGGTTGGAAAAAAGAAAAAATGCTCTGGGGCTCATATCTGACTAAGTAATCATACTTTGACTTAAAGACCATTAATTTTAGGGGGCCTGTTCTGAATATGACTAAACATCGAATGTCAGACTTTATAGAATTTCCCCATCAGCAGTAGTGTGTTTCATACTATTATTATTATTATTATTCTTTTTCTAGATTCCCCCCCCCCAAAAAAAAAGAGACCACTTACCTTTTTATTAAGAATGCAGTTTCGTATTGAAGCAACGGGCGTATTGACTATACAGACACATCAGTTTTGGATTTTGATTCAAAATAAAATATTAAAATGCCTCAGCAAACAGTTCAGTGTTGTAAATTACTATAAAAAGTGGACATGTCTGCAAAATGAAAAATCCTAATTAGTTTTTTTAAAAAAGATATACAAATTTTTAACCACAGTAGTTAAGAAACAAGAATCTTCAGATTCTCAGCTTATAAGAATTGTCTGTTTTCTTTTTATTGAAAAGCCACTTATCAAATCAGGAAATCCAAAGGAATGGAAGAGCTACTGTATGTGATTGTCCTGATGCAGAATAATAAAATGACGGATCTTTTAACTGAATAGTTGATTGATAGTATGATCCCATTCATGTCTACTCAGAAGTAAGACCCACTGAACTCAGTTGGTTTTACTCTTAGCTTTATAGGATTGGAGCCTAAAACTGCTGTAAGCTTACAAATCTACCACAAGCTTTCACCTTTTCAACTCTTACCACAAAATTGCACAGTTAAACGGTATCATTTCACTGTTATAATGTGGAACCGACATGGCTACAAACGCCATTATTGAAATTTGTCGTATCATAGTAATAGAGCAGAACTATAACTGGTGAAGTATCTTGGGTTTCTGTGTTTGGCAAATTGCACATTCTAGCTTTAAAGGTCTGCTGGTGAATGAGGTTTGAAAAGTGTTGGACCATGCTTAATTTTTTTAAAATAATGCATTGCAACAGTTTTGTCTGCAGGATTGATGAACTTGCTATCATATCCTTTTTGTTCTCCCTTTCTTTACCAATGAAATTTTAATACTGTTCTGCATGTAAGTCGGTCAATCAATCAATCAATCAGTTTGTTACGATTAGTAGACCAAAAGTAAAAAACATAGAGTACAAAAGAATCTCAGAGCAAAGGAGATTTTTCTCATGTTATACTTTACTATCATGTCAAGCTACATTAATCTCAAGTTGGTCGCTGAAGGCAGTCCTTCAGGTGGTGAGTTGTTCTCTTGTGTCAAATTTGGGTTCAGATGCAGATCAGCACACAAGAGGCAGAGTCTGTTAGTTCAGTTAATCCTTTATTCACAAAAAATGTCATACATCTCAGCAACACT
The DNA here is from genome assembly GCF_964106915.1 of Podarcis gaigeae. Taxonomy (NCBI): domain Eukaryota; kingdom Metazoa; phylum Chordata; class Lepidosauria; order Squamata; family Lacertidae; genus Podarcis; species Podarcis gaigeae. The sequence continues at coordinate 53,371,159 of NC_139681.1, read as the reverse complement.
TCCCAGCAGTTCTTGCCCTGTATAGCAGTTGCCAGGACTGACGGTGCCCACCTTCTACCAAGACTCCTCCCCTGCTGGGTGTTTCCCAAGCAATCTCCAACTGTGTCTGGGAACCTTTAATCTCTGTTCTGCTTTACACATCATCCTGCATGTCCTTGGAGACAAGGGGAAGGGGAGCTAATTGCATTACGAGAGGCAAACTCCTGGAATTCTTCTTCAGCCTCTTGCCCCACCTCCTCTGCATCAGCCTCTGAGTCTGAACTGCTCCCTGTCACCAGCTCTCCTTGTTCACTAAATTCTGTTGCCTCTTCAGCATCCAAGAACTCCTAATATTCTTCTCCCTCTGACCTCTCCACAGAATCAATTATTCCTTTTTTGCATTACCAACAAGAGGAGGTCTCACCCAAAAAAATTTCAATGCAAAAAACAATTTTAGGAAGAATCCATTGTTGGTATTAGCTCAGTTGTGTAGAAAGTCAAGAAGTTGCTGCAGCTGGACTTGCCTTCAGGCCAGGTCTTCCTTGGAGAGTGTGCCAAACAAAGTGGATCATCACAGCAGTCTGTGCTAGGTTCCATGCTCTTTGACAGTTTTATAAATTACTTGAATGTTGAAGAGTGTATAGATGTGTAAGAGGGATGCTTTTCAAATTTGCAGATGATCCAAAGCTGGGAGGGGTAGCTGACACCATAAAATACAGAATCAAGTTTCAAAATGATCTTGGCAGGCAGGAATGCTGAGCTAAAACAAGCATGATAAAATGAACATAATTGTGAAGTTCTGCATTTAGGTACAAAGCATCAAAGGCACAAGTATAGGGTGGAGGAGACGTGGCTTGGCACTAGTACATGTGAAACAGATCTAGTTTTAGTTGATCACAAGCTAAACATGAGCCAGCGCTGCAAAGAGGCTGCTAAAAACAGAAGTCTAGTGTCTAGATCACAAGAAGTAATAATTCCACTCCATTCTCCACTAGTCAGGCTGCATCTACAATATTCTGTCATAGGAACAGAAGAGCTTTGCTAAATCAAACCAAAATGTCATCTAGTCCAGCATCCTCTTCTCACAGCAGCCATATAGATGTCTATGTAAAGCCCACAAAGAGGACATAAGTGTGACAGCAGTCTCCCCACATGTGACTCTCAGAATTAGTATTCAGGGACATTGTGCCCCTGACAGTGGAGGTAGAACATAGCCATTGTGGCAGAGAGCCATGGGTAGCCTTATCCTGCATGAAATATTGTCTAATCATTTCAGGCCATCCAAGTTTGTGGTGATCTTTTGGGAGCAAATTCCATAGTTTAAACTTTGAACAAAGCCTTAGTCAGAAACAGGAAGTTTATATCAAAATAGTGGAAAACAGTGATGAATATCCCAAGTCTAATTAAGCTACTTGGAAAGGAATAGATTCTGTTCCATCTCCAATAAGTTTGTAGCTTCAAAACCACTCTTATATGGTGGCTCTGACATCACTATAACCTTATTAAACGTGTAGCTCTGTCAACTCACTCAAACTTGAATGTGTAAGTATATTTGAAAATGCTACCATGTAGGCCCAAATAGCCTTTGACCTAAGCGCCTGAGTTCTGACATTTATCCTAGACATTTTCCTTGCCTCATTATCCTAGACATTTTCCTTGCCCCATTCTTCCACCCAAAAAGATACAGAATAGGTGGGAATGATCAAGAACAATAGTATTTTATCTTTTCCTTCAAGAGAAGAGTATCATAGGTATATACCACATACTGGATGCGGGTGGCGCTGTGGTCTAAACTACTGAGCCTCTTGGGCTTGCCGATCAGAAGGTCAGTGGTTTGAATCCCATTGCTCTGACCCAGATCCTGCCAACCTAGCAGTTTGAAAGCCTACCAGTTGCAAGTAGATGAATAGGTACCACAGAGGTGGGAAAGTAAACAGCATTTTCCTCCACTCCTGCACATGTCACGGTGTCGGTTTGCGCCAGAAGCAGTTTAGTCATGCTGGCCACATGACTCAGAAAGCTGTCTTTGGACAAACACTGGCTCTCTCGGCCTGAAAAGCGAGATGAGCGCCACAACCCCATAGTCACCTTCTGCCCAGGGGTCCTTTACCTTTCCTACCACACACTATAAGAAAGAGGAGGACTTTATTGTCTTGATTATTTTTGCTGGAGTCATTGCCATTTAATGTTTTGTTTCTCTCTAGCATTTTTTCACACTACAGATGGTTTTAATGATTTTCTCTTACACTCGTGCAATTTAAGATGTGTCTATGAATTCCCTTGAGTTACAGATTGTTCAGACACCCTATTACACAAACAGCTGGGCATGCATGTAGACAGATGGTTGACCATCTATATGGATCAAGTGTGGGTTAGAGATTAGACCAGAATTCCCATCTGAAAACAGTAAAATGGCTCCTAGTCCTGATGTTACATATCAAGTACAGAAAGGCTGTACCATCACAAATCCATCTCTCCACTGGATTAATTTTCAGATGTCAAATAAGGCAAGAACCCTTAAAAGACTTTATTTTGGTCATTTAATTGTAGCTATTAAGAAAGGGAAAGGTGCATTATACTTCTTTAAATTTTATGGGGAGCAATGCTTTCTTGAAAGGAAGAAATCCATATTTGGTGGTTAAATTGAAATTCCTTATTGGGGTGGGTGGGAAATTACATTCCACAAGAGTGAGGCTTGCCATGGTTCATTGAAATGCTGTTATTTGGGGCAGTTTCTCCCCAAGGTGCTGAGTGAAATAAAAATGTTGGATGACAAACTAAATTTTAGACTGTAATAGGGGACAACGTAAGACTAAGCAATTGGAATATTGCTTGCCCTAGACTCAAAATACTGGGAGCAGGCTGTACGCTAGGTAGAAGGAATCTTACTAATTTGGGTTGCTTTACTCTGTCGTCAGTCCATCTTGACTTGTAGGAGACGGACATTTAGTCTGTGCAAAGAACGGGTCTCAAGATTGACCCATGCTGTAGGATGGCTGAGTCGCTGGAACCGAAAGGACCCCCAGAATCCAGGTGCTAGTTATACCCAAGACTTTGGTGAGGATTGGTTTCGTTGTTGGATTTAGAAATCGACTGTGATTATTAGGCTAGTCATACCATATGTATTTCCGCACGCTTCTCGGAAACTTTACGTGAAACAGATTCATTGTGGAGGTTTGATAGCAATAGTATGTAATGTGTTTTTAGTACTCTTAATAGGATATGCCCAGCATGTTCATATATTTTTTTGACACATGCGTTACGGAGCTTTCTATAGCTTTTTCTGGACTTTTCGGCTATTTTCTACTGTTGAAGTTTCATGCAACGGAAGACCATCTGTTGAGTACTCTCCATTTTAGTTAAACTCCAAGCGAGCTTCTATATAGATACGATGGCCCTAAATCATGTCATTAAATTCTTTAAAGAAAATATTTTTGAGATGTTACAAATAAAACACAGCAAAAAGTCATTCTTGGAGCAAATCTATAATGTTACGAAAACATTTTTAGCAAATTGAGTTTTCTTCCAAATATATTTTTAGTTTGATTATCTAAGGTACAAAAACTTAGTAAACTACAAATAAATGCCCTCTATGGTTCAACAGATTTATAGATTAACAACGCTTACTAAATGATATTTGGAAAAGAGATGTCTTTCTTAGGATCTTTTAAAGATGAATCAGATAAACTGCAAAAAAAATAATTGTAAAAGAAATTATCTGATTGGTGCAACAATATGCATTATTTAAAAAACCTCATATGCAAAACCTGTAGCCCACACACACACACTGCCTGAAAATTGTAGTTAACTGAATATTTGAACTTGTCTGTTACGTAAATAAAAGGTAAAGTTTAACTCTTTAAAAATATTTATTTTATAATAAATCTTAATAGCAGGGCAATTTAATAAGCTACTTTTTCAAGCCTATCTATTGAAACAATCATTCCTGTTCTTTCAGGCTTGAATAATAATACTAAATTTCACACTAAAGTTTTTTAATGTCAGTAATTATGTAATTCCAGTTAGAGCTTCAGTAATATATATGCTTACTGGGTATATATATTTATTCTGATAGTAGCACAAGTGTATTCATTTTTTCTATAATATTTATTGAGTGTGGGGGCATTTCCTGCCACTTTCTGAATGTATTAGGAATATAATACAAAACATGTTCAATAATGTATGGTGTACAAGTATATTGTATGAGGTATAAATATAAATGAAGGTATTAAAATATGAGATTTGGTAACACTAAGTTCGGGTGACAATTTGGCCGATCGAGTACCATGTAAATGTTCCAGTGCTTAAAAGCTATGCAGAATCTATTGAACTAGAATATCCTCTCCTCTTCAAGATTCTTTGAATTATGTCTCTGCTGTGGTGGTAATAATGTGAGGAGTCGGAACATATGGCATAAACATCAACTGATATTGTTTGCCATTTACACTCAGTATGTGTAATGCAATAAGAATGGCACCCAGAGCCATGTGACCTATCTTCCAGTCGTGGATGTAGCTGTGTGTTTTTGTGTGTGTGTGTGTGTGTGTGTGTGTGTGTGTGTGTGTGTGTGTTTGTGTGTGTGTGTGTGTGTTGTTTAAGCAGGGAAAATGCTTGTAAATGAAATTTTACAAGACTGTGTATAACACCAGAAATGACTACTTCACTATCCTTTTTCATGATCAGAACGATATATTATTTGCATTTTGGTATGCTCCAAAAGGTAAGATTCTCTTATGTCATCCAGTCTGCTGTTATGGAAGTGTAACAGGTTTCTATCATCTCCATAATGTTGTTCTTTCACGCTTTACAGTAGTGACTATAGTATAAAATTGTCTGATTGGTTTATAATTTAAATTGAAACAAAACTTTGTGTTACAACAGAAGTTAACAATTGAATGTTCTGTTAAATTATTTTGTCATGTTTTAAAAATGTGTTACATTACCGAGGGATTGCGTTTTTATGTGTACATTTTACTTGTTGATATTTAGGCACTGGGCATCAAACTATTTGAGAAAAGTGAAACTGAATCATAAAACATGAGCCTAAGTTATCTGAACATAGAGATTTCCATGTTTCATTTCTGGAAAACAAGAGTTATGAAATCTTATAAAATTATAAACAAGTATATTTCTTTTTATTAATATTTTAATCTTATATATATTTAAGATTCAAGCATTTCTTAAAACAAACAGTGTAAACCTAAATACAGTTATACATAAAATTCCTTTATTTCCATGGGACAACTGCTCATAACTGAAAGTATACTGCATCACAGTTTTAGAATAATACTACAGTAAAAATAAATGCATTTAATCTAATGTTAGATTAATAGGAATACTGATACATTTCCAAACTTTTTTCAGCATTTTCATAATATAAAGGAATACCAATATTCACCTAAAATTCTTTGGAGAGATAGAGTTTGGGGTAATAACCTTTTGCTACTTTCTCTTTCTGCTGCTTTCCCACACAACTCTATGGAATTTGATATTTTGAACAAAATTCAGGTCTGCTTTTCAACATATTATACTCAGTTATCATTTTTGCTAGCAGCAACTGCAAAATTTTTTATTAGTAGTAGTAGTTATTAATCACCTTCCACATTTATATCTCAAGGAAATAATAATAATAGCAGCACAAAAATAACATAAACAACACAGAACTGTAATATTTCAGAATCTCATCTACATGTAGTTAACAATGAAAGCTGGAATGGGAGAACATATCAGTATAATACATGTTTTAAAATTTATGATACCTATTTCATATGAAAATGATGGGTTCATTTTTTAGTATTGCTAGCATATGTTTACAAATTCAGGAGTAATTAAAAAATGTGGTTTCAGAAGGTAATGGCTAATCTTTATTTTATGCTTAGTTGCAGTGAATTATATTTATGTAATTTTTACCAGGACAGCACTGGAACAGGTGCTATTTTTTATTTAGCTGTACAATCATGTATTTGTTTTGTTTCTATACTCGCAGCAGGCAGAATTGAACATTTAAAAAAAAAACGTGCTTAATCAAAAAACACAGTCGCTAACACAGTTTCAGTCACTAGTAAGGTTTGCATTTACTGATCTGAAGGGGTTTCCCTTAGAGAGAGAGAGACCCTTGGCATATGCAGGAAAGCCAGTTTTTAACCCCCACCCCAAACCTAGGGATGTAGGAAGGCAGGGATTTCCACCCCATCCTGTGTTTGTGAAAGTCATCATTGTTTCCCTTCTGCTACAATTTGGCTTTGATTAAAACCCTCATTATTCATCTCACTATCTGTGATGGCCAAAACTAATGCTATTTATTCTATAATTAATTTCTAGGAAAATGTCAAAAATAATGCAGATAATAATGTATTTAGTTATGTATCATTTGCAGACCACAGAAACAGTAATAGTAAATATCGCTCATATTCACTTGTGTAATTTCCATTCATTGCTTTGGATGAACATGCAAATTGTGAGCAATTTTTGCTCACATTTCCATATCCAACAGAATTATCTGTCATTGCTAATTAAACCACAGGTCCCAAGAGCTGAAAGTTATGCTGAAAAGAAACAGCCTGGTGCTTGCTTCCCATCAGCCTAGGACACAGTAAGAGAAAAGAGTTGACTAGGGATGACGAGCATGTATCCTCTGAGTTCAGTTCGCTGCACTACTCCTTAGAATTACTGGAACTGTGAGGCAGACAGATGATTTGCAGTTTAAAGGTAGGAAGACTGCTCCCCCACCCCACCAGCTCTCTTAGTCTCAGCGAGCACTGGTCCTCTTGTTTACTGCCCCTACAAAGTCATTGGGCAGGAAAAGTCTCTGCTAGGCATCAGCTACATCCTGAGTCTCAGTTCATGGCTGCCACTAGCTGCTCACCAGCTATATGAAGCTACAGACCAAGCAAGACAGCAGTCTGCCAAGCAGTTGCCAATTTATAATATAACATTGTATTATTATTTTTTAAAGACTTCTTTTTTTTGATAGATATTTATTAAGGTTTTAAAAATTATATTAAAAACAAAACATAACAATATAATCAAACACAAACAAAAGAAAAAACAAGTATAGTTTCATTACCTTATTTTCTTAAACCTTACTTTCCCGACTTCCCCATACCTCCCCTCTCTGTATTCCAATTTCTATTTATTAATTCAGCAAATCCTTTCCCTTAATTTCATTTAGCTTTTAACCCTTCTTTTCTTACTACTTATCCAATCCGGCTGGAAACCACACAGTTTCTAAACCAACGTCATTCTAACATTCATTAACTTTGCAATATTTCTTGAGATAGTCCTTAAATTTCTTCCAATCTTCTTCCGCTGTCTCTCTCCCTTGGTCTCGGCTTCTGCCAGTCATTTCTGCCAGTCCCATATAGTCTATCACCTTCATCTGCCATTCTTCCAAGGTGGGTAGATCTTGTGTCTTCCAATACTTTGCGATGAGTATTCTTGCTGCCGTTGTAGCATACATAAAGAATGTTCTATCCTTCTTTGGCACCGTTTGGCCGACAATACCCAAGAGAAAGGCCTCTGGTTTCTTCAGAAAGGTATATTTAAATACCTTTTTCAATTCATTATATATCATTTCACAGAAAGCCTTCATCTTTGGGCATGTCCACCAAAGGTGAAAGAATGTACCTTCAGTCTCTTTACATTTCCAACATTTATTATCAGGCAAATGGTAAATTTTTGCAAGCTTGACTGGGGTCATGTACCACCTGTAAATCATTTTTATAATATTTTCTCTCAGGGCATTACATGCCGTAAATTTCACACCGGTGGTCCACAACTTTTCCCAGTCAGCAAACATAATATTATGACCAATGTCTTGTGCCCACTTAATCATAGCTGATTTCACTGTTTCATCCTGCGTATTCCATTTCAACAGCAAGTTATACATTTTTGACAAATTTTTAGTATTGGGTTCTAACAATTCTGTTTCCAATTTTGATTTTTCCACCTGGAAGCCAATTTTCCTGTCCATCTTGTAAACCTCCATTATTTGATAATAATGAAGCCAGTCTCGCACTTTATCTTTTAATTTCTCAAAACTCTGCAATTTCAATTTGTCCCCTTCTTGTTCCAAAATTTCCCAATATCTCGGCCATTTGGACTCCATATTAAGCTTTTTCACAGCTTTCGCCTCCATTGGCAACAACCACCTTGGGGTTTTACTTTCCAACAGATCTTTATATCTAATCCAGACATTATACAATGATTTCCTGACAATATGATTTTTAAAAGCTTTGTGTGCTTTAACCTTGTCATACCACAAATATGCATGCCACCCAAAAGTATTATTAAAGCCTTCTAGATCCAGAATATCTGTGTTTTCAAGAAGTAGCCAGTCCTTCAACCAGCAAAAAGCTGCCGATTCATAGTATAGTTTAAGGTCTGGCAGGGCAAATCCCCCCCTTTCCTTTGCATCAGTTAAAATCTTAAATTTAATTCTGGGTTTCTTGCCCTGCCAGACGAATTTCGAAATGTCTTTCTGCCACTTCTTAAAACAGTCCATCTTGTCTACAATTTGCAATGTTTGAAACAAAAACAACACTCTAGGCAATACATTCATCTTTATAACCGCAATTCGACCAGACAAGGAAAGCTTCAAATTTGACCAGATTTCTAAGTCTTTTTTCACTTCTGTCCAAATTTTCTCATAATTATCTTTCAATAAATTCACATTTTTAGCTGTCATATTGATCCCCAAGTATTTCACATTCTTAACCACGGTTAATCCTGTCTCATTCTGAAACCTCTCTTTTTCAAAAGCTGTTAAGTTTTTCTCCAATACCTTAGTTTTTGACTTATTCAATTTAAAACCTGCTACTTGACCAAACTCTTGAATTATTTCTAAGACCCTTTTTGTACTAGATTCAGGCTCTTGTAATGTAAGTACCAAGTCATCAGCAAATGCTCTCAATTTGTACTGTTTGGCTCCGACCTGTACCCCTTTAACCAGATGATCCCTTCTAATCATGTTCAACAAAACCTCCAGGACTGATATAAAAAGTAATGGAAAGATTGGGCACCCCTGACGTGTGCCTTTCTCTATCATGAATTCTTCTGTAACCACATTATTTACAATTAACTTTGCTTTTTGTTCAGAGTATATTGCACCTATACCATTTTCAAACTCTTGGCCTACCCCCATCCCCCAGAGATTCTTCCTCATAAAGCTCCAAGAAATATTGTCAAAGGCTTTCTCCGCATCCACAAATATCAAAACTGCTTTAGTGTTTATATTCACTTCCAGCTTTTCCAAAATGTCAATTATATTCCTTACGTTAACTGACAAATGTCTTCTTGGGAGAAAGCCCGCTTGGTCTCTGTGAATCTCCTCCATCAAAACTTTTTTCAATCTCTTAGCCAAAATGTCAGCAAAGATTTTGTAATCCACATTTAGTAAAGAAATAGGGCGGTAGTTCTTAAGTTGAGTCTTTTCAGTCTCTGTCTTCGGTATAAGTGTAATAAAAGCTTCTTTCCACGTTTCTGGTGCCCTTTTCCCTCCCAAAATTTCATTGCAGACTTCCTTCAAAGGTTGTAATAACCACTCCTTCAAAGCTTTGTAGTATCTGGAAGTCAGCCCATCTGGTCCCGGAGATTTACCCAATTGCATGTTTTGAATGGCACCTTCTATTTCCTGTTCAGTTATTTTCTGGTTCAATACTAATTTACTTTCATTGGAGATTTTTTGTAACCCATTTATTTCAAGAAATCGATCTATGTCCATTTCTTTCTGCGGCCCTTGTGAATATAATTGTTTGAAATATCTCTGGAAGCATCTTCTGATTTCAGTTGGATTGTAAATATTCCTTCCTTCTACTTCTAAGTTTGTCACCGTATTCAATTTTTGTCTTTTCCTCATTTGCCAAGCCAAGAGTTTCCCACATTTATCTGCAGATTCAAAAGTCTTTTGTCTCATTTGTTTAATTTTCCATTCTATTTCTTGATTCATCAATTCCATATATTGTATTTGATACAACTTAATTTCTTTCAGAATCTCATGAGACTTTGGTTTTGATCTTAATTTCCTTTCCCCTTCTTTTATCTTTTCCAAAATCTTATTTTTCTTCTCATTTTGGCTTCTCTTCTTTATTGCATTTTGTTTTATCAGGAATCCTCGCATAACAGCTTTACTTGCGTCCCAGGTCACTCTCTTTTCAACATTGGTCTTCATGTTTATTTCAAAGTAATCTCTCAAAAGTCTTTTGGGCCTTTTTGTATACTTCCTCGTCTCTGAATAAGGTGTCATTCATCCTCCATCTGAAGGAACCTGCTGTCATTAACTTCATCTCCATCCTTACGTCGTTATGGTCGGAGCAAGCTTTTGGGCAAATTTCAACTTTCTTTATCTTTGGAGCCATTCCTCTAGTAACCCATATTTGGTCAATTCTACTCCATGTCATTTTGGCTTCAGAAAAGAAGGTTCCCTCTCTCTCAAGAGGGTTTTTTGTTCTCCAGATGTCAACCAAGTCCATATTGTCAGTCATTTCAAAAAAGGTTTTTGGTAGTCTTCCATCTTTAGTAATTACCTGTCTCTGTGCTTTGTCCATTCATATCTCCCATCAAAATTACATTGTAATCCAAAAAGTCCAGCAAAATCTCATACAACTTTTTAAAGAATTCAGATTTCCCCTCATTCGGTGCATAAATTCCTACAATCAAAAATTTCTCTCCTTGGGCTTGGATTTCAATTGCCAGAAATCTTCCTTGGTCATCTTTAAAAATTAGTTTCAGCAACAATCTTTCCTTTGCGTAAATCACCACTCCTCTTTTTTTAACTCTGTCCGACGAAATAAATTCTTGTCCCAATCTTTTATTAATAAGTAATTTCCTATGTGTTCTCGTCACATGTGTCTCTTGAAGACAGATCAAATCCAATTGTTCTTTCTTTAATATATGAAAAATACTTTTTCTTTAATATATGAAATATATATACTTTTTCTTTAATATATGAAAAATACTTTTTCCGGGGTATGTTCAGACCATTACAGTTCCAGCTAAGAAGTTGCAACGCCATGATGATGTTATTTGTTCTTTCCTCCTACAGCTCCAATTAGTTGTTCTTCTTGGGTCGGTGGTTGCAGTCCAAATGATAAATTTGCAATGTCTAGCATTCCTTTTCTTGGTGAAGTTGGTTCTTGTCCAGATTCCGCCTCTTTCTGGAGGTCCTCCTCGTGGTCTCTCAGAAATTTATCTTTGTCACCCACTGTCCTTATTCTTATTTTCCTTCCTTTGTATTTAAAGGATAGGCCTTGAGGGAATTCCCACCTGAAGGGTATACTGTTTCTTTTTAGGAAGATGACCAGGTCTCTATAGTATGTTCTTACATCCAAAATATACTTCGGTATAACATTGTAGTGTATTATATATGTTAGTAGCATATTCAAACAGCTTGTTTGTGCCTGGACTAGCCTCTTCTGCGGCAAAAAACAGCCACTGAACAGAATATGCTGTTTTCCTGCTAAATCTGCTATTTGCCTCTGAAGAGCAAATATGTGCAAATAGCAGACTTAGGGAGTATTTTTGGCAGGAAAGATTTAACCCCCCCTTCTTCTCTGCAGCCCTGAACATCACTTGGCTGGTTTTTGTTAGGAAAAAGTCAAAAGCATGATATTTAAACACCCACTAACAAACAGGTAGGAAACATGTTGCTTGGGAATCACATGCACTCACAGCCTCATTTTAATATAGCTCCCAAGGCTTCTTGTAGGTATCCCATTCTCAGTTAACAACTAATGCACCATGTAGTTTGGCCCCCAGCTTTCAAGCTTCTCCACCTATAGAACTGAACCTATAGTAAATTGTACAGGTAAATACACATCTGAGCCATGCTTTGAAAGTTCGTTTCTAAAAAGTAGCTTGTTCTATTTCAAGTTCATCTTGTCCACAAGGAACTAGTTCCAGTTTTTCCTTTTATAAAAGGAACTGGTTCAGCTCAAGTTTATCCAAATGAACTTTTTAGTTCATAAAAAGTTCTTCCTCAGCAATTTCCCCCCTAGCATTCAGAATGTTGCAAGCTGTTGTGATGAAAAATCATGGGTCACAAATAATAAGATGCCTGACAGACAGAATGTCAACTGGTGAAGCTTTCCCTATAATTGTATTTCCAGACCAGAAAAGCCTTGCTTCTTTAATTTGTACCAGCTGCACAGCTGTTAAAGGCACACAGTTTCATTCAGTATGTTCCTGGACTTGTGTATGTGTCGCTGCAAGCTGCTTCTGTTGGAAGGGAGTGAATCTCTTTAGCAGGAAATGTCTCACATTCCTTCACAGCTGAAATTAAGGTGGAATTCATATACGTTTTACTCAGAGTAGACCTATTGAAATCAGTGAACCTAATTTAGTTATGTTAATTTCAATGTGTCTGCTCTAAGTAAAACTTAGGTGACTAAGTGTCCCGAACAACAGCTGAGCCTCTGTATTTACCTAATAAGCTTTACAGTGGTACCTCAGGTTAAGTGGACTAAGAAGCAAAATGGCAGGATAGCATAAGAGGATCTCCATTGGGGACCAGGGTTTACACCCCAACTTAAAAAAGGTAAAGGTAAAGGTACCCCTGCCCGTACAGGCCAGTCGTGTCCGACTCTGGGGTTGGGCGCCCATGTCGCTTAAGAGGCCGGGGGCCAGCGCTGTCCGAAGACACTTCCGGGTCACGTGGCCAGCGTGACAAGCTGCATCTGGCGAGCCAGCGCAGCACACAGATATATATTTTCCCCAATACCTTCCTTGTAAGGAATAAAGTTAAAACTGTATAATGGGACCAAAATCATATAGCGATTTACTCTATTATTGTTAAAGAACAAATCATAGTCATGCATAGAGGAGGAAAAAAGCCCACAGCCTGCAATGCAGAGCCAATCACAACTGTGGGTAAAATTCCTTATAGCAATATCCACAGTCAGGTAGTAGGGAGAATGGGTAGGGAAGCCAGTGACTTACCATCTGTCATTTTGAATGAATGAGGCATCCCACATATCCAAAATACTAAGATCTGTGTTAACTTAAAACAACAGCACCCTAATAATCATAAGAATAGGATGGTCTGGATTAAGTGTAGTATTTCCACAGTTGGCACCGTATCAACATCATTCACTGGCTAGGAAGTAGACTTTGCTCAGAGAGAGGAAAAAATGAGATGCTGCCAATTTTTGAAGTGGTGTGTTGAATAGATAGCATGTTGTTAAAATTAGTGCTATGTCCATGATAGTTAAACATTACCATCTGCGTTAGCCAGCGGATTTATGTACAAGTACTTCGTACAGTGTTAACTGCCATCACTTCCTAATCCTTATTGTGGAACTGCTTTTGAGTTTACCTTTCAGACCCTTCCGTGCAGAAATATGTACAAGTTTAGCATTATAGCCTGTCACTGGTTTGGGAATCTGATTAGACTCCCTGTGAAAATTCCCAACACACCTGCTGATAGTGAATTATTGGATGTAGGGCTTGATTCCCATTCATTCATTTTATATACCGCCCTTCATCACAAAATCTCTGGGAGGTTCACATAATAAAAGACAAGGTAAAAACACAAGTAAATAGTTAAAACTATAACCCCTCCCCTTCCCACAAACACATTTAAAAGGCTGTAGAATATAAATCAGCCAAAGGCCTGATTCCTCTGATCCCTTCTTCATATTTGTTTAAAGCAGAGCTTTTAATGTTGGTGACATACTTTTTAGACATGCATCATTTCATGACACAGTGATTCAGTTTTGCATCATTTCTCAACACAGTAATTCAGTTTTACTAGCAAACTGGAGGTTAAACTAACCCCTTTCCAGTCCGAGGACACGCAACATACCTACACACTGCAGCCAACACACTAGCGTGTTGTGACACACAGTTTGGAAAGCTCTGGTTTAAAGGGATAAATAATTAAATGCAATGTCTACTATCTTAGTTACAGTGTGGTTTGCAAGACAACTAGGTTGCAGACTAATTTAATATTCTGTTACCTAATGGTCAGCCCACCAGTTGAAGTCAATCATTCTACAAATGTTATTCAAAGATGTTTTGTTTCTAAAAATAGAAATATAGTTTTTTTAAGCACATGCTTTAATTTGCTATTTATTTTGGCTTTGAATAAGCAATCATCGGATTATTTGAATATTTGAAGGGGCATATTTTCTGCTTAGCTTTTCATCACTTTCACAGAAGGGATTACTTTACTAATCCAGAGATCTAGATAACTTACCATAAACAACTATAGGTTCTTGAATGTTAATGGCGACAGAAGTGGTGGAGTGACTCAGCTGCACTGGTTGTGTGTTATGTATCAAAAGAAATACATCCACAATTTTCCAAAATGCAATTAGTTGTTCATTTAATAAATTTATATCCCACCTTTCTCTTAAATTGGGATTCAAAGTGGCTTACAACATCTTAAAATATAAAATAATAAAACAACATTATAAAATACAAAATAATAAAAACTAGCTAAAAGCAATAATTAAAATATATCCAAACACATTTAGAATGAGCAATTAAAAACAGTTTCCCCTAACACCAGCCTAGTGATCAGCATCATCTGCACCTTAATTTTCAAAGGTTTGTCTGAATTAAAAGGTCTTAAGCTGCCAGCAGATGGATAACAAAGAGGGAGCTCCATATTCTTATTCCATATTCGTAAAACCTTTTATTGGCATTACATACAACATCCAAAACAAAACAAATCAATACAGAATTACCACTTCTCCAGTGGCATAAAACATTTGCTAAAAGAAAGGAGGCAGAGCAGTCTGTCGTCACATCTCTTGGTCTCCAGGGAGATCAGACGTCTGCAGTGGAAAGAGGCAGCTAGTCTAACCTCCCGGGAGGAAATGCCACAATATGGGAGCAGCCACAGAAAAGGCTGTCTCTTGTGCTTCTATGATTGATGCATCCAAGATAAGTTGTTCACCCAAGGATCTCAGCAGGTTTGTATAGGGAAATACAATCTTTCAGGTAGTTTGGGCTCAAGCCATATTGATTTTTCATATTTTTAGTATTTTGAAAAATGGTTGCGTCAATATTAATCATGATGATGACAGAATGAAAATGGCAATAGACAAATATAAGCCTGAAATAATACTAATCACGAAATGTTCATTTCAGCAGGCTTACTTTAAATCCAGCCTTTCTCATCTCTCCAGATTCCTATCCACTTCCCTCTTGCAGTTTTCTGTATGACATATTGTTCAATTTTTCCACAACTAATGTGAGCTACAAGGAGATGAAACAAACACCCCAAGGAAATCCCCTTCCTGTCCTGCTGCTACCCATCTCTCGATAGTCTGATCTAGGGCTTTTGCTATGTAGTCTAAGTCTAACCTTAAACTTCGTACCTGTTACAGACTAAAATGTATTTCCCCACCTCATGCATTTTTTAAAAAAAGAATCTGTGTTGTCTGTGCTGGGGACTTCTTTTATATATCGAACAAAGACTAGTCCCATAAAATAGCTTCCACACTTGGAGGGACAGCAAAAAAGCAAAAAATAAAAAACCAGCCTCTCAAGGCTGTGGCACAAGGCCATTACATAGGAAACAAGCAAAAACAAACCCTTCCTAGTTAGGGAATTCCATAGTCTGGGTGCTGCAAAGGTCACTTGTACTCTAAAACAGCTGCACAAAACAACCCAAACATTTTGCCACAGGGACACAACCTTACCTTCTGTTCTGCTACTAAGCAGACTCGTATTTGCTTTAGCAACTGAAGCTGATCTTCACACTATCCTTACCCGCTGAGTTGTTCATTTTGCTCCTGTAATGAAATTTTGGTATTCTAAAACAATGTCCTTAGGGATGGATCAGCCCTCTCAGATTAACTGGTTTATTTATTTATGGTGTGGAAAGCCCCTGGTGCATTCAAGACTTACTATGACAGCATGCAAAAGAGATGAATGATTTTACTGTATCTCTCAGGTGCCCATTCCATGAATCTCACAGATAGTAGAAAGTTTTAGACTGCCACTGCAGCTGTTGAACTAGTCTGAGTTGTGCCTGCTAATGCATGCACTTTCGTTTGGTCAAATTAAAGAAACATCATTTGCTCTTCTAAAATAGTAAAGAATTAAAAGGTAATTCAAACTCACTTTTAAAATTGAAATTACTATTTCATGTTCATTAACACACATTTGAGTCAAGTTGCCTAAAAAAAATTTGGTATGATTAGCAGAATATGGATAAGGAATAAATAAAACAATAGTTGTAATTGTTGTGATACCCACATAGCAAAGTATAAAATGTAGCATTCCAGATGCCAGCTACACAATCTATCTTTCATAGCATATAATTCGGCATGAGTGTGCCTAATTCTCTAGTAGGAGTAATGACATGCATGGGAGTTTCTGATCATATCACATATGTTGGGACGCTAAGGTTTGGTACATAATGGCTTGAATCTTGTAAAGCTGAGCAGTCTCAAATCTTGACATTAGTTTTTATAGGTTGGGTGGGTTGATGGGAGAAAGCCTTGGCCCAAGCAGAAACAAGTTGGTGTGTATGAATGTGAAGTATCTTATTTGTATCTACCATTCGTAAGCAAGTCTTAAGGTTAAACTCTCATGAAACCAGTTGAAATGCTAAGCGGTGGGGTGTCTGTGAAAGGAAAATATTATTTTTTAAATAAATAAATAAATAAATAAATAAATAAATAAATAAAGTGAAGCCAGTTATTTAGAGCATGTTCAACTGATACAAAGTTGCATAACTGCATTACAAATCATTTGTACCAACTTGAGTTTTTATTTTTTTATTTTTCTGGCAATAAATATGGCCTCTTTCTAGTCCAGATTTTGTATGTTGGGTGTGAAATATTCCTTTCCTCATAATCACGTCCTTTTCCAGTGTGGTGTTATTTAATTGGTTCATTGCTCATCAGTGAAGCTCCTTACTACACCAGCTCCCTTTATCACTGTTAAGCCATTATTCTTCCAGTTGGTATTCTTCAATCAGTTGAAAGCAGAATTGAAATTGCAGTTCCATATGAGACATTGCACTGTATTACCCATAGGACAGCTCATATTTTCTCAGAAGTAAGTTCCATTCAGTACAAATTGTGTTTAGGAGTTCAACTTTCAATCATCAATAGTTCAATACTTTTTTAAGCAGCTGCTTTCTTTTTCCAGGCACTGCCATTATTGAAATTTGTTGTTTCAATTAGCTGATTTCTTAACTGGTTCCTTACCATGCCTGAAGTTGACCTTTTAATTATTTCCCTAGAAACAGATTTCTAATTTTTCATCATCTGTGAAGGGGTAAAGAGGACAGTGGGATAGCAAGGATGAAGGCCCAATGGATACGTCCTCTCTTCACTATAGAATTCTGAAAGAGATAAGTGCCATATCTGAGTGAAGATCTGGCAATCCTGTTTAGTAAATGGTTTCAATTTTCATCTGCCAGTATTAATGATAGCAGAAGTGCAGATGAAGAAAGACAGGAAAGTTACAATCAAATTTGCTTTTGAAATCCACGTTTGGTTGTTTGGCTCATCATTCTTGTTCATTTCAGCATTATAAGTAGTATAACTAATTGTGGAAACGGAGAACAACCATTTGAAGCATGCTGATTATTTATGGCACAAGTCAATGAGGCAGTTAACAGTGTAAAATCCAACAAACAATGTTGCAGATATGAAAAGCAGCTGTACTCATTCCTCTGCATCTAACTGCCGTCGTTTGAACAATAGAATGTATTGCTCACAGAGTGTAACTTACAATAATAGTATAAGCTAGATATCTTGAATTTGGAGATATGTAACTTGGTTGGAATGACAAAGGATAGTCATTTGTGTTCCATCAGTTCCTCACTTGGCACTCAACTGCTATCAATTTCCCCTCCAAAATATGTCAGATCAGCTTCCTATTTTAAACGAAACACACACATAAATGTTATATTATGAATTCTTTGTATACTTTGAGTAAATTTTCCCTACAAATATGCATTTCATGAGAACAATAATTAAACTAATAAAGTTGGTTAAAATAAACATCTGTTTGCAAATAACTTTTGCCAGAAAGCCATTCCTATTCTATATGCTTATAGTAATTACAGTAATAGCAAACAATGAAACAATTTGCCGTGCCTATATTTTCAAGGGACGCATTCTCAGTCTCTTGAACCCCAGTTGACCAATAATCCTAAACCAGAAGCCCATCTCCAAAATGCCCTTGGGTGGGGAGGGTTAGTGAAGAGTGGTCAGTAGTTACATTCTTGGGAAAAAAACATTATCATGTTTCTAATCTAGTAGTCAATGGACGTGTTTACTAGCTGTTTTAAGGATGAATATGATTTTATGGTTTTAATTTACTCTATTGTGATTTGGGTGTGATTTGCAAACTGCTCTGGGATTTTTAAAAGTAAGAGCGGTGTGTGAATTAGTCTAATAAGCAAATGCTGATCCTTCAAAGCCTTAAGGCATAATCCTAAACACGATTGCCTATAGTTGAAGGGCTAAAGGACTTGGCAGAAGCCTCACTGGACTGGCAGAACACCTGATACATCACTGCCGTTGCAGATAATACTGACAGAACATCTAAGATACACCACTGGAACATGCTGTTGTGCAGGTTGCCTGAAACAGGGAAACAGTCATGTGAGTTGCACATGGTTGGCACAGGGAAGGACGCTTGCCCCTTCAATCCACAGCCATGCCTTAATCAATGGCACTTTACACTAGCCCTGGATTATAGAATACAGTAATAGAATTGTAGAGTTGGGAGGAACCCCGAACATCATCTAGTCCAACAGCAGTGCTAAAACTAAAGCTCTATATTTGCTGTCTGTCGTTTTAACAGCGTTTTTGTAATTTTTGTCATGTGTATTTCCCCTTCCTGCCTGAGCATACATTGGAAACAGTGACAATTCTGCTTGTGCAGTAGCAATGAATATCTGGTACCTTAAGAAACTAGGAAGCTGCCTTCTTCTGAGTCATAGCATTGACCCATTTAGCTTAATATTGCTGGGACTGATGGGACTTGTAGTCATAGCTGTCAGCTTTTCCCTTTTCTTGCGAGGAATCCTATTCGGAATAAGGGAATTTCCCTTTAAAAAAGGGAAAAGTTGACAGCTATGCTTGTAGTCCAACAACATCTGGAGGACACCAGGTTGGTGAAAGCTGACCTGCACTGACTGGCTTCTTATTCTGGGCAAATTTAATTTTCACTGGCTTATTTGTTACAAGGAAAGCACCCTTCTATTAACTGCTCAGTAATGGGCTTATAAGAAAACCCACTGGATTCAATGAAGTCCTTCCATTGACCTTCACATAGTTTTTTGGCTTGGGTCCCAAATGAACATAAGCCTCTTTTTAAATCTTTGAAACACTGATCTGCCTTTAGCATCATAACTGAAATGAATATAGTTCCAGACACATTAGGGGACGGGCTGGGTTAATAGTATGTCATAAATCACTTTCCTTCCTTCCAGGGGTTTAGCAAGGATAGATATCATGGGTAGCATCTTACCACTTAGTCATGGTGACAAGGGTCTACTGTTAAATTACTAATTTAAACTAAAACTATTGCCTGTTGTTTTGCAGTGCTGCCAAGCTTCTGGACAAGAATCTGTTCTCTGTCAGCACCCCGAATCCTCTGCTTCCTTCTCCTGCAGGTCTTCAGCTTGCTCAGCTGCAAGCCCAGCTTACCCTGCACAGGCTAAAATTGGCTCAGACAGCAGTCACCAACAACACAGCAGCTGCAACTGTCCTGAATCAAGTTCTCTCCAAAGTGGCCATGTCTCAGCCTCTGTTCAACCAATTAAGACATCCATCCATGTTTAACGCTCCTCAGGGACATGTTGGAGGGCCTGGAGTTACCAACTCTAGATTCCCACCTGGTGGAATACATTTTCCAGCACAAAACCCCGCTTTGGCAGTACCGAGTGGAACTCTGGGGCCTGTAAATAACCTTCAAAATCAAAACCCAAATGCTGTTGTCATAAATCCTTTTGGAGGTGTAATATCTCAGACAGCTGGACAACAGGCTGTAGTTATGGGACTAAATAAGTCTGGCATCTCCTCTGCTACAGGTGGATTTTATGACTATGGTAAACAAGTATTTCCCTCTGATGCGGAACAGTGCAGCCAGCATGGCTTTGTGACCACTGCGTCTCATTCAGTCCCAACTTCTTCTGGAGTTGGAACCTATGATGGTCATTTTGGTAAGCATGACAACCATCCAGGATTTCAGAAAGACTTTTATGGAGTGAGTTCTAAAGGCCAGCATACAGCTGGTGTACAGACTTTGCCTTTTGCTGGTGATCCGCATAATGCTCATCAGATTATAAATCAAAAAGGCGAGGCGGCTTCTGTAATACATGAAACAGAAACAAAGCAGTGGGAAAATCCTTCTACTTTTCCTAGCCAAAATAAGCCTGACACCATGCCCAATGCCAGCATGTGGCCATCAACAAGTGCCCCATATGAAATAAGAAACGATCTCTACAACCCTGAAGAACCAACGCCTGACACAAAGTTCAGTGCTGGCGCTCCACTTCCTTTCAGCAGAACCAAAAGCAGTAAGCAGAATTTCAGCAACTCACGAATGAGACAGAAGCAGGAAGCAGATTTGTCAGTGAGACCTCTTCAGTCTCATGAGCTAAATGACTTTCATAGTATAGCACCTGTTTGCTTCCCTCACATCTGCACCTTATGCGATAAGAAGGTCTTTGATCTAAAGGTACGTCTTGGGGAGAACTGGACATCTTTCTAGTACTTGAAAGTGTGTTTCATTAAATTAACTCCAAGGCATTCCTGATATAAGTTGTGTAACTGTTGAGTTTATTAGTTTTTTTAGTCTGTGTATTTGTGGGTTGTTACATGGGTCTTACAAGTTTACTCAAGAGCAGACCCACTGAAATGAATGACCACTACTATGTTGTGTCCATTCATTTCAGTAGGTTTCTCTGAGTAAAACTTTGTTTAATATCACCCAAAGGCTACAGTCCTAAGAAGATTTAGCCATTAAAATTAGCGGGCTTGCTTCAAGCTAAATATGCTTTAAAACATTGTGTTAGTTGAACACTGAGGAAATTTATTATACACACAGATGGATTATACATGTAGAACTTTCCTTATATCTGAAGCACTTTGGGGAGAAGAGCTCTAGTATTTCAATGATTTGTCAGACTGCTTCACGAAGAGCAGGTATTAAAATAGTAGATAAATTAATCACGATTCTGCAATAGCTAGGTTCTGCTCTCACCCAGTTGTCACAAGGAAGGCCATGTTATTTTATTTTACAAGATGGCTGTTTTTGTGAAATGATGAACATCCTCCATAAGAAAATATTAATACTAATGGAGTTACATTTCTGGTTCTGGGAAAAGTGTATCCTTTAGAACAAAACTTGGTAAGAGAAATGTCTGTCCTAACTTAGCTTCTTATCTTGCCATGGTACTGTAGTAATCTACCAGCTTCTGGTACCAGTTCCTTATCCTCAGGCGATATGTATTTGGAGCCTCATTCATATTTGTAAGTGATTTATATCAGATTGTTCCCCAGGATGGTGAGAAATAAACTGTTTTTAATGTTGTAACCTTCCGTGATACCTTAAGGTGGTGGATAAGTAAGAAATTAATATTATTATCATCAATAAATACATAATTTGACATGTTAAGAAAAGAATCATATCTCAGGGTTGATATATTTTTCATCTTTGTTGTCAATAACTCCTTATTGAAAATTTTGGTAAATGATCAAAGATTTTTTTGCTTTGTTTTTAAATGTCACATACATTGAAATAAATATATTTTTAAAACATTTGTGGGCACTCAAAGTATATTCAGCACTTCAGAAATTTTCGCTACATTACTTTTACTCAACCTCCCTTATATATGTCCTTTTAAAAAACAGAAATATTGCAGTCAGGAGATTTCTTGTCACCCGGCTTTTTTGGTTCTTGTATTTTGCAATTAAAAACAAGAAGCCTGAGTACCAGTTCTGCTGCACTGTAGGGCACTGTGCAGATAGGCATGGAGGAGGAATTTGTCTGGTTTGCTCTTTTACAGTTGCTCAACCTGATCTAGTCTCCTAATTTGCTTGTGGATAAGAATGTAACTCCCAGTCTGACTATACACTTCTTCAGATGCAGTTGAGATGCAGTTTCACTGCACAGAAATATGCATGAAAGCAATATATTATGTGACACAAAATGTTTATTTTACAAATGAATACATTGAAAATTGTGCAGTTTATGTTAAAAGTGTGTACAAAATACACACCATTTAAATGTAGACTTCTTGTGTATTCTTTCAAAAAATAAGCATAAAACGAATTAATGAGTGAATGATGTTTGCACCTTGCTGTCCATTAGTTGCTGTATTTGTTAATTGTATGTCTACCCTGAGGTATTGACTGCTGCTTTAATTCATACTGTAATTTTAATGTATTCTTTATTGTACACCACCTTGTGATTTCAAATGAAATAAATAAATAAGAAAATGGGACAGAATGAACCTACAACTGAGCACCAGCAAGACTGAAGTGGGATGGATTTGGGTGGATCAGTCAGTCCCTTTGTGCAGATATGGCTCCTTCACATACAAAACCCCCATCTACAGTAGGGGTTCAGAAAACGTCCTGTCCTGTTTCAGTGTTCCTCCAGTGATACTGCTGTGAATGGGATGAGCAATTCCAGCAGCTGTTGGAACAGCTTAATTCAGCCACAGTAGAGTCACTGGAAGGAGCACAGCAGTAGGGCTTGGCAGTTTGTGGACTCCAGCTATGGCTAGGAATTTATGGGCCTGGATACTTGCATAGTGCATGTTTGCAGAGTTTAAGTGGGTCAGATTTGTTTCATCTGGAGTAATTTCATGTCAAATTTTGGAATAGTATGGATTTTTCTACAAAAACAAAAATCCCCGGAAACTTCTAATACAGCCATTCATGTGACCTATTATAACAAATGCTGCTGTACGTGTTTTCTTCTATTTTTCCACAATTTTATTATATTTTCTCACTATTTTTACGTAGGACTGGGATCAGCATATTAAAGGAAATCTACACATTCAAAAATGCATTGCTTTCTCAGAGAAGTGAGTGTTAAGTAAAGAAACAATTTGTGCCTGCTTTGTGACTTATATTACTGTTTTATTTAGTTTTTTGTACATACCTCTTGAATTAAAGTTGTGATCTAATCATAAAACACGTTAACCATAAATACTGTGTGGATGTAAATTCTAGTAATGAACACAGGAACCTTTTGCAAATGAATGCATGTGTTTTAAATCTTCTACAGACAATGCATGCATGACAAACGACATCAAGATGTAGACTAGAGCACCGAGGTCCAATTATTTGTCTTGCAAAACAACTGTATTGCAAGACAGATGTATTTGCACACACACTGCTGTTCTTACTGGAAGCAAAAGGAATGCATGCTATCTCCAGATACAATTTCCATCTGAAACCCATAGCTTCACACTGGCTTATGCTATTTTTGACAATCCTAACCATTATTTTGCCACTTCATTTGCATGCTTATGGGTTGACATTCTTGAAGAGGCTGCAGCAAAACCAATAGTGCAAATGCCCTACAAAGCAGTCCTAATACGTCAGTGATGTAATGTCCCTGGAATAACAGAATAATTTCTGGTAGTGAGCAGGGGAGTTTCTGTGATAACTTTGAGTATTTAGGCCAAGATCTTTTCCAGTTTTCCTACCGTGTTGCTGAATGTCAACCTTGTTTTCTTCTTAGTTCCAACATACGGTGTGTGCTAAGTTCAGCAGAAGGAATGCTGCACTCTTCTCCAAATAACACATCTGCATTTAATCTTTCTGGTTCCGAAGGTAAATTACAATATCAAAAATATATAATTAACAGTGCACTCATATATATGTCTACTCAGAAGTAAGACCTTTTGAGTTGAACAAGACTTACTCCTGGTAAGTGAGCATAGGATTGCATCCTTAACCTTTTTTTAGTTGGCATACTGTTGCAGCAAGCAGGGTTACGTTTAATTGTATGTTTATTCGCACATGACATAATATTAGCTATACATTAATGTATTTGTGTTCAAAGATTAAACAAAAAAGAGCTTTATGCAATAATGTAGCATTATGCAATAATATATAAATAAAGAACAAATATACTGTATATTTGGATATATTTATAGCTGTTCTGACTGAGCCCATCCAGACATTTTTGATAGCAAATGAACTAGATCATCTGTCCAGGAGGCCACCTATCACCCAAATCATGCCAAAGGAGAACGCCCCATAGCTCTGTCACTGTTGCCATACTCTAATAAATCTTTTAAATGAATATAAGCCTTTATAATGAATAGTAAGTCTGGTTTTATTCCTCTGACTGCTGGCTGACAATGTGTTTATTTTTGTATACTTTACTGCTTTACTTCAATTGGATTTGTTGGTTTATCTGCTTTTTATTGCCATTTTATATTACTTCAGTTTTTATATATTTAAATTTATTGAGATTTCTTACATGTAGATTTATTTTTAATACTTGTTCATCACTCTAAAAAATTTTAGTTGAAAAATTGTTTAAAAAATAAATTAAAATCTGAAGACAGGCATGGGGAAAGTCTGAATCAGACCGCTATGCCCTCTTGGCTGTTTGCCTTTTCCAACAAAGATCCTAAAAACAACAAATAGCACATCTCAAGGTCAGACAATGGTGCTACAGTGAATAAATAAGAATGGTGGGAGATTCAGGACAGACCAAAGGAAGTACATCTTCATTCACACAATGCATAGTTAAACTATGGAGCACACTAAACACATTCTTAGCCAATGGAATTTGATACTAAATGTTCTGGTGATGGCAACCAAGCTAGATGGTTTTAAAAGAGGCTTAAACAAAATTCACCACAGAGGATGGGGCTATCAGGGGCCATTAGTCATAATGGCT
Source organism: Podarcis gaigeae (assembly GCF_964106915.1). Classification (NCBI taxonomy): domain Eukaryota; kingdom Metazoa; phylum Chordata; class Lepidosauria; order Squamata; family Lacertidae; genus Podarcis; species Podarcis gaigeae. The sequence goes on along the minus strand of NC_139681.1, from coordinate 53,346,337 downwards.
ACATAGTATATCTTGGATTAGAAGTACTATGCCTTCTGAATACCAGTTCTGAATAACAAGAGAATGCTGCGCTCATTTCATATTTGTGGGCTTCCCATAGGCATTTTGTCCATTGTGAGAACAGAATTCTTGACTAGATAGTTGCTTGGTCAGGTCCAGCAGGGTTCTCCTTATGTTCATCTTGCCCAGCAGAAACAGGACCATGATGGATATTTCATTTTGACTTGATGCCTCCCTGGGCTCAGGAAATCACCCCAGCCCACCCTCTATTTGTAGAATTTCTCCAGAGAATCATGGACAGTGGTAGCCTATCATTAGAGAAAGACTGCTTTGTAGGATGGTCTTATACCTCCATGAACCTGAAAGGCTGTGACAGATAGGATTTGTTTTGCCAATGTTAGAAAGATACTAGTTATTTAAGAAAGTATCACTCCTTTGTTTTTTGTACATCATACACATTTCTGGGTTGTCACTGATTATGTTCTATTTGTTTAGATTACTCTTTAAACGTGGGGACATCATACAACTCTACACCTTCATTTGGCCAGCCAGGTTCTACATTTTCTTCTGTACCATCCGGAGTAAATGTGAGTATCTCACACAATATACTAAGTATAGTTCAGCATTCAGCTCTTAGTGAACATCAAGGTTTTCTTTAACAGCATTAAAACAATATAATTGAATATACTTGAATGATCTAACAGTATTTCTAATTAATTTTGAATTAATTGCTGGCCTGTATGTAGCCTTACACATTCATGTATATGCTTCCTCTCCGGTTAAGTGGTATGTAAAGGTAAAGGTAAAAGTACCCCTGCCCGTACGGGCCAGTCGTGTCTGACTCTAGGGTTGTGCGCCCATCTCACTTAAGAGGCCGGGGGCCAGCGCTGTCCGGAGACACTTCCGGGTCACGTGGCCAGCGTGACGAAGCTGCTGTGGCGAGCCAGCACCAGCACAGCACACAGAAACGCCGTTTACCTTCCCGCGATAAAGCGGTACCTATTTATCTACTTGCACTTAAGGGTGCTTTCGAACTGCTAGGTGGACAGGAGCTGGGACCGAAAGGCGGGAGCTCAACCCGCCGCGGGGATTCGAACTGCTGACCATACGATTGGCAAGTCCTAGGCACTGAGGTTTTACCCACAGCGCCACCCGCGTCCCTATTAAGTGGTATGTAGAAAATAAAATTAAAAGGCTTTAAAAGCACCCTGTAGAGCTGTGCAGTGTTAGGTTTTCAGCATTGCAATGTATCACCAGCCAAAGATCGTGATCTGGTGCTACATTGTGATGTCAGAAGGGAGGGGCGAGCTGCTTCAACCCCAGCCCTGCAAAGCACAGGGGTGAAACCACCTCAGCTTGGAGCAAAGGTAGTTTCACCCCAGTGCTTTGCAGGCCCAGGGATGAGGCAGTTTGCTCCTACTACCTGCCACTTATCCACTGAGAGGAAGGCAGCTGTGTGCGCCTTGATGTAGAAGTATAATGGAGCCTCCCCCACCTCCAGCTTGTGCAAGCCAGAGGCTAGGTGGGGGCTCCTTTAAACTTCTCCACTGAAGTGCACACAGCTGCCCACCCCTCTGTGTAAGGGAGCCCCCACCTTGTCACTCATGTAAGCCAGAGGCAGGGTGGGGGCTCCATTGTTTTATGGTTTCAACTTCATTTTAAGGTTGCATTTTTTATTATTAGCCACCCTGAAACAGGAAAGTCAGTGTATTTCATATTAGCTTTTTACAGTAGTATAATTATGGCTAGGATAGACTGAAATCCCATTCTTTCCTAACTGTTGATCAAGGTGTTTATTGTTACTAGATCTGATCTTAATGTATTTTGAGCGGTGTATGGAAAACTGGTATGTCTGAGATATGAAATGAATGCATTGGATTACAGGAGAAAGACAACACATAGATTTCCCTTTAAGGCTTGTATTCCTATACAGTGCAAGTTAAGAAACAGGGTTTTTTAAGTATGCATCTAGTTGGATGCTGTTTTAGATATCTGTATATACATTTATTTTTAATAATTTCAGCTGCCACAAAGGAAAAGTACACCAGGTCGAGTAGTACACATCTGTAATCTTCCTGAAGGAAGCTGTACAGAGAATGATGTTATTAATCTTGGACTTCCCTTTGGAAAAGTCACTAATTATATCCTTATGAAATCCACCAATCAAGTATGTCCTTCTTTTTATTGTTTGCTATAATAAAAGCATAAATATGTACCGTAAATGTATTGTTTGAGTTTTCAACATAAATTGCATTTTCTTAAAGTGCAGTAGTTACCGGTATTTCAAAAGTGACTGTGTGTAGTTAGCTCTTTAGTTTTTCCAGAATAATTGCTTGTTTTATTTATAAGGAGAATTGTGTATACTCTAGTTCAGATGCCCAGTTTAGATGATTGTATTTTCAGATGCCTGCATCTTTTACAGGAACTTTGTCAAGCAAACACAGGACTGCATTGTAGGAGAGTAGTAGCTTTAGTGACCTTTTCTCAGTGGAGGAGAACATGCTTGTATAGGTTAGGTTTTCCTGTCCACTCTCAAGAGCCAGTCTTAAGGATGAATAAATCTGTTGATTTTGTGTCTCTCAATTTCTCATTTTTCCTACCTAAAGTTTGCATCTCCACACTAGTTTGCAAATTTTCACACTAGTTTGCAAATTTATTCAGTAACTTTCATCAGAACTGTAATGCACATTTCTCCTGATAATACACATTTTGGATGCAATTTTGGCTTTTATCTAGATATACATACATTTTTGGAAGCGGTTTTTCCTTATATAACTCATTTTTGTATGCTGTTTTCACTAGGCATGCTTTCTCCTAATATAAACATTTTTGTACACATTATTTGGTTGGAAAAATGCATTGTAAAATCCAGAAGTGTGAAATTTGAAGGAAGGCTGTTTCAGTGTGCATGTTGTTTTAAGGAATGTGATTTAGGTAGGTTCATATTGAAATGCAAAGTGAACCAAATTTCTCTCCCAACCCCTATCATGGTTAAGGAAGAGAAACTTTAAACCCAATCCCCAGTTCAGCTGACATGCTAAGCCACACCTTGATTTAGCTACTGCACTGTGCTCAAAGGACCAAGGCAGAGCGAAGTGGGTACAGGCTGCTCTCCAGAATGCATCAGTTTGCACAGCTTCAGTAAACCACTTTTTGGATTACCATGATGTGTAAATGAGGCCAATGTTCCTTTCCTTCTGCATATAGTTTATAGTTAAACTGTAGTAATCAATTACCATTTTTTAAAAACCCACATTTATGAGTTTCCGTTCTACTAATTTTTTTGTCCCATGAAAATTACTTGAAATCTTTCACAGGGCACGGGATATATTTTTCCTTGTGTGGCTAGATGTAAAGGAGGGCAAGGCTCTTGTACCGTTAGTACAAGATGGAAATCTTAGCAGACTGTCCTTTCAACATCCCTGATTACAAGATGCATCTACCAGGCTACTTTCTTTCACATATCAGTGGAAGATACTTGTGTCCTGTCTTTCTGTGTAACTAAAATTATGCCAGTGTGTGTGTGTGTGTGTATGTATGTCTTGATTAGTAGAGAAATAAGTGTGTCTCCTTATCAACACATAAATAGCACAATATATTAAGATAATCTTGCTATTTATTCTAATGATCTTCACTTTAATGTACTATGAAGATGCAGTTTTTGTCATGTTTTTCTTTTTTTACTAATACAGTTTCTGTATTAAAACAGGCTTTTCTAGAAATGGCCTACACTGAGGCAGCTCAGGCTATGGTGCAGTACTACAAAGAAAAACCTGCAATGATAAACGATGACAAATTGCTCATTAGAATGTCTAAAAGATACAGAGAACTTCAGTTGAAGGTAAATAAATTAGTTATCCTGTCTTTCTGTGAATTTTGGTGTTAGTTGTTCAACTGCTTTCATTGCTAGTATGTTGTTTCAGATAAGCTTTCATAAATTCTTTTCTACTGTTTTCCCCTTCACCATGTCATTGTTTATATATCTGTGGTATCATTTATTGGGCAAGCCTGCCTTTTCTGCTTAGACTGAGTATGACTAAAGTATTGGACAAATAAGACCCCTGATTTTCTCTCATAGACCCCATCTGCACTGTCTATACATTTAAAGAGCTATCATAGTATTTTAAACAGTCATGGTTTCCTGCAAAGAATCCTTGGGAACAGTAGATTGTTAAGAGTGCTGAGAGTTGTTAGAAGACCCCTATTCCCCTCACAGACCCTGTGTTCCCTGGGAATTGGGATTGATAGTTAACCACTCTTGGTAATAAACTCCAGTGTAGAGAAGATTTCAGCAAAACTTTATCTATGGGGCTTTTCTGTAAACAATATATCAACGGAAAGGTGTAGCTTGTGCCAATGCTGATGAGTTGTGTGACATGTTTGTAGTTTTTATTAAAAAGGCATTTTTGTAGCCAGTGTTAGTCAGTGGGCTCTCATAAGTATGTCGCCCACATGTGCTCAGTATGAGCCTGCTGTGAAAGGAGTGAGTGTGAGCTGAATGGAATGTTGGGTGGGTAAGAATAAATGCCAAGTGAAGATGATCAGTTTGGTACTTGTAATGTGGAATGGTAGCTTCAGCTGCATGGCTGCTTCAGTTCTGTAGGCTCCATGTGTCTGTTCCAGCGAACAGACAAATCGGGGTCGGCACAGCACTCAGGTAAACAACTTGGGGTGGGTGCTTCCCTAATAAACCCTAATAAAAGGTCAACAAGTTCAAGTTCTGGCACCTCTTTCTATAGAAAAAAGCCCTGTGCAGAACTAACCACAGGATGAGATACTATACCATATAAATATTGTCTGAATAATGTGTCTATTAGGGCTCTTAATAGCTGTAAATTCCCTGCAGTTTGAGTGGAAATGTAAAGCCACTAGCCAGCAATGGAGGCTATAGTGGGGCAGCAGACTAACTTGACCTGCAGCCGTATCATTCCTGCTTACCAGGAGGAGCAAGGTTGGTGTACTGCAAATGCACTGTGCCCTCTTCGCTCCTTCTCCTCTGCCTTCTGGTCTGCAGCAGCAACATGATTGATGCAATGTCAGGTATTATGCTGCTGCCTTCACCACCATCTTGTACTGTCCTTAGGAACTTCTTTAACCAAATGGTTTCTTGCCAATTGAATAGTTGTTTTTAGTTGATTAGTTTTCTCTTATTCAACAGTAAGAAACTAAGTCATAGCATTTTGCAAAGCATAATAAAATAATTGAAAATATTCATACCAGTGCTTCTCTTTAAATAGCTTGAAGTGTGAAGCTTATTTACGATTATTAATCTGTATGTTTATATTTGGCTTAGAAACCAGGTAAGAATGTGGCAGCAATAATCCAAGACATCCATTCTCAGAGGGAGCGGGACATGTTGCGGGAGACAGACAGGTATTACACAATGTTAACAGTTGATGGCAGAAAGACGCTGAGATTGCTTTATAGAACAGAGATGCTTTTGGATAATACAAAAATAGGCAGACAGGATACATTTCTGCTAGTCTACAGCTAGGAACAACAGCTTTTACTTTTTTGATTTGAAATGTGTTTTTTTGAAAAGTTAAAAATTGTTTGCTATACAGCGGTACCTCGGGTTACGAACTTAATTCATTCTGGAGGTCCGTTCTTAACCTGAAACTGTTCTTAACCTGAGGCGTACTTTTACTGATGGGGCCTCCTGCTGCCACTGCACCACTGGCGCATGATTTCCATTCTTACCCTGGGGCAAAGTTCGCAATCCGAGGTACTACTTCTGGGTTAGCTGAGTTTGTTACTTGAAGCGTTTGTAACCTGAGGTACCGCTGTGTTAAGAAAATGCATGCTGAAATACTGACATTCTCAGTAAAATCTGCTGAGCACAAACTACAACGTGTTTCTGAAATTTTCAAGAAGAAAATGCCAAATGCACAGACACTGTGAAATACCAGTTTTAAATAAAATATTAATCCACTTTCTATTATTTCCTGTTTATTGTTGTCTGTAGTTAAGACAAAAAACTAGTAGATGAACTCATAAATTATCTTTTTACTTGTAGTTAAGGTACTTGTAGTTAAGGTATTTTAGTCATTCTCTAGAGCTAATATATGTAGATGGCTGGATATGCTTTCAGTTCAAAATCATCAGATTGTTTGGTTATGTGAACAAATCTTAATGTCCTTAAGATTGTTACTGGATAGTGTAATGTTTTACGATGGTATGAACTGCTTTGGTGTTTCTGTCTTGTGATTGAAAAGTGGTATAAAATATTATAAAACTATTATAAAACAACTATAAGAATAATAAGTAGCATCCTTCTTTTTCTTTGTGTTATAGATATGGACCTGAAAGGCCTCGGTCTCGCAGCCCTATAAGCCGTTCTCTTTCCCCGAGATCACACACTCCAAGCTTTACTTCCTGCAGTTCCCCACATAGTCCGCTGAGCACAAACTGGACAGACTGGGGAAATGGGAGAGAGCAATGGGATCAGTCTTCATATTCCCGAAGGGAGGAAGAAAGAGAATCAATGCCCTGGAGAGAGAATGGGGAAGAGAAAAGAGATAGAACTGACACATGGGTGCATGAGAGAAAACATTATGTGCGCCATTTGGATAAACTAGACTCAGAAGAACGTTCTGAAGGAACCAGAAGCTACAGAGAAAAATATTTAAGAGGGGTGTCACCAAGTGCAAAGGGGATTCATGGTTTGCCTGGATATAAGAACAGAGAAGAAGACTATTATAGGAAACCAACAAAGCAAAAATCCGATAAGTATTCAAAACAAACACAGGATACAGCTCCAAAGTGTAAAAGGAAGGAAGAAGCAAGATTGAAAGAACACAAGCATTCTCACTGTGAAGATCCAACAAGAGAAGAAAAATTAGAACAGAAACCCAGCAAGGTCCCTGACAGTATCAAGCAAAAGCAAAGTGATAAGGAAAAATTCAAGGATTCTGATAAAAAGTCAGAGGAAGAAGTACCTGATGAGGCTGAAAGAGTTAATGTGAAGACAGGGGCAGGAACTGAAAATGAGGTAATAAGTGATTTAAGTTACTATTGGAAAATTTTATGAGACACACTAATTAAAAGTACCTCTTCTATAAAATAACTTGGTGTGAATTTACAGAATGAACATGCACAGATGTAAATTAGACTCCCATCAACACTGTCTCTCCTTGCTTATTTCTACAAATCAGATTAAATAATTCCCCCCCCCCCATGTTGCAGGCATCACCAGCTAGTGTATATTATTATATTATATTATGATATGATATGATATGATATTAATTTGTGTGTGTGTGTGTATCTGTTGTGTTGATTATATGTCACCACTTAGTCATTCTGCCAGTGAACAACCTCAACGGAACTGACTATTTAAGAATTTGTGTGTTATTTATTTGTTAATTAAGGGATTTGAAATTAGGAGCAAATGTTGTTGTTAAGTAAGGACATACAAGCTAAAGTTTCCAATGGAATAGAATAGAAAAAGATACCCAAGAAACATATTGCAACAGTTTAATTTAGAATTCCTGGTGCAGATTATCACTATGGAACGGCAGTCACATTTGATAAAATTTGCATAAAGCTATTTACTGCAATGTTCAGTACAGCTGTATATCCCTGCCCAGTGTATCATTACTTATGCTGAGAAGTGACTTACTGTTAATTATAATCAAATTACTTTTAAGATATTTCCCATTATAATTACTGTCCTGAGAACTGGATCACTATTCATTTTTATTTCATAACTGTCATAATGTGGAAGGTAATTCACTGATTTTGTGACATTTTAAAATAGCAAATCCTTACTTTAATTTGTACAAGTTAAGAACGTGCATTCCTACAGCACAATTTTACAGTGAATGGACTTTAGTAACTTATTGTCTGGATCTTCTGATAACTCTAGTATTCAGCATTATTATTTTGCTCTTTGTAGCTGGGAACCAAAGATCAGCTTAAGTTCACAAAGAGGTGTGGAGGCTTGCAGAGTGCAGTAAAAATAAAAATTTTAAAAAATTAATTCCTATGCCGCATCACAGACCACTTTTCAAATTCTCCTCAGTTTCAACATTTCTTGCTATGCAACATGGTAGCTTCTGGCTTAAGCTCAATGAGTGGGTTTGGGGATTGTTTGAATCCTGGCCACTCTTTCAAATTCAGAAGTTGATAGTTCCAAAGTAAGCATTTCTGCATAGGGGAACGAGGAAGTGTTTTTTACGTATGACTGCCTTTAAAAGATAATGCTTTTTAAAATTTATGACCATCAACCAGTGATAGGTGAAGACAGACAAAACAGTTTTAGAGCAGCAAGCAAGTTGAATTTGGAAGCACTGTGTTAAATCCAAATGTAGTAATCTTCTCCAGGGGTCTAGCTCTGAAAAAACGGGTTCTTCAGGCTTGCAGAAAAATCTGGCTGTGTCCAGCACTGGTTGAGTGGCATCTCATCATTTTATCAATAAATCTTCCTGCTGTCAAACACCCAGAGTAGTTTATAATTTGTGTTCAAATAACACAATGAATGGATTGATAGATGCACTTGCAAAACAAAAACCAGGTAACCCATCTGATAACCTGGGAGAAAGGGCAATACTAAGAGCTTATCCACACTTCCTCTTGTTCCACTGCTTTCCCCCAGGGAAAACTGCTTGCTCAGTTGGAGCAAGTGACAATTGGGTTTTCTTCACATTCCCGTTTGTTCTTATTTAGAACTCAAGAGCAGATTTTCCCTGGGAAAGCAATAGGACAAGGGGAAAATTGCTCGGACCCATGCCTAGAAAGTGTGAGTCAAACAGAATATTACCAAGACCCGTGCTTTCTAGGCATGGGACAAGTGGAAGTGTGGATGTGGCCTCCACTAAATCAGCATTTGATTTTCTGGTATGTACATCCATCCATCAAATTTTGAAGGTGGGAGGAAGAGGGCTCACATCATGAATAAGGGATGCAATGTAAGTTCACTTTTTATATTACATCTGTCTTCACCCATAGACAATCTCTGTCTTAGGTTAAAAAAATATATTCTAATATGGAGATACCCTTTCCCGCAAATAAGCAGATGAAAGAAGCAGAAGATCCTATGGAAAACTCAAGAAAAGAAAAGGTGAGATTTATACGTTCATGGGCCTTGATATCTGATGTAAAATTCGTTTGCTTGAAAATTTCTTGAGTCACTTGGCTGCCAGATATTCAATATATAATCAAAAACATGAAAAATACAAACAACACTAAAATCAGATAGAAACACATAGCACAATGAAGGCACAAATCTTCAGGAAGGCAACATATTCATGAGCATGGCCTGTGGTGTGTTGCTTTAAAATAGGATCTTCACAGTGGCAGCACCTCAACAGTAGGATATTTCCCCCCACTAGGCAAGTGTGATCATATCTAATACTGTCAAATTTCAGATTTTAGCTGAAAATGTTTTTGTTCATCCAGGTACATATGTTTTGTATGGGTCTTGTATTACTTTGCTGCTGTGTAAAGTTATAATTTTAATCATGCTGTTTTTAAATGTTTTAAATTATTGTGTACAATTGTTGTGCTTTTTATTATGCTGATGACTGCCCTGGGCTCCATCATGAGGAAGGGTGGTCTATTAATAATAGCAATAGCCAGTATGGTTATATTAATTTAAAAAAACAGCCACCAGATTTATTTGATTAATTATTTTTTGTAAATAGTTAAGTTTGTGTGTGCCCCCTAAAATCCAGAAATGCAATTACAATCTGGGGAGCAGATTCTAACTTTTACTGAAAATAAGTTAATGCACAGAGAACCCAAGCTGTTTAAGATTTTAAGGGTAATAAGCAGCACTTTGAATTCGGTCTGGAAGGGCACTTCCAAAAGTATTTGGGTGTGGGGATGACACTCATTGTTGTGTGAGGACTTCCCTTTCATCTCTTCCTCCCATAACTCCCCACATCCAAATCTGCTCCAGAAAGTACCCCAAACCTCTGCATCATTTTATGGGAGTATGTGGGATGCTGCAGGGGTGAAGATCCATTGCTCCAATGGTGTGTATTCTGCTTGTAGAAGGACACTACTGGATTTCACCCAAAGGCTTTACAAATTATGTCATCATGACCTTTGCTTCTTTGGACAGATCCTCAGACTCTTTTTTTAGTTGTTCTCTACATACGTAGATTGCTTTGAATACTTGGCACTGGCTTTCAAAAATGTGGCATCTTTGAAAAGCTACAGAGTTTTAAAAATTAAATCCAAGCATTAGGCCAACTTGTCACTTTGAGAAGGAGCAAATTAAATAAAGTTAGAGTGAGAACTTATTGAAACGATACATATGTGAAAAGCTAGTCCCTCAGTCCAGCTCTGAAGAAACATAGGCCAATGTACTTGGATGTTTTCCAGCATCATATCTTTAGGGTCATGAGCTGATCATCAGATGTGAAAGCTAGCAGTATCTATAGCAGCAGGAAACTGATCTCCCAAGAGTATCTGCCCTCCGCGCCTTTCTAGGACACTAGAAGGATAAGTTTAATAGAGCAAACAGGAGGGAAACAAATAGGCTTAGCTTTTATATTTTGGAAGTTTCCTTCCCCCAACTCTTTACAATTGCTCCTCCCAGGGCATATGACAAAAATTGTCACAACAATGAAAAATAGTAAGGTCAAAAGTTCAAATGGGACTACAACAGCAGAGCCATAGGCACACTGTATTGGGCACACATAAGGATTCTAACAGCTGATGTGTGCCATATGCAACCTTTTGAACAGAAGCAAAAGTTGTTAGGCAAAACGTTCCTCTGGCTGGTATCAAAATCTTGATACTTGGACTACTGCAATGCACTCTACGTGGGGCTACCTTTGAAGGTGACTCGGAAACTACAACTAATCCAGAATGCGGCAGCTAGACTGGTGACTGGGGGTGGCTGCCGAGACCATATAACACCGGTCTTGAAAGACCTACATTGGCTCCCAGTATGTTTCCGAGCACAATTCAAAGTGTTGGTGCTGACCTTTAAAGCCCTAAACGGCCTCGGTCCATTATACCTGAAGGAGCGTCTCCACCCCCATCATTCTGCCCGGATGCTGAGGTCCAGCGCTGAGGGCCTTCTGGCGGTTCCCTCATTGCGAGAAGCAAAGCTACAGGGAACCAGGCAGAGGGCCTTCTCGGTAGTGGCGCCTGCCCTGTGGAACGCCCTTCCAGCAGATGTCAAAGCGATAAACAACTACCTGACATTCAGAAGACATCTTAAGGCAGCCCTGTTCAGGGAAGTTTTTAACGTGTGATATTTTACTGTATTTTTGGTTTCTATGGAAGCCACCCAGAGTGGCTGGGGAGGCCCAGCCAGATGGGCGGGGTATAAATAATAAGTTGTTGTTGTTGTTGTTGTTATTGTTGTTGTTGTTGTTATTGTTGTTGTTGTTGTTGTTGTTGTTATTATTATTTCAAGTTTGATTCATCATCCATCTAAAAATTCCTAGCATTTCTGCCAGGCTGTTTTATCATAAATGATAGGGGGGAAAGGGTGCTAGTGAAAACCATATAGATTCTTCAATGCTGGCTGATGCACATTAGGACTGGTAGGGCGGAAAGCAGGGAGGCTGAGAGTAGGCAAAGCCAATGAGGGGCAGAGCTGGAACCAGTGAGGGGCAGAGCCAACTAATTCTACTTTGAATCCCTTTGTTGTTATTTATTAAATTTATATACCACCCTTCCACATAAGTTCAGAGTGGTTTATAACATAATAACCATATATAAAAATATATAACATAATAACAAAACAAACAAACAAAACCAATACCCCCCAACATATTTTAAAGGCCATAGATGGATTAATCAGCCAAAGGCCCAGATAAAGAAGAATGTTTTGACCTGGTGCCTAAAGATATGTAATGAAGATGCCAGGAGAGTCTCCCTAGAGAGAGCATTCCACAAATGGGGAGCCATCACAGAAAAGGCCTTTTCTCATGTGGCCACTCTCCAGACCATCTTCATCTACAAGGGCAACACTGAGACACTAAAGAGAAGGTAACACACAGTGCATCCCCTGGACTGGTTGTAAATAAGCAAACAGGTGGGGCAGACTGTAGATAATGGGGCAGATCCCCACTTGGCCTAAGGGAACAGCCTCTCTGCGGTTCCTCATGGTTGTGATATACCAGGAGTGGCAGGCTATAAAATTGACTGAGCCAAAAGTTATGCACAGGAATCTGGAGGAGGTTATAATAGAGTAGAGAAATTGGATTAAAAACAACTGCTGGTGCCAAGAGAGAAAAATACCTGGGCCTTAGTATTAGTGGAATGTGCAGGACCTGTATATGGTAACCATCTTGGTCTACAAATCCGAATACAAAAGGATCTAGATATATTCCTTATTTAGATTGATTATATGGATTTAAGATATATACAGATATACAATATATATATATATCATTGGACAAAATAGAAAAAGAGTTTATAGATTGTTCAGACTGTGGCAGGAATCCAGCTAGCACTCATGGGAAAATGTGGTATGATCTCTTAGAGCAATCAAATGAAACCTTAACACATAAAAGTCCATAATTTTATCAGGATAAGTTACTTGTTTTTTACTGTTATAACAATTGTTTTCTCAAAATTTATCTTCTGTACCATGAAAATAAATAAAAACAGTATTTTTATAAAGGGGGAAGCAGACGTTTTCAATCTCCACATGTGCATAATAATAATAATAATAATAATAATAATAATAATAGGGGAGAGAGGGAACATGTTAGCCTGTGACTTGCTGTGACTCATTATTAAAATAATGAACCATGGTGTGTTGTTGCATCTGAACTGGACCTCCAATAATATCCTCTTTATTGACATATTCACAATAGGATGTACATCTTTGTTACAGGACTGGGAGAGCGGAAGTGAGATGGAAGCTGAGACCTGGTATCCAACTAATATGGAAGAGCTAGTAACTGTAGATGAGGTGGGAGAAGACGACCTTATAATGGAACCGGATATAACTGAACTTGAAGAAATAGTAACAGTAGGTCAGAAAGACCAAGAATGTCCTTTGGTGAGTTCTTTAGCTGCTGGATTACAGGTGAAGAATGAGAACAGCTTATTAAGTGGAAGTGAAGACAAATCAAATGCAATGGAATCAAGCTTAGGGTCAGAAGAGGAAAACGCAGGGGATCTCCCTGGCTCTGAAGGTGATAATGCAGCTGATAAAGCACCACATCTAAATCTGGACACTGAGCAGAAGCCAGATGAATTGCAAGAAGACAGACCTCTGAGGGATTCTGATTACCATGTTAAGCAAAGAAAAATAAAAGAAAGCACTAACATTCATTTAAGGATGGAAGAGCAGTGTGTATCTTCTGATCCTCCAAATGAAGAGCTCTTCCAGCCGAATGACACACTCGTAGGTGATGACAAAGTGATGGAATCATTAGAAAGTGAGAGTAGAAAAGCTATGGAAATGCTGGTAAAAAACTCCCAGGAGGAAACAAGCTGTGGAAGTCAGGAACATCAAAAGGCACCGGGTAACTAGTATATTTTTCCTTCTCTCCCTTTGCTAGATAAGTTTTGTTGTCCTTTTCCTGTTCAGTGTTTTTAGTTATTTTGTCATTAAGAGTAAACATTGTTCAAAGCGTTGTGATTTTCCTAGGAAGAAACTCAGTTGAAGAACAGGACTGTCAAAATTAAGGTTCTTATTCAGATGGTGTCAAGGAAATTAGATATGTATCAAGCAAGTGTTCTGGAAGAGACATCCGTTATTATGGTCACTTCTGGGTTCATACAAGTTGAGCTGAACCTTTGGAGCACCCAGCTTAAATTACTTAGAATTGTTAATGAGAAGACCAGGTCAACAACTAAATTATTTATGTCTGGTTGATAAAAAAATATTCCTTAGATATCTTTAAAAGATTAATTTGGCATGAAATGGCTTTTGGGATTGCCACATTTCATTCTTTTTTCATGCCAGAGCATAATAATTTATTTTTCCTGATTTGTTTTTGTTACCCATATGTTTCTTTGTTCATGATTTATGTTAATAGTTCAGAATTTATTGTTCTAGTCAAAGGCCATGGCTGTAGCTGGTATTCAGCTGGAACCACAATGGGGTTGTGGTTCAGATGTTTTATAGCCTCAATACACAGCTAACTTCAAATATCTTTATTTAGCTGATCTTTGTGACAATTTGAATTCAAATATGTCCCATACAGGCACAGCACAAAACAACCTGTTACTTTTGGCAAACTATCATGTTTCTCTTCTCAATAACTGAGGCTCAGATTGTAGGAGTCCTTCTGACAGATCTTCAAACCTCATATAGCTTGCCAACTTCTAAAGCCTAGAGTTGCCATCTGTTCACCTAAAAATTATAGCTATTCCTTATTGAGGTTTGAAGCAAGAGAGGATATGTATATACATTGTACCTCTCAAAAAACACTGGAATGCAATGTATGTCAACCATGTCATCTGAATTCTCTTTAAAACTTGATTTTGGGGGGTGGGGGAATATTTAGTGTAGAAGCAACCCTGGATTGATCTAGAAAATATGTTGTGTTCAGGTTATAAATGTTGCACGGAACTGATTTTACTCAGTATGCTTTCGCTTTCAAAGCAAATTGTAGGTATCAGGAAATGAAAACTACTGACTTCCCAGAGGTAGAATCCAAAAGATCTTACTTTTCACCATCATGGGAACAAGAAGATGTGTTTACGGAGCTCAGCATTCCGCTAGGTATGTCTCATTACAAGCGATACACATTTAACTCTTTACAGTACATTTGTTTTGCAAGAAAACAATGGTATCTGTTTCAGATTATTTAAAAGAGTTATTTAAAAGAGCTTATGAAAAGAGAAGTTTCTGTTGCTCTCACTCAGTTGGCATTAGGCAATATATTAATAGCGGTGTTTAGTCAGGTTGGGGACATAAGGGGAAAGAATAAATTAAAAATAGACAGAGTCAAGTCAACCTTTTGATTTTCTCCAGAGGCACTGAATAGCATTGAAACTGGGACAGAGATGCCAAATACAGGGGGTGAGCCTCTATTTAGTCAGTAACTTGTTCAAAGCCCTTCTTGTAAATTATGTTATATAATTGTTAACAAGAAGCCTGCAAGGTAGGTCAATATTTTAAAACTTCTATTTATTATTAATGCGTATACAATACCCTGCAAAAATATATATACCCTGACAAGTATAAAAGATAAACTTAACATAAATATCAGTCTCATTGTTATCAGACAAGAAAAGTACATCTCTAAAGACAGATACTTACAATAAGCATCATTTTTAATATTTTACTGAAGGTAAAATCCATTTAATAATTCATGACAGTTTATCTTCACCTCTTGAATGTATATCAGACCTTTCACCTGATCCATTTAAACTATCTTCAACCATTCTGGCAGCACAAGGTCTGCAATTCATTCATTCATTCATTCATTCATTCATTCATTCTATACCACCCTTCATCTGAAGATCTCAGAGCTGTTTACAATATAAAGACACAAAAATATATACCATAATAACAAACAAAAACAACACACACACACACAGAGAGAGAGAGAGAGAGAGAGAGAGAGAGAGAGAGAGAGAATTTAAAAGGCCCCCACTGGACAGAGAGCCTGGAGAGAGAGAATTTCTATAGACTACAGCAACTCCCCCTCCCCAGCCTTCAAGTCTGCCCTGGTGCTCCAACATGTGGGTACAGCTGGGTGAGACCAACTCCCTCTGTTCACCCACCCAGAACTCAGTAATACAGACTAGATCAGCCTCCTTATCAACAACCAGGTCAGACTTGAAGGCTGACTAATAGGACAAGCACAATTTCCTAGGTTACAGGAAGGGCTGGCACATGGCACAGTCAGGTGGGAGAGAGGGTAAGAAAAAGTGACTTAGCTAAGACCACCTAGTGAGAAACAATGGACCCATGGTCTGACTCAATATAGGGCAGCCTCCTATGCTACATTACTCTATATTATTTTTGATAGAGAAATTATAAATATCTGAGCAGTGAAAGCACTATACTTTAATATATTCAGGTGATGCCAAAATAAGTTCAACCATTTTTCTCCCCATGGAAAGGAATTTTCTTTATAAGGCTATCTGATTCCCACCCCACCCCACCTCCGGTAATAATTGCAAGTCAATATTGTTTTATAGGCATGGAATTTGTTGTGCCCAGAACTGGCTTTTACTGCAAACTCTGTGGACTTTTCTATACAAATGAGGAGACAGCAAAGACTCGTCATTGCAGAAGTACTGTTCACTACAAAAATCTTCAGGTAACAACTGATTTATTCATGCAAATTAGTATCTGAAATGTAATGGCATGCATAAACAAATTTTGGGGCTGCATACCTTCCTCACTACTGCATGTTTACCACCCTTGTGATGTGAAGCACTTAACACTGTCTATTTGTGAATCCAAGTTAGATTATTTTCAACCCATTTTTCAGTTCTACAGTTTATTTATTGTAGCATTTTATAGTCTATGGGCAGTATTCAACTATGGCAAAAAAATGACACAGATTAGGGGGATGGATCAGTCTTTCCCTCTAGGACCAACCCTTCAAGCTTCTTTTTCTAGAGCCTTAGGCGTTATAGCATCTATGGCAAAGCTTAGAAATTGTTTATAGTAAAGCACCTCCTAAGGGTGGCTAAAGCCATGGCATCTATGCTCTGGGAAGAAGAATGATGCAGGGTGTCTGGCTTCCTTCCTACCTGTTACCTAGGTGTTTTGGAACATCCTCAGCTTGGTGGGTGCCTGGTTGAACATCTATAGGCAGTGCAGTCATTTTCAGCAGGGAGTATATGAGTATGTGTGCTGTACATCATGTACAAATAATGGGATATTGATTGTTAGCTGTTGAGTATAAGACAGCAGTGAGGAGAGATCAGTGTATGAGTCTAAGTTCATTCTGTGAACATTCTAAGCCTACATGTAAATTGTACACATTTTGTACACTCTCTGCCTGTGAAGTACACATTTTTCAATGCATTTCAATGTATTTTGATTAATTTCCTCTAACTGCAGCACAAAATCTAGAGAATTGCATAATCCAATTAATAGTTATCTTCCAATCTGCAAGCAAGTTCAGGAATGTAGAATTCTGTTGATCTACTAACAAACCCTCCTATATCTCTAATAACTAAAAAAGCATAGGTCTTAATGCAATCACACCCAGTTCACTTTCTGAAGTCCACCTTTTCTCTCTTTGCTTTCTTCTTTCAAAATGTATTTATCTATATTAAATTTATATACTGCTCTTCATCCAAAGATCACAGGGCGGTTTAGAAATATATCTTACATGTCAAATGAAGTGAATAAAGAAGTATGTCACTGGATTTTCTGGTACAGAACAACAACCTATAGATAACAAGAGCTGAAGATTTACTATAACCACATGTTGCATACTTCTGTTTCAGATAAATAAGCCTTTTCTATTTGGATATGTGTTTGCCTACAGCTCTCTCTCTGACTTTCAATAACTTCCATTGCTGTTTTCATCATAAATTCTGGCCATTTCAGATCTCTGTATTTTGTGTGATTACAGTTCAGGCCTTCTGTTAAATCTCGCAAGTTGTCAAAACCAACTAGAAGCTAAAGAGCTTTGGTTCAATTCCCTTGCTGCACATATCAAAAGTCATTGCGCATCAAATTGTTACACATCACGAGAAGATTAACTGTCACACAGCCTTGGCCTTTCTCTAGAAAATGAAGTGCATGCTGCAAGTTAATACAGAATGCTGTGTAGAGCACGGTAGCAAGTCACGCACAAGTCTAAGTGAAAGGGGAGATGGCAACAGGTGAAAGGCTTGCCTTCGGGATTCTTTTTCTCCCTTTAGGGCAGCCACTAATCCAAGACCAAAGCAGTTTTAAATAGCTGGAAAAATATGCATTTGCTCATTAAAAGTCTATATACATTAATGGTTTTAGTGAACCTAAGCAACAGATGAATCTCTTTTTAAGAGCGTGAAGTAACTGGCATTTCCTTGGCAGCGAGTCAGGAGAAGAAGCACTTAGACAGTTGTCAGCTTCACCACATCCCTTGTGTGCATTTATACTGAATCCAGCTTCTCCTTAGGTGCACAGCTGGTCTATACTAAGAGCACTGCCCTGTGTAGGGCTGTGATGTCATTGAGTAGCAGAAGAGAAGTGACGTCTTGCGTGGTTCATTGTTGCTGTTGCAGTTTGGCATGTAGGAGTTGGGGGCTGATCAGAAATGATGTGAAGCACCCTTCCTGCTACAAAAGTAGGGCCATAAAGTGGGGAGGGGTAAGGGAATTAATAGGAGAGCCACCACCTCCCATTAATATCAAATGCAATAGATAAACTGGCCTGATTCTAGATGCAGTTTCTAAACGGTCTCACTGCCATTATATAACAACCCTGCATTGACTATTAGGTGTACAGGGCAGCATGAAGCCACATCAATCCCAGTTCCCTGGCATTTCTATATGAATGATATGTGTGGTGGGAAAACATATTTGTGTGTACACAATTCCATCTCAAATATATATCTAAAACATGCTGTGTATATGTATGTTGTGTGAAGCAACTCTTACATGGGCTATCCTACTCTCCTTCATGGCTGAGCACTAGAATGGCTGGACATTATGAACTTTATAAATGTCATATTGACTGGTGTGTTTCACTTCCTTTCCTGGTACTGCAAATAATGTGGGCAGTATATTCATGGGATTATTACTCAGTTTGATGGGAGAAGGCTCGCTACACATATTCAGAAGTACTTTGCTTTAATACTTCACATGTTCCCAAGTTTAGACCTTGTTCAAATCAAGCTCTGAACAGAGCTATTGTTACAGAACAAACCAATAGTGAATTAACGTTTGGCTAAATACTAATGATGTGGCTCCCCCTCCTTGCACTGCTCAGAGGGGCAAGATGACAAAGCAACCTAGTTATGAGGAAAAAGAGGACAGCTGTTCCTACAAGCTCACAGCCACTGCTGTGGCAGTACTTCTCACCCCTAGCTAGTTCCTGTCCACCTGTTCCTTTGGGTGGCAAAATAGGTAGTTTTTTCTTCCTGTTGGGCAGGAGGTGAGGTGAGGTTGCAAGCAGATCAACAGTAATAAGATGTGGTGTAAAATAATGATCTTTCGTTCAGCTGTGGGGTCCTTTGGTGGCATGTGAGCCTTGGTAAATGCCTGGTTATGCTGACTTCTGTTTTGGGGCCTAGATATCATATTGGTATTTCCTCCATTTTAGGAGTTATGTGAGCAGTAGAATCATAGAACTGTAGAGTTGGAAGGGACCACGAGGATCATCTAGTCCAACCCCCTGCAATGCAGGAATCTTTCACCAAGCATGGGGCTCAAACCCATGACTCTGAGATTAAGAGTCCCATGCTCTACTAGCTGAGCCTATCCCTCAAGACATCTTCAGCCCTATAGAGTGACATAAGCATTTGTGGCAGTGGCTTGAAGGCATGAAGTTATATAGTTGAAAATCAAATTACCTATATTTTCATTATTTCATTCACCACAGAAGTACCTATCCCAGCTTGCAGAAGAGAATCTGAAGATGAATGAGAAAGAAAGCAATTTGCCACAAGATGATAATGGGATTGTCCCTCACTTTGAGGAGAAAAAGCTATGAGGTGAACACTAATGGTTTTCTGCTGATCCTGCTTATGCACCTTTTGTTTGCACTGTTGAAAGGCAAGCATAATGAGAAGCTTGTTCTATGCATCTACACTGACAGCACCATTTAAAAACAATGTCTGAAATACGGTGAAGCAAAGTGACATATCTGATAGCAGTAAAGCTCCACTTTCTCAGCCTGTAATAGGCACAACAGCTCTCTTTAAACTAGAATTCTCAGGGATTCTCTCAGTGTTGGTTCAGGTAAATCGTTTAGTGAAAATATTCTGGGAGTGAGGAAGAAATAACCTGAAAAATCCTTGGTTAAAATACTTTTATTTACATCACCTAGTCCAGCAGTGAACTACGGGTCTTGTAAGTACATCTATAAGTTATTGTTGTGTTACTGCTGATAACATGGGTTCAATCAGATGATGACAATATCCATGTCTTGTATGAAATACTCACAGTTCATATATTCAAAGGGCTTACAATCTACATTGGGGGGGGGGCAGAAGCAGTGAAGCCCTTTCCCCCTTCAGTGCCTTGACAACATTTCAGAAGACTAAATATGTTCCACGTTTTGCCTCTGGTAGGATTACTTATCTCTTCTCTTCTTTCCTTAAGGTTTTATTCTTCCTAATTTTAGAAATCAACCAGGCACTTAATTTTGTTTCACTCAGAGCCATCGCCCAATTTAAGAAACCTTAGTCGACCTACAGTATAAGTGTATTAAGTCTGCATAAATTTGCACATGAATAAAAGAAGTCCTAAAGTAGGGACATCTTCCTTTGTCTCAGATGATGAATATACTTGTTGCACCATCTTAGAATGTGCAATGAGGGATGCAGGAGGGAGGTGGTGGCACATGATGGTGGGAAGGTTTGGTCCCAGAGCATGGTTGAAAACACAAGATGCAGCAGCCTTGTTGAAACTAAGCAGGTTGGGTGTTGTCTGTGCCTGCATGGGGAAATGATTGAGGAGCATCTGGTATGCTTTGAGTTGCATAATGGAAGAAAGGCAGATATATAGTTAAAGAAAAAATATCCTGCATTTGCCCAGTTGATCAGACACACCATCTAAATTAATTAAAATGTTTTTAATGATTGATCAGCTAAAGCTCTGAGCAGACTTTGAATTTCACTTCCATTAATTTCTATGTTGATGATATAGGTGCCCAGTATAGTATTATTATAGTTGTGTTTCAGCAATATGTGTGTTTATATCACCCAGAGTTCCACTAAAGTAAACTGCTTTACTTTTTTGTTTTTGTTTTAGTAAGGCTTGGAGTGGTAAAATGCATAGATTCTGTAAAACTGTTAGTAGCATTAATCGCAGGATGATCTTTTTAAAAATGCACCAGGTACCATTTGAGTTGCTGAGCCATATCTAAAATCAGAGCAGGTGTATTTGTTGCATTTCCTTTTTTTAAAGAAAATTGGAGAAATTATAAGAAAAATATATGTGAATGTATCTTCTCATCATTCACTGCCTTTATAAAGCTTACCATATTATATTTTCTTGCTATTGGCACCTTTAAGAATTTTCTTATCTATGTGTAAATTAACACCCAAAAATCGCCCAGTTGCCAAGATCTCCCAATAAAAATATTACATTACCTGTTTCATATTATAATATTTTTTTGTGGGAGGAAATGGAACCAACATCTTCAGTTAACTTTCTTTGTTATCTTGTAAGTGTGTGCTGTCACTAGGCTAGGTTCCATTTCATTAAATGGCAGAAACATTCCATTTATTACCATCAGAGATGAGGTCAAACAGCACATTTCAGATTCATAAACTTTAGAGCCTTTGAGGTCCTGACCTTCGGCTAGGCAATGTAAGTAAGAGGCAGGGGCAGACATGGCTTTCAAGCACACATCTAATCCCACGTATCAGGTGTACTGAACTTTGCATCCATCCTCTTTAAAACATTTTATTCCACCTTTCAGCATAAAAATTTCAAACGTGGATAAGAGAGTTTTAAGTCTCTTAAAATAGAAAAATGAAAACCAGCAATAAAAGAAATAAATGTTTACGACTGGCTTTTAGAAACATGAATACTCTTGCACTGTTCCAGGAAAGACATAATTAATCTGTGGAGGGAACATGGAGATCTTTATTTTGCCATCAGTAAAAATGCTGACATGGGCAGTTCCCAATGAAGGATGCATATCCTGCTGGGAGATAACCACACATAGCTGTGGAGGTGGGAGGCTCTTCTCTTGCAACAATGGGCCACCTTGGCTTGGAATTTTTGCACCAAAAATCTGAAACTTAAGAAATGCTACTTTCATACCTGACTGAATTCTTCACAAATGTCATTTGTACACATTAAGTTGTATGTATAGCACAATGCAGACTATTTATTACTACTATGTAAAAAGCTTTCTTATTTATAAAGTGTTGCAAAATATCTCAGATAATTTTTTTAAAGTATTTAGAACTAGTAATAATTTCTTATTTGTCTTTACTTACTACTGCAATGGGTGTTAAGTATCCCATGTATTATTATTATTATTTTTCATTCTAAAACCAAAGAATCTAAGAATTGCACCCCCCCCCAAAAAAAAACTTGACAACTATGCTACTGGCCTGCACACTAGTTTAGTATCAGGCTTTCAGGGTTTTTCTGTCTCTGTTAAGTCTGTGTTCGTTGGTACATACTTGAACTGGACCAGATGTTACTATTTATTGAGTTCACACAATCTTGTTTAATCATTGGCTTGTAAACATTTAGAATGTATTAGAATTTAAGTTATTTAGGAAGCATCACAAGTTTTAATTGCTCTGTGTACCTGAGATTTCAAATTGTGTTTATTAAAATGGACAAATTATTGTAATAAAGAGAATTTTAATGGCTATGCAAGAACTGGTGATCTTTTCTTTCAATGGCAAATGCCTCTCTCTGTAGATGTAATGCTACTGATCCTTTTAATTACTGTGTGGAGGTCAGGAGCAAGCTGCAAGATCACATCTTGTTCCCCCAGATTCTTTCCACGCAATGCAACCAAAATATTTAAGCTTAATTTGTTTAAGCTAACATGCAGGGTCCAGACTTCACAGTGTTCTCATCCTGATCCTGCAACTGAGATGGACAAATCCAAAGCCCAGGACAGGTGCCTCTACTGCTCAAACAAACATTTTCTTTGTCTGCATTCAAGCCAAGGCATTCAGAAGGTTGTTCCAGAGTAAAGCCTGACCCTAGCGATAATCATGTTCATATCATAACTCTGGCACATCAGGGTATGGCTGAAGATATAACTGTTCATGTGTCAGAAGAAAAGAACTGTGTAAACTGTCCTTAAGCAGGTATTATGGGGTAGGGGATATAGATGAAAGCTTACTAAAACACACTTCTTTTTACAGGAACCTCAAATAACTTTCCCGTGTAGTGCTAAAGAAATAAGTCAGGTGAAATTCATTCTTGTCCCCATTTTTAAGTCTTTTTTCCTTTTCCATTTTATTAAAATACATTGCTTTTCCTTTTTTAGATTTGATATGTATATTGTATTCCCCCTACTGGACAGTTAATTATTGCAGCAATGGCATGAGTCAGTATTTCAGCTTTTAATCTAACACTGTGTATGAAGCAGTACATTTAAAATACCAGTGGCAAACTGCTCTACAATCCAATTATCTCTTGGATAAATAATTTGAATTTCATAATTTTACTTGATGCATATTTGTGAATGAATGTCTATTAGCTACATTTCACTGGTTTTGAAACTGATACTCAAATGTGGCGTTTAGGAGTTACGTACCAGATACGATGCGGAGACTTTTAGGTTTTATGCATTCTTGCATTTTAGGGTGTGTGTTGTTGTTGTTTGTATTGCAGTCTTGTGTGTGTGTTTTTAAGACAGAAATTCCATTGCTGTGTAGATTGGGAGCACTTTGGAAGCAGCACTGTGGAGGAATGCAAATCAAGTGTTCTACAGCAGCCTAAACCGTAAAAGCAAGATTTTTAAGTTTCTAAAAATCAGATTGCTACCCACAGCTTCTTGGGAACAATTTCACTTCTGCAGTTTCGAACCCTGAATGTTTTTGTTGAAGTTGTAGGTGGAAGCCCTGTAAACTAAGTTTGCAAGGCAATTGGAAAGTGTGCAGATGCCATGCTTCCACATAGTTTGTCAATTAAAGACCGTTCTCATCTTCTGCTCCCATCTGCTGTGGAATAAAGCCCAAATCCCTGATTGCTGCACAGGGAACAGGGAACAGTGAAGAAACTGGGCTACAGGCCATAATAGTTCTACTTCAGTCTACATTGCATTGCCCTTCCATTTATTAATTATCCTTGTGGGCATGAAGGCCAAAGTGGCTTTTTGTCCGGTCATCTTAGTTTGTAGGGCAAATATTACGCATCTGATTAAACTTGACCGGTCAACAGTACTGCTTTCCCACCAAGCCACAGAGCTGACCTTCAGAAAGCAGAAGACACGCAATCAGTAAACCATATTGATCCGGATTCAGTAACGGATAAGGTGACCCAAACCCAATATCAGATCAACATTTGCCAATGGCATACACCATTTCCTTTAACTCAGCTCAGTCAGGAATGAGACAGGTATGTATGAAACCTCATGCTACATTAAACAAGTTATAGCCTGTTTCCATGTACAGCAACCCATTAAGCAGGTACTAGTTAATTACCAAGTTCTTCCACCAGGTGCTAGGTGGGGCCTGTGATGCAAAGGTCACCTTCCCTTGGCATAACATTTACCCTTCATCGTTCCAAAACTTGGGATATGTTGTATCTTGGGTTATGAAATCTCTCCTTGAGGCTTTTTGGAACTTGTCTGAACATGTATTCTTTGTTCTGGTCTTAAAAGAGAAGAAAGAAGTAGCAACTGATTCTGTTGTTGGATTTGGTAGGCTTGGCAAAGCAGCTTGGCTTACTTAAGCTTATCTTCAACAGATAGCAGCCAGCTGGTGACCACAGACGCTTACCTTGAACTAGAGGGGAGGATGTTGCCTCAGCTGAAAGATCTGCATCTGTTGACGAGAAACCTGGCCTGGCTGCAAAAAGTGAAGTTGCACAATTACAGCACTAAAAACAAAGTCGTATGTAACAAAGCTATGGCATGCTGGCAGATCCAAATCATGTAACACTGTGTTGAGGTGAAAGTGGGAACTTGCCATTATTGTCCTCCAGTGTCATCTTTCCAGGCAAGAAAAATAGGTGAATTAAGAATTGATGCCATGTCCTCATTTTCACCTACTGTGGTATCACAGTCTGCTTCAAACAAAGCAGAGAGACTCTACAATCACTGTGAGGAGTAACTGGGTGTTTCAAGAGAAAAGCCATGTTTGTGTTGGAGCATGAAATGAGTAGGCCACCCATGGAGCCTGTAGTCACAGCTTTGAACTAAGTGGTGGAGATGGACCAGGATCTCTTAATTTTGCCCAGTAATGAAGAAGTGCCTCCACCAAAGTAAGCTAAAGACGGAGTGGGAAAATGAAGTTCGGCAACACCTCTCCTGGCTTAGGTCCTGTGGGGTTTGCCACAGGTGTTGCCCCTTTCAGGTTTCCACTAGCCTGCCTCTAGTTCCTGTGTCTACTTCCTATCCTGCCCCCTTCCTCCTGTCTCCCTGCCTTGAAACCTGCTTGAAGATTCATGTGATGCCCCACAGCAGAAATACGTTGCAATAAATTAATAATTATTTTTAAAAACAACACAACTTCTGACTAGACCATAATATTGGCTGGAAACTCTGCTGTTGGTGACTTTGATGAATATGTTCTGGGTTGGAAGAGGGAGAGGGAGGGTGGTACATGCAGTAGAGCATACTTAGTGGTGGCATCTCATGTGCAAACTCCAAGTACAGATCAGATTGTTCCCCATTTACATTCACATGCCAACTTGAAACATTTATTTGTATTGGCCTTTGGAGCATAATGAGGGCAGCTCTATTGGCTTATACTGCTATGCAACTAACTGCGTTGGTTTGGAGTAAATGCATTTTATGCTGGTTAATTCATTTTTAATGTTGTGTTTCTTAGGATTTTTTGTTGTATTTTATATTTGTTGTTAGCCATTCTGGGCTCTGCTTTGAGAAAGAACCAGTAAGCTAGTAGCAGTAGTAATATCTGCATGTGATGTACAATTTTTCTGTAAATCATGGGTGGGGAACTTGTGGCTTTCCAGATGTTGGACTCCACCACCGATCATCCCTGACCATTGGCCATGCTGGTTTGGGCCAATGCAGTCCAACACCATCAGGAGGACCAAAGGTTTTAAAAGGAAAGGTGCTTCTCAACAGCTCTTTGGCAACTTGTTTTTCCTGTACATTCATTGTTGTATTATTCATGAAAAATTTCCCAGGACAAAATCATAGCCTACTTCTGATAAAAGCTTTCTATCTGAGATGTGCTAGATGTCCTCATCAGGACTTTGGAGCTACCAAATACCCCCAGGTGAACCCAGTTGTTAGAGGCATTGCAAGCATCATTAGTGTAGGCCGCATGGCACTTCTATGTGGTGTATATTAGTATTGTTCTGCTGCAGGTGGAAGATGAGATATTAAGTGAGTGGCCTAAGGTTGCATGCCAAGCCAGTAGTTAGATGGAAGAGAATTGCCTAGACATGCTCAGCCTAGACCTGTGCTTAGTAGCAAATGAGATCATTTGTGGCATTTAGCACATGGTTCATTGTATCTGTGCATCCTGTTGAAGCCAATGATTGATAAACAAGTAAACTTATTACAATTAGAAGACCATTAACAGTGCAGTTGGCTAGCAATCCATGGCTTTATTAGTATAAGTCATCCTACCAGGCCTTTGGGTTGGAAGAAGCTGTGAGATTAGTTTGCCCACTCTTAACTGGGGGGGTTTGAGGACAAGGATAATTGAACACTTGGAGATGGCTAGAAACAGGGTTAGCCCAAGAGCTTTCTTTGCCCTAGGCAAATTAAATGTTTGCTGTTCTTCTTTCCATTGTGATAATATCTAGGGAGCTCCTTAAGATATCATCTCATGAAGAGTGATTGGGAAGAACTTTCTGACAGTAAACTGTACAACAGTGGAACTGACTACATTGAAAGGTGGTGGACTCTCCTTCACTGGAAATTTTTAAACAGAGGTTGGATGCCCATTCTCTAGTTGTGATTTCTGCATTGCCGAGGGTTGGACAAGATGACCCTTTGGATCCCATCCAACACTACAGTTCTATGATGGGGGGGGGGGTCAGGTCATACGTTTGCCTGTAGAAATCCAAGAGCTTTCAGCTACTGGCTACTTAGATTTTTTAAAAAAGATTACTCTTTTCTTCCTCTTGCTTCTGCCTAGAACTTGTTGACAATATTGAACTGCTGATCACACTTTAGCACCACTTCCCAGTTAAAAAAACAAAGCTTATTATAGTTGGCAAAGGTGGCACTGGAATCAGTCAGGTGATTTCACTTGGCTTGGATGCTGGATCATGTGCAGCCTCTGTTGATTACATTACATCTTTTCCAAACAGAGGGATCCGGATTTCCTTCTAAGATATTTAACTCTTTAGTTGAGACTGAAGAAATGGGAAAAGGCACAGCAGCAAACAAGGACTCTTCAGTGAGGGGACTGGGATAACAATCTTATCTTAAATGTCAGCTGCAAATGTCATCCTGTCATCTCATAAGGCCCTTCTTGTGCCAATGTGCAAGCCGGACAAAAAGATAAGGTGATATGGATAAACTTATTGCTAAGCCTTCTTGTGGGCTGCCAAACCCAAACCCCAAAAAACACAATCCAGCCACACAACTGTCCATCTCAGAAGATGGAAAGTTAGGTCATTTTGGCCACCATGAGCATCCACA
Organism: Podarcis gaigeae; assembly: GCF_964106915.1. Classification (NCBI taxonomy): domain Eukaryota; kingdom Metazoa; phylum Chordata; class Lepidosauria; order Squamata; family Lacertidae; genus Podarcis; species Podarcis gaigeae. The sequence goes on along the minus strand of NC_139681.1, from coordinate 53,319,027 downwards.
TCCTGCAGAAAAATGCTATGAACTTCAAAGCTTGCACACTCTCCCAAAAGACCATTATTCTGCCTAGGGCATGCACCATCAGATTTTCTTGAGTCAGAGAAAGAAAAACTTCATAATATAAAGCTCAAAGGCTTTATCATCAGTAGGCATGAAGTATTAGTCCTATCTTCACCATTGTTAGTAGTTTTAGCTAACTAACAGAGCCCTTGAAGATCACATGCCTAGAAACTCCAGACAACTGTTGTTTTCCCACCCAAATCTACTGAGACTCTCTTACTGATAACTGAAATCCCAAGACTGATTGATGAATACTGGTTACTGTTTGCAAACCCATTGCTCTGCAATTAATTACTGAGGGAGAAAGTAAACGCCCAAATGACCATGCTCTGCACAGCTGTAAACTTTCACATACAGGTTTTGCACACTTATCTCCAGAGCGACTCAGTCATGATAAGTTATATAGATCCATAGGCGCAGCACTCAATAAAAGGTTGCTGTGTGGCTGTACAATCAGAGACGCAACAGCACCTAAGACGGGATACAGCTCTGCTATAAGGCAGCTTCTAGGACACTAATTACAGTTCCAGCACTTGGGAAACCTGTTAAGTGCCTAAAGCATGGGTAGGCAAACTAAGGCCCGGGGGCCGGATCTGGCCCAATTGCCTTCTAAATCCGGCCCACTGACAGGTCTGGGAATCCGTATTTTTACATGAGTAGAATGTATCCTTTTATTTAAAATGCATCTCTGGATTACTTGTGGGGCCTGCCTAGTGTTTTTACATGAGTAGAATGTATGCTTTTATTTAAAATGCATCTCTGAGTTATTTTTTGGGGCATAGGAATTCATTCATTATTATTTTTTCAAAATATAGTCCGGCCCCCCACAAGGTCTGAGGGACAGTGGGCTGGCCCCCTGCTGAAAAAGTTTGCTGACCCCTGGCCTAAAGTGACTTGCAGTTAGGGTTGCCATATTTAATAATAATAATAATAATAATAAATTTTATTTATATCCCGCCCTCCCCAGCTGAAGCCGGGCTCAGGGCGGCTAACAACAATAAAATAATCCAACATTCTAAAAACATTTCATTATAAAAATTAATTAAAATCAAATTAATGGCAACCGTTAAGCAAAATTCTGTGCAGGTTGCCAGAGGAGGGAGTCAGGCTGCGCCCTGACCAAAGGCCTGGTGGAACAACTCTGTCTTGCAGGCCCTGCGGAAAGATGCCCTAGTCTCTTGTGACAGAGCATTCCACCAGATTGGAGCCGCATCCGAGAAAGCCCTGGCTCTAGTTGTGGCCAGCCTAACCTCTCTGAGGCCTGGGACCTTCAGGATGTTTTTATTTGCAGACCGTAGGTTCCTCTGTGGGGAATACCAGGAGAGGCGGTCCTGTAGGTACAAGGGTCCTAGGCCGTATAGGGCTTTAAAGGTTAAAACCAGGTTAAATCCTGTACTCCACCGGGAGCCAGTGCAGCTGGTATAGTACCGGATGAATGTGATCTCGCAGCGAAGACCCCATAAGGAGTCTCGCCGCGGCATTCTGCACCCACTGGAGTTTCTGGGTCAGTCTCAAGGGCAGCCCCATGTAGAGCGAGTTACAATAATCCAGTCTGGAGGTGACCGTCGCGTGGATCACAGTGGCTAGGTCAGGGCGAGAGAGATAAGGGGCCAACTGCTTAGCTTGGCGGAGATGAAAAAATGCCGCCTTTGTTTTAGCTTGTAATCTGCGCCTCCATAGAGAGGGAGGTATCGAAGATTACACCCAAACTCTTAACAGACGGTGCTGGCACTAATTGCACCCCCGCAAGAGAAGGGATTTGCCCCCTCAATCCCATATCGTCCCGTCCCAGCCAGAGGACCTCTGTCTTCGAAGGATTTAACTTCAACCGGCTCCCACGTAACCATCCAGCCACAGCTTCCAAACATCTGGTCAATGTGTCTAGGGCCGAGTCAGGATGGCCATCCATCAACAGATAGAGTTGGGTGTCATCAGCATACTGATGGCAACCCAGCCCAAAACTCCGGACAAGCTGGGCGAGGGGGCGCATAAAGATGTTGAAAAGCATCGGGGAGAGTATCGCACCCTGAGGTACTCCACACACCAATGAGTGGCGCGATGACAATTCCCCCCCCCAAGCGCCATCCTCTGTCCCCGACCAGAGAGAAACGACCGCAGCCATTGAAGGACTGTGCCCTGGATCCCCACATCGGCAAGGCGGTGGTCCAGGAGTTCGTGATCGACCATGTCGAAGGCTGCTGACAAGTCTAGAAGAATCAGCAGCCCCAACCTGCCTCGATCCAGCTGTCTGCGGAGATCATCTGTTAGGGCGACCAGAGCCGTCTTGGTCCCATGGCCAGCGCGGAAGCCGGACTGGAATGGATCCAGAGCCGATGTTTCATCCAGAAACCTACCAAGCTGTTCAGCAACCGCTCTCTCAATCACCTTACCCAGGAATGGAAGATTCGAAACCGGGCGGTAATTGGATAGATCTAAGGGATCTAATGATGTTTTCTTTACGAGTGGGCGCACAACTGCCTCCTTCAGTTCCCCTGGGAATATCCCGGTGCCAAGGGACAAATTGATGATATCCCCCAGGGGGGCCCACACCTCGTCTGGACATGCTCTAATCAGCCAAGACGGGCACGGGTCAAGAGGACAAGTGGTGGGCTTTCCAGCTCAGAGGAGTCTGTCCACATCGGCTGGGGATATCCAGTCAAAGTGGTCCAATACTGGACCCGAGGACAGTCGAGGGGCCTCCAGTTCCTTTATTGTATCCAAATTGGCAGGGAGGTCATGGCGGAGCAGCAGGACCTTCTCCGCAAAAAAGCTCGCAAATGCCTCACAGCTGTGTGTCAGATTGTTATTTAAATTTGGCTGTCCTTCAAGGGACGTTAAAGATCTAATTATACTAAATAATTGTGCTGGGCAAGAGCTAGCGGATGCAATGGAGGCCGAGAAGTAAGACTTCTTAGCGGCCTTCACTGCCATCTCATAGGTTTTCATAAAAACCCTATAAGATGTTCTTGAGGCTCGGTCACGGGCACCCTGCCATACTCGCTCTAGCCGTCTGAGTACCGCTTCATTTTCCGAAGCTCCTCAGTAAACCAGGGAGCCCGGTTTCTGCGGGGTCGCAGAGGGCGCTTAGGTGCGATCTCATCGATGGCTGCCAGGAGCTGGATATTCCAGCCCTCAACAAGCTCAGTCAATGAGTCGCCAGGGGGAGCAAGGTCCCGCAAGGCTTGACGGAATCTATCAGGGTCCATCAGCCTCTGCGGGCGAGCCCAAATCGGCTCGCCACCTAAGCAGGGTGGGGGTGGAAAGTCAATCCTGGCTTTCAGAGCATAGTGATCAGACCATGGAACCTTCATCGAAGGAGACATGATCACATCTATACCGGCGCCAAAGACCAAATCCAGCGTGTGGCCTGCTTGATGCGTGGGGCCCGAAACAAACTGGAAGAGCCCTAGTGTCGCCATGGAAGACACCAGGTCCAGAGCCTGTGAGGAGGGAGTGGCATCAGCATGGATGTTCCCCAATACCAATAGGTTAGGGAACTCCAAGGCCCAGCCGGCCACCGCCTCCAATAGGCCTGACAGGGTGGCTGCTGGTGCGCTAGGTGGCCGGTACACCAGCCAGACAGCCAAGCTCTCCTCGGAGCCCCACACTAGGCCAACACATTCAATGCTGGGGATCGATGGCGATGGTAGAGCCCTGAAAGAACAATCTTCCCGGATTCATAATGCCACCCCTCCCCCCCAACCCACAGTCCGTGACTGGTGGAGGACGGAGAAACCTGGGGGCGCCATCTCTCGTAAGTTAACAGTTTCCCCTTCACGCACCCAGGTCTCCGTCACACAAGCCAGGTCGACCCCCTGTGAGGTAAAGAAATCTCACAGAGTGGCGGTTTTGTTTCCTATAGACCTGGCATTGCACAACACCAGTGACGGAGGTGAGTAATCCTTGCTCACCCTACCCTCGTCCCTCGGGATGGGGCGCAGATTGGAAGGGGTACGAGCATATCCATATCTTGATCCCCTTTGCCTATAACACCTGCCCCCACTGCCATACCTCCCTCGCCCCTCCATGGTAGCAATCCCAAGCCTCATACTAGCCTCCATTTACAAAATAGAAAAACAAAACAACATAAACAATTATACCTAAACAAAACCAACCCCCACCCCAAACCACAATAAAACGGAACAAAATAAAAATACATAGATAAAAAACACTGTTCACGGTGGTACAACAAAGTAAAAAGTAAAAACACCTTTAAAACACTTTAAAATATGTAAAAACATTTTTTACATTTGCTGCAGCAGCACCAGTGTCCTTAAAACAGTAGCGGAGGTGAGTCTGGGCCCCGCCCTGTAGGCCTGGTGGAGTTAGCCTGAGGAGGGAGCGGCCTTCCCCGACACTCACGGTGCAGCAGCAGCAGCGATGTCCCAGTGCCTCAATGAGGCCTCGTAAAGCTGTGGCGAAGGTGAGTCTGAGCCCCGCCCCCTAGGCCTGGTGGAGTTAGCCTGAGGAGGGAGCGGCCTTCCCCGACACGGTGCAGCAGCAGCGGTTTCCCAGTGCTTCAATGAGGCCTCTTAAAGCTGTGGCGGAGGTGAGTCTGGACCCTGCCCCCAGGCCTGGTGGAGTTAGCCTGAGGAGGGAGCGGCTTTCCCCGACACTCACGGTGCAGCAGCAGCGATGTCCCAGTGCCTCAATGAGGCCTCTTAACGCTGTGGCGAAGGTGAGTCTGGGCCCCGCCCCCTAGGCCTGGTGGAATTAGCCTGAGGAGGGAGCGGCCTTCCCCGACACTCACTGTGCAGCAGCAGCGCCCCAAATCCAGACAGCATTGTGATGTACCACCCCCATGCACCACAGGCAGCTACTAATGGCACATATCCATGCAGTGCTTTTCTTCTAGAAAAAAAGGTGTCGGTACTCACTATGAAGTTGTTACAGTCAGTGCCACACTCCTAACTAGTGCTTTTCTTCCAGAAAAAGGTGCCAGTACTGCACACCCTTGAGTACCCCCAGAAAAAAAAGCACTGCATCCATGCATCTTTTATTTGTATGCCTCTTTTCCATGCTCAATGCAGCTTCTGAGAAAGATAATTACAAACATAACAAAAATAGCCATAAACAATAAATACAAAGTATACAACCAAATTGAAACCATTTCCACATAAATCATCATAAAATCTAAAATAAAGATACAAAAAAAATTAATATCAATAACAGCAACACACACACAAACCCAACAAAACTTCCTAAACCCTATCCCAGCCCTAGCATCTGTTCAGCAGTCTCAACTTTTCGAGTCAGTCAGGGCCCCGCCCTCCCAGGGCAGGTAGGAAAAGCCTAGCAAGGCAGGGAGCAGGTCTTCCAGGACACACCGCTGAGATGGTCTCCAGAGCTGGATCAGGGTGTCAGTGTTGGAGTGTTGAGGCCCCACCTTGGCCATTAGTTGGCCACGTAGCCTTAGGCAAGCTGTTTTCTCTCAGCCACTGCCCCCCATCTGCTCTGGGGGGGGGGAAATAATCCTCACTTCACTTTGCAGGGTTGTTGTAAGGATTATAAGTAGATAATGCATGATGAGCACTCTGAATATTTGAAAGCACTATGCAAATGTTAAATATTATAACAAGTGTGACCTACAACAAAATGGTGCAGCGTGGTGCACTCACTGTTAAGTGTTAAAGCTATTCCCTTGCCCCATTCCTGGTTTCTCATCCCCTCTCCGCAGCCAGTCAGCATTCCATGCCTTCTAAATATACTCAGTTTTTGGTCTCTCCACTTTTAGGTTTTCCTTTCCCCTCCCCTAAAGGATTTTTTTTGGGGGGAGGGGAGTAACCTCTGTAAACCACTGGGTTATCCTGCGCATACCAGTGCTGCCTCCTTGTATCTGGGTGCTGATGTATTGGTTACTTATGCAACCACACTCTGGTAACTGAAATTTCTATTAGTATGTAGTAATAGTAGCAGCAGCAGCAGCAGCAGTAATAATAGCCTCCAATAGTGCAAACTTGTGGGTGTAGCTGGGAAACCAGACATGTGACTCCTTCATGCTGAAGCAAAGTCTGTTCAGCGTTGTTTGTTTCTCTCCGTGGAGAATTCATTCTGGCTCAATCAGATCATGGTGCACTTTCTCTTGTGCTGCTCTTGGTAGGTGGAGTGCTTCCAAAGTGCATGTCTTGTTGCGGCAAGAATGGACAGAAAAACAAATGACTTGTGATCCCAAAAGACGTGTCTGGCTCTGTTATCAACATATTGCAAAACACCCTGGGCCCCTCTTCCTTTTCTTATATTCAGCATATATTTTAAAGAGTATCACCTGGCTGAAAACTTGGGATATATTATTCAGCTGTGTTGATTTACACACCGTGATATCACATCTGCCTTTTAATAATAATGTGGGAATCTTCTTGGGTTAGCGTACATGAGCACCATTCACAAATTCTACTTTTTAGTGTAAATGTCACTACAGGCAGCTCACCAGCTACTGTGCCCCCACTCCCACCCCACATGGCCCATAATGCCCATAATCAGATACTATTCCATAATACAGGGTGGGACACTGGTTTTCTGAATTGCCACCCTGCAGAGTTCGCAAACTGTGGTCCACATGAGCTTCAGTCAAGTGGTCTCTGGCATGTGTGCAAAGAACATCCATTGAGCTAAAAACCCATTAGTTGCATTTTTCACATAGATATTCCTATTGATTTTTAAATGTATTGAAATTTCACATGTAGCATCTAGCGCAGTGTATTACATTTGCTAAACAAGAGGCAGAAACATCCTTTAATTGTCTGCCACGAACCTTAGCGATTTTCAAGTGACGGTGGATTCATTCTTAGTTTATATAGAGCAGTGACTCCTACTGGAAAGAAGGCAAAAACCTTCCAGTAGGAGGCGTGGTCCTCAGCAGGAACGTTTTCCTGCAGCATCTACACGCAGAAAGCCTTAATAAGTCAAATTTCCGTTTCCCTCTTCCATACTTCTGAGAAGCCAGCGTGTTCCTGTTTCTTCCGTAACCACCCAGGCACGCCCACCCGTCGCTTTCGGGTATGCGTGCAGTTCCTCCATTTTTTCAGTTTAATTTGTTGCACTTCTTAGCATTCAGAGAAGCTTTTCATTGAAACTTGCTTATGTGCAAATATGATCACGATCGATCTGCAAGTAGGTTCAAGACCAATGTTTGTAAGGCAATCGTGGCTCTCTAATCTCTGCCCAGCAGGGCTCGCGGGAGATTTCCTTCCCAATAAATGTTCTGTCGAAGTCATTACTTTTGCACGCAGCAGAATATATGGGGAATATTCAAATGTTAGGGTATGCCCTCCCACCGCTGTAAAAATGTTTTGTGAGATTATAACTGCAATGCAATCAAAAAATTAAAGTAACGAAGCTGGTCCATTGGCATGTTAACTCTCTTTGGAACGTTTGCAATTGATAAATTCTGGCGTTGGAGTGAATCGGCATGTAAAATACTGCAGCGTTAAAGGAATCTCAAAAGCAAACTAGGCTTGCCAACAGGCCGGAAATCGACGAAACGCCTCTAAGCAAAATCATCTGCGCCAGTGAAAAATGGCTGTTAAAGGAGCTTCGGAGAACCCTGGAAAAAAAGTCTCACAAACACCCGCCCTTCTCGGGTGGGAAGGCCCACTATTCTAATTGTGCGGGCAACCTCGTCCAATAGCTTTCCTCCTTCCGCTCCGTAGGCGGGACTACCCCGCCACCTTAAACGTGGGGGGAAGTACAGGGTTGTTTGAAAACAGTCGCAAGTGGAGAAATCTGGTGCTGATCTGCCGAGGAGAAAACTAGGCGAGAGAGAGTTTGTGGGCCAGAGTTTTATGATCAACAGCTTCTGGTTAAAAGCAAAAGGAGAAAAAGGGTGACTTTCTCACATTTTCATTCTTTAAGTAGCTGTTGGTTTAGGCTGCTAGGTCTTTGCCTCTCGTTGTCATTTGCTGCTGAAAAGAAACCCAGACATGCAAAGCAAGCGGCGTGCGAGCTCGGTGCAAAAATGTGAGCGGAAATCCCCGTATCTGAGCAAAAGGAGCTGTTCCTAAACGGCTTCTCGGCAATCGAGTTCGGCTCCATTTCTTTAAAAAGCCAATTGATAATGCATTTTGGCTATAACGGTTGGGAAAGGGAGATAACAATTTTATGATTGCTGGCTTTTTTTTTAGTGTTTCGTCATACTGCACCCCGATTTTATGCATGCTTTTCCGAAATTAAGTTCCAGTGTATGCAATGAACTTTTGCTCCAGGCAAGGGTGTGTTTCCTTAGACTGAGCTTTTTGAGAGATCCTGTGCAGTTCTGGGACATAAATTCCATTGTGTTCATAGATTTTGCAAGCGAGAAAATAGGCATAAGACTGTAATCTGTGGGCGGCATGTAACCCGAACTTCTGCACCTTTCCTCGGAAGGAAGCCCCTTTCGTACTAAGTGCATAGAATCGAAGGTGTTGTCAGCGGGACTTTTCACCTGGGTCCTGTAGCAAGTCATTTCGGAAATGAGCCCAATGGCGTCCAATGGGGCATGCTCCTAGGTAAGCGGCAGTGGAATGGTGTGCGCCTTGCTGCAGATGCACCCAGTTGCTTTAAGTAGGATTGTGGTGGGGAAAAAGAAGTGCTGCTATTGCATATCAGTGGTCTTTTATTCAGTTTTTTGAAGGTTGCTGCTTTTGTGATCTGTTCTGGCTACTACTTGGGCTTGTTTAGATGCATCTAGACTTCCCACCTAGTTTAATGGAGGCTTCGATAAACTTATGCAGGGTGCATTCGGATTCATTTTCAGTGCTTCAGTTAGGGGCTAGTGGTATTGTGAAGTGCGAGGCGACGACATTGGGGTTTAGATGGCATAATTTGCAGGTAAATCGAGAGAACCAGTAAACTCCCTAACTGGAGGTAGGACGCTGCGTAGGACAGTTGCAATTGGCCAGTGCAACCTCTCTTCCAGAGACTTGCCAATAGGTTTCGCTTATCTTCATTGCCTGATTGGGAAGGAATGTTTTCCCCATGTCTGATTGGCTAGCGACTTTGATGGTGTTTTGCTTTTCCTGCAACACGTGGCTTGGCATTTGGTTTGCTGGAGTCTTGTGGTGCAGTGCTATTTGCCTAGTTGGAGTGCGATATTTCTAAGATATCCTTTCTTTATGCTTGGGTCACTTTGTGGTTAGATGGCTTTGGATTTGAACAAGGAAACTGACTAGAGAGTAGCTTTGGTTCTTTCAGACAGCATGGTTTTGTGACTCTTTGAGAAACAATAAGCCAGGTTTCAGCCTTTCATAATTGCTCAGCTACTAAATTGCAATTTAGACTCCTTACAGAGTTTTATGCAACGCTTCAAAGGACACCTTGTGGGAAGTAGGGCAGTGGAGTGTTTAGGGCAATGTGGAGACAGGAGTTTGAAAATATGCTTCTCTTGGATCACGACAGCAATATTCTTACCTCCTAAGTTTTCTTAATGGTGAGACTTTAATGAGTGATACAAATTTGTGCATCAATAGAAACTCATTTTGCAGCATTTCCCCCCTTTGATTGCTCACTGCCACAGAATCTAGTGATGTCCACAGACTTGAAGGATAAGGCTACCAGTGGCTATTATTGTAGGTGGTAGGCCAGTGAATACCATTTTCAGTGAATCACCTGAAACCGTGTTCGTGTCCTACTTGTGGACTTCTCATCTTTAGTCTGACCCAGAAAGGCTCCTCTTCTGCTTTTAGGATGTAGTTCCAACCTGTGGTATGGGTAATGGATTCTGCAGTACCCCTGGATAAAAACAGGAGGGTGCAGCAGAGGCTGCATAATATATATATATATATATATATATATTTGCTTTCGTAGATTTTCACGGGTACAGGAATGCAGGTTTTGGTGTCCTCGGGTGTCTTCCCGTGTAAAAGTTGGGGTGTCTAGGCGACGTTTCGACGAGGTCTCACTCGTCATCTTCAGGCTGGTGCTTTCGGCTTCTTGTTACTGGAACAGAGCGGGATCTCAATGTTTGAGTTCCTATAAATACTGTAGAGGGGGTGTGGTGTCTAGCCTCCAATGTTCTGGGCAGAGAGGAAGTTCCCAGGCTAGTGTGCCTTTTCTTCTTTTGTTCCTTAATTACTTGAGAGATACCTTGAGTGATTTCTTGAGTGATATCCTGAGTACCACTTAGGTGGGTCATTAGGTGTGGATTAGTTGCTAAAGTCTTTGTGTCTTGACCTCTTGAACTTTGTGAAGAGTTTTCCTGAGAAGATGGCTGTATTGCACTTAGTTGTGCTTTGGCTTGGCTTCGTGTATAGGGGCGAGCTGTGGTTTTGTGGCTTGTGTCAGCCAGATCTGTGTAGGGATTGCAGGGGGGTGCAGCATCCGGAGGTGCCACCATGGATTGGCTACTGGATGGTGTCAGTAATTCATCTGTGGAGAGGGTCTGGGTTTGGGTCTGGTGTGGTTGATTGGTGTTGGCGTTCTGTGTGCCTCTGGATCTGGTGTCAGTTTTTGTGGGGAGGGCTAATTTCCAGATGTCTGGCAAGCGGGATGTGTCGTCACGCTTGTTCATGTTGTGAGGGTGTTTCTCTATCTCGATGGCTTCCATGATTATTCTCTTGTGGTGATGTTCCGTGTTAAAGAGCAATTTGGAATCTGCAAAATTAATTTCGTGTCCTGTTTCTTTCATGTGTTGAAAGAAACGTACATTGGACAAACAAACAGACGAATAAATGCACGTATCGCAGAACACAAGAATGCCGTCAAAAAAGAAGAAAAAACTTCCTCTCTTTTCCAACACATGAAAGAAACAGGACACGAAATTATATATATATACTACGAAAGCATATATATATATATATATATATATATATATAGCTAGCAGTGTTTAAAAAGCTCAGCACCAGTGGTTTAACATATCCCATGTAGCAATTATTTTCTATAGCTAGAGGATTTGTGTGCTTAAATGATTCCAGGGAATGGCTGGATGTGAAGAGGCGGTGGGATGATATTCTGTTTGTTGTTAGGAAGGAACTTTTGATTTGTGGAGATTCTGCCTGGCGGAAGCAAATTCTGGCATCGGTGAATCTGCTTGCTAGGTAAATGTTCACATGGTAAATTTCTGCCTGTCATATAGCTCTAAAGGCAAAAGAGGCCTGCGAGGTGAAACCTAGCAGTGCTTAGTTCTTGGATGTTTATAGGAAGTGACTTGTGGATCTCAAACTGTTGTCGGTGTGCATTTATAATTAAACCATTAGAGTGCCGTCATTACCTCTTTCCAAACTACATCTGGGAATCTGCATAAACACAGTAAATATGTTACTCATGTACTTATGCAGATTCCCTGATATTTAAATTACAGGTTAGGTATGTGTTGCATGTTGACATACAAACAATTACTGACTTGCATTAAGAACCTGTAGTAACAAGACTAGCCTTTTAATTCTTGTATAGCTCTTAAATACTTAAGTTTATGTTGAAGCCTGTGCTATTACAGTTCAGAACCTTACATTGAAACTGCCCTGTACTCAAGGGGGTGCATCTATAAACAGATGGAGAAATACAGTCACAGAATGGGACTACACCATATATAATCTTATCCCTAAAAGAGCTCTGGGATGTGGCATCCTGGGAGAATCAGTGATGTATATCAGCTTGTCTTGGCAATGAATATCTAAGAGTAATAATGCTAATGTAATAACAACATTAGCATTAAGCCTTCTAATTAAGTACGGCTGTACAGCATTCAGTGTTATGCACAGTATGTAATTAATAGGGAGGCTCTGAGTATACTTTAAGAAAATAAATTAAACTGTCTGTAAGGTCAAGAAAAGGTCTTTTTGAGAGGGTGGAGGTTGGTTAATCATAAGCTGTGTGCACATATCAATCTTCAAACTGCTTAAGCCAGCCATTTCAGAGACTCTGACTACATAGGATTTAACTCGTTTACTTGCAATTTTGTGACCTTTGCATTTTTTATGCGAGCTTAACATAAATAGGATTTTGTAGGCTCACTTTCATTTCTTAGTACTGACTCTGAAGACTGCAGTTGTGAATCAGTTGTTCGAACCTTCAGGAACAGGCATCTTCCCAACCATAGCCTTGTGCTGGCTCCGTAAACTTCAAACATCAAAGGGCCTTCATGATTTGCTTGGGGCAGGAACAGCAAGGAGAGGAAAAAGAGGCAAAAGGTTCTTTTTTCAGACATCAGACAATAGCATGAAGATAACAAAGGGCCAAATACAGAATGACCTTGACAGCTTGAGACACATTATCTAAGGCAATGTCCTATGTTCCTTGATAGAACAAATTCACTTGATTTTACTAACTGCACAATCCTGTGTATTTTTAATGGTATTTATTATTACATTTGTATCCCATTTTTTCTCTAAGTTCCTCACACAGCAAACCTGTGAGGTAGGTTAGAATGAAAAACTGTGACTGATCCAGCGTCACCCAGCTGAGTGAGGATTTGAGCCCTGGGCTCCCAGCACCTAGTTTAACACTCTAATCATTACACCACCCTCACTCAGGAGTAAAGTATCTCTCATTAAGTGCAATGAAAATTACTTCCTAGTTAGTGAGCAGTGCAGCCTAAAAGTGTTTTGAAATGTGTGGTATAGGGTTGACAACCTTTTTCAGGCTGTCATGGAGCTGACACAAACGCTTTTTTAAAAAATGCAGCAATTGCATTCTTTCTCATCATAGCAGCTCTTTACTGGGTACCGGTAAGTGCCACCTCCTTAATTTCTTCTCATGTGGTAGGTGTGAAAGGCTGAGCTCCTCCAACTTTAAGCATAACCATTTGCACCTTTACCTGTAAGGCCCAATAATGGGACTTTCTTGAAAGTAAACATATGGAAGCTCGAGGATAAAATTTAATAAACAGATCTCTAGGCCATGCACTTCTCTATAACGTGATAGCCTCTGGGAAGAACTGGAGTTTTATTTGATACATGACTGGGAGCCAAAGAAGGGAGAGCCCTCCACCACACCTTTTTATCAGCCCCAAGCAGAAAATGTTGAGTGGGCAAATCTCCAGGCTACAGTGAAGCAGCTCTATGGCTTCCTCTGTCGCCCCTTGGTTAAAGATACTTCCCCCACCCCCACCTGGATTTTCGATGGTCTCACCCACCCGTCGCGTCACGTCACACGCCCTTTCCCGTCCCCTCCATTTTGACACTCATAACTCATTTGTTTTCCAACTGTTTTTTTGTTTTGAACGCCCTGTCGGAGTCCCTTTTTCCATTGGCTGTTGCGGGCCCCAGGGCGAGGCTGAGCCAATCAGGATCGGCCGCTCGTGGCCGTGTTGCTGGGCAGAACAAAAACAAACACCGTGTGGCGCAGCTCCGGGGCCGCCGCCTACGGTAATGTCCCCACCCCCACCACGGCCCCAGAAACGTGAGCACGGGAATGGGGAGTCTCCCGTTAGGGATGTGCCCTCCCGCCTTTCGCGACGCCGAGCGGAGAGGGACGTACGTGTCTGCCGACTCCTCAGGAGGAGGAGGAAGGGGGCCCATTTCCTCGCCTTTCCGCCTCCCTTACGCCCGTCATTTGGCCGGTGTATTGGCCGCCCTGCCCCACCTTAGCTCATGGAACTGGCCTCACACGACCGATAACGCTCTCCGTAGACAGCGCTGGGCTAGATGGACGAACAGCCTGGCTTGGCCTAGTGCCGCTTCCCGTGTATTAAAAGGGAGGGGAGAGCTGCTGTTATGCTGAGTACAGGCCGTATCATTTATTGGGGCTTCCCATCGTTTTACCTCAGGAGTGTATTCTTGCCCTCAGGAAGGGCTTTCTCCGTGATGTGAAGACCGTGCTCAGGAAAATCCTGCTGCTCTTTGAAAGCATTTTTATTTTTATTTTGAGGCCGGGTGTTGATTTCAAGGGTGGCAGTTGGGTTTCCACGCAAAAGGCAGTTTGCCTTCCACTGCTGGCCTCACTAATGTGTAACTGCTGGGGAGCTCTGAGGGGGGGGGGGGGGCTAGCGGCTATGCTCTTTGTGGAGCAAAAGTGAAAACCAGCATAGACCTAAGTCATTGAATGTGCACCTTGTAACATGCCCCAGAACTCTCTGCTGCACACAAGGGGTTTGTGGCAGGCAAATCAATGTCGAAATGGTTAATTGATGTTTGAAAACCACCATTGTCCTGCCTTATGCATCAAATGCCGATTCACTTACCTGCCAGCTTGCATCTCAGCAGGCTAGATGGTTGATCCTGCATTTTAATGCTTTTGGGGTCAGGATGAAGTTGCACTAATTTTTGTACAACACTCCCTCCACTAGATTATATCAGTTTATGTGCACTGATTTCCCCCAACTTGTTCTTGGGACAACTGGATATCAGTATAGATATTGTTATAGTTCTCTATATTTCTCAAAAAGATACCCCGTTACGTTTACTTTTGCTGCTAAATGCTTATCCTTCTGAATCTGGTTAAGCATTGGAATATCCCCTTCTGTGAAATGCAATAATAAGGGACTCACTGGATTTGGAACTTTAATATTACAGAATTCATTTCATTGCCAAAATCATCTTCTGAAGAATGAGAGCATTACCTCACTTTGTAGTTGTTTACTATGCCACTTTGTCAGGATTATCTAAAGGCACTTTTATTAGGGTTCATTAGTCAAGCTTTGGCTTCAGCATACCTTAGTCTACTTAAATTTGTGTCACCACAAAAAGTATAACAATGTTATGAGTGTCTATTATATTTTATTGGAATGATTAGTCCTTGAAGTGTACAAGTTTAATGAAGTTCAAATAAATGAAGCCCCTGTAAACAACTTAAAGTTGCTTTTCAGGATACAATGGTGTGATTCAGACATAACAGCAAACCATAGCTTCCTGTTTTGAAAATGAATTATAGCAAGCTTGAGGCCCACCACATTTCATTCTCCCATCCAGAAAAGGAGACAGAAAGATTTTGCCTTTGAATTTAAACTTACCACTATTCCCTGTCTGTGATCTGTTTAAAGTTAAACAAGCTATGATTTGAAACCATGTTTTTCTGGTTTGTTGTTACTAACTATAGGGTAAAGAAACCATAGCTCCTTAAATTTGGATGTCAGGGAACTGTGACTAGTTTTACACTGAAGTTCCTTCAGGGAGGAGAAAGTACATAAACCTGAGGTATGATGCAATTTAATATTGTAGTGGAAAACCATTTCCCCATTACATCTGAACCAGGCCAGTTTCTTCACATGGAAACATCCTCAATAAAGCATTTAATGATTAACAAAATAGTTTTCACAACCATATTGACCCTCTTTACTTAATTTGGATTATGTTTATATTATTTGGTAATCTGGATTAATTTAATTTGGCATTCAGGATAAACTGATTGGGTGAGGAGTCTGCTACCACATACCCTTTCAGTACTCTAGAGCTACAGGACTGTTTTTGTTGTTGAGAATAATGATTTAATGTGTGTTGCCTGCTGTTCAGAAACACCATAGAGAAACTACAACATTCTAAGTGCTGTAAGATAAAAAATGAAATGCCTCCTAAACCACAGTTTCCTTTACCATTTAAAGGTCTAGCAACAGATGTTACTTGAAAACTTTAAAAAGATCAACTAACCATACAACCACTTCCCTTTCTTATTTTTAAAGTGTGTGTCAAACAAGTTGAACACAGGCAGTCATCTGCAGGAGGCAGGTTTTCCATATTATAGACTTCAGGCCTTCAAAAAATTCTGTACTTTTAGAGACGGTTCATTGCCAGCTGGAGTGTATGTGTAATAGCAATCGCGAACTATGTCTCATCAGATGCTTCATTAATTTTGCTATTCTTGTAGCCTCAGGCTCACAGTTGCCACAAAACCAGGATGGTTTAGCAAGCATGGCTTGCAGTATGTGGCAGACCTGTATTTGTGCAGTCTGACGACTTGTGGATTTCCAGGCCAGTAGTTTCTAGGCATGTAACAGAAGTGAGAAGAGTTTTCTTCTTAATGAATTTTGTTCCTGTCCTATACATCCCATTTACCCTTGTGTTAGAGTTTATTTGTTTATGCTGCAGCACCACATCTCATGGCGTTGGTATGTAGTACTTTTACAACATTTGTGTGTGGTTATGCTGTTAAACTAGAAGTTAATTCTGTGGTTTCGAACTAGTGGGTTACTATCTAGAACAAGGATGCCCCCCAAGGATTCAGCATTGCCTCCCTCTGCTGTCCTAAGAGATGTGTGGGGAGGGTTTTGGTTTGCTTGCCACTCCCTACCCATGCTGCCACTTAGAAATTATTTTAATTTCACGAAGGGTTGTACATTTGCATATCTGCAAGATACTGAAGATACATAATTCCAGTGTTTAATTATCATACATTTTTTATATAAACGTGCTTTTCCTTTGGATTTGAAGGAGAGTTGATGCATGTAATGGAATACCAAGAGAACAAAAATTAACCTTACAAGCTAATAAATCAACTCTCCAATCTTCTGCCTTTCGAGAGATCTGAGGAAACTCTTCTATCAAAAGGAAAGTGCTTCAGAACGTTGCAAACTTCTGAATGATTGGCTAAGGTAATGTTGAAAAACTCTTTGCTATGAGGTATGATGTGAAAGACCTGATGTCATAATCTCACCACTCAACAATGCATAGTGTTTGTTAGATAAAAGGTGGGGGAAGGAGGAAAAATAAACTTGGGGCAGATACTGCCTGGGAACACAAATGAGACTGCTGAATGTTTAATGAAAGCTACACAGGTAAAAATTGTGATGCAAGATATAAGATCTGTTAGGATTATCTGCATGCTTTCCCTCTAGTGGAAGTGTTGTAGCTATGCTATCTAAAACAAATGTGATTAGATTTGGATGATGCCAACTTATTTGAGAGTAGTACCATGGGGTATAACACTGGATGAGCTGCAGGTTGGAGGTGAACAGAGAGCAACAGGAATTCCCAGAAGGTGATGATCTGTTCTTAGAGTGAAAGAATAAATACAAATAAAGTATCTTTTTCGTTGTTTGATCTGCATAGTATTTTGACAGGACTGATAAAACAATGGAACAATTACCAAAAAACAGGTGCTATCCCTACAAAATACCTAAGCAGAACTGGTGCTATATAAATATTAAAATATGGTAGTAAGACTTGCAGCCTAAATAATTTCTATTTTGTTGATGTACATAGGTACATAGATGCAAACACTCACACACTCACTAGATAAATAAATAAAAACGCTAGTCTTAATTAAATTTATACCTCAGTCCTGAACTTGGATGGCAAACAAGCAACTTTCTGTTGTTCCACTGCAAAGTGGAAATAATGATTTAGGGTTGTTTGGATAAATGAAGTAAAAAAATTTTTTTATTATGTATTTATAGTCTATAAAAGCATTTCAAGGCAGTATAGGTATGAGAATAAAATCAACAAAAATATGCATAAAAACAAATACTGAGTGGGTTAAAAACGAAAATTCATATTACAAAGGCCCATCTAAATAGTATAGTTTTCCAAAAAAAATGTCTGATAGAAGGGAGGGATGATTCCTGCCAAACCTCTGCTTGTAGGAATTTACAAATCCTAAGCTTGAGAGAAGTCTTTGGAACAAGAGAATAACTTGGCTGATTCAGTTTCAATAATAAAAATAATAGAAAATTTGCATAAGGTTTAATGTTTACAAAATATTGTGTGTTACAATTTTATCAAAGAAAGTACACTGT
This sequence comes from Podarcis gaigeae, assembly GCF_964106915.1. Classification (NCBI taxonomy): domain Eukaryota; kingdom Metazoa; phylum Chordata; class Lepidosauria; order Squamata; family Lacertidae; genus Podarcis; species Podarcis gaigeae. The sequence goes on along the minus strand of NC_139681.1, from coordinate 53,301,392 downwards.
ACAGCTACAGTTTCTATAGTTCTAATTGCACTAAAATGTTCTATTTTTGTGTTTAGGTCTGAAACAACAATATTAAACAATTTTTTTGCGTTTGGTTCAGTTACTGTAAAACAGCTATGGAAATAGGAAATGAGCAGACATACATCAACTTGACAGGTAAGGAATCAGCCCAATTCATTTGCGGTCTTTGATGCTTGAAACACTGCAAAATGCATTTCCATTATAGAATGGAACACATAACTAAACAAAGTTTTTAAATTGAGAAAATTGTTCCTAATACCTGTACTTATTTAAGCTCTGAGATATGCTACTGGGTTTGTTAATGACTTTGTTGTTCTAATTTTACAGTATCCCATTCCATATGCTCTTGGATTTGCATGTTGCATTCTTATAAGAAGTTGAACTAGGTCTTTGTCGCTTATTATTTTCAAAAATCCCCTTGATTTTTTTTACTTTTGGAAAATACATATTCCTGTGTAAAGTAACTACTGTACAATAATCAAGGCCCCCCAAAAAATTCTAATGTCTTTATTAAAAATATATATTCCACCTTTCCATATTTGTATAGTAATTGTTCAAATCACAGTGAATAAACAAAACAATTTAAAAATCAAAGCTTTTGTATAAATCTCGCATCTGTATAGCACTGCAAGCACAAGAAACACAAAAATACATTTAAGACACAGACACCTGTAGGCTTGATGAAAAAGATATGTCATAAGCTGTCCACTGTTATACATATGAATGTGGCTTACAAATATAAAAGTGGTGCTGTACTTCAGCCACATCATTAAACAAACCCTTCATGAATATAATTTGCAATAGGTAAACTACAATTTTGTTGCGATATATCCCACTGGGACTATAATACCATGTTAGCTTTTGTCAACTGATTCTTCCTCCTCCACCAAATGCCCCTGATACATTTCTTCCTGTTCTCACCCAATAATTAGTTTGTCACTTTTGCAGGAGAGCTGCAAGAACTAAATCTGTCAAGGATTGTTAAAAACTTTTTTTTTGCATGATGCTTAGAATGGCGTTGGAACTTTTACCATGTTGGAAATTTGTGTGATTTTAAAATTACTTGCCAATAGCTAAACCTTCCTGTATCTTTCTGTTTTTGAGAACTGGATAATCTGAGTGATACTCCATTTTCCGGTGATGAAGAAAATGGTGGAACTGAGGAAATAAAACCTGAAATCAATGGTAACTGGAACGCTGTCACGTCTATTAATGAAGCTAAGATCAATGCCAGAGCAAAGAGGAGATTGAGAAAAAACTCTTCTAGAGACTCTGGAAGAGGAGATTCAGTGAGTGATAATGGGGAAGCACTGAAGAATGGAGTCACAGTACCAACAAGTCCAAAGGGAAAGCATTTGGATAGGCGATCTCGTTCAGGAAAGGGAAGGGGTCTACCAAAGAAAGGTTGGTGTGTTTTGAATTCACAGCAAACAGAAATAACATATTGAGAGTTTATCTAGGTTTAGATTGATCTTCATTTTGTACTTATTCCTAAAAGTTTTGTTTTACATTAATTTGATAGCAACAAGAATATAGACACAGTAGAGATCTGCATAGTTTATATCTGCATGTATAATACTTTTCTAATTTAGAACTCTGAAAATTTAAGGTTCATAATTTTAATATGAAATTGTTAATTAAATAAAACAAACACAAATACTTGGAGACTTGATGATGACTGCTGCAGATAGCTTATGCTGTTCTATTTAGCCTGATTAAAAATGATTACCTCCTGTCTTGTTCATATTAGGAATATAGTGAACAGTGTCAGCTTTGCTGTTCAGCTTCTGTGAGCCTTTCATGTGAATTTGAAAACTAGATTTCTGTGAAAGGTTAGAGTGCAGTAATAAGACAAAAATAACACTGACTTGTAGTCTGGTTCTCATCTTGCTGTTAAACTTTTTTTCAGGTGGATCAGGAGGCAAAGGTGTTTGGGGAAGACCTGGGCAAGTGTATGATTTGGAGGAAGTAGACATTAAAGATCCCAACTATGATGATGCTCAGGTAAGGAAAATGGTTAGTTTCCTCATCTGATGAGTGCCCCACCCCTGAACAGTTATTTCATCAAAAACTGATGATTTAAGTAGTCTGTGTTTTTCACTGACTCTTTCTAGTCTTGATAAAAACAGAAATTGGGCATAAAGTCCATCTCAACTCTATTTAGCCACAGACATTTAATTCTGTGCTTAGTTAACAGCTCCTAGAGGAGGAGAAAACAGCAGTGGCCCAGTGATAGAATCAGTGACCTGGAAGGAGCAAAACATAGGGGTTTGAAGCAGCATTTGCTGTGCTGTTCTGCTCACCTGACAGATAAATTGTGAAGGTGGAATTGAAGTGTGGCTGAAGAACACACTGTGAGCTGTTTTTCATATCAATCTTCAGCTATAGCTGCATTTCTCCATTTTTGGATTAGTTCAACAGCTTACCTCTTCCTTCTTGGTGTTATAGAGTAGTTGAAACTGATGGCAGCAACTGAAGAGAACAAAGCCATTACTCATAGAAGCCTGACTGACAGTATTAAAGGGATTATGAATGGAAAGCCTGTGGAAATTTATGGGGAACTATGTTCTAAAACTGAATTGTTCTGAGCCTCCCCAATATAAATTTTGTTTTATTAAATTTGTTACATCTTTGTTTAAAGCAGGATAACTGTGTCTATGAAACAGTAGTTCCACCTTTGGAAGAAAGAGCATTTGAGAAAACGCTAACTCCAATAATCCAGGAATATTTTGAACATGGGGATACTAATGAAGTTGCGGTATGTCTCATGGCTTATATTTTGGAAATTACAAGCAGTGATTAATGAGATTTAAAATAGTTTTTTCAAGAGTGGGGTACTTAGGTCCTTAACCATCAACCATAACATCCTTCTGGACCGTCTTGAGGGGCTGGGAGCTGGGGGCACTGCCATACAGTGGTTCCGCTCCTTTCTCCTGGGCCGTGTTCAGAAAGTGGTGGTGGGGGATGAGTGTTCAGACCCCTGGGCTCTCACTTGTGGGGTGCCTCAGGGTTCTGTCCTCTCACCCATGCTTTTCAACATCTATATGCAGCCACTGGGAGAGATCATCAGGGGGTTTGGGCTGGGTGTTCATCAGTATGCGGATGATACCCAGCTCTACCTCTCTTTCAAATCAGAACCAGTGAAGGCGGTGAAGGTCCTGTGTGAGTGCCTGGAGGTGGTTGGAGGTTGGATGGCAGCTAACAGATTGAGGTTGAATCCTGACAAGACAGAAGTACTGTTCTTGGGGGACAGGAGGCAGGCAGGTGTGGAGGATTCCCTGGTCCTGAATGGGGTAACTGTGCCCCTGAAGGACCAGGTGCGCAGCCTGGGAGTCATTTTGGACTCGCACTGTCCATGGAGGCACAGGTCAAATCTGTGTCCAGGGCAGCTGTTTACCAGCTCCATCTGGTACGCAGGCTGAGACCCTATCTGCCTGCAGACTGCCTCGCCAGAGTGGTGCATGCTCTGGTTATCTCCCGCTTGGACTATTGCAATGTGCTCTGCATGGGGCTACCTTTGAAGGTGACCCGGAAACTACAACTAATCCAGAACGCGGCAGCTAGACTGGTGACTGGGAGCGGCCGCCGAGACCACATAACACCGGTCTTAAAAGACCTACATTGGCTCCCAGTACGTTTCCGAGCACAATTCAAAGTATTGGTGCTGACCTTTAAAGCCCTAAATGGCCTCAGTCCTGTATACCTGATGGAGCGTCTCCACCCCCATTGTTCTACCCGGACACTGAGGTCCAGCGCCGAGGGCCTTCTGGCGGTTCCCTCACTAAGAGAAGCCAAGTTACAGGGAACCAGGCAGAGGGCCTTCTCTGTAGTGGTGCCCTCCCTGTGGAACGCCCTCCCACCAGATGTCAAAGAGAACAACAACTACCAGACTTTTAGAAGACATCTGAAGGCAGCCCTGTTCAGGGAAGCTTTTAATGTTTGAAGTATTAGAGTATTTTAATATTTTTTTTGGAAGCCGCCCAGAGTGACTGGGGAAGCCCAGCCAGATGAGTGGGGTACAAAAAATAAATTATTATTATTATTATTAATTTTACTTTTACAATTTCTGTCTTTTATAATAATTAGTGGCATAAACACAGACTTTTATTAGATTATGAAATGTGGGTCTGTTGGTTGCAGATTAGTTTGATGGCATCTAGTAATAATTTTTATTTATTATTATCACTGATTCATTAATTGCCTTCTAAACAACAGTCTCAAGGCACCTTACACATAGGATAAAAACAGTTAAAAACACAAAAGCAAGCCAGTTTATTTAAAACAAGACTAAAACCCTAAGAAAGTTGTCACTCATGGTAAAGACTGGTAAATTTTATAGGTAGAAATGGTACCTTTCTTTAAAATCCATATATTTAGATTGAACTCCTCTCTCCTGCTACTTCCACAAAAATATAGTAAGAATTAAAATTGCTCCTGAGTGATTCCCAAATAAGTCATATTCACAGTAGTTCCATTGAACTCAATTGATTTAAGTAACTTTCATCCATTCATTTCAGTGGGTCTCCTCTGACATACGGTAATTGGACAATTGTCCCTTATGTCAAAAGAGTTTACTTAACTTGCAAACACATTAGTTAGAGAATTTCTCTTACTATACTGGTTCCATAAGAGAGACATTCTTCCTTGCTTGTTTTTTCCCTCTCATCTCTACTATAAAACTCATGTGCACTTGAACTAAAATAAAACGACTGCTTATTTTACTTTCCACATATTTAGGAGATGCTGAAAGACCTCAATCTTGGTGAAATGAAATACAGTGTACCAGTGTTGGCTGTATCATTGGCTCTGGAGGGAAAGGCCAGTCACAGAGAAATGACATCTAAACTTCTTGCTGACCTGTGTGGGACAGTAGTTGGCAAAAAAGACGTTGAAAAATCATTTGATAGGCTTCTCAGAGAGATGCCAGAATTGGTATTGGACACTCCCAGAGCACCACAGGTTTGTTTAAAAGACCTATTATCAGTGCTATTTTTCTAGAAAAAGAGGTGCCAGAACTCACCATGAACGTCTCCCTTGTTCTCTTATAATGGCAATGACATCCACTTGAGAGGTGACGGAACTGAGTTGCTGTGAGTTCTGGTTGAAAAAAGCCTTGCCTATTATTAATTATAATTTGTTTCTGTGGTAACATCTGTTGCTCACATTTATTAAAGTACTTTTATGGCATAAAGGTACACAATAAAATCTTTATCTAAAGTTTTGTTACCCCTAATGGCTAAATCATTAGAATTTATATGCAAATTCCATCACAGCACAATGTACCTTAACTTTCTGTGTCCTAGAACTCCTTGTCTTCCCTGCTACCACCCAATGTATTGTATTATCTTTTATGTATTGTGCCAATATATTCTTATTTATTACATTTGTAGCTGCATGTAATTGGCTCATCTGTTTATGTAAAATTAAGAAATGTAGGCAGCTGAGGTAGCAGCACTGCCTGTACTGCTGCTTGAACCAGTCCGAGAGGGAAACAGCAGGGGTGCTTGGGTATGGCTTCCTTCTCCCATTTTGGGGGTGTACTACTGCTTCGTGTGACATTGTGACTGATCAAAGAAACCCTGTCTATCTCAAATTTAATCTGTAAGACATATTTCTTTTTCATGGCAGTTGGTGGGTCAATTTATTGCAAGAGCAGTCGGAGATGGGATTCTTTGCAATAGTTACATAGATGGTTACAAAGGCACTGTGGACTGTGTCCAGGCTCGGTAAGTGCATTGCCCTTCATAGCTGGGGTTCGCAATTAAAGGTGATAATCCAGTAAAAATTTTGTATTTGCCAGGTTAAAGAAGGCTTACCTATTATTTTTTAAGAAATAAAAACATCAAAGATTGGGGTTTATACTCTTTCTTGAAAAGTTATGAAGATATAATGTTTCTGCTGCCTCCTTCCATTGCATAGCTTGTGGAATATTTAATACCTAAAGGCAGTGAATGGCTAAAAGTACAGAATTCAGAGAAAAGCTTTAAACAAATAATGGAAATTTAAGGAATAATCAGCAGCTGCTAAGTTTGGATGTTTAGGGCATCAGTTCTAAAAGTGTTAGAATATTGAGGTGCTAGAGCCTTAGATAGAAGAAACAGAAGCAATTATCTCAAACATCTGGGTATGATGGATATAGGGTACTCTATGTCATGGACTATATTTTTAAAGAAAATTCACCAAGGAAGCATCATGCAGGTAGTGTCCTTTCAATCAAGAAACATGTATCATATCTTAAATAGTAGCTAATAATAGTTCCCTGCTGCAGGATTATTTTGGGAAATAAACTAATGTGACTGTTATATTCACTGTGTAAAACTTTGAAAAATAATTTGAATTGGATTGATGATTTGTATTGAACAAGCTACAGCTTTTTGACCTAAGTTAATGCTGAACACAAGTTACCGGACCCCATAAATATTAGGTCACTTTATTACAATAGCAGTCTTGGTGTATATATCTTGCATCTCATTGTTAATGCAGATTTCTACAGTGTAGTTTAAAGGCTTAATGGTGAATGTAAATATTCTTAAATATGTTTGCTTTTATTTGCAACTCTCCTTTCTCTTCACAGGGCTGCTCTGGATCGAGCTACTGTATTACTGAGTATGACCAAAGGTGGAAAACGCATTGACAATGTGTGGGGATCAGGAGGCGGGCAGCAGTCTGTAAAACATCTTGTTAAAGAGGTAGGTAATTAAGTTCAGCTGTTCATTAGTGGTTAACTTTTATATCCAGTTAACAGGACTGGTTCAGTGTTACAAGGGGCCCCTTGACAACATGTTTTTGGTCTTCCCACTCTCCTCCTGCACCTCCAAGCAGGCCTAATGTTTCTTGCTGCACCATATAAAGCGAACAAGGCAGAGGTGGGAGCAACTGCTGCCCAGTGCCTTTGCCACGTCGTCTCAACTTGCTCACAAGCTGTCTTTCAGGCTGTTCTTCTTGCATACTTTCTGAGTGGCCCCACTGAGTGGTATCCTTTGTTCTGCCACAAAAAGTGAGAGTGCAAGTAGGAAGAGACGTAGGGTAAACTACTGGACAAAGCAACTGATGCCTCTTTGTTTTTTCCTCTAGTAATTTACTAATGCATTGTATATTATTAAATTCATGATTATTCATTCATGATTACATATGTACTGAACAATATTTCATTTCCATTTCATTTATTTCTCATTTACAATAATTAATACATAATTTATCTTTTGGGATCTTGCCTGCATTATATAATGAATTCATATATTTTTTGTATTTATCAAAAAAGCATTGACCACTGTGCCATAGAGGGTGCTCATCAGTAAACATTTAATTTAGAAACTGAAATACATTGTAGATTTCAGAATTGTAAGCTTTTTAACATCTGGTCTTATACATTTTTGTATTTTTAATCTACTAGATTGATATGCTGTTGAAAGAATACCTTCTTTCAGGAGATGTTTCTGAAGCAGAACGTTGTCTCCAGGAGTTAGAAGTACCACATTTTCACCATGAACTTGTATATGAAGTAAGGCAGGATCGAAACATATTTTTTTTTACAACATAGTATTATAACTGTCATTGTAAGTTTGGTTCTGAAGTTACAAACTTTAACAAGCATAATGATTTTTATGTTGAAGGAGCTTTATCGAGAGTTTCTCTTTGGTGGTACTATTTTACACTTGCTTGTAAGCTGAGAAAGATCCTTCCTACAGTAGCCTGCATAACCTGTACCTTTTATACTAGTTTATTTCCCTAATAAAATGCCTGGGAAATAAAAAGACTGAAGTTCCTTCTTAAGTAATTCATTGACTACCTCTTACTTCATTTTCAATGAAGGGAATATCAATACTGCATATTATTGTTCATTTCAAAAGAGAATGTTTTCATATCACCTTTGGCTTCCTTTTATACTTTTTACTGGCTTCAAAAGCATGTTCTCTATTACACTTTGTGGGATTACCAAAAATGGACCTGAACAGCAAAGTATAGGAATGCATAGTATCAAATTCCTTGAAATCTCTAGATGCCTTTCACACTATTAATTATGAGAGATTTTCTCTTCTCAAGCTTGTTTTTGTGCTTTCCATAATATCCTTTTCCCTCTGCAGTATAGTTATGTTTGTTACTTGCTTAAAATATGTACTTTCCCACCATTTCTACCTGAACATTCAGTTCATTTGATTTTACATTTAGGCAGTTGTGATGGTTTTGGAATCAACTGGAGAAACAAACTTTCAAATGATGCTTAATTTGTTGAAATCCCTCTGGAGGTCTGCTGTCATTACTATGGACCAAATGAAAAGAGTAAGTGCGTCTAACAGATTTCCAAGCATTTCCTGTTAAATAACCTTATAGCTGAGAAGATTTGGTTGCATTTATTTTTGTTTATTAACATTAAATGAACAGCCCTAGAATTAGATCAGGGAACACAAATTCTGACTTCGTTACAGAATTTGAGGGTTTTCAACAATATTTTTAAAAAGAAAATCTAGGAAGAATGTAGAAATCTGTCTTGTACAAAGTCAGATTGGTAGTCTGTTAAGTTTAGTAATGGTGGCTCTATTGTTACCTGCTACCTAATATTCAGGGGCAGATCTACTAGAAGACACTTTAGTCAACATTGCTTTAAATTTTTGGGTTTTGTAGACCAAATTTGAGTCACACAACTCAAATCATTCTATGATGCATCATGCATATATATATATAACATTTCCCTAATTTTCATCTTCCATAACTTGAAAACTATAAGGCATAGGAATTTTTTTATTCACACCAGTGACTTTGACATGTGAGATAATCCAGTACAGCAATTTTATTCAAAATGTGAGATGTAGTAGTTATGATGATGGTGATGAATTGTCATGGAACAACCCAATTTAAGAAGGCAACAGTGGTTACCCAGACTTCATTGCTGGTTGCGTAAGGGCCCCCATCACAGTTTAAGCTCCAGGGCCCCCCAAATGTAGGTCTGCTGCTGCTAATATTTTAACTGTATATTTTGGGGACTAAATTAGTATGAAGTCTGGCAACAGATATAAAATATATATAATTATATATATTTAAGTGAAAGTTAAAGGTAACATGCCCATTTAGATAGAAACATTTTACTTAAAGTTTACTTAATTCATACTGAAAATTCCTGAGATAATGAATTTTATTCTAATTTTGATGTTGCAGGGCTATGAACGAATTTACCGTGAAATCCCGGACATTAATCTTGATGTGCCACATTCATACTCTGTGCTTGAGCGGTTTGTAGAGGAATGCTTTAGAGCAGGAATAATTTCCAAACCAATGAGAGACCTCTGTCCTTCCAGGTACATACTTAAGGATCACTGTGTCAGAGAGGTAGCTGTGCAGCAAATTAAGTCCAAGGGGTGCAAAACCTAGCTAGTTTGTCAACAGAATTTAATCAAGTCAGATTGGCAACTTATTTTTTTTCTTGCATGGTAGTACAGGCTGTCTTAGGACTGGTGCTGGCTAAAGGGGTAGAATAGCTTGGAATCTCTGATCCAAACTTCCATTCTAAATCCGAGCATGTGGTTTGAAGGCCCAAGAGGCCAATCACCTTGTTGAAGTGAATTAGGTGTGGTTCTAGTCAGTTCCTGAATGGGTGACCACCTGGGAACTACGTGTTTGCCACATTGGGTTCTACAACTGAAGAAAAACAGCATATAAATATGAGAGAGTAAGACTATATGGATATTTCACTTGTGTCTTCCTGTTGCTACATTGTGCTTTCTCAGATATTGCCAATCTTCTTCTGTGCTGTAGCTGCTTTTAATTTCTTTCTACTTCTGCTAGGATGATTGGGGTCAGAGGAAACTGGTTTTTATTTATAAATTTTCGTTACTTATTATAACCCTGTTGAAGAATTCTTAGATTCCTGCAGAATAAATGATTTTGAAGCATAACCCTCGCCAAAACTAGGATATTAAGTGAGCCGATTCTGGAATCTTAATCTATTCTTAAATGTCAGAGTACGGTTCTCCTTTGTAGATTCCTGGCTTTGGGTCTTGCACTTTAAAGCTCCAAACTTTCCTCCCCTGCCCCCATCAGAGTTCGAATAGAACAGAGTGTCTATAATTTGCATACATATAACTAACCACACTGCTTTGAGGGTGATTTACAATTTTTTATTGCAAATTAACTTTCTGCCCTCCTCTTCATATGGCCAAGTTTAAGGGATATACTGAAAGCTAATTGTATATTTAATTTTAGGGGAAGGAAGCGCTTTGTAAGTGAAGGAGATGGAGGCCGCCTGAAAGCTGAAAGCTACTGAATGAACAAACTCTTGCAGCTGTAGATGTTTAAGGGAATATATATGTATATATTCTATAGTAAGAGTTGCTTAGCACAGTTCATTTATTTTTTAAGAGATGCACTTGTTTTGGGGAACAAATACCTTCTGACGGTTTTATAAACTTGTGTTCACAAGGGAAATTCTTCAATTTTCTTTTCTCTGGAGCTATAGTTGGGACAGAACAAGTAACAAGCTTTCTGTGGAGGTTTGCTAAAATAAGCTACTATTTTGGAAGTGCCATATGTTTGACCTAATCATTCCATGTTTTGCCTTGATGCCTGCCTGCCACTCCTTTGTTTTAATGACAGTGCTTTTATAGTGAAATCACTGGTTTATACAAAGCTTTATAGAATGGGTCATTAAGCTGCTGGAACCCTATTTTGGCTGCTACTGGGAGAAAAAAGTTTTTTTCTTTGTTTTAAAGAATCTAAGAATTTAGTTTGATCATAAGATGTATTCATCTTTTTCCAGGGGAACAATTGATTTGCTCTTAAATTAATTCAGCAAATGGTGGCTGGAACATCTATTTTTTCTACAATACTGGAAAAACGAACAGTTCTGATAGAATGTATTGCAAAATAAACTTTTGTGAAGCAGATTTTTGCCATGTTTTCTTAAACAATTCTAGAAGTACATAATTGTTTACTCTTAACTATATCTATGGTTCATCTCTTAATCTACTCCTAGAGAAGCTCTACCTGTGGCCCTTTGTGTTATCTGCTTAAAGTGCACTTTAGTTTGTTTTATTGTATGCCAGCATCATTTACAATGAGCTAATCCTGGAATAATTTAACTGATTCATCCTAAAAGCTTGCCACGCACAGAAATGGGTTTGCATGGCAAGAAAAAGAGGCCACCGCTAACATAAAATTGCTGATGCTTTTATGCATGGTTAATAGGGGTGTGGTATTAGCAGACATGCTCCCACTCTTAGCTAATTATGGTACATTGAAATGTTTGCACCAATGTTAATGCTAGCCTGTAATAAGCTTCAAACTAGTTTGCAGCCATGGTTAAAAGCCTTAATGTAAGAATCAATGCAGACAAAGTTGATGGAAGTTTAGCTGTAAAAAAAGAGAAGTGTAGAAGGAATTTGCATACGAGTTAGTAGAAGACTGGGAATATTTTGGCTGTATCCAGCCACAGCTGGTACTGACTGGCTCAGTTAGAATGCATGCAGAGCATGTTTCCTTCTTACATGAAAAGCTATTAGACATATAAAGCAGAATTCAGAGGCAGCCCCACACCCAGCAGCATGGCTCTCTGCCAGGAAATGGAATAACAGGAGCCAGCCTGTCTTTGCACGACCTTTGCCAGTCCTGAGTCCAAGGAACTTACAGCCTAAAGTTATGGTACCCGTACTTTACCTCCTAAAAGTAATCTCTGCATGTGTATGAATTAGATAGAATTGATTTTTTTAAAAAACACCTTAAATTCTCATGAACCTAGACATGTCTACATACAGAAGGGTGTGTACTGAATGTTTTCATTGCTCATCTTAGCGGTGCAAGAGTGACAGTACAAATAAATAATTCAACACAACACAAAATACTACGCTTTAGCATATTGGTATATTTAACAGTATAGAAACAAGTTTTATTAATAGTCTAGCAGAGAAATGTCAACCTTTCTAAAACTAAACCTTGGGAAATCCAATTGCTCAGCTGATCTCTGCAGAAAGCAGCTTTGTCAGCCCAATACACTGCACTTTGCTGATCATAGAGCTGGCAAAGCCACTTGCATTGTGGTTCCCAAGTGTTGCACAAGGGATGGGCTGGTGGGTGTGGCAACCCTCATGGCAATCATCCAGCCTCATTATGATATTAGGCAACAGGCAAATTAGCTGCCACCTGTCAAGAGTTGTCCTGCAGAAGTGAATGATCTGCTGGGCCAAAAAGGTTCCCTATGCTGAGTTAAAGGTTCAGTAACATATGTAAGGCTGCTAAGTTGACCTCCGATGTGAAAAACTACAGAAATCCTAGAGCAGGATTCTGAATGCCTTTTTGGATGACTACATACTTGAATATATTTTAAAAGGGAGCAGTACAATTGGGAAAATCTGTAAGAATCTACAACCACTATCCTGTTCATGTGTAATGTTTTACACAGCATATCATATTACTATATACATTGATACAGCAGTACAGAAACTCCATTTAAGTAAACTATTGAATGAATTCAGAGTTTGAACATTGCTGAGCAAGTAGTTCCTGCTGTCGAATAGTTTCCTGTGCTTCACGTTGCATTTTCTCAAGCTTTTCTAGGGTAACTGACTTTAAAGGTAGCAGCTTCGGCTTGCATAACACCATAGTAGTCACATCTTCTACTGCTAACATCCCTAAAACAAGAAAAAATGAGAAACCAAAGATAATTACAAAGCTCATAAAATATATGTTCAATAATATATCTGCCAGTTCAAACACTACAGTTCCATGTGGATGCCACCAAACCCACTTCTCTGAGTTATTCAGCTGTGAAATATGACAGCTGTGTAGAGCAGTACAGATGGAAGTCTCCATTTAAGCACCTCACATTTTTAGCAGCCGCTGGTATAGTACTTGCATCAAAGCTTTTCATGTTATTGGGCCATTTGTGTACCTGTACTAAAAAAATGGAGTTCAAGTGTGATACTAGCCCCTTAGCACAAATATGCTCCAATACAAGGGTCAAAGGGCAAGCCTTGCTGAAAGAACCTAATCTATTCACCTTCTGTTAAAAATACTTAAGGGGAGATATATAATACAGGATGCAGAGCATGAAAGAGCTAAACAGGTGTAAAACTATTAATAGTTATAAAACAGGCTACTTCTATGAAGAGAAGAATAAAGGCTCCATAATCCTCCGAAAGGAAGCATTCAGATCTCAACATTGTAACAAAGCCAGTGGTAAACTGTTACCTTGAAGTAACATGTCTGATCCTGTGCTACATATTAACATAATTACTTATATGGAAAAATCCCTGCAATATAATGTTTCTCAGACATCTGTAGATGGCCAAAGAGAACATCACATCGATTCTGAGAGTATTTCACTGCTACTGGTGAGCTACCTGGTCCAATTTAAGGTATTGGTATTATTATACAGACATCCTAAATGCTCTAGGCGCCCAAGTACTTGAAGAAACACCTTTCTCAGTAGGCCCCAATGCACAGTTTTCAATCAGGAAGAGACTCTTCTTGCAATACCATTGCTATGGATGCCTAGGAGGGTGAGAATGCACAAGAGGGCTTCTTCTGTGTTAGCACCCCGTCTCTCCAGACAGTCCCCTTCCCTGCCCATCTTCAGATGGAATCTGAATACAGTTGTATTTGTCCAGAGCTCCAGAAGGCAATAGGTACATTCAGGCACTGTGTTTTTTGTAATTGTCCTCATAAATCATAGTATCGGACTGGCTATGGTTTCACCAAATTGCATCCTGTTAGCTGCCCTAATCACGCTGTGGGGAGAAAGTGCAGGATATAAAATCTTGCAGTGCTGACAAAGAATTTGCCAGACACACAACCCTAAGAGTGCTGCCAACTTGTAGTGTGATAAGGTGAAACCCCATGCAACCTTTGTAACTTGGCAAAAAGAATCACAGGAGGTAACCACAGGAGACACACAACAACAGCCACTTGAGAAGCTTGGCATGTGCACTTTGATGAATGTTGGGAAAAGTCACTCACCTTGTTTGGGCAGCACCTCCCGAAATTTTAATTCAGACATTCTTCTAGTGGCAGAATTGAAGAACTACCACCGCCAATCTGTCTAGGATTAGAAATAATGGGATTATTGAAAAGGTGAACATTGCATTCCTGTACTATTCCCCTTTCCTCCCTTGGCTTAAAGCAGATAGGCAGCTGCCAAATTTGACCTCAACTGATCCAGGATCTTCATAAGGCGCAGCTGCCCTAGAACTTGCTTAATGAATGTTAGCTCAGGCCTATTTAAGCACCTGCTGGAGGTGTTTGGGAGTAACTAAGCAGCCTCGCCTTGCAAATGCAAAACCTCTCAGGAGCAACTGCACTGCAGGGTTGGACTAGATGGCCCTTGGGGTCCCTTCCCACTCTACACAGGGAGAAAAAGTTGCCCTGAATCTTCCATTTTAGTACTAGGGGGAATTTTAGTACTAGGAGAGGAGGAGAGAAAACTTGTTTATTTCCCCACATCACGTGCGATTTTTCTCCTTCCCCCATCACGTCCCGCCTTACCCACCGCCATCCTGCACTTTAAAAGCCCCAAATTGAAAGAGTTCCTCCTTTCTGAGCGCCCCTCCCTCCACATCCCTGCCCCCAAGGTCCCTCACCTGCCTTGCCTCCCCGCTTCTATTTGCCGGGCTCAGCTGCTCAACCCGCAGCGGGGACCACCATAGCATCCCAAAGGCACGGGAACCGCCTCAACCACCCGCGACAAACACTTCTGGTTCCGCGTCGAACTCGGTGGCTCAACCGACGCACGACGGAGTACCATAGAGATCCCAAGGAAGAGTGGTTCCCTCGCTTTGGAATAAGGCATCTTCCCCGCACGCGGTGTTCAAACGGCAGCCGGACATGAGGACTGCCTCCTTTTTCCTCAAGCCTCTAGGCTAACCTCGCCTAGACGTCTTTATTATTGGCCGAGAGGGCAGTAACGTCTTGGTTGCTACTAGCAACCAAGGGGCGGGCTCTAATAAATGAGCGGTGGGCGATGCTATCCGCGGGGGGAGCGCGGTTGCTCCAAGTGTGACGCAGATTGCGTTCCATCGGGACCCGCCCCCCCCCCGCCCTCTCTCGCGTTTCCTGGTAGACTTCGACTGACGGAGACTGTGCACTGGGGCGTCTGGGGCTGAGCAGGGAGACGCTGGAATGGAGCACCAATTGATGTAAACATATATAGCTTGCAAACGGCCATCCGGGTCAGGCGTGGCTTAGTTCAGGAGAACCTCACCCTGGCCCTACTCTCTAACACTTGTTCCTGTTATGAGTTTTTCCAACAGGTTCCCAGAGCCCCTAAGCATGTGCAGAATGCCCTTCCGCTCTGTTTCAGGGTGCAATCGTCCGCACCCTTTTCAGCGGACACTGGCTAACTTCTGAACACAGGGTTGCAGTTTTAACATGCTGCAGTGGATACACATTCCCATTCTTGCCTAACCCAAGAACTCACCTCCTACCTAGAAGCTAATACGGAAGTAACATAGTAAACAATATTGATACTGTGTTGTTGTTGTTGATGTTGTTTTTAAAAATAATTCTGTTTTTTCCCCTCCCTCTTAACTGCAAATTTAGTTTTATTGTTTGCATTGTCAGGGTTGCTTTTAATTTTTGTTGTGGTTTATATTTTTATATGCAAGCCACCTTCAGTTTTACTTTATTGTGGAAATGTGGGGTATAAATGTCAAATAAATAATACTGTAAATGCAGCATTGTATTTTGAGGGTAAAGGTAAAGGGACCCCTGACTGTTAGGTCCAGTCGCAGATGACTCTGGGGTTGCGGCACTAATCTCACTTTATTGGCCGAGGGAGCCAGCATACAGCTTTATGAAGCAACAAATCCCAGCTATAAAAATATCCTTCATTATGTATTGGCAGTATGTGTTCTTACTGAATGATTTCTGAATGATTTTGCAATGTCTGAATTGTTATTTATTCAATATCTTACCTGTGGTTTACCATAAGGTGCCAGTGTGTGTGTGTGTGTGTGTGTGTGTGTGTGTGTATACACTGTGTGTGTGTGTGTGTGTGTATATATATATATATATGCTTTCGTAGATTTTCACGGGTACAGGAATGCAGGTTTTGGTGTCCTCGGGTGTCTTCCCGTGTAAAAGTTGGGGTGTCTAGGCGACGTTTCGACGAGGTCTCACTCGTCATCTTCAGGCTGGTGCTTTCGGCTTCTTGTTCCAGTAACAAGAAGCCGAAAGCACCAGCCTGAAGATGACGAGTGAGACCTCGTCGAAACGTCGCCTAGACACCCCAACTTTTACACGGGAAGACACCCGAGGACACCAAAACCTGCATATATATATATATATATATATATATATATCAGTTTGAAAGAAATTGGTGGGAACGAAGAATGGCACGGGTGCCAAAAAATAAAGTTTTTCGAAAGCAATATATTTTAGCTCAGGTATTCTGGGCACAAAATATACTGTGTAGCCCTTCCATGCAGTGGGATCACCTTTTGTTCCTCTGGCATACCTTGTTGCGAGGAAGCTCCCATCTTCAGTGCTTAATGTGGAGCTTTCTATTTCGCTGGCCCTGCATAAAATTTATAACTCCGAAAAAGACTCTTCTGAACTGATGTACAGAGTTCATAACAAGCTGTGGACTTGTTCATGGTCTCTCTCCCCCCCCCCCCCCATTTTTCTATTATCTTTTCCTAGTTGAACTCATTAGTCCCAAGACATCGTCATGTGTTTTCCCACCTTTCATTCCCACGCATGTGGGAATCAAAGGGAGTTAATTGGTTCTGGCTGCCATGATGGCAAAATTTCTCTCCAGTAGACATGTTAACTAATAATGAGCAGTATGTCCCTTCTGGCAATTTAATCTGCCTTGATTTTAAACTAACAGTGTCAGATTACATGGGAGAACAAAAGACATCAGCTTTTGAACTTGATTCCGCAGGAGTGGAGTTTTGAACTTGATTCCACAGGAGTGGAGTTTAGTCTGCACACTTTTGCCTCTGTGTCCATGCTCTTTCACTCCCCAAATTTTATAGAGATTTTGTTAACTTGCTTTGCAGCCTGTGGATGTGAGTGTGTTTTGGAGGAGAAATATAACTCTCTGTGTAGACTTGCTAGTTCAAAATGCAATTGGCTGGTTTCCATTTTCAAAACTTCTGGGAATTACTTAAGGGATTCATTATCTTTAGCCTTTAAGAGAGTTGTATTATCTTTTGTTGGGGCCTACTTTTGTTGGGGCTTGTCAGTCTACTGATGACCTGGATCTGTATAACAAACTCGGTAACATTCTTCTTTTGATTACCAGCCTGGCAACTACCAATGTACATTTGGGATTCTGTAAAAAACACAGAAACTGCTTTCGCTAATGAAATGCCTTGTCGCAAAATGCTCCTAGAACAATGGGAGTTTCAAACACTGCTTCAGACAGGTGTTTATTGTGGAACTGTTGCTCCCCATGCATGGAAGTGTTGTTGGTTTTTTTTGCCATACCCACACAACAGTGCCATTAAAACACCAGCCCATATCCCCCCACATTCAATCCAGATTTATCCTTTGCAGTGGAATCCCAATACCACACACACACACACACACACACACACAAACAAAAACAAAAAACCATACTTTTTTTAAAAAAAAACCTGTTGCCAATAACTCATTTATGATATTTCACCAGCCTGTTTAAATATTAAGCTTCCATCTGGAAGCATTCTTAGTCAAAAGCTTTTCCATAACAGCGTAAGAATGTCACAGATTTTATTAAATTAAATCGTAATATATTTGATATCAGATGTTGCCTCACCCTATGGTAAAAATATGAAATATTTAAATAATTGACCATTTGTGTTCTTTAATAATACTTCAGATCTGATAGCTGCTACCCAAGGCAGGTGATCTCACCTATCTAATGGATGCCGCAAGATTTTTAACACACCCTCTTCAAGCACTGCACTATTCACTTCAGAAAGTTTCAGTTTTTACTTGAAAACTTTTCTATAGAAAATGAATGACAGCCTTGTCAGTAACTTGCAAAGGGCGAGGCTGTGTTTTATTTCCTGTCTTTGTGCAGTTTGTGCCAAAGACGTTTTAAGTTGAGTTTCACAAGAAAACGAAAAATGAGTGAGCTGTGCCAGTTTGTGAGGTTTAAAATCCTCTGGCATTTATAATGTGTGTGGGCTTTTGGAAGCCTCCTTTTTGTACCTATTAAGATTATGAGGAAATTTTGCATCTGCTATATAACATGGGGCGATTTATTCTCATGGGTGCTCAAGAATATCCCTTCGCTGGAATTTTCTGAACACGTCGAAGATAACTTTTTGGTTTGTTCATATCATATGTGGTAGCATAGATGACTGCTTTCATCTAGACAGAAATCCACGTTTCCCCCCATCCACATTCAATGTCCACTTCTTATTTGCCCATAATTTAAGTTCTTTCACGGGAATATGTTTGCATGTTTGTGGGTATAAACAACTCTGGTTAATTGCACAGAGAAACCAGTGCTTATGTAACATGAATGTTACATGTTAATTCCTACTAGGTATCATGTTACCTTTTTCATTCATTTATTTAAATATATCCAGTGCTATTTTTATAGGAAAAGATGTGCTGGAGCTCAGTATGAACACCTCCCTTGTTTTCTTATAATGGCAATGGAGTCCACCTGAGAGGTGCTGAAACTGAGTTCCGGCTGAAAAAAAGCCCTAAATATATCTATGCTGCCTTTCATATGCAATAGCAAGGTGGTGTAGTGTGGGCGGCAAGGCCAGAAGCAGTGGCAGAGGAAGAGGAAGAGGAGTGCAGGGGGAGCGCAACACCCCCGGCAGCGCGATCCTGGTGGGATGCCATCGCGGCTGCCCCCTGTGGGTGGCACGGCACACCCCCGGGATGCACGCAAGCCTCACCCCCACCTGCTCTCTGCCCCCTGGTGTCGGAGCATGAAGCTCCGCCACTGGCCAGAAGTACAATGAAATTTTAACTGAGAACAACAAGGCAGCTACTAAGTCAACAGCAAACAAGTTAAAACCCAACCAGCTTTGCTCCATTGCTCCATCCATTGTGGCCTTTTCCTACCCACCTCTCCTTCTGGGCTCTCCCATCAGAAATTGGACAAAGGGCTTCATGCACCCTTGGAATACAGGCTGCCCACCCCTGCTTTGGACAAACCTTCCACATTTTGCGGCCCAGAACTGAGTCCCACTGAATGCAGTTGGACTTTCTTTTTAGGAAGTACACCGGAGTCTTTAATCTTAGGAAGTAATAATCGAACCACCTCTCATGGAAACTAGTTACAGCATCTGGAAACTATACTTCATTATGAATCGCCCTGTATTAAGCCAAGGTTTTGAGGTCAGTGTCTCTCTCCTTTCATAGGAACACGCTTAAGAACTGTGTTCAGTTCCTGAGATCCTCCTCACTGCCCTTTTGCCAACAAAGTATGGAGGTTAGGTACAAGGAAGCAGTCCCTTTTCGGAAGTGACTCCATCCTAAATGATAGAATAGCCTCCCAACAGAGGTTCATCTAGCCCTTTGCGTCTTGCTTTCTAATGGACTTGTCTTTTTAATTTCAGCTTCCTCTTACCCACAGTAGCCAGCAATATGCTTCTGGGAAGCGCACACAGCACCGTATGAAGCCCCACCCTGAGAAACTGGTATACAATCTCAGAAGCGAAAGGATCACTTGGATTATCATGGCTAATACTCACTGATAGATGCCCTGCCTTTCGAAAGCTGCTCTCTTGCTAAACACAGAAGTTCTGGATCAATGTTGTGCCTCCTTGAAAAACATAGAACAGTTGTTTGATTGCTCTTGAACAATCACTATTCCCTGCAAACACCGCCCCCCCCAAAAAAAAATACAGGGAAGGGAAGTTGGTAGAAGAGACACCAGTTAGTTAAGGAAGATGTATTGAGTAATTCATGCAAATTATTGATGTGTTTATGAAGAAGGTGCTAACAGATGCAAATTAGCTGTGTTTCTAATAGCGTGTAGGGAGATCTTTAGGCTCATTCTTTCAAGAAGGTTAGTAATGCAGAGGGCGATGCAATCACCTCTGGTCAAATGGGCAAGGCTAAATTTTGAAACGACTGGAAGACTTCAAATGTGTAGACCTCACTAACACTCTTCCCAGGAAATCATGGTCAAAAAGACATTGATGCGTTAAATCCAATATATATGAAAGACTGCCCTCTTGTGGTCTCAGATATAACGACTGCTGTTCCCGAGCAGAATCATACAAGTTTTCCAATGTTTGGAAACCGTTGCCTGTTGATAAATTGGAACAACTGTGGGAATGAGCATTGGCAATCACAAGCCATACCACTGTCATGTGTTGGTAAAAGAGCAGCAGCTTTCATGCATCACAAATCAGCCCAGAGACAAACCACATTGAGCAGATTTTGTGATGCATGGAAACATCTGTTGTTTGCAGTTTGGATGGGCTGCACAGGAAGAGAGTAAGCAAGAAGAGAGAGACACCCTTGTGTGATTTAGAATACAATACTATACCTAAAATTAATCAGATGAGGGGGCTAATGGATTTGGTGAAATCCATATTTCGCTGGCCAAATAACAGATACAGTGGTACCTCGGGTTACATATGCTTCAGCTTACATACGCTTCAGGTTACAGACTCCGCTAACCCAGAAATAGTACCTCGGCATAAGAACTTTGCTTCAGGATGAGAACAGAAATCGTGCTCCGGTGGCACGGCAGCAGCAGGAGGCCCCATTAGCTAAAGTGGTGCTTCAGGTTAAGAACAGTTTCAGGTTAAGAACGGACCTCCAGAACGAATTAAGTTCTTAACCCGAGGTACCACTGTATTTACCACTGAATCGAAGCAAATGTCAATCTGCAGAAAACCCAATTGACATTCAGTGAAACCATTCAGTGGTTTCCCTGGGGGAAAGCAGCGAGACAAGTGGAAGTATGAATGAGTCCTGAAACATGCCAGCAGAATGGCTGAATTGGATTGTTGTGGGCAGGACATATGTAGCCTAAGGGAGCAGCGTTGCTTCCAGCCAGACTAGCCACAGGCCTTCTAGGGGAGCTTCTGGTTTGGAAGCACAAAACAAAGTATGTGATTCTAATCGCAATATGGTAAGTGGTCCTGAAACTCTTAACAACTTGGCTGTCTGGCTGCCAACATTTGCTGTTTCAGGGCTGAAATCCAGCAGGTGAAGCATTTCCTGGCATGGAAATGAATTGATAGGAGAAACTTCACCTTGTAAACTTCTGCCTGCCAAGAGCAGGGCTATTAAGAGGAAATGAGCTCTTCAAAAAAACAAAACCACACTTGGCAGCCAGGAGACACATGACTGCATTGTATACATTTGGCTGAAGAAATTGCATTGCTAAACAGCTAGTGTCATATGAAGAAAATGAATGACTTTTCCTGTTTAAATGTTTGGAATCTTTTGGTATTGTCCTCCCTCCCATCTCCCAGCTCTTTTTGCCTGTGTGGTGACTTACATTTCCATGATTAATTCAAGCCTTTTTTTTTCCTCTTGAAAAGCACTAAACTGGGAGGTTTAGGTGGTTAATTCTATGCAGTACCTTCAGAGATGCAACAGTGAGATCAGAAATACTTTATTGGAGGCAGTTTGGGGTACATTCATGATCACAGGGTGTCCCAAGGAAACAGTCCATTTCTGTAATGTTGTGGTGGTTATGCAGGGAAGGCTACAGTTACTTTTTTAAAAGTTTTAAATTGTGCTTTAGGCTGCAGTTCTAAATACATTTACAGTACTAGGAAGTAATTTCCACTGAACATAGTGGGACTTATTTCAGGGTAAACATGTGTAGGGCTGAACTGTTAGGCATGGAGAATAGAAGAGATATAAAACATCCTCCTTGTTACCGGTTTTTAAAATTGTCACATTGTTAAACAATTAATTAAGGCTTCAATGAAATCTATGCAAAACCTAATGGTTGTTACTACTGTTGCTTGGGAATTTAGTTTCAGATCTCTGCTTCTTCTTGTGAAAAATCATACCCCACATTTATTTTTTTGAAAATTTGTTTTGCTTTTTCTGCTTAGTTACATAAAGCCCTCTCCGCTCAAATATTTCTACCTCGTCCTTCGTCTATGGGCCTAACTATGGTGCAAAAAAGTTGGGACAGAAAAATAGCTGTGGGGCAAAGGGTTAAGCAGTTCCATCCCCTCTTCTGCTTAAAGCTTCAGGTCGCTTGGCATAAGAAGCAATTGGGGGAATTCACAAGTGCCTGTGTTATGTACTGAATTAAATAGGATCCAAACTGCAACAGTCTGATTGGTCCTAGAACAATAGGATCCAAGAGGCAGCAGTCTGATTGGTCCTAGAACAATAGGATTCAGAATGCAGCAGTCTGATTGGTCCTAGAACAATGCAGCAATATGATTGGTTGGCAGGAGCCACCCAATCATGCTCCAGATAGAAGTGAATCCACAACCTGATTGGCTTACAGTAGAATTCCAGAATTAGCCAATCATGTGCAGCCCATTGTGTAAATAATGTATATAAAGCAGATACTTTGAGGGGACATTCATTCATTCCTCCTCACCACTATGAGCTGAATAAAGAGCATGAAATCACTTTGCAACTCTGAGTATATTTCAGCCTGCATGCAACATCTAGTTTGGCTGTGTAGTTAATGCTGTGGTGGTAAACCTGTGTCTGGACTGCACCACTTCACACAGCAAATGGGAGCTGATCTGACTGAAGACTCCTCCACTAAATAAATAACTAAACCTCTGAATGTAAGTAAGTAAGTAAGTACCATGTCATGGTTTGTTGTACATTGCCCTGAGTGCCTTTGGAGGACGGAGGGCCATCCATCTGTCTGTCATTTCATCCATCTTCTTCCCCACCTGCTCTAGTGAGCAGGAGCCCAGGCTGCAATCCCAAACAAGCTTCCAGCAAAGTAAATCCCAATGAACTAAGTAGCTTTGGACATTACAGCACTAAGATATTTAAGTGTGCCATGTTTCCAGTGGTGGTGCTACTGCACAAGATTTGAATTCATATCCCGCTTGCCATTCACTCCCAAGTTCCCCTTTGGACCTTGAAAATGGAAGCATGAGCCACTTACCACTGTGGATGACCGAGGGTGCTGTGATATTCAAAGCCATTTCTCAGTCCAGTTTACGGTAAATGTTGTGTGTGGTGAAGCCCTTACTTGTGTGGGATTCCACTTGGCCAGTGCCATGTTTAAATTGGATCACTGGACCCCATACAGGACCCTGCAATGTGAGTGCAGCATCCCTTGCACCATGGATCCCTAGCATGCTCATGTAGGGGAAGGCATCTCAGTTTAGAGGTTATGCCAGCTACATAATACCCAATATATTTTTGTATGCCTAACATGTTGAAATTGAGCCTCTGTAGATCTCTGCAAAAATACTTTTTTGCTTTCCCTACACAATACTGTATACTTTTTGTGCTTGGATTTCAGGCAGGCAGAGTGGGCAATGCCCCACTCCCTTACTTTTCGTGACACCCCGTTCCCGTTTTGAGGAGACCACAGGGAGAACTTATTTGGCCCAAAACTGGGAGACGTCGGGAGAGGAGCTTGTGGAATTAAATCGAGGGCCACCACTGCACAATTCTCTTTGATTTAAACATGGACCTCCTTTGCTTCTCTTCCCTGCCCCCCAGTTAACAAAATGCATGCATGCACAAGGAAGCTTCCTATGTGTTTTGGTGTCAAACCCCCACTTTTGCCTGTAAAAAAAAGTTCTCTAGGACCTATGGTTATTCTATAGGGTGGCAATGAATTCCTGACGTTGATGACACGCTAAAATGGGTGTCGGCGGGAAGACGGAATCCTGACTTGGAATTCAATCCGCAAGGGAGCTTTATTTCCTTATTTGTTTTCTCCATTATCCGCCGCGATTAAAACCCATTCGGAGCCAGGCCGGCTGGTCTCAGCCCCGTCCGCGCGCTCGGCCTCGCCCAGGGGTCTCTCGCGAGCGCGCAACCGGGCGAACGGCAGCGGCGACGTCCTCGCTCTTTTGTGCGGCAAACGGACAGCCATGCCTCTTGGTACGAGGGGGAGGAGAGGGCGGCATTTTTACCCTCAGCGCGGCTGCCTACCTAGCGAGGGCAGCTTTATTCTGTGTCACGTTTAATAAAACCAACTTCGTTTGTTAGACTTTGGAGTCCTAACGAAAGACTTTATTTATATGCACACGCATCACGGTGTTTGTCCCGGTATCCCCTCCGCCATTAATGCATTGAGTCGTGCTCGCCCGTTGCCAATAGCAACGAAGCTTCCCCCCCCCCACCTCACTCTCCCTGCCTCCGGTTAACATGGCGGCGTCCGGGCGCTGAAGCCGGCGCGCCGCTCCACCTGCCACTTTCCCTCTCTCTATGGTTACCGTGGAGGTCTGTGGGCGGGGAGTCCCGTGACGGGCCGCTCGGTGCGCGGTGACGGCGGCAGGCAGGCGGGCGGGCGAGGCGGACGGTGGAAGCGGCTGTGAGGAGGGGATGGCGGAGGAGCCTCCACGGTAAGGAAAGCTCGGGGGACAAGAAGGCCTGAGGGCGGGGGGTGGCGTCGGTGGCAGCTATGGGGCGGCGGCAGGGGGCAGCGAGGGGGCTGCAGCTGGAATGTGGAGGGAGGGGAGGGAAGTGGGAAGGGCGGCCGTCTTGTAGGGGTAAGGGCAGCCGGAGAGGGAGGGAGCGGGGTATCGGGAGCCTGGGAAGGGAGGCGGGAGCCTTCGCTGGAGGGCGGGGTGGGGGAGGCGGAGGAATGCGGGAGGTCGACGGGGCTGCAACCGAGGCGGGGGGGGGGGGCTGTCGTTGGCAGCTGGGAAAGGGGAGGCGGCGGGAGGGAGGGCGAAGGGGACTCTGCGCAAAGGTGAGCGCGGAGGGGGAGGAAATGGGGCTCCGGATCGGGCAGTGGGCGCGTCTGTCGGGGGGGGGGGGAGCCGCACACGAACCCGCCTTTTCAAGGGGGAAAATGGATGGGGAGGGGAAGGTTGAGCTGCAGGGGAAGGAAGGAGAGCAGCTGAAAAGGGGGAGGTTCCGAAGGCAAGGCGTGTGTGGAGAAAGGGGGCGATGGGTGCCAAGGGGGGAGAAGGAGGAGGAGGGGACGCAGTGGCAAGCGAAGGCCCCTCCTGCCTCCCTCCCAAGCAGGGGGTGTTGTTGTTGTTTGCACCTGTGCAATGGAAGCCCTTGTTTAGGGAGGCAGCCCCAGCCGGTGGTGGTGTTGGGGAAGGCTGCTGTGGCCCAGGGAGAAGGGCGAGGCTGCAAGGGGGACCCCTCCGGGTCGACCTCGGGCAGTGGGTGGAGTATGCAGGGGAAAGGGCTCGGGAGGTGGTTGGCGAAAGGGCGCGCGTGTGCCTGAGCCTGTGCGCGTGTGCGCCGCTGCTTTGCTGGCTGCTGCTGCTGCTACTGCAAGGGTGTAGGTGGAGGAGCCTCTGATCCAAGGCTTGTCTAGGGCTGCTGCTTGTGCTGCTGACAGCAGGCAGGGGTTTGGGCCTAAGAGGCCACAAGGCAGAAGGAGAAACGGCAGCAGCAGCAGCAGCAGCAGCAGCAGAAGGTAGTCGCGAGAAGAAGCAGGAAGCCCTGAACGCACAAAGCACTGACGCCCTTTCCCAGCAGGTATGGCCAGTGTCCTCAGATGGGTGAGAGTTGGATTATTTGCTCTAAGATAAAATGTCTGGTGTCAAGAGAAAGTGTGTATATACTGTGGAGGAGTGATGTCAATTACAGAAGCAGAGATGGGCAGCTTGTCTTTCACCAAGCATGAAGATCAAGGGGAAAAGTTGTTTCAGGGATTTTGACTGTAATCAGCACCACTGTTGTATTTCCATTTTTAACACTGGATGTTGATTCTGAAAAGCCCTGCTTTCCTTTCTAAAGGACGACGTGTATGTAATTCTTTTCCTATTTCATTGTGATTATATTTCAGTTTTCTGTATATGATTCTACTGTCTTTAATCATCTGGCTGTCAAATTTGCCATTTGATAAACACTAAAGTAGTTTGAAATCTGTTTCCATTTATTACGTTGAACAAATGTGTGTGTGTGTGTGTGTGTTTGCTAACTGTATAAATACAGTTTTATTTAATGCAGCATGAGATTTCAATGTTGGGTGTTTTGATTTTTTCAAGACTATTTTAAAAGATTTTAAATGCATTTTTTAAAAGACAAACTTTAATTCAGCATTTTCAGTGCAACATTTCAAAATGTAGCTTAAACTGGTATGTAAAATCATTCATTTTTAGTAACTGCATATGCGCATGCAGTCACAGGCAAATAGCAATTATGGCTGAGTTTTAATTGTATATCATAGCCTGCCTTTTGGAACTATAAAATTGCTCAAACATAAGTTAAAAGAGCATTTCCCACAATTGACGCAGATTCTTAGTCATTTTCAACAGAGTTTTTTTTTTTTAAAAAAACGATTGTAGCCTTAAGTTTAAAATGGGATTAAAAAATAAGGGGAAATACAATCAGCAATCATATGGGGGTGCATCCTATTGAACCCAGTGAAGTTACCGTACTTCTGAGTAGACTTGTGTAGGATTGCGCTGTAAGGCATGCTTGGCATTCTTAGAAGTTACACAATATATGCAGTCATGCTTTAAGCATAAATACTTTCTTGATCACTGGAGTTCCACCTAGTTCTTATCAATACATTTATTCTGTTTAGTGTCATATTTTAGATAAGCTGATTTTTCAGACTCCATTACTGTTGACATGGGTTTAAATATTTAGATTGTCTCAGTGATTTATCCCAAGAGCTCTTAGCAAGTAAGATTTCCCAATAGATGGCAGCTGGATTCATTTTAGTTTGTGATAATCATCACATGTAAATTGGTTTGTTGAGCTTTGGAGTTTCTGTAGATGTAGCAAGTGAAATTAACAGGCCATGCTTATTTACATATGATTTGGGGAAGCAGCAGGTTTTTTTTGGGGGGGGGGGGAGCTACTTTGTACTTGGAGCTCCGCTTGCAATAGCTTTGAAATGTAGAAGCATGGCTGGAATTACATGAAAGTCTGCAGGCTCCCTTGCTTCCAGTAGTTTATAGATGTAGAAAGTGATTTCCTTATCTGTGCTATGGATTATGATAGAAGTAAGGTTTGTAAACAGTGCTGTCACTGTGTGTAGAGCTGCTGCTAGTTACAGTTTTTCCAGTGTTTGCAGATGTCATAGAGGGCAGGGAGAGGCTTGCACATATATTATCTTGATAGTTACAGTATACTATCATGCTGGTTCTTGTTTTAATTGAGTGAGATGGTCAAATTTTCATTGCACAAGTGTATAATTTCTGCAACAGTTTCTGGGTATACTGATTTATGGATGTGTTCATATTTTCTGTGTGCACTCCTTCAGTTTCATTTGATGATTCTTCTAGTGAGCTCATCCATGGCAACAGTTTCATTTTGACAGATATTAATTTTGTGAGGGAATAAATTCAATATGTGTGGTGGTATTTATTTGTTTTATTAAAACAGTAATATCTTGTCCACCAAGGGTGGCTTACAGCATATATAACATTACAGTTCCATAAAACAATATCAAAAAGAAACAGGATGAGCCGTCAAAAATTCATATACATTATCATGTTTCAGTTCTAAGAAATATGTCCAAGGCCTGATACGGATAAACATTCTAGATTGGATCAAAATTAATAAAGGCTTTTGTAAAATACTGTCATGAGAAGACAATTTTGCAAGAAGAATTTGAAGTGATTTTTGAATACTGTAAACACTGTAATATGCTGTGTAAGCATTGGACACAGATTAAAGGTTCAGGGCAGCTCATATATTATTTGCTGGTTTTGCCCAAGCTGTTTGTGGTAAAGTTGATCAGATAATTCTTTTCAGATGAAAGGTAATGGCCAATAGAGGTTTTCATTTATATTCACCTATATCTTTGATGGCTCACTGCTGTTCCTTTATGTATCTTTCTCCATCAAAACTTGCTCCCTGCTACTTTTATTTCCTTCTGTGTTGATTAATGTATGACAAGCCAAGCTTGTGCAAGTTCTTCCTCTTGTCACGGCCATACAACGCCTTTGTGCAGTATGAATTTTGGTGCAACCCCATCCAGGATAGCCAACTGACTAATTTTTTGGACACAGGACCCCCCCCCCCAGTGTCTCTATCTTGCCAGGGTTCAAGCTGATCTTGTTCTTCCTCAGTTCATCCAGGCATTGGTCCAGGGACTGCACAGCATCTCCTGATTCAGATGTTATGGAGAAATAGGGCTGAGTGTCATCAGAACACTGATGGGACCTTGGGGTCTCATCTAGATATTAAATAGCATTGGAAATAGTACCTTGTGGAACCCATAACACAGCTGCCGGGGGCTACAAAGCACTCTGCTAATCCAGCTCTCTGGACTTGGCCCTGGAGGTAGGATTGGAATCACTGTAACACAGTGCCCCCAATTCCTGTTCCCCAGAGCAGGTCCAGGGGGATACCATGGTCAGTGTCATCAAAAGCTGAGGACAGACGAGGCAAGGTCAAACTTCCCTTGCTCTGCTCTTTGCAAAGGTTATCCATCAGGGAACCCATAGGCAGGCCTGAACCCAGATTGGAATGGTTCTAAATAGCCTGTGCCATGCCCCACCACAATCCTCATCACCACCTTCTCCCTGAAAGGTGTGTTTTTCATTGGTAGTTCTAGTCAAAGAAATCTAGGAGTGCTGCACCACTTTTTTCTTTCAAGGCAGGAACCCTCATGCAATGCAGTGTTTTTCATGCTCTGGACCCAACCAGTCAGACCACCTCTGCTAGATTTAATGAGCCAGGAGGGACAGGGGTCAAGAGGGCATGTGATTGGATATATTGCCGCCAGTACCTTGCCCACACCAGCTGATTGCATAAGCTGAAACTGATTCCACTCAATTCTGGGACTGGGTACTTCAGCTATTTAAACAGAATAAGGGACCAGTGTGTATGAAGTTTGTGTGTATGAAGAAGTAGATTGTTGCCGACCAGGATCCCTCAAGATGTTTTTGGTGGGGCTAATAGTCCAGAACATAGGGAGGGCATCAAGTTAGCAAAGGCTGACATGGAGGAATAAATGACAAACCCTCTTCAGTGTGTCAGGACCCAAACACTTGTCTCTGTGTTAGAATTGCTGTGGCTGATAGCTATATTATTATTTCTGTTTTAAAATTCCATTTTGTTGATATGGTGTCTATGAGTTGATAACATTGTTTCATTTACCTGCACTGCCTAGAGCTCATTTTCCATTAGACACGCCTAAAGTACTCAATCTGGCTTCAAGCAGAAGTATTTTCCAGCATAACATTCTTTTCAGCGTAATATCATTGCTATGTGTTTTTCCAGTCATTATCTCATGAAGCAACTGTACTGATTTTAGGCAGTTCTGTGTTAATTGTGTAGACCTGATGTGAGGGACTGGATCTGGGGTGGGGGTGGGGGCACTTACCTGTCAGATCACTGTGAAAAGGGAGCGAATTTTATGTACATTTCTGATTCTTTCCTTTCTTCCTTTGGTCTCCAAAGATGGAACTCAAGATGGGCTGTAAAGGAAGTTGCCTTTGCTTATGTTAGTTAACAGTCACATTATTTTTAAAGGCAGTGCCAAACATGATACAGTGGTACCTCAGGTTACATATGCTTCAGGTTACAGACTCCGCTAACCCAGAAATACTACCTTGGGTTAAGTACTTTGCTTCAGGGCGAGAACAAAAAACGTTCTCCGGCGGCGCGGCAGCAGCAGGAGGCCCCATTAGCTAAAGTGGTGCTTCAGGTTAAGAACAGTTTCAGGTTAAGTACGGACCTCCAGAACGAATTAAGTACTTAACCTGAGGTACCACTGTAATTGCTTTTATCATTATCATGTTGCTGTTGTTTTTTATAATGTGCTTTCCCCCTCAGATTGGCATTATCTCTGAAGACAATGTGTCCATAGCCTTGTGAATATGTGTGTCCTTTCTGATGCTTGTGCAAATGACCAGTTGCCGTTTCCCAGCATACGTGTGTTCAGTGGGGTAGATGATATGCATGCAACTTGCACACTTTCATAAATGGAACTGGCTTCTATGTGGGAAGTTTGTGCAGTTTGAGGCAGCTACGTCCATCTCCTTTCTAACCTCATGTGGATGTCAAGAGAGACCAAAAGAGAAGGGCGTGGCAGAAAGAGAAATGGGGGGTGCCCTGCCCACTTTTGGCTCTGGCCACACCCACCGCCCTCCACCAAACACCAGCATGCAACCCCTGACTACTTTGAGGGAATGCAGCCCTTGAGAGAAAAAGGATTTCCTACCCTTGCTATAAAGGAGCAATGCCTTTTACATGATGCAAGTAAATTTTGAAATATCTTCTGCATTTGTACTCTCATGACTTACGAAATATTGCTTGCTGCACAGCTGAGTTCATGCTTGCTGTCTAACTGTTGATGCTAAAATGTACAGTATTATGTTTATGGAGATTTGCTCAGAGCTGGCAGTGTGCTTTATTAAAAGAGGATTGTGCAGGATGTTACTGCTAATAGGCAAGGTTGCTGACAGGGAGTACAGTTTCTCTTCCATATATTCCTAATCTATGGACTAGAAAGGATGGTTGGTACCATCTGGAAGGATTAAATGAAATGACCTTTTTTGATAGTCCATGACCCTAATAACATTATTATCCACAGTGGCCATCAGTGTGAGTAGCTTCCACATACCCTGCCCTCCCTTAATTGTGTTTTCTAAAAAGACAATAATATACAATTTGTTTCATACTTTAAGAGAGCTCAAACTGACTGGAAAGATCAATAATTATTGAAATAATTGGTGGTGGTAGTGGTGGTGTGTGTTACTGAAAAGATACAGAATTCTGTAAATTATGCGTAGATCTCTCTCTCTCCCTCTCATTTGTCCTCATTTAGCATGCTGATACTGATCAGTGATCAATCATATCTCTATTGAGGTAACATTCTTGGTGTAAAACAATATTCCCCTCTTCCTCTAGCAGCACAGTTCCTTCCAAATCCATGTGTCTTTAAATTGAGTGGTTAATACCAACTAGGTACTATTTTCTTTCCTTTTTTGTGTTAGCCTGTGCTCCTATTGTCCATGCTGGCAATCTGTAGCCTCCACTGAACCCTTCCCCCCTTAATTGTATATATAAAAAAGGGGATGAAAACATGTAGTACGCAGATTTAAATGCAAGGTGACGAAACTAGGCAAACTGCGATTAGGCACAGCTCAAAGTGATTTCAAAATTATTTTGCGATCTAGAAGTGAATATTCGTCACTGGTTTCTGCAATTCAGTATTTCTAAGACTGTTTAGGGTTTAGTAAAAATCCTGATCATGTGAAAAAATTGGTGTGTTTTTTCAATTTCTTTCAGAAATTATGATGGTTGTAAAACACAGAATTTATTCATGCTGAACAAGCTTAGTTTGGGAGCAGTGGAAGAAACTCATGCTTTCATAAGCAAAGGATTTGTCACTGATGACATGTCATGAAGTTTCTTCTTTTGTTTACATGGCTATTTAAAGTTGGGCCAATCACTGAAATTGCTCCTCTTGAGAATGCAGCATTAATGTTAGTTGGACTTGTACCAGCTTGCTGTTTTAAACACAAGTCTGTTGTGCTATGCCCTTTGCAATGAATGCTTACGGATAAATTAAAAATAACTTTGAGACTGAAAGTACTTGAAGATACATTCAGGCGACTTAAAAACAAATTTATGCAATGAAAATCATCCTGATTTGGTGATGAGAGAGAGCTAAAGCCAATTTTAGAGAGCTTTCTCTCCAGATAACTTCTTTCATATTTAGACACAGGTTATCAGTGTTCTCTTTATTTCTGAGGCAAGTCTTCACATGCTCGTGCAAAGGTAGACAGAAATGCACCACCCACAAGAATGAGGTATCAGGAGGCTCAGGATAACAGGAG
This sequence comes from Podarcis gaigeae, assembly GCF_964106915.1. Taxonomy (NCBI): domain Eukaryota; kingdom Metazoa; phylum Chordata; class Lepidosauria; order Squamata; family Lacertidae; genus Podarcis; species Podarcis gaigeae. The sequence goes on along the minus strand of NC_139681.1, from coordinate 53,269,596 downwards.
TATAAAAACTTCAGGGAAATACCCCATGGTGGTTTCTCCTCTGCCCCTACCCCCCCCCAAATGTGGCCACAGATTGCTGACAAACATAGACTGGAAAAAACAGAAAACGGAGTGGGAGGATGATGGAATGGGGCGACTGGAAAAGGAAGCCTGAGGAAGAGGCACATAGAGATAAAAAGGGAAGAGAGAACCGTCTCATTATTTTGATATATTCTAGTTCACATTATGAATCTGTTTTAAGTGTCCCTAGGGACCGAAGTGAGAATCGCTGATAGGGATCCATGAATCTGAGCATGCTCAGTGGGCACAGAATGCTACCTTGATTGAGGGTAGGGGTGGGGTGGAAAGATGAAATGAGTGGCTGCAACCTTGGTCAGAAGTGTTCTGCATTGCAACATTTTGTTGCAGAGTCCTGCTGGTAGTAATATCAAAAGACATGTGCTTTTAGGAATGGTTCATGCATTTAAACGAAAGCTTGAATTCTTGGTATATAGAATATCCTTAGATGGTACACTCTTGGAGGATATATATTATGCAAGCATAATGATTCTGGAAAAAACTGGAGACCCCCGTTCATAAACTGAGTACTGTCTAAGGCATGTCATGTTGAAAATCTCTTCCCTCAAAGTTGTCTCAGTCATTATTGTTACATATTCTGTCTATGGGGTTTGTCTGGCAATATAGCTCCAGCATTTATCTTAAAATATTTATATGCTTTCTGTCATGTAAGACATGCAAGTGGTGTACAATACAGTCAAGCACATGTATACAATATACTAAAAACAGCAACACAACGCAAGCAGTAGTGAGTCTTAAAATTATAGTGGCTGGCATTATGAACCATCAGATGCTGATGCAAAAAAGAACATTTTCAGCATGTGCATATGGTTCAACAAAGTCAAGGCATACTTTATTTCAGGGGGAAGATATTACATAGTAAGGCTGCCATTACAGAAGAGGTCCTCTTCTTGGCTTTTGTCAGCTGTTGCCAGATGCAGTTGGTTACACCAGGAGGGTCTCTGATGATGACCACAGTAGCTGGACTGGTCAGTATTGCAGAAGGCAGTCACATGAATAGCCCAGCCCAAAGTTGTTTAGGCTTTGTAGGTTAATACCTGGTCTGGTAGCAAATCAGCAGCCAGTGCAGTTCTATCATTCTGCATTATCTACAGCTTCCAGACCATACATCAAGGTGTCTAGGAATAGCCATTGCTGATGTACTGGCCAAAGCTGTTTAAAGAAACTCCTTGCTCCAGCTGTTGGGGTTCCAGTAGCAGTAAATGGCTCTAAGATGGGTGGCTAACTACTGATGCTCATTCTCCCTTCCAAGAGCAGTGCTAGAAACTGGGATAGAAAAGCTATTCACCACATGGTTGCTGCCTATGTAAATTGTGTGGCCAATGTGCGGGCCTATAGAGGAAAGTTTTTGCAAGCAATCATTGATTCAATTCCTCAATACTTTAGAGCTTACTAAAGATTCCTTAGCATGATGGTTAAAATGACTCTTACACCCTGCATACAATTTACACCCTTGGTACATAGGTTAGTTTTAGGGTCTATAAAAGTTACCACTTTTATTGCCTTTTTTGTGTGTGCTATGAATGAAGCTCTTATGACCAAAAAGGCGATAAAAGTAATAACTTTGATATTGAATGCTTAAAGCTCCAGTGATGTAATGGTGGGCTGTGTGTGTTGGTGTTCGGGAGACTTGTGAAACTACGTTGTAGCTTCTCCCAGTTATTAATAATTAAAGCAATACAAGAAGTTCACTTTACAAACTAGGTTGATGTGCCTTGACACAGTGGGTGGCAAGGAAGCACAAGCCAAAATGTATGGCATTGCATAAATTGGAGGGCAGCTACGTGTATACTGGAAGGTCTGCCACTACATGAACACTGGAAAAAGCGGTGAATCAAGTTTTGCAGGCTGCAAGATGAATTGGTATGAGGCAGCTGACAAGTCTAATGGCTCAAGTCCCTCAGTATATGACTCTTGCTGAAATAATAGATATCCACATGCCTCAAAACGTTATTTTGGATGTCTGCTATTGTTTGTGTGAAAAATTCTCTTTAAGTACGTAGCAATCTGCTGCACCCAACACTTTCCTTACTCCTGCATATTGCAGCTCAGGTTATCTTGAAGGAACCAGTAAAAGTTTTTAGAACACATATTCTGGTGTTTTGGAGCCTGGTGAAATAAACAATATTCTCAGATATCATTTATGCTAAATAGTGGAGGTAAGGCTGTCTGGTTCTAGCATGAACCCTGAAGGCGCTTTCAGGAGGGGAGGTACTGTTGTCTCCCATGGGCTGCTTTCCAGTACTGGTATTGCCAGCCACTGTTGGGGTTAATTATGGTTGTGTGTGATATTATCCCCAGGTGTAACTCTTTGTTTTCGCTCATAGGAATGAATAAGATTTTTTCCCCCATTCCTATATGGAAAAGTACAGTTATACCTCGAGTTGAATGTGCTTTGGGTTGAGCGCGTTCGAGTTGCGCTCCGCGGCAACCTGGAAGTAACGGAGCGTGTTACTTCTGGGTTTCGCCGCTCGCGCATGCGCAGACACTCAAAATGACGTCACACACATGCGCGGAAGTGGCAAAACGTGACCCGCACACGTGCAGACGTGCCGTTGCGTCTTGCATTTCGTTCGGGATGAGAACAGGGCTCCGGAACGGATCCTGTTCACATCCTGAGGTACCACTGTAAAGGCATGCACACCATTGAGGAGGGGGCTAAGCCTGCTCTTGGCAATTCTAGTGCTTGGAGCAAGAAGTTGATTTTGCCCCCTCTAGAGTGAGTTTGTTAGGAATTGGCACGATACTTTACCTCATATGTGAAATAATATACAGAAATATGGAAAGAATAGTTATCAGTTTTATGTTTGCAGTTGCGATTGAGTTCTGCCTTGGGTGAGTGTACTTGATCTGAACAAATCTATTAGCATGAAGCCAAAAACAGAAACCGGAACCAAGAAGTTAAAAGCTCTTACTGCAAAGTAAGGGAAGCAAATTGTAATTGCAGCAGATGGTATTTTTCAACCCACGCTAGCAATACACTATTTCACTATCGGTTTTTCTTTTGCTTTATCACAATCGGTCTAAACAAGCGCTGTCTGCTTTTTCTCACATAAGTCTAAATTAAAGTTTATTCTTTAATTTTAAAAAAGTTAACAGTGAACACAATGTTTCAAGGTATATTTGGAGTACAGTAAACCTCAAATTCATAGCTTGGACAGTAAAAGTTTGTTTGAAGTGTAAATACCTGCAGATTCAAAGAGAAAAACCTTGACCGAGATATAATATTGCAGTTAAAAATTAATTCTGCAAATGATTTTACATTATTAAGCTTATTGCCTGGGCTCTTTTGCCTGATCTATAAGTCATGCACAGCAGAATTTCTCCTTATTCCATGTGTGTGCACATGTGTGTTTTCACACATGTGTTAGGAGATGTTTAAATGAGATGCTGGAAACTTTATGAAAACAATAGTCCATTAAAAAACACACGAATCAGCCAAATTTTCCATTTAAAAACATCAGGATCAGTTTCAGGTATTCTTATAATAAAATAATGTTACTACTTTCCCACATTTGTAATGATGTTTCATTTGGCCTCCAGTTGAGGCATGTTCCATCTTAGTTTTAGAACTGTTTGTTATCCTAATGAATCTGATTTACTTTTATGTGATAAGATTATTTATTTAAAATGGCCAACATGTTTCCCAGAGGCCAAGATCCATCAAAGTCAGTTAGTCTAGATGATCCTAACTCGACAATTCTATGATCTCAGTCTAGAATATGTTCTTCTTTAGCATGTAATTCCAGTCAAGGTGCTGGTGGAGGGGAGTTCTTAGTATGGGATAAACTATCAAGGGAATTCTGCTGTGGTTTTGTTGGAATGGAATTGCTCTGGTTGAATTGGAAGTTGTTCTTTTAACCAGCAAAAGCATTCCTATTAGCACAATGTTTATCTTCTAAAATTATAGTGGGAACAGAGGAGAGAGTGCAAAGGTCTCCATGGCGATAAGCATCTCTGTTCACTTGGTGACGTAGCTATGTCTGTGCTAAGCTAGTTGTTTTCTGAGTTCTTAATGGATAATTGAGCTTGGGAGACATGGGTGCGGGTGCTGTGGACTGCATTTGCAAAATGTGGAATCAGGATTTTTGTGTGTGAGAGATGGGGGAATGTTAGAAAGAGAAACATGAATTGTGATAGGAACACAATATGCGAAGCAGAAAGAAGAAGGTGTGTGTGTGTGTGTGTGTGTGTGTGTGTGTTGTTGTTGATGTTGTTTTGCAAGAGTTTGGCTTTAGAAGTTGTGAATGCTGCAGTTCCCACCTGGCATATACTTCAGTTGTGATGTTTTTGCACAAGGAGAAAGTTTGTGTTGCATAATCACGGTGAGGGGAGTCAGAAATTCTCAGTTCTAAGTTCAAATATGTTAGGAAAGCCATTACATTTGAGTTAGCCCCCTGTCAGTGGTATGGGGATAATACTGAGCAGCAGTCCACACACTTTTGCAGGACTTAGAAGCCAGGCATTATTTACAATCACTGCTAACACTTTCTTTCCCCCTACCCTCACACTGGACCCTCATTTTAACTGGTTTTGGAGAAGGCCAGGAACAGCACAGGTCTTCCTCAGTGCTTCTAGCTTTCCTGGCATGTCTTATGCAAAGTGAGACATGAGAGCCTGCGTTTTCCCCAAGTTCTCTGCATGCATGCATGTGAGGATAGGTGTGGGCTGTGCTGCCTCTTGCTCCCAGAATAAACTGAGAGGGTTGGATCCAGACTAAGTTGAACTTAGTTCCAGTTGAAATGAACAGAACAATTATTACTATTGTTATTTATTACATTTCTATACCACCGTTCCTCTGAAGATCACATGGTGGTTCACAGCATAAAAACACAATAAATACATACCATAATAACAAATAAAAGCAATAACCCCCACCAACAATTTAAAAGACCATAGATTGTTAAACATGCCTCCTGTTGATTTCAAGTAATTTAGGATAGGCTGTATTCAATACAGCATTAGGCATATTGCTCCATCAGCACACATGTTTCTCCTGCCCAAACATTTTCTCCTTCTCCCTCCTCTGCACCCCTAAACCTGTTCTGGGGTTTTACCCAACCCTCTGGAGCAGATTTGGGGTATGTGCAGGGGCAGGAGAGAGGGGAATCCCATTGTGGCAAGTTATATTTCTTGTGCTAGCACAACTATTCAGTAGAATACTGCTCACTGTCTCCAACCCAGTGCTTTCTGCTAGGCTTTGAGGGCTCTGTTTCTGCCTCTTGATGCTGTGGATGGTGCAATGTGATAGCCAGAATTAAATGTAACATCAGTACTGGTGATCATATTTGTGGTCCTCTCATACCGACCTGTCTCACAGGTCTGCTGTGGGCATTATTGAAAACTTGTCTTAAGGCATTTTTGAATACTGAAAACTGCTGTCTAAATGTTGAATTACATTAAGGCTAGAACTTTGTTTAAGAGATTCTGCCTGTTGTTACAGGGTTACTCTGCACTCCCTCTGGAAATTCTTATTGCTGAGTGGAAAAGTTCAATGTATGCAGTTTTAACTTCCCTGGATTTGGAGCATCTGATGTAATAATCATGCTAGCAATGTTTAGCATTGAGGTATAATATGCATTTTGTGCTGGTCATGGACCAAAATACATTTCTGATTAGATATGAGTCTTATCTCATCTTTTCCCAGAAAATATGTTGAGATAACAGAAAAGCAGTATTTTTCCAGAGTGTTTTTTAATCCCACCATGAAGATTTATAAATTCCAGATATACATTTATGAATGAGAGAGTGCAAAAAATTGAAAATACCTATTAATGACCAAATAGGTATATATGTGTGTTTAATGCAAATGGCATTTATCTGTTTAACAATAAACTGCTTGTGGCTTTGTAATAGTCAATATGTGCTTCCCTTCCTTTTTAATTTGAAAATATGGAGATCTAAAGCACTTTTATTCATGACACATAAAAACAAATCAGTATTAAATCTTGGCTTAATTTGTTTTCTGTGGGAAATTTTGGTAATTCACATGTATAAAGCACTTATAGACTCTTGCAACTTAAATGTTCTGAAGACTATAGCATCTAACTAGCATATGGTGAGAGTCTGATTTCCTGCCCCCACCCCTCACAGTAGAAATGTCATTGAGCACATGTGTTTAAATGATACATCATTTAAACAGACTTTGTAGAATCTGTTTGGAAAATACCTCCCCACATCTCCCCTCTTACAGGGATAAGATCCTCTGAAGCTGCTCAGTTTTTCATGAGGTGATTTATTTTAATATGTGCAACATTTTTATGTCACCTTTTGAGGCTGAAGGTGACACACCTCGGCTCAAATAGCAGATCAAAATAGAATATAAAAATACACTTGGAGATAAAACAGCAGTCCAAGCAAAAATAATAATAATGTAGGCTCTGTTCACAAAGAAGGTAGCAGCACCAAAGGACAAATGAAGAGGATGCACCCCTTATTTTCATGTTCTAAGCTGCCTTGAGCATGGTTTGAACTGTGGGTTGGCGGTGCACAAATGTATCTGAAACAGTTCCGTTACAATTTATATTGCACCTGAGGCCCTTTGACTTCAGAATGCTGTTATAGTGATTCTTTCTCCTTCAATATGTTACATTTCATTCTGAGCGATGGTGCTTGACATTAGCAAGTATCACTGTTATGAAACTGGCCACACACAAACACACACAGCATTTCTCTTCTCATATTCTACAGAGTTGGCAGCAGGGACAGTTGCTGTTAAGTCAGGGAGGCTGGAAGATCTCATTTTGTGGGCAGCCTCCATAATATTACTATAAGAGAACTATTAATGGGGGTGCATGAATGATGTCACATCTAGTTTGTCCTAAGGAAGAACTCTTTTCTACCTGTATTCTAGGATTCGCCTCTTCCTGTTTGGATCTGTGCTGTCTTGCATTGGAATACAGAGATGTTGAACACTTTTAACTTGTTAAAAGATATGTATTGTTGTCTTAGAAGTTTCCTTATGAACTGGTGATTAAGAGTTCCTGGTTGTTGTTTTTTTTTGCTGACCATGCCTTGTGGTGTAACACTGTGACCGTCTTTGTGGTCTTTGATGTGTCCTCTAGTAAAGTGATGTAATTAACTTTACGGAAGAGTCCCAGTACTCTTGTCAGTTGCAGCATCATTTACTTTTTTTAAGAAGTGACCCTGGGATTTTATAAACCATCGTAATTAGCAATTGGTGTAGCTGTTTATCATTATTGCCGTGCATCAGCTTTAAAAGTTTCCTTTTGCTATAAATATATTTTCATATTTAAATTGTATGCACATTTTTCTGTGAGAGCAAACATTCGTATTTATAGCCTATTTTGTCAGCAAAGTTGCCAAAGCGCAGACTCTGCCGTATGTAAGCCTATGCTTGCAAATTGCTGATAGCACCAGAAATGCAGCGCTCCTGGTATCACAGAAATTTCCAAAACATCTTTGTTGTTTTCTTCCTTGCCCACAGATTTTGGTTTGGGTAAGCCTCCCTTCCAATATACTTGGTAATTGGGTTAGGGAACATTGCTCCACTCTTAATCTACTATAGTGTGGTAGCTTGAGCATAATTAAAACAGGATTACAGTCCTTTTCATTCTTATGTTTACAGCTCTTCATCACAGATGTAGCCTGGGATTGTTCACCATTTGTCTTTTCCTCACCCATGTTCACATCTATTAACATTTCCTCCCTTTTCTTGCAAGAGCAAGTGATCTGCAGCATAGGCTCTTCTTCCATTGCAGAGCTGTTTCACTCTTCACATTGCAGTCCCGTTTGCCCTGGCTGTGCTGCTGATTGTTGCAGTAAACACATACTGAAGAAGGAAGACATGTATATATGTATACACACACACACACACACACACACACACACAAAAGGGAGTTGCAAGTTGCCATAATTCTCCTGGCACCAATCCACTGCATGAGTCCTTTCACAGTGTGGGCTGTATTCAGTGGTTGTGCAAATGGAAAGCTGCTGTTTTGTATGGGTTGAAATGTGAAGGGGAAACCACCCAGAACAGGATAAAATAGATATTGTGGCCTTTGGATCATTATCCCCACACCCAGTGGTGCTTCCCCCTATCATTGCAGTCTTGTGCAACACAGTTCCACTGTTAATGAGGGTCACTAAACCACAGAAGCTGCCTTCTACTCATCAAACCATTGGATGGAAGGTCACATGAGTGAGATTCAACATTGCAGCAGGACTTCCCTTGCTTTCTTCCTGCCTGCAACACCCACACCCTCCCAATCGGCTCTGGAGGGTCTGCTAACCCTCTGGAGCAGAGTTTGAGGGAACGTAGGGGGCTGCATGGTGGAAGAGAGACAGCGTAAATCCCTTACACAGTTGGGATGCCATGGTTGGATATCATCCTATTTACTTAGTGCAGCAAACCAGGCTGTAGTAGCAAGTGAAATGCTTCTTTAGAAATGACATTGAGTTATTGGGATTTTTGACTCTTCTGATTATGGAACTCAGCTTTGGCCTTTCAAAAATGATTTCCACATAGCCACAAAAGGAAGGACGTTAGAAGTTTTGCACAGAAGATGCATTTGTGTAACATGTATGTGCTCCCAGTGTGCAAAATGGAAAATAAAATATAATTGAACTGAGTATTGACTGTTGCATTCATGTAAGTAAAACCCCAACTACTGAAAATCAGTCAGTAAGAAAATGCCACCTACTATATTTTTAAAAATTGCTTAATTAAATGAAAAGCCGGTACATTTATTTATTTATTTATTTATTTATTTATTTATTTATTTATTTTAATTTAAACTGCTAACATTTAACCCTGGATAGGTGTGTTTATTTGGTAGTGTCAGCCGAGCTGCTTTGCTTTATATTAACATAAGGATACCTCCTTATTCTTTTCTTGTTCAAGCTTGAGCTGAAAGCACTTCCTTGTTTCATTTTGAAATAAAATCAGTTTCTTCTTTCTGAGAAATACAATCCTGTGATTTTTGAGCTACTAATTGCAGGCAGAAAATGCACAGTGAAGATCTTACACTACTGAAGCCAGAGCTGAGATGCATAAAAGCACAAAGGCATTTAAGGGATAAAGCAGGCACAATTTGTAGCAGAGAAGATGGGAAGGCAGAGGAATAGTGGTTGTTAACCCAGTAAGTGTACTTAATTTCCTGGTAGACTTTTGTGATTCTGTGCCCTTGTGAAGCCATGGGGATGAAGAACAGCATTCTGTTTAATTCTATGCAGTCTCTGGTATTTAAGCAGCTCTTCCCTAATAAGCCTTGAGTGTACCAAAATTGACAAAATATCATGAAACATTTTTTTCTGTCTTTTGTGCTTAAGACATTACATTCGCAATGCTGTTGTGACAGTAGCTTCAGGGGTGGTGGGTGAAACGCTCTCAACTACAAGAGCAGCCACGACGCATACTCGCAAAAACTGTAATAACCTTGCACAGCTGATTGGCGATAAGGAGGCCATTGTTTTTGCTTTCCCAACCATTGGCTGTGCTGGGTGAGGGGGTGCAAATTGGGAGTCAAGCAACATTTGGAGGGTCAGGATGGTCTGCTTTGCCCTGTAGGAACAGGAAGCAAGTAAAAAGTTATCATGAACAGATCCGTATTTTTTCTAGAATTGAGTTTCCGCTTGTCCCTGTGTTATGATTCCAGAGTCCATTAGTTACCCATGAAGCAGCTCAAAATATTGACAGTTACCTGTAGAAATATACCCATCATACTTACTACTTTGTTTACATAAAAAGCAAGGGTAGCCATGCTGGTCCATAAGGAGAGAAGAAAGCACGGCAAACGCCCCACAACTGAGCAATGACTTTATTTGGTCCTAATGAAGTTATTGCCCTGTTAGAGATTTTGTAATTTTTTAGTTTTCCTTTCCTCGCATTCTCTCACCCTCCCAGCACGCTCATTCTCCAGTTCTGTTATTCTAAGAATATATTTTGTATTGTGATAATACACATGTTCTCCATATCAACATTCCAATAATGCAACATTTGGGAGTGGGTCCAAAAACTTGCTGAGATCCTGTGGAGTAATGCCAGTGGAAAATTCTTCTTGTGATCGTGTACAGGATAAGGGAGAAACCCCTTTGGATTGTGTCAGTTTTCTCTTAGTTTTGCCCATCATACTCTTTAGCACATATTTAACTTAAACTAGTGTAACTTAGTTTCCAAAGCCATTCAACATTTGCGTATACTCCCATTTATCAACAAACATGTCAGTAGTGCTAGCTAGCATTTTTGTAATGTGGGTGTTATCAGATGGAGCTAAGACCATCACTCAGAGAAATTTATGGCTTTCAAGATTTTACAGATTATGCAAAATTGCAATACACCACAAATTGCCATGACAACAGTGATAAAGAACTAAAAAATGTATGTGCTGAGGAACCACATGGGCTGGTGTACAAACTGTTTCCAATCACCAGAGGTGAGATAATGCAGAATAAACGGATTGCTATCTGAACACTGCTTCACAGAGTATTTGCTAAAGTCTAAAGTGGACATACTGACAAAGTTTATTGTGAATGTCCTGATAAATCCTGACTGTTTTCACTTACAACTGCAGTTAAGCAGTCTCTGCTGTGATAAATTTGCTGCCACTGGCAGAGCTTCCCATCAGTGTTCTGCATAACTTGGGACTTGTAAATTTGGAGGCAGAAACTGAAGTGTAACATCATCATCATCATCATCATCCAATAGAATTTATATACCGCCCTGTACCCGGAGGTCCCTGGACGTTTCAAACAAAATCAAACTATAAGAACAAAATCAAAATATAAAAACATTAAACATATAATTAAAATAAAAACAACAATCCAATAATCCCTCCCCCCCCCAAACCCCACATTTTAAAAGGGCATAGGATGTCAATCAAATCAACCAAAGGCCTGGTTAAAAAGGAACATTTTTGCCTGGTGCCTAAAATGATGAAGGCGCCAGGTGAAGTTCCCTGGGGAGAGCATTCCACAGATGGGGAGCCACTGCAGAGAAGTCCCATTCTTGTGTTGCCACCCTCTGGACCTCTCAAGGAGAAGGCATCTTTGTGTGTTAATATCCTGGGGACATAATGATATGGAGAAGTTATTTGGAAGGATACACGTGGCCTGATTATGGCTTAGTAGAAAAGTAGGCAGGAAACCCCCCCAGAAATATCATTGGTTAGAATTGCCTATGTATCCTTTTAAAATGGAGCAAGATTTTAGTTTTATCCAGTCTATTACTTTCTATGTACCATCCCTCCAACATTTCTTGAAATATGCAGGTGGGAGGAAGGAACAGACAGACGGACAGGAGCAGTGAGTAAAAACAACAACAACAAAGTGGGACATGGTTTTTCTCGTGTTCTCTCCTTCCTTTCCCAGATATATAATTTATTTGTTTTGTTTTCTTTCTGAAATGTTTGCTCCGTATGTGTAGTAGATATTTGCATGTTTGGTTTGAAATTGAACGATGGAGATATATACACATACATACATGTTGGCCATGTGGAATGTCTGTGAAGGTGATATTTACAGAAACCCTTAAGCAGGGGATAATTAAAATATATTTTGTTCTTATCTTTAACATGCATGGCTTCTGTTTGCTCTTTTTCTGTATATAGTAAGAGGGTGGGGAGGGGTATTATTCAGAAGAGTGGTGGGAATGGGTGATTGCATATTCAGTAGGGTAAGTGGATTGTAGAGGGTTCTTAATTCTAAGACCCTTAGGTATAATATCCAGGTTCTTGCATTTAATCAGAAAGAAGATGTCAGTCTGTACCTCAAAAAATAAAAATAAAAAATTCCTTCTAGTAGCACCTTAAAGACCAACTAAGTTAGTTCTTGGTATGAGCTTTCGTGTGCATGCACACTTCTTCAGATACGTGCATGCACACGAAAGCGCATACCAAGAACTAACTTAGTTGGTCTTTAAGGTGCTACTAGAAGGAATTTTTTGTTTTGTTTTGACTATGGCAGACCAACACGGCTACCTATCTGTAGTCTGTACCTGTGCAAGTTTCTTGGTGAGGTTGATGGACTTCCATTTCATGCGGCTCAATGTGGTGTCTTCCATAGTTCTAGATACAGGTAGGTAGCCGTGTTGGTCTGCCGTAGTTGAAACAAAATTAAAAAAAATCCTTCCAGTAGCACCTTAGAGACCAGCTAAGTTTGTTATTGGTATGAGCTTTTGTGTGCATGCACACTTCTTCAGATACACTGCATGCACATGAAAGCTCATACCAATAACAAACTTGGTTGGTCTCTAAGGTGCTACTGGAAGGATTTTTTTTTATTTTGTTTCAACTACGGCAGACCAACACGGCTACCTACCTGTATATAGAATTTTTACTAAGAGTATAAAAAATGACTTCCATTATTTGTTCCTAGTGTTTGGTACTTGGGTGGAGATACACTGCCCCTTAGCATGCATGTAGCAGAGGGTTTTTAAGAGTATTTAAGGAAACAAACCTGTTTCCTAAGCATCATAGATAAGCATATTGGTGATAAGGCAGAGCAGAAGAAAGTGGTGATAATTTCTGTTGTCAAAAGAATGAAATTTGGTGTTTATACTGAGAGGCACAAAGTGCTGTTTAACATTTTCCACATTCTTTGTCTTCCATAACATCAACAAATAGTATTCCTCAACATATCCTTTATGTGGCAATATGTAATTTGATTTACAAATGTATAAGAACATTTGAAATAGGTGGTTAGGTCGTTTTTGCTTGGGAAATGAATTGTATTTGTGTGTTTTTTTAAATCTAACTTTAGTTGCATAACAATTTAGGCTTCCCAAATATATCTGCAGTTGCCTTTTCAGATGTTTACATTTTTAAAGGTAGTACACCAAGCTGACTCTCAGAGCACTGTGGTACACTGTAACAGTAGGAAAGATCAGTTCAGAAAAAGGCAGGGGAACCTCCTTGGCATTCTAGTTGATAAATCAGCTTAAGAACTGTAGATATTCGGTATTTTTCTTTGCATTTTACACCTTCGGGAAATATATTACACATTCTTTGCCTTTAGAATGTTTCCAAACCAATCCAATCCAACCCAAATCTTTATTATGGTCATAGATCAGCATAAGATAAAAGCACCTCCATAAATAAATAAAACCTGCTAGATAGTCAATAGGGCAACTGCAGAAGTATACATACTCATACTCTCATTTACAGTAGACCAGTTTGAAAAAGTTGGTAATGGGGTATTATTTCAGGTCTCTCATTTTTTGAAATTCTCAACATATTACCTACCCTTTCTACCTTTTTATTTTGCAGAACTTCTAATGAAGATCCTATGATTATCTGAGCTCTAATAGCTGGATCCTCGGATATCAAAGCTGGGAGAAAGTACTTCTGAAACCAACATGTAGCAGATAGCTACTGTTCCGTCAGATTTGCTGCTTTTGGCCAAGGTGTTTGTCTTCTAGACTTCCCTGTCTGTTCAGCAGTGAAAGAATCATTCTAGGGATTCTTATTTCTTGGGTGGTGAATGAGTTTCGTTGACAGAAATTGAAATTGGATTTCACATGGTTTTTTGTTAAACTGAGAAACCATGAGTAGTAATCTTGGGAAAGAAAAAGATTGTAAGGAGAAGGACCCAAAAGGGTCTTCAGCAAAGGAAAGGGAGAAAGAGGCCAAGACTTCTGGTGGATTTGGGAAAGAAAGCAAAGAGAGAGAGCTTAAGACCAAAGGGAAAGAAGCCAAAGATGGGAAGAAGGACTCCAGCGGTGCCCAGCCGGGTGTGGCTTTTTCAGTGGACAATACGATAAAACGACCTAATCCAGCTCCAGGTGCTCGCAAGAAGTCCAGCAATGCCGAGGTGATCAAAGAGCTAAACAAATGTCGGGAAGAAAATTCAGTACGCTTGGACTTGGCCAAGAGGTCGATACACATACTCCCACCATCTGTCAAAGAGTTAACGCAGTTGACAGAACTTTATTTATATGGAAACAAACTGCAGTCACTACCATCTGAGGTGGGCTGTCTTGTGAATCTGGTGACACTGGCCCTGAACGAGAACTCACTTACCAGCCTCCCTGACTCTCTTGATAACTTGAAGCAGCTTCGCATGGTTGATTTACGACACAACAAACTGAGAGAAATTCCTCCAGTGGTGTATAGGCTAAGGTCTCTCACCACACTTTATCTACGCTTTAATCGTATCACAACTGTGGAAAAGGATATCAAAAACTTGTCGATACTCATCATGCTCAGCATACGGGAGAACAAAATCAAGCAACTACCTGAAGAAATTGGTAAGAGTGATTTTAAAAACCCTGTACTAAATCTTATTATGTAACAGTGGATTGAATTGTTATCCATGGGCAAGGGCCATCTTTGCAGAAATTAACTGCTGCTCCCTAAGACCCCCAAATCTGCTCTCTAGTGTCCGCTAATGCTCAATCTGCTGTGCAAGTAATGTCCATTCTGCTGGGGAATGGGCTTCACCAAATTAATGCTTGCCATGTGGCCATTAGATTCCTAAAGCACTGAACCATACTTCATATATTTCTCTGGTTTTCAGCTACTGTCCCACAAATTTTATTCCTTCATATTGGGCTCCATGAAACAGGCTTAGTTCTTGAGGAAGGAATACAACCATTTCTTGGCTCCCAGATACAGTGTTAGATATTAAGGGTTGTGTATCTGTGCTGCCTAAGACATAAGTAGTAGTATTGTGTGGGGGTAAAGTCGAGAAAGTTAGAAATGCCTTCTTAAGAATTGGGGTACAAACAACACTTTAGGCAAAAGCACTTTGGTGCTATCTAATTACTGATCAGTATGCCTGCAATTAATCTTTTCATAAATGTAACATTGAATCATGAATTCACATTTCTTTCAGGAGTGGAAACTTGCTTAAGTTGCAAAAATGGCACGGCTAGTATTTTAACTAAGAATCTGAGTAAATTTAATATTTTTAAAATAGGTCAAGAGAGTCCATTATGAATTGCCTATACAAATTCAATAACTTTCCAACTCCTTTCCTTTAAGCAGTAATACTAAAAAGGCTATGATCATTTGACAGTACTGTTAGGAGGGATGAGGTTTAGGGAATATGTTGGCTGGTCTCTTGAATTAAGACCATATGGGGATAGTATAAAGACCTGAAGAAGTATCATGCAGAGCAAAAATTTCCACATTTAAACTATGTACATCTTAAACAGTTCCTAAATTACTACGTAACTACATACAAATGTATGCAACAGGATATATGTGTGATCACCTACTTTGCTTTGTTGCTGTAATTTTTCCACTTTTATTTACTTATCACTGGGGGTTTTTTTGTCTCTTGTTTCCCTCTAACCTTACTCCCCTCCATTTCTTTCCACTTGCTGATGTGTATATGTGCCTGCCACTTTCGGATTGCAGTTTATTAATTTGTTAGTCTTAAAGTGTTTCAAGATACCTCTATTTTATTTTGTTCAAGAAATTCAGCTTTCTTTCAGCTGGCCTCTTTCCTTAAAATTCTTTTATTCATTCTATTTTTCTTTTAATAAGTAAACTGGTGGTTCTGATTTAAGACAATGTTACGACACTTAAATTTAATTTTAATCCACACAGGCAAGATGCATCCATGCACTCTATCCTTATACAGTGACGACTAAAGCAGCGTATGCAAACAGGATACACTCCTATGGGATTTCTATTATTGAAGTCACTCAAAAAAATTGCCTGTTCATGCAGTGTATGCTTCTATACAGTTCTTTTACTTGGAAACAGTTGGAGAGGGATTATGAAGGCTGTTTATTGCTGTAGACTCTTCCTTAGGGCAAGTTACTCTCTAAAAACTCATAGAAACCTCGTGGGGGTTTGTGTGCCTCCATTTTTGTAGCTGGAGTGAACTTAATATATTCACTTGTTTAGTATAATTTTGAAACAAGTATTAGTTTTGCCAACCTTTGCCCACTGCAGCTTCTTTAAGTAAAGACAGTGTAATTTTTTTTTGCTGCTGAAGGGCATAAGGTGCACACCTAGTGCAAAATTAAGTAAAAATGGTTAGCCGTTAGGGGATGTTTGATGTGGCAGCAGCAAAACTCAGCTTAGGTCATGTTGAATTCGTATCAAGTGTGTGAACTGATCTGTGGACAATTTAAAGAACAGTAGAAACAAGCAACAACTTGATTCTCACAAATGGCTCATGTTTACTTTAGCTGTTAATCTCTGCCTTTGCGCAGTGATATCAGACTAATCTTTACCACTTTTATTGGTAGCTGCTTATATTTGTCTTGCTTTTGGAACAAGACTTATTGCTGCTGCCCTTTTGACTTGTGTGATACCTTTGAGGAAAGCAATTGGAAATACTGTTCTCTGCTGTGTCTATTGGGAGGAGGACTACACAGTGCTTGTGTATTTTTGTATATCCACTGTGGCTCCAGAGAAACCACCAAAGGAGGTTTATTTTTCTCTTCTCTGAACTGTTTAGTCTGAGGTGTCGCACTGTATTAAAAATGCGAAGTCCTGCCAACAGCTAATGCTAAGAATTATGCATTCCTGAAGAAAACATTGGGGATCCCCTATTGCCTAAGGTAGATCTAGCTTATTTTCCATATCTCTCTAGGAAATCTTCCATTCCATTGAAGCAAGGGTGAAGAGTGGGATAAAATTCAAAATTATAGTGAGTCACAGAAGAAGCATGAGAAATATGAAGAAATAAATGGGAGTGTCTCTGATTGAATCCAATGCATTCTTGTAATCTTAGGTTTATCTTATGCATTCTTTTATAGCTAGTTTGTTGTACATGTTCATTTCTAGAAGCACGTCATACAATTAGTTTTATTTTTACACAAAATAGCTTTATTATTCAATGCATGCATTCTCTAATAAAACTACTGACTGAAATGGTGACAGGTTTCTCTATTTTTCACAGATATGCACATGTAAGTAGCAAAGCAGGTGAAAGCAGATGCTTCTAAAACAATTCAATTTGGGGTGGTTTGGGGAAATTGCAGTAAAGGCTGACCTACATATTTTGAACATCCCTGTTGGACAGGTTTTTCAAGTAAGGGGTGGATGGTGTGTAATGGGAGTTGTTGGTTGCCATGCCGAAGAGATGTAAAGCTTATTTAATTTAATTAAAAGAAATTGTTTCCCGCTCTTCTATAAGATGAACGTAACCTCTGCTACCTTCTGAGTTTTTCAGAAGACAGCAATAGAATTGTAGATATGAGATATGATTGATGGGCAGTGCTCCAGGTAAACCCAGAGCCAGTAAGACAGCTTGCTGTTGTATATGTTAGCAATGAGAGAAATGAGAATGGATTTCTAAGAGCTTAGTGGACTCCTGATCAGAATTCATAAGATAATTGTTCTTACATGGGTAGCTGGCAGGAAAAGAAAAATGAAGGCTCATTGTTTTTGGTATACACTGGTACCTCGGGTTACATACGCTTCAGGTTTCATACGCTTCAGGTTACAGACTCCGCTAACCCAGAAATACTACCTCAGGTTAAGAACTTTGCTTCAGGAAGAGAACAGAAATCGTGCAGCAGCGGCACGGCAGCAGCGGGAGGCCCCATTAGCTAAAGTGGTGCTTCAGGTTAAGAACAGTTTCAGGTTAAGAACAGACCTCCAGAACAAATTAAGTTCTTAACCCCAGGTACCACTGTACTGGCACTTTAAAAATCAACCAGGGAATAGAAATTCCAGTACAGTACTTACTATAAGCTTAGTAATATTTTTCAATGCCAGAATTTTAAAAAATACTTCAAGTTTTTAAATTCTTAGGTGTTATAACAATATAATTTAGGTTACCATTTTATGTAGGTAGAGAGTCTAGAAGAGGATTAATAAACACTGTTGCTAGCAGACATACACGTATGTCTGTACTGACTTATTTTGACTTATCTGCTTGTTACTAAAATTTTATTTAATACAATCAGTATGCTGGATAATGTGTTCAGGTCTCATAATACTCCTCAGTGGGCTAGCACAGCTTAAGAAAAATTGAGGGGAGATGACTTCAGAGAAGAGGTCAGAAGACAAATGCTAATTGAAGCAAAAATCTAGAATTGCTAATATTCCTAGGTTCCTTTTCCTTATGTGCCCAGGGAAAGCTCTCTACCCATTCCCTTTGTCATCTGCTGCAGGATTTATCATGATGTAAAGGCTTTTAGAATTTTCAATCTGCTTACGGAGAGAGCTAGAGTGTGCAGCCGGTCAGGAGAGTTGCATATCATCCTTGCAGCATCAAATATTTTCCACCAAGTTAATTGTGGCAGGAAGAATACATCTGTATATACATACATACATGGTTCACAAAAAGTGAAGGTAGCCATGATGGCTGTAAGAAAAATTATAAAGTCTGCATTATGGCAACACCTTTACTAGGCCAACCAAAGTGTCTCAAAGTAGCGTGCAAGCTTTTGCGTTCTGGAAGATGCTCCATTAGGTTAGATGGTAAACAAAATGGGATGGACAGGAAACAGGCTGACTCTATAAAGTCTCCATTTAGTCATAGTCTTATGATGGAACATAGGAGTGGCAGACGGGGCTCTGCTAGGTGATATGCAGGTTTCAGGTTGCATCTAAGGCTGCTGGAAAGAAAATAGGATGATTAATCCCCCTATCTTTGAAAAGATAAAGTTGAGCAGTTGCTTGGATCCATCTCCATCCTTAGGTGAAACACAAAGGTTTCGTAGTAGGTGGAAAATGGGAATTAAAAGCAATCAGTTTGTTTTTATATAAGCTAAACTGGAGATTCAGTTCAAGTGAAGAAAAAAACGAACATTACTGTTTTCCACGTATCTGTGCGTCTCAATGAGATGTGAGATTCCTCCCTCCTTAAATGAAAGCATGACAGTATTAAGTAGCCTATATATAGGAGAAAGTGTGTGTGTTTCAATGAGGGAAAATGTATAAATAAGACAGGTTTTTCATCTTCATTGTGAGAAATGGTAGATTTGCTGTTTCTGCTAGAGTTCTACTTATACAGAATCAATATCTGCATCTGTTTCTGTTTCTGTAACATTTTTAAGAAAAGCACTCTATCAGTTGTTTTATCAGAAGTAATTAGGTTCATGGGACTTACTTCCAGGTAAGTAAGCAAAGAATTCCAGCCTTGAATTCCTGCCTTAAATTAGAATTAATCAGTTCTTGCCAGGTTTTTAATTTAGGGAAAACTGTCCTTATAAATACCATGTCAGCAAGATAATTTTAGTACTGTGAAAAGTACTAGGTATAAGAGCAGCCACGTTGGTGCAAAACAGAAAGAAGAAATTTAAAATGCAGATTCTTCTATTGGGAAGAATACAAGCACCATACAATTACTATTCTTATTCCTACTTTACTGCATTACATTGAGAAGAGAAATTGTGAAATTGTGTGGGTTGGGATTAGAGGTTGAAACTTGACAATGCCATGCATGCCTTAAAGGTGCCTGTTTAGTCCTGGGCAGAACAATGACTTATTCATACATGTATCTTTGTGCACTTTCAGGTGAGTTGTTTAACCTCATAACACTGGATGTAGCACACAATCAGCTTGAGCATCTTCCAAAGGAGATTGGAAATTGTACACAGATCACCAAACTTGACCTACAGCACAACGAGCTCCTGGACCTACCAGATAGCATAGGTATGTATATATGTAAATATCTTTATTTTTTGGCTTCACGTCTTGGGGAGTGTGACTAGTCCAGGGTAATCCAACGCAGGCATTTGGACTTATCCCTTGCCATTCTGTGCCCAAATCTCTAGCCACATTTGCTGAGAATCAGTATTGAAGGCAGGTAAATATAGAAGCTAATTAGTCTAAAGCTAATTAGTCTTATGACCAACAGTAATTATCGTTGCTTAAATACATGCTTTTATTGTAACTTTTAAAAATTAAATTTGATTTGACAAGATTTGTGATTATCTCATTCTGTGACTGCTAAAATTTACTCATTTTGAAATTTATAAAGTTTATTTTTTTGTAAAAGATCTAGCTGTATTTCTGAAAAACCTTTTGCTACCACCTAAATGGAAATACTGTTTGTAAACTTCAACATGAATGGAATGAATATTCTTGCTAAACTGCTTTAATAACTCCATGTTACCACATGTCTGCCTGTATAGTGAATTACAGTTATTTAGTTAATTTGTGCCATTTATTGATTTAGTACAAATTATTTCCTGTGAGTGGAAATTTATATTTCCCCAAAGGACATTTTCTCATTGCTCAAACTTGTATGTAGACAACACGAATAACAAATCCCAAAGCTTAATGGGTGTCATTACCCATGAACAGTATTTTGCCCTTATGGAAGAAACCCATGTCCTAGAATCCTGATCCATCTCCAGGTTTTCCATAGCCCTAGAAGGACTGTTGTTAACCATTTCTCAGAGCTCCCTCAAGCACTAATTTTGATGAAGTCCAGCAAAGAGACTTCAGCCTAGCAACTCCAGAGACCATATCCAGAAGCCTTGCATCAGCTCTAATTATATTGAGATCTTTGACATTGTTTTTTTCTGCCAAGGCTTTGGACTGCTTAATCTGAGTTTTAAATAGGTTGGGGATAACCTGCAGGAGGCTGATGCAGTGGCATAGCGTGGGGGGCCGGGGGGGCCGGGCGCAATATCTGGGGGTTAGGGATAGGGGGCGCAAATCCATGGGTTAGGGGGTGCAAATTTCTTGCCTTGCCCCGGGGGCTGACAACCCACGCTACGCCACTGGGCTGATGTCTTATTCAGCTGAATATACATGAACAATATATATATATATATATATATATGCAGGTTTTGGTGTCCTCGGGTGTCTTCCCGTGTAAAAGTTGGGGTGTCTAGGCGACGTTTCGACGAGGTCTCACTCGTCATCTTCAGGCTGGTGCTTTCGGCTTCTTGTTACTGGAACAGAGCGGGAATGCTAAATAAATATAAATTCAGGGATGAAGCATCACATAGTTATCATTTATTAAAACAATTAGGTAAAGGTAAAGGTACCCCTGCCCGTACGGGCCAGTCTTGACAGACTCTGGGGTTGTGCGCCCATCTCACTTAAGAGGCCAGGGGCCAGCGCTGTCCGGAGACACTTCCGGGTCACGTGGCCAGCGTGACATCGCTGCTCTGGCGAGCCAGAGCCGCACATGGAAACGCCGTTTACCTTCCCGCTGGTAAGCGGTCCCTATTTATCTACTTGCACCCGGAGGTGCTTTCGAACTGCTAGGTTGGCAGGCGCTGGGACCGAGCAGCGGGAGCGCACCCTGCCGCAGGGATTCAAACCGCCAACCTTTCGATCGGCAAGTCCTAGGCGCTGAGGCTTTAACCCACAGCGCCACCTGCGTCCCCTATTAAAACAATTAATGAGGCACTAATATAGAAAAGGCACCCTTTTATAGAAAAGGCACCCTAATATAGAAAAGGACCCTGGCTAAGTACCCTTGTTTAAATATGTGACCAATGTTGTTTATTGTTTGGCCCTTAATCTCAAATAAGCACTTCTTCATTTTTTTGAAGGCATTGTTTATTTTTAAATTCAAATTAGATCTGAACATGTGGCAGTCAAATTAGATCTGAACATGTGTACAGTCATACGTCGGGTTACAGCCGCTTCAGGTTGTGTTTCTTCGGGTTACGGATCGCCGAAACCCGGAAGTACCAAAACGGGTTACTTCCGGGTTTTGGCAGTCGCGCATGTGCAGAAGCACTAAATTGTGTATCCCGCACGGATCATGTTCGCAACCCGAGCGTACACTGTATAGGGGCAGCTCTCGGAGGTTGTTCTGATGTTTGGGAGGAGATGTAACCTACTGTACTTCTTTTCATGTGACAGGTCTTGCCCAATGTATCATCATAGTGGAAATCAAGCTGACAGAAGCTGAGCTCTTATATAAAATTACTGTTTGTAAAGGGGAATTTTTGGTGGTGGTTCCCTTTAGAGGATCCCTGTGTCTAAGGATGTGAACAAGTTGTTTGGAGAGCTTCAGTTTATTTGTTAGCTCATTATATTTTTATTTTTTAAATCTTAAGTATTTATGTTCTGCATTCCCAAGCAAGTAACCTTTACAAAGTGACTAACGAACTAACCAAATTACCACCCATATTTCCCTTAATATAATTTAATATAATTTGCTGAATTAATATCCCACCCAAATCACCCCAGATCAGTTCCTCATCAATTTATTTTCCTTCAGTTAATTTCACTCCCAGATTCTGCTTAAAATCATTCCCTCTATAATTAATAACCTCAAATTACATCCTGATAAGCCTTACTTAGTTCCCCATACCCTATCCAGATAATCCCAAATTGATCTCTCCCCGAAGTCATTTCCAACCCAGATACTGTTCTAAATTTGTTTCATTTAAATTAACCATCAATCCTTATCTTTACTGGGGAGATGGTTGCCTATTGCTGCAAGTCCTTCTGCATTAAAAGAGACACTTGCCCAAGTCCTGCCTCTGTAGTTCTTGTAAATACCGGTAACCTGTATGAAAGCAAACTTTATAAAACATTATCTTCCTGGTTTATTATATATATCTCCAACTAATCAAAAAGGTATGTAAATTAAAGGTTGTAGCCCATCTTTTTTAAAAAAGAGAAATGCTTCTAGGAAGAGTTTCCTATAATTAAATAGCTTGTACTGTGTGTAGACTTGCTCCTTGCAAAAAAGCATTACACTCTCCAGGATAGCCTGGTACCTTGCTAATGCTGGAGACTCCAGCATCCCTATTGCACTTATTGTGGATGATTTAAGATGGTGGCTGCTTGATGAAGATGAGAGTCAAGTAGTTCTCATACGAACTTATCACTGCTGTTCACTAGGGTAAACAGAGAGTTAAGGACTTCAATGGTAGGTGGATCACAAGCCCTGCAATATGAAATCTGGCCCACTGTATTCGGATACATATGCTTTAACTTGAATAATTTTCAAAAGCTTTTCATAGGCCTTTTTCTGTAACCTTCACCATTTTGATCCATTGCTAGCAGGGATTCCTAAGAGGAGCTATCTTGGCAGTTTGCAAATATTAAAGAGGCTTGAGAAAACAATTGCTTACTCTTCCTACTGAGATTCACTGAGGTTACAGGAAAATAGATTTTGCTACAGACTTAATGTATCTGTTGTGCTCTCTACCCTGGCCTCTTCTTGCATTCTGGGCTACTTAATATCCTCATAGGACTTCTCTAAATGCTTTGACTATCAGCATTATTTTTGAAAGGTTAAGTGTCACCCCCAAACTGCCTATTTGTTATTAAACTAGTCATTTAGGTGAACTGAGTTAAAGTTGTAGGTCCAACTTTTTAATCTTGCCATTGTGTGTTTGTTAGACCTCGTTGATGGCGTAAGCAGTGATAATCTTCATCATTCTGGTCTTTATTACCGTATTTTTTGCTCTATAAGACGCACCAGACCACAAGACACACCTAATTTTTGGAGAAGGAAAACAAGAAAAAAAAAAAATTCTAAATCTCAGAAGCCAGAACAGCAAGAGGGATCGCTGTGCAGTGAAAGCAGCAATCCCTCTTGCTGTTCTGGCTTCTGGGATAGCTGCACAGCCTGCATTTGCTCCATAGGACGCACACACATTTCCCCTTACTTTTTAGGAGGGAAAAAGTGAGTCTTATAGAGCAAAAAATACGGTAATTCAAAATTTAAGTTATGAATAGCTTACTTAGAAAGAGAAGGAGCGTTGAGCTGCTGATTCTGTGGTAAGCTTTGTGTAACAAGGAAAATGCAGATGTAAAGTCCTGTACTTTGGAAACAAATCCAGGCAAGTTCAATACAAGCATCTTCTAAACACCTATGAGCAAAAAATTGTTATGGGCAAAGGTTACAAGCATCACTGTAATTTGGTACCTCGTCTATTTCTGTATTACTCATGCTGTGCTAGGTGGCTAAGCATCAATTTGTATGAAGCTTTTAGGTCCTTTGTCTTTGGGATCCACAGCTCCTGTTTAGCTTGTTCTGACCCATGATGCCAGCTTCAAGATCCACTTGGTTTCCCCCCTAGATTATAAAATCCAGGATGATGCACTTGATCATGGGGCCATATCAAAAGCTCTGAGGGGAACAGGGGTTTCCTAACAACTCTCAGCACTCTTAACAAACTACAGCTCCCAGAATTCTTTGGGAGAAGCTATGGCTGTTCAAAGTGGCATCATAGTGCTTTAAATGTATGGTGTGAATTTGGCCACCTTCAAAATATTATTGCAGCCTTCTTAATAAAAAGAGATATCACAGAAGTAAAACAGATTCTCCATGCCCCCTTTCTGTTCCTCGCAGCCATTGATTTACAGTGGTACCTCTGGTTAAGAACTTAATTCGTTCTGGAGGTCTGTTCTTAACCTGAAACTGTTCTTAACCTGAGGTACCACTTTAGCTAATGGGGCCTCCTACTGCTGCCGCCGTGCAATTTCTGTTCTCATCCTGAAGCAAAGTTCTTAACCCGAGGTACTATTTCTGGGTTAGCAGAGTCTGTAACCTGAAGCGTCTGTAACCCGAGGTACCACTGTAATGTTCTCTCTCTCTCTCTCTCTCTCTCTCACACACACACACACACACACTACAAAAACATAAATGCCATGTTGCTTTCTCATTGTTACTTAAGGCTTGTATTTAAATCAACCTGGTACCCATAAGCCAGCCTTTCTCAACCTTTGGGTCCCCAGATGTTGTTGAACTACAACTCTCATCACCCCTAGCTAGCAAGGCCAGAGCGTCTCCATTCGTCCTTGTGTCTCTCTACTTTGTTTCCATTGTGGCTACAGAAAAAAGGAAATCTGTCTATTGGTCCTGTTTTTTCACCACCAGCCTGTTCGGCAGAAGGCAGTTGTTTTAACTCACCTGCTAAGAGGCTAGTATCCTACATTTCAGGGCTGGAATAGGGGAGAATTTCCTCCCCACTGCAGGCAGCATGTAAACCTAGGCTACTAGCCTCTTAGCAAGCTACTCAAAAAATGTGCAAGCTACTAACTTTTGTAGGGATGCGTTTGGCGCTGTGAATTAAACCACAGAGCCTAGGACTTGCCGATCAGAAGGCCGGCGGTTTGAATCCCTGCGATGGGGTGAGCTCCCGTTGCTTGATCCCAGCTCCTTCCAACCCAGCAGTTTGAAAGCATGTCAGAGTGCAAGTAGATAAATAGGTACTGCTCCGGTGGAAAGGTAAACGGCATTTCCGTGTGCTGCTCTGGTTCACCAGAAGTGACTTAGTCATGCTGGCCACATGACCCGGAAGCTGTACGCCGGCTCCCTCGGCCAGTAAAGCGAGATGAGCGCAGCAACCCCAGAGTCGGTCACGACTGGACCTAATGGTCAGGGGTCCCTTTACCTTATTTACTAACTTTTGTGAGTTTATTTACAAGACTGTGATACTTGATTAAAAAAAAATGTCTGTGTCTGCGTAGCAGACAAAAATTGTCTGCATAGCAGAGTACAGAGCACATAAGATTAGATTGCTTTGTGTCATCTAGTTTTCCATTGGCAAAATAGGTAGCCACCCCTTGCTTATGTCTGTTTGCAAACGTCCCTAGAATCGTGATTAGTATGTTTTATGAGTGCGAAGCTTATGTTCCCAGGAAAAGGGAGGGATGTCATTCTGCCCAAAGGTGCTGCAGAGTGTGATGGTGGCTTGCAAATTTACACTTAAAGCTTCTGTGCCAATCATTCTTCTTATTGGTCTGAGAAATAGCTAAGCTTGGTAATAAAAATGGATATGTACAAAGGTGTCATAAAAAGCCAGTATTAAATTTTTTTGTAATGATGACTATAAATATATTTCTGCAGTAACAAAGTTTTTTATGATTCACCAGTGAATTCTGTTTAAACTGCCAATCCTAAGAAATTTATCTCCCACACGTAATAAGAGCACCTTGTAGCAAAAAACATTTAACTGTAATTTTGTATCTCATGAAGTTTTATAGACTGACAAGTGTTGGGGCTTTCTGTTGACGAAATGGATAGCTTGCTCTGGCAATATTGATCTTATGCTCAGTGTTGCACCAAGAGAGATATATCAATTTGCAATATAGTCTCATGGGTTAAGTTCAGAAAGCATTAGGAGATGGCAGCAGGTTTTTCATTAATTATCCGCTGGCACATGCAGCTCACATGCAAGGTTTTTATGTCCTTAATTGTATTGCTTTTGACATCTGCTAATTTTCCCTTCAGCTGTTCTTGCAGAAATGCTTACCCTTGTAATATGAAATGTGTAAAGTGGTCTAAAGTACTAGAGTGATGAGTGGCCAGTAATGTTTAAAAAGAAACAAACAAAAAAACTTAGATGTAGGCTTTGAGAGAATTGCTGGGCAGCTAGAGATGAAAGCAAAGCTGAGTAGTGTAAATTGATTACACCAAAATGGGACATAGCTGGAATTCTGAATCCTTCACCAGTGTTTGCGTCTATACTTGGGAAATCCTTTGAAAATATGCTGCTGCTCAAAATATGCAGAGATATTATTGTGGAAAGAATGTGTTTATTGAAAAATAAAAACTCTAGGAATTGGTTCTTTTCCAAGAAAATGCAACCAGTGGGAGTCCCCTTCTCCCAGCTTCTAAAGCAAATCTCTCTTAACCCTCTTTTGTTTTTAGGAAACCTGTCCAGTCTGAAAAGCCTTGGGCTGAGGTATAACAGGCTCTCAGCAATACCCAGGTCTCTAGCACAGTGCAGTAAACTTGATGAACTGAATTTGGAGAACAACATGATTTCTGCTTTACCAGAGGTGAGGCACTCTACAGTTTTTGTATGATTGCAGCTTAATGTTGTTTAAATGTTGCTCTAAAGCACTGGAACCGGCATTAGTTTTATTGAAGACAAATGCCCTGGAAATGGAAGGCTGCTGAAATTTGCCAAATTGGATGTAAACTATTAGCATTAGCACTAATTGAGTGGGAATGAATGGATATTGCTTGAAGAAGTTGCTGCTGTGAGAAAGTTGCCTGGAAGCTTTTAAGAACAAAGCTGAATTGCCCCTCCCAAGCGCATTATGAAAGTTACTCAAGTGTAATTAAATATACAAAGGAGACTGACAGCAAAACAGATTGCTTTATCATAAGATAAGTTTGGCTCCCAATCCAAAAACTCTTTTAACAAATAAAAAATGCTTTATTCAGAAGTGCTAGTCTGTGTAGAAATTGTAATTGTTGCTGAAAAGAGCCACTTGCATGTTAGTGTAGTGGGGTAATCCATTAAAGCAAGTCTCTTTGGCAGCAGAAGAAAGAAAACATTTGTAAAGAAAACTGCAGAATTGCAAAATATACCAAGCTCATGATGATGCAATGCCTAATAAACATTAGATCTTAAAAGACTAGTTTGGGAGAGGCAGCTGTCCAACAGTATTCATAAATAGTAAGTACTTTGTTTCTTTTCGAAGCAGTACATTCATTATCCAGCCTCTTCTCTGACCCATAAAAAAATAATAATCAGTGTTTGAAAATGGCTAAAAAATGTAATATCTATGTGGCTGAGTTTATTATGACAGCCTTCAGCATCAAGCTTTTGCGGATTTCAATACAGTATTCTTTGAAAAGTCGGTGGTGCCAAAGCTCCATTGCAATCTTTGGCATGAAGGACTCTCTTAAATATGATTAATATGAAATACCTTATGAGTTTAGGGCAACATGCAGACTTTTGCTCACTCTCTGTGCTCTCCCCAAGTCTGCTCTGGAGGTACCCCAGCACTCTGAAACAGATTTTGGGAGGGTGGGCTTGGGGCTGCAGGAGAAAGAAAAAGAAGGGGAAGTCCTGTTGTACTAGTAAAAATATGTTCTGCTGGAGGGTGGTTACTGCTGGATATTTTGAGAGTTTACTGATGGAAATTCCTATAACTAGTACTTGAGAGCACCTTGCAGTATTGCTGTAATTTTTAAAATGATTACTCTTGTGCAAGTTTACCAGTATTCCATCATTACAGGCACCATGATGCAATATTAATTGCATCAGAAAGAAAGTTTGGCATAAGAAACCAGAAGAGGAAACTTTCAGTGATTTCCCATGGTGCTACTCTGTTGATGGAAGGCATCCCTTAGTGGAAGAGGGAAAGAGGCAATGTTCTGCAATTTCCTCCCCACCCCTTTGTAGCCATCCATGCCTCCCCATTTTGTTTCGCTGGGTTTCCATCCTGCGTAAAATTGGGCCCAGCAGGCTGAGCTTGTGTCAAATTTCCCAAAAATGGTCTCCCTTCCCCAATCTATTAATGGATATTTTCCATCAATCAATCTCTTTATTATGGTCAATGACCAGTAATTTCCTTTCATTGGTGGAACATTACTGTTCGATACTACTCTTTGTGATTTCTGAATTACAAAGTAGCAATATGACACCATTTTAGTAAATAAAGAAAACCAATCCTGTCTTCAGGTGCTTTTCTTTTTCATATAACAGCTTGCCTGGTGAATGATATAATCTGTTTGAATCTGTTTTCTGTTTGTTTCAATCGTTACTTACAGTTATTTGTCAGAAGCCTAAACTTAAAAAAATATTGAGGGTGCAGTTAAAAGCCCCAAACTTGTTAATCCTAAAGGTTATTTCAGTATACGGTACGTACCTTATCTGAGCGCATAGTGTCTTGGAACTTAAGTTAATGGAACAAAAATTCACAGTTGCCTCGTTCTCCCTGCAACATCTGATGTCCCCCAAAAGTCCTCTTTGGGTGACGCAGGCAGGTTCCTGAATACTGTGGCCTGGAGGGTGTGTGTGGAGAGGATGGGAAACTTTGTTTTCATGAACTTTCTTAAGCTATCTCCCCTTAAATCCAGCCCAATTTGGAGCAATTCCTGTGTACCTCAGCTGTCCTCTGTTCCCCATCCCACATTGTTCAGGGTATCCTTGGGCACAAATGGCTGCAGGGTGTGAAGAGATAGGAAGCGTTCTTTCCGTGAAATTCCTTTTTAAGGATCCAAGCTGTTATCTTTAAAGTAAGGCTGTGACCCAGTTAAAGATAGTTTAGTCTATTGCTTCGGCATAAATTTACATTTAAATAAAGAAATAATTCCTAAGAAGCATGCATGCTTCTATTTCATGTATGGGCATGTTACAGTGGACACCATCTTAGAACTTCCAAGATGGTGCCTGCTGCCACAGTTGTGGTAAGTTCTTACATTAAAAGTATTAGCAGTTTGCTTAAATCTTGCCAATTCAATTGGGGAAAGGGTTCTTTCTTAGTTGACTGAAAGTTTTTCATCTATTAGTCTAACAGATTACTTGACTAAAAGTTGCAACCCCACTTAAAAGTACTCTAGTTTTAGACAGCAGTGGATGCAGCAACAGCTATTTGGATGGAGAATTGATTGTGCCTATCAAATGAAACCATAGCACAGGTCTTATGGAAGCACTGGTTTCCACAAAAATGAGCTAAGCCATGCTGTGTTACATAATGCCTGTTACATGAGGATGCAACAATAAATGGTAAGGTGACTGACTGTAAGTTAAATCTCTGGCACAACCTCAGCTATGAATTACATGGCTCTCCCTTTCCATAGGCTGAGCTTGTTACAAAGTGCGAAAGTACTATAATTGGCTGAGCTATCTAGACATTACCTCACTACTTGGAATTAATTCTAAGCTTTTCATGTTGCCCAGAGTTTATTTTCAGCCATTACTTTGGGGAAATAATTTACCGGTGTAATGAGTGGGGTTTTTTAAATGACATGCTTATCTTTTTTAAACACATGTGAATCAGCAATTACAGCACTGTATGTACAAGTTCTGTGCAAGCAGATACTTCCTCTTCCCATCAGTTCTGGCGACAGTTCTGCACGCACACTCCCACTGTGCACATGAAACTGTTCCCTGGTATTGAAGTATACATGGAAGCTCTTGTGAACATTTCCATGTGCTTTAGTTCAGACTACTGGTATTTGTTTTTGTAAAAGCGTGAAGTTAACATTTTTGCAAAATAACAGAAACCCATATGTTGTCACACTAAGATGGAGATTACTATAGGTGGCATGCAAGAGAAAAGAAAAATTCAAGTATGTTGGTGTTCAGAGTTCATGCAAGTTTGTATTTAGACCTGTGTGCTTCTATTTTGCTTCCCCAGGGCCTCTTATCCAGTCTTGTGAATTTGACCAGCCTCACTCTGGCAAGGAACTGTTTCCAGTCATATCCAGTGGGTGGCCCCTCACAGTTCTCTACCATCTACGCTCTCAATATGGAGCATAACCGCATCAATAAAATCCCTTTTGGAATTTTCTCCAGAGCAAAAGTGTTAAGTAAGCTGAACATGAAGGTGAGACATCGCTGACTATCAGGAACTGTTTTGCTTCCAGGCTTGCCAATGTTGCCAAACATTAAGTGCAGTTAAGTAAAGAGGTGCAAGATAGCCAGGTATGCATGACAGTAGTGGATGAGTTGTCAGATATTAAGTATAAAACTGGAAAAAAAGCCTTTGTTGATTTGATGCTTCTTTTTTCATATATCTGATGAGAATAGCATAAAATGAATAGAGCACAAACTTCTTTTCTAATGCAGATTTGAATATATGTTCTTTAGAAGCTGGCAGAAGCCTTCCTTTCCCCCTACTGCTTTTGTAGCTTTTGCAAAAGACAGAGAACTGTGAAGCATAATCAGTGTTTAAAACTGACCGAGCCCAAGCAGGCAGCATGTTTACGTCTTTGCTCCTTTTTCTTGTGAAAAAATTGCACACAACACTTGCCCCTCATCTCCTCTCCCTGCCCCCTGGAATCTGTTCCAGACTGTCTTCCAATCCTCCGGAGTGAATTCTGAGAGTGCCTGGGAAGCTGGAGAGGAGGGACAAGTTCTTTAGTACAAACAGGAGCCTGTTGCACAAGCAGAATGGCACCACTGGATACAAACAAGTATCCATAAATTACTTGTAGTTAAAAAATTGTTTCAAATGTTGGCAGTCTGAAAAATGGAGGAGCTTGCTTCCATTGTTGCTCAAAGTTGTTGCTGAGGTGGTGAAATAGGTTGACTCAGATCATTGCATACTATAAATGTGGTTTTTGGTATTTGGAACAAGGTGTTTCAAGCCTAGATCCATATAAGTAGACTGCTCACATTGTAGGAAACATTTTTGGTTATACTTGAATTGAATATTAAATTGCCAAAAGCAAATATTTTATTGTCAGTTTCTTTGAAGTCTAGCTGAACTCCGTTGCAACACGTAATTTCTTTCATTTAATAATGGTCTAAAACAGAGGATCTGAGTATTGCCAACTTTATTAAATGCTGCTGCTTGTAATGCAGGTGGTGAGTCTTTTATTTGCAGAGAACTGGCTCTTATATATATATATATATATAAGTTGTACTTCCAATTAACACAAATACTAGCCACAACCTGCTTTTTTAAATAGTGTATCATCTGGGCAAGGACAATACATACTTCAAATAAAATACTGTTCTGATTTGAATTCAAATAATAAGCACAGTGTAGCAGTGCTTTAAACCTTAATGAAAATGTAGACCTTGCATAAATACTGACTATTCTTTTGTATGACTTCCTAGCTATAATGCTTTAAAGAAATCTTATATTCTTTATAAGTTATTGGTTTCTTATTAGGGTTTCCCAATAGTGCTATGATTTCCTTAGTTGCAATATTATTCTAACTTGATATTTGAGAGAACAGCCTTGCTGTATATGGAATCGGTGTGTTTATTTTTAAGTAAAAAACCCAAACTTCGTGCAAACGGATGTGTTCACATTTTGGAGAAAGAGAGTATATACCCTTCAAAAGATTTTTTATTTAAGATATTGGTAGGACATTGTTATGGATCTGCATTGGCTCCCAGTACGTTTCCGAGCCCAATTCAAAGTGTTGGTGCTGACCTTTAAAGCCCTAAATGGCCTCGGTCCAGTATACCTGAAGGAGCGTCTCCACCCCCATCGTTCAGCCCGGACACTGAGGTCCAGCGCCGAGGGCCTTCTGGTGGTTCCCTCATTGCGAGAAGTGAGGTTACAGGGAAGCAGACAGAGGGCCTTCTCGGTAGTGGCGCCCGCCCTATGGAACGCCCTCCCATTAGATGTCAAAGATATAAACAACTACCTGACATTCAGAAGACATCTGAAGGCAGCCCTTCAGGGAAGTTTTTAATATTTAACGCTGTATTTTTAACACTTGATTGGGAGCCGCCCAGAGTGGCTGGGGAAACTCAGCCAGATGTGCGGAGTATAAATAAATTATTATTATTATTATTATTATTATTATTATTATTATTATTATTGAGGAGAGAGTAGCATCACATTTCTCTCTATGAAAATTCTATGTGGCCACCACGTGAAGCAGTGAACAAGCACTTACTCTGTATTGATTCTTCTACCGGCCGGTGTTGGGGAATTGCGTCAGGTGTCAGCTGTGGTGTAATGGAAACTATCTGGAAGGAAATCCACGAGAGTAG
Organism: Podarcis gaigeae; assembly: GCF_964106915.1. Taxonomy (NCBI): domain Eukaryota; kingdom Metazoa; phylum Chordata; class Lepidosauria; order Squamata; family Lacertidae; genus Podarcis; species Podarcis gaigeae. The sequence continues at coordinate 53,237,303 of NC_139681.1, read as the reverse complement.
CTGGAGTAAATTGCACACATCTTTTATCAGTGGGAGATGAGACATTGGTTGTGGGTGACTGGGTTTTGCCAGCATGTGCTATTTGCAAAACCTCTCTGTCCAGCAATTGAGAAGGAAGGACTGTGCACCCTGTAGCCCCATCTTCCCTGGCCACCTTTAAAAACAAATTGCTTATTCAAATTCTAAATTATCTCCTTGTTTAGATGGGGATGATTTCATGCCGTGTTTACACACCAGATATGTAGCAGCAACCATTAGATAAATGGAGCAGTCGTTCCACACCTGATTACCCCCTTAAACTATGGCTGCGTATGTTCTGTAAATACACAGTGTGAAGCTGTTCCTTGGGCTGTACTCTAGCTGGTTTTCAGCCAAATGAAGGTTAAGGTGAATCCATACAATTAGTAGCACTTTGCATCTTGGATCCCCTTTCTTATACTTTTATATAGATGTGTACAGCTGCATTGATTTTGCACACAGGTCCTGTAATGTAATGAATTTGTCCTTGTCATGTTGACAGTTTAATATTTCTATCCTGCTTTTCTGGGAAAACAGTCAGTGGCTTATATTAAAAATCGTAAAATACAATTGGACAAGGTAAGTTAAAAGAGATCTGTAGTGTAAAGATACCTTTTAAAAATATTAATAAACAGTTGTACAAAACAAAAAAGCTTTAAAACAGATGTGGCCAATTTGGTGCTTTTTCAGATGTTTTTGGACTGCAACTCCCATAATTCCTGGCTATTGGAAGACATAGCTGGGGCTGATGCGTGTTATAGTCCACAATATTTGTAGGGGAACATGTTGACTGCCCCTGCTTTAAAAGTTTTAAAGCAGCAGATCAGTGGTATTTTTTATTAAAGTCAGAATCAAAGAGATTTTATTCCTCATGTACCCAATTAATGTCCTTTTCAAGTAGTTGTCTTTTACTTTTTCAACCACATTCCTAAACCTTCTTCATATGAAATTACAGGACAATCAGCTGACGTCGCTTCCCTTGGACTTTGGGACATGGACCAGCATGGTAGAACTGAACTTAGCTACAAATCAACTCAACAAGATTCCTGAGGATGTGTCTGGACTTGTTTCCCTAGAGGTGAGTGGCATACACTGAGATCTTGTGAACTGCCCTGAGCTCTTGTGATGAAGGGAGGTATAAAAATCTAATAAATAATAATAATATAATAATAATAATAGTGGAATAGAAAACAGGTTTGTGCAGAACTCACAAAAAGCTACACAGAAATCTTGTAAACATTTCCTGGGAAAGGTTGCTTTAATTCTCAGTACTGTTTCTTTTTCCTAAATGGTTGCTAAAATTATTTAGTCTTTGCTCTAACTAATTTTAGAACTGAAGATTAAACTACTTTATATGTGTGTTGTTGGGTTGGGGTTTTTTTGTTTTGTTTTGCAAAACCTGCTAAACTGTCCTAATTAAAATAAACATTGGCTGGAAAAAATGTGAAAGTATAGCTGTCTGAGAGAGAGCTGTTTCATGATTCTCATTTGCTGGAGTCAGTGTGGCAGAGGTAGGGGACCTTTTCGAGCTTGAGTGGCCATGTTCCCTTGTATGCAACCTTCTCAGAGCCACATGCTAGCGATGAGTGGACCAGAGACAAAAGTTAATTCTACAGTAGGCGACGTTTGATCCAATCTGCAAAACTCTGATATTTCTACACACTCCTTTCTATCCAGCTTAGAGGCATTATCACAGTTGAAGGACACATTCCCACCAGGCAGAAGCACTCAGGGAGGATGCTAAGCAGAACTAGTGAGGAGTTTGGCATAGGCCAAGGGACACTTCCTCACCCCTGAAATATGGCATTTGTAGTCGAAATTAAGCCATCTCCAGCTTTTTAATTGAAGAACCCTTAGTTTACTGAATGTTTACTTCGCCGATAACCTGCTGGTTTATTCAAAGTTCAACATACGTCTTTCTTCAGGTTCTTGTCTTGTCGAACAACCTTCTAAGAAACCTTCCCCATGGCATTGGGAACCTGCGAAAGTTAAGAGAATTGGATCTAGAGGAAAACAAGCTGGAATCCTTGCCCAATGAAATAGCGTACCTTAGGGAACTTCAGGTACCTATCTATACCACATAAAAACGGAACCTCTATCAATAGGTCTTTTTGCCTGATTTGGTATTAGGGGTGCTTCTTTGTACACACGTTTCACCAGTCTGTGGCATTGCCATGTAAGGAGGGTGGATAATCTGGAAGTAACTGTAGAAGTCATTGTGGGGAGATATTTTATAGAACTGTCCCGGTTTCTGTGTATGGTAGATAACATTGCAGAGTGCTAAAACCTAAATTCTGGGTCATGACATGTTGCATGGGGTAACTGATGTGTTATGAGACCTTGAGGTCCTAGTAGATGGCTCAATCAAGACGTTGGCCTGGTGTGCAGCCATTGTGAACAAGACAAATTCCATGCTAGGCTTCTACTTCTCCACACAACACATAGTTAAACTATGGAACTCATTTCCACAGGAGGCTACCAGCTACTATGACTATGCTCTGTCTCCATGGTTGGAGGCAGTAATGCTTCTGAATACCAGTTTCTGGAAACCACAGTGGGAACTGGTGGGGAGAGTGTCCTTCTGCTTGGGTCCTGTATGCGAGTTTCTTACAGGCATTTGTTTGGCCACTTACAGGCATTTGTTTGTTTGTGAGGACAGGATGTGGGACAAGGTGGGCCATTGGCCTGATCCACCAGGCTTTTCTTACAACCCTATGGTTGCCGGGGAGGGGAAGGCTGTGATTCTAATGACTGGATAGTGTTACCCATCTTTGCTCTGGGTGATTGAAGATGGCATTAATTTGATGCTTACATATGCATATTTCTTCCCAGAGGTTGATCTTAACAAATAATCAGTTGAGCACCCTTCCCAGAGGAATTGGCCACCTCATTAATCTGACACATCTTGGACTGGGAGAGAATTTTCTTACACAACTTCCTGAGGAAATTGGTATGATATTTGTTTTACCCATACATAGAATGATGTGGTTTTGTTTTAGCTACCAGTAAAATGCTGGATATGTAGTCTACTGGTGTTGATTATCTGCAGGATTTGCTACATTCCAGTTGTGTCCTGCTCACAGGGTTGTCCCAGGGATGCTACGCACTCTCTTAAAATGTGAGCAGAACTGTATTTCTTGTAACATTTGGAAAGCACTAGGGTAGATACTTTGCCAGTTTGGGGAGTCTCTTCTAGCATATCCCTCATCAGAAGACCTTTAGCATAATGAAGTCTCTTGAAGGTAGGAGTTAGGAGTTCAAGATTTTGTAGCTGGGAAGACAGTAAAGGAAGAAATAAGACAATTTTATTATCTACAATGGGCTTCAGTTGATGAGGGGAAGTCGCAATCTCTCAATTTCATACTGCTTTTCGTTTGGCATGCAAACAATAGAAAATGGCAGTAGATGAGAAAATGCATCTTCAATTTAAGGCATCTGTTTGGATCCTGTGGAAAAACAGGTTGCCGTACTGTGATAACTGACTGAAGAACAAACTATTTATGTGTTGAGAATATCTTAGATATTGAGAGCTTCTTTCTGGGTGGTGTGTGGAGTTTTGTTGGCACCCTCACGCTCATGGGAAGGCTTTTGATCTAGCAGATGTGTCTCCGAATGAAAGAGGAAGGGAGGGAGTTTTCATTGAGTGATCCTCTCTCCAGCACCCTCCCTCCAGAAATCTGCGCCAGTCAGTTGTCTAATCCTTCAGAACAGCATAGAAGGTGATATGGAGTACTGCCATGGGGAGAGGGAATTAACAACAGCAGGCTCCCATCCTCCTTTTAGGCGGAAAGCCCTTCTATAAGTGCAAGGACACCAGTTGGGTCTAAATTAGTTTCAGCCAAGGGTGTTTTTAAGTGCTAATTATGACAATTCTTGCTTTTGTAGGTACACTGGAGAATCTGGAAGAACTGTATCTAAATGACAACCCTCATCTGAACAGCCTCCCTTTTGAACTGGCCCTCTGCAGTAAATTGTCTATAATGAGCATTGAGAACTGCCCACTCAATACCCTTCCAGCTCAAATTGTTGCAGGTGGACCTTCCTTTATCATCCAGTTTCTCAAAATGCAGGGACCATATCGTGCCATGGTCTGATGGATATCTGCCCTAATGATGTACAAAATATAAATTGCATTGAGGGTATCATTGTGTACATAATATTATCTAGGCCACACGGTGCCAGGGTTTGATAAAAGTTGGATTGTTCCATACACTGTACAAAATGCAAAGAGCATTATTGGTATTGCGTATGTGTGAATATATAATATAATATATAGGCTGTATATTATATTATATATAAAGCATAAATAATATAAAAGAGGCAAATTCAAGACCATGTTTATGTGTTTCTGCTAATAGAGGAAGCATAGCCATTTAGATTTTTTCTTTCTTTGTAAAGTGCTTGTCTAAGTTTTCTTTGCCGAATTTGATGGATGTCTGGGTAATTGGAGATACCAGTTCACTGAAAACAATGGCCAACTAATTGCTGAACAATTTAAGGGACAAAACATTTTTAGATGGAGCCCTTCCTATGGGAAAAACAAGCAACTTGATTACACAAACTTTTTTTTATTATCATTCCCCTCTGTGCACATTCTCTGTGTCAAAAATCCTTTCGGGTGATTTGTCCTCTAGTTGGGGAGATTCTTTAACTTATTTTAAGATTTGAAACAAATGGTGTTGTATTTGTTTACAGTCAGAGTAAATCACTGGATTATTTTTATTTTTTATTATTGTTGTTGGATTTGCTCTGTTATACTCATATCTAAAATTTATATGCTTCTGCCGAGGGCTTCTTATTGTCTGATTTTATATTAAAACAAAAGCGTAAGTAGGAAAAGATGCAGTTCAACAAAAGCTTGAATTTAGGCCTTTTTCAGTTTATCGTTTGTAAGCATATCTTATTTGATCCACTTATTTTATGGTTGGCCTCATCTGGCGCAAGCACCATATTCTGATACATAAATTGACAGATATATTTGAAAACCCGCAACATTCTGTTAAGGTCTAGTAGTGCATTGACGAGGAATGAATATATATTACACCTGGCAAGTGTAAGAGCTCCCCCGGTCTTTGTACAATTAATGAATGTGTCTTTTAAAGCACTGCAGTATATGTAAGATTTATGGTTGGTTGACAGTGTTACTCTGGCTTTATATCTTGCCTTGCCTTGTACATCTTTCCATTGTCACGGAGCATCTGCATCCAAGCACAATATCTTCATGCTGTGCTGTTTTGCTGCTGAACTAAATGCACTTTTCCCTGCAGAAGTGGGACACTTGCTTCAAAGTAATCAGTTCAGTACCATGGTTTATTCTCTCAGCTTCATCCTATCAATCTCAGTATTAAAGACCGGTCTGTTTTAAAAGGACACCTTTTCATTCGTACTTAAAACTTGCTCTGTAAAAAAGAACAGTAAAGTGGTTCACATGCAGTTTTACTGTCATTTTCGTGGCTGTATGAAGGGCTAATAACGCTGCAGTGAAACAGACACTTGCCACTAGCACTTGCAGTGCCATTTCTAGTTTTTGTGTGCACTCATCTTGCATTCTGGGCAGTTGTTTTCAATGTCAGTTCACTACATTGGGTTTGCTTCTTAGACTGTGGAATTTAGAGAGTGCTGTGTCTTCGGAACCAGTTGTACGCACCACAGAAGCCAGAGGAATCTTGTTCATCTATTGAAGGTTTTGGAACTTTTTTTTCTGGCACTAAAAGCCATTTAATCAGTACAATCCAGAGATTATCACATATGCCTGTCCCATGTAAATAAGTAAGATGCACACTCCTGGCAGTATAATTAAGAATTACTTCTGAGTAAAGATGCTTAAGAGTGCTCTGCAAGTGTCAGAGGCTGTAGTGGGATTTGGATGTGCCTGAGTTCCTTTGGGTTGAGCCCATCATAACTTACTGCCTTGCTCTGTTTTCTTTGATATGAATTATAGCTTTTATTGATTGGTTTTCTCACTAGCGAGGGAGAATTGTTTTGAAAGAAAGGCAGGTAAGATACATAAAACCTTTAACGGGCTTAAGCTGGTAGCAAAAACTAGTCTAGATGTCACTGGATATACAAAGGGATATCTACTACAGTCTTCTGAAAAATAATAATCTAATGCTATTTCAGTTTAGATTTATAAAATTGTATAGTTTCAGCTGTGTGAAAGCCTATCCATCTGAGCATTAAGGTGTTAAAATACAAAGTGGTGGTTTAAAGGTGAAAGTCCACTTTATGCTGAAGCTGTAAACTTGTCCCAGTAACTCAGTCTGTGTCTTTTTATGCTGCCCATATGCACTTTTAGGGGGAGATAATCTTTTCTGTAATCAATTGTCTGTACCTGTTACTTTTAAAGCCAGAGTTTAGCCATGTATTGAAAATTATTCCAGGCAAAATGAGAATAGTATCTTTGGAAGATTTTTCAGAATTTATGTAGGATAGGATGCTTCTAGTAGGTTGGGTTCTTCTGCCACTTTGTGGAGTTGTGGGTAGATGAAGTTGAACTGCATTTATGGAACTGGTAGTTTTGTCTGTAAATATATTAATACAATTGTTCATCTTGCCAAGGATTATGTGACTGACTGTTTTTCTCTCTCTGAAAGATCACTTGCATGTTGGAAACTGGTTTTATTCATTCATTAAAACATTTAAAAAATGAACTATTTTTTTTTAAAAAAGGTGAATCAATTATACTTCAGTATCACATGTAAAGAGGAGTCAAAGTATAGTCTGTTAAGCACAGAATCTACAGGACTCCCGAATCCAAGTTTATGTTCCACAATCAGCACAGGATGCAAAAGGAATAAATTTAGACAGAGGTAGCAATAAATTCTGGGCTAAAAAGAAATCAGAAAATATTTTCATAATGCAGTTGATTGTCTTCTGAAATTTAGAATTTGATTTCTCATGATAGAAAGTTATTGTGTCCCAGAATATCTTTACTTTCCTTGGCAAAATGATGGATTCTAACCAATTAGGAAATGTCCACCTAAATCTAGCAAGGATGTATTAACTGGAATTTAAAAATGGAATCTGTGCCAATCAGAAACTTGGGGAAAATTCCGGGATTTGTGATACTGAGAAGATACATATATCTAGATAGTTCTTTTTGGGATGTCTAGTAAGTGTGCCCCTTGCTCTTGTAACACTACACATTTAAGTAGCTCTACTAAGTCAGTTCTATCTACCTTTTTACGCAAAGCTTCAGAATTAGTGACAATCCTCTCAGGTCTCTCAAGCAGTTTTGATGAGTGCCAGTGCATATCCTCCCAAGTTCATCATGGAAACAACAGCAGATATATTTGGAGCATTCTTATTAGACTGTTCCCCATAGAATCACGTACATGGGTTTCCCAGTGCAAGAACAGATGCCATGTCCATCGAGGTCATCACCTTGGCTCCAATGTGGGTGCCACCATCAGTGCTGCTGCTCTTGTGTTTTTCTCTGGCAGCTGTATAGCAAAGGGATAAAACCTGTATGACTTTGATGTGATGCATATGGATGTCAGTGTAGCCCTTGCTGTGCTTTGTTGGAGTAACCCTGTGCCTCTGTGTTAGAACAGAATTTTAATGGCAAGTAGGACGGAATTGCCCCATGTGCTGCTTTAGCACAATGAGCACAAACCACCCTCTGCACTGCTGAAGGAACCCCTTAGATGGGCTGCAAAGTACACTTTGTACAGCTCTGCCACAGTTAAGGAAGTTACAAAAATCTAACCTCCACTTCTTAGGATTAAGTTGCAACACTGAATTGCAAAGGAGGAATAATTGGCACTCACTCTTTGGGAAACCAGTGTATATATCTTAGTATAATATTCATGTTACATTAATGACAGTAAATTAATTTGGCTCCATAATTTGGCTTTAAAGATCTTTACCCAACTTCCCTTGTGGGGGCTTTCTAATGTGTTTCCTGCTAAAATTTTGCAGTGTTTGCTTTTTGATGTTTCAGACTTCATTTACACAATTTATCTTGGCAAATATTTAAGCTTAGGAGGGATTCTAGCTCATTGAAATGTTTTTGTATAGTAGTACTAAGAAGAGAAAACTGTAGCTACTTATTGTCAAAATGGCAGGCGAAATTTAAAGTAGCATCTTTGACCTGGACAATTTTTGGAACGGGGGCATTGGGATGGTTTTGTATTCTTCACATATCAAAGGAATAATGCCTTCCTGATTATTCAAGAACCTGAATGCAGCAGAGCATTTGTATAGTCAATATTGCACTTCCATTGTATATTTAATCAGCATGTCAGAACTTGCTTTTAATTAGGTATACACTTGGCAGTAATTTGCACAACACACCAACTTTAAAAGGCACATGTAGGGCAATTACTAATGATAATATCTGCAAAAAAAATCTGATGGCTTTTTTATTCTACAAAGATCTGAAGATTCTGTATATTATTTCAATGTTTAGGTCTTAAGCAGGACAGTGCAGGATTCTGCCTGTTAAATACAAGACCACACTAATTTGTGATTGAAAATGAAAGCGTGTAAAACAGTCTACAAAAATTGTACTTTCTGAATTATTGTAATGTTGATTGTTATGTCTATAAAAGATTGCCTTGCTTTTTTATAAGTCATTCTGTATCAATGTATCATTATAAATAGTATATTTGTAAATGAGCTGCCACTGAGTCTTTTGGGCATTTTCTAGTGGTAAAGTTTAATTTAACTTTGTCTGTAAATCTGTGCAGTATCGCAGATGATTGACATTTTGGATTGCCATTCTCTCTGTCCTTTTTCAAAGATTTCGTCCCACCCATCCCTCCAGTATAAAATAAGGTTTATTGTATATTGATATTTATTACCAAATTTGCATGATAGTAACTGGTCTAAAAGCAAGCAAATGCAGTTGTGTAAAAATGCAGACCTTTATAAAGGAAATCTTGGTTAAAAAACCCCTTTACTTCCTTTTTGATCAGTAAGCCTTGAAAGTGTAAGCAATTCATTTGGTATTCACTACATTTGGTAATCAAAAAAACAATAGTTGACAAGGAATTTTGGTACATTTTATGTATCTTATATTGAAAAGATGGGAAATCACCTGAGGTCAATCATTTTTCTTCTGGTAGTTTCTCCACTTCTCATACACATTACATCATTTCTGGTAATTTGGATCCAGTCCATATACTACTAGCTCATGCTTTGCTTCCTGAAATACCTATAATTACAAAACAATTCAAATAATCACAAAAGTGCAACCCTAACTCTGTATAACTGGGAATCAAGCAAATTGGATTCAACAGGACTTCTGAATGCATGTGGGGAAGGATTCAACTGATGAGTCCCATCAACAGTAGCCCTGAGCAAGACCTTCTGCTTGTGCAGTGGAATTGCCCCATCCCCCCAATTGCTCTTGTAGTTGACTGGCAGGTGGGGTCCAAGAGAACCCCCAGAGCATTACGTGTGGTAGGAGAGAAGGGAGAAGGGATTGTTTTACATGGCAAGCCAAGATGCTTGCCGGAATGTTCAGAAGGTCAAGTGAGAATGTTGCAGAACAAAGGGCTTCAACATGATTATCCATGCCAGGAACAGAATATGCAGTTAAGTTCTCCTTTTGTGTTTCCTCTATCAAAAACACAACAAAATGCCTTGCCACTTTCGAGAGTTTCTGTGCTGCTTTAAATATTGCCCAAATGGTTTTTTTCTCCCTATGACCACTTTTAAGATGAGAGCCCGGCTTATTTCTGATCTTTACACTTGCTGAGGTGTAAAGCCAGCCGACAGTGCCTGCTATTAATAGCATTGTCTTGTCTTTGCTGCCGTTTCCCTGTGCTGGTCTGACCTCCTTGGTGGCCTTTTGCAAATCTATTCTGTCAGTTTCCTCATTGGTATATAATAAGGATAATGCAGGGTTGCTGTGAGGATTTATTAAAGCTTATCAAGGACTGGAAAGATGAGTGCTACATGCAAAGGAGTTATATAAATGGAAAATAATCCTATTATGGAATTATGATTCGGATTAAAACTATCAATGAAAAATCACCCACAGCAGTGATTTATTTTTTATGATTAAATTAGTTACAAATTACATTATTCTGATCTGTCTTCTGCATTCATTTAATATGGGGAGCTGGAGAAAGTTGAGACAAGCAACATCAGGTTCTTGTTTCCAGAAGCCCAAGGCATTGTTAAGTATCATTACTCTTAGCAGCATGTTTCAAGGACTGCTTCTTGTGCCTACAGCTGCTTGTTGCTCAGGCAAACTGATCATATGATCAGTTATGTCTGTTTTGCAAACCTTAAGGTGAATTGAACAGCTCTTCTGTGTGATAATCTGGCTTTTATGATCAAATCTGGGTGATTTATAGGTACACTTTTTATTTTGCATAATTCCCTGTTGAAGTCTGTTTGCATAGCTATTGGATGAGAAGGTTAGAACTTGAGGTACAGATGTTCCTACCATACATCTCTAAAGATAGTCCCAGTTAGGGCCACTTTACATGATTTCCCCCCACCCCGAATATCAATTCCATGTAGTTTCATATACAGCATACAATGTGATAAATGCACACGTGTCTATCTTATCATGTGTGTTTCATGTGGAAGGTAAAGGTAAAGGGACCCCTGACCATTAGGTCCAGTCGTGGCCAACTTGGGTTGCGGCGCTCATCTCGCTTTACTGGCCGAGGGAGCCGGCGTACAGCTTCCGGGTCATGTGGCCGGCATGACTAAGTCACTTCTGGCGAACCAGAGCAGCACACGGAAATGCCGTTTACCTTTCCACTGGAGCAGTACCTATTTATCTACTTGCACTTTGACGTGCTTTCGAACTGCTAGGTGGGCAGGAGCTGGGACCGAGCAACGGGAGCTCACCCTGTAGCGGGGATTCGGACCGTCAACCTTCTGATCAGCAAGTCCTAGGCTCTGTGATTTAACCCACAGCGCCACCCGCAATTGCCATCCAGTGGGTTCTCATTGCATCCATCTCATGTGTATATCCTTCTGAGTTTTGTCATGTATGCTTTCAGGCCATATTCTGACCTCAAGGCTACAGTGTACTTCAACCACTCTCCCTAACAAATGATCTCTGCACCACCAGCCAAGCACTATGTGGGTTGCTGCCATTTCATTATCAGTCGCCATATTTCTGATCGGCCAGCATCCCTGATAGGTGTGCACATGAGCTTGGGGACTCACTGCAGTATGGCAATGATTCAGCTGTAAATCGCTGAACGTATTTATAGCCAGAGCTTAAATTGCTTGCAATGTGGAGGCAAGTTTCTTGGGTATTTTTCCGGGTAAAATAACACCTGAACTGAAAAGTGGCAGTAGCGGACAGATACCCCACAAAAGCAGAGATCCACTGACAAAGCAGTTTCTGCCACTCTGTGATCAGGTAAGACAATGTAGTCAAGCACAGCTCTTCAAATTAAAACACAGGCAACCAAAGAAAGAGGTATGTTTTCTGTTTTCATAAGGCTACACCAAAAGCCCACATTGAGCAGATGTGGGTTCCTTGCAATTGCAATTGCTTTCTTCCGTAGCTGCCACCCTTACTAAACGTAGCAGCCATGCATTTATCTGGTATGTTCCCCTCTCATCTATTTGCATTCCTGAATGTGTGATTAAAAAGCAAAAACAGACCTATTCCATGTTTCAATATATTAAGACAGAAAACCATTTTCTAACATCTTTGGTAGTACAGTATTTGAAAATCCCAATGTAATGATTGGTAGAAAATTTTCAGAACTCATTTTTTTAAAATAAAGAGCTCTGGTCCGATCTTGTTTAAGCCCTAATTCACTATTGTATGTAACAGTCTCCCAGTGTGTGTGTGTGTGTGTGTGTGTGTGTGTGTGTGTGTGTGTGTGTGTGTATATATATAATCTCTTGGAGGGCTGCACATAAAGTGAGGAACTTAAGGAGCTACTTATCCCTTTCCTCTCTGGTCATATCTGCACTCAAAAATGCCCCCTCCAGCTTTGAAAAAGCAGCTTTGGGTTTGGGTCATTTAAATGGTTGGAGAGGAAAACATTCAGCAGCATTTTCCTGCCACTCCTCCATGCAAATGTGCAGCCTCCTCTGACTGTTTTTCATTTCAATTTTAGGATTGCTGAATATATATCTGGGAAACAATGTTTGGCTCTTAGCTCTTGTAAGATTATAAACTCTCACAATATATTATTTTAAAATATGCTCAAGGAGAGCTTGTTGATGAAAGTAAGACACCACATTAGCAATTTGTAGAGGCCTATCCACCAAACAAGCTAGGAGACGTAGATTTAAAAACAGGAAAAAGAATAGCCGTGACATCATGTGCCAGGGGAATGAGATGGAGCCCTCATAAATCCAAGAATCTGGCTGATGATTGTTGTGATTTGCTCAGAGGCATTTTGTAGTATGCGAGTTGTTTTGACAGGACATTTGAAAGCAATGCCATTCAAGTAATGGTGCTAGGGCTCCTTAATCTGTAAAGTGAGCAGATGGTTATTCCAGGCTGTGCCATTTAATTCTACTGCACGGCTCATGACTATTTTCATGTGGACTGGCTTTTAACAGATCTCTGTGATCCATCCAATCTGATAGATTTCAGTAAAAGGGACAGAAGCTGCCAAGCTTCACAAACTCAACCCTTCTGCTGTTAACAGGCCTTAAACTAACATTAGCAATGACTTTTTTTTAGCTTAATAAATGTGATTGGCCCTCACGGGCATTTATGGGTAAGTGATAAAGTCTTTAAAAGGAAAATATGCACACTGAGATAGACTTTTTCTCTTTATGAAAGGTGATGTCTGCAAAACATTGAGTACATCTTGACATAGAAAGAAATGTCAGCAGGAGGGCTAAGGGCACACATGTAGAATGAGTTAAATGGGGTTTCTGGGTAAAGTCAGTATTGCAGCCTGAATGAAGTTTGTAGGTGCTGACCTCTTGATACTTCGAAGCCTTTTTAAACTCTCCTGGATTTTTTTGAACATTTGTTAAATGTTGCCTATTCCTCTACCATCAGGTAAGCCACAAGTAATACATATTTTTTAAAACTGAAACTTTGTGGAAGTCTCCACTACAAATCTCCAGGATATCTCCAATACAACTAATGTTGTGAGTTATCAGGTGTTGTTCTCTGGCTAAAGCTGTCCATGTGGAGCAGTCTTCCCCAACCTGGTGCCCTCCAGATGTTCTGAACAACTCCTCTCATCCCTGACCACTGGGGCTGGTGGGAGTTGAGAGTCCAGTAACACCTGGAGGGGCACCAGGTTGAGGCAGGATGATGAGGTGATTTATCCTGGTCTCCACCCAACCCAATGTGCTACTGTCTCTGTGTTTCTGCCTTTCTGGCTTGATGTCAACACATCCCAAGAGGTCCGTTGCAAGAACCCTAGCCCATTGGCTTCTGTAGCTTGGAAGCCTACAAAGGCAGATATTTGCACATACTCAATTCCACTAGGGCAGCCAGATACTGACTTTGAATCCTTTTGGAGCTGCTTGTTTTTTTCCATTTCAGGTGGGGGTGGGAGGTCCATCTGCCTCACTTTTCTCTTTTCTCTTGCAATTCTCTTCTCTGGAAAAGGCTAAGGTGCAGCATAGCTCCTATGGTCTGCAGTGATGTCAGTTCTTCACCCCAGGCAGCAACAACCTACTTTAAAGTGGTGTAGTGATCTCCCCTTCTGTGCCCCCCCCCCAGCTTCCATCCTATCAAGAAGCAAACTTAAACTTTGCCAGCTTTTCCTGTGTACCTAGACAATGAAAAAGGAATCACTGAATGGAAGGGATTGTGAGGGTAATCTAATCCCTGCAATGCAGGGTCTAAACTCCCTGCAACACAGAGTCAACAGTAGCACTACTCATGCTTTCTCCAGCAGTCTACCACATCCTCCCAGTCCCACTTGCAGGGCTGGCCCTACCATTAGTCACGGCGAGGTGACCACCTCAGGCATTAGATGTTGGGAGGGGTGAGAGGGGACACTGGCAGAAAACTCCAGCCATCAGTACTGAGCTTCCCTGGTCATACCGCTCTTCAAGAACAAAGCTGCATGCACCAAACATCCTGCCTACGCCAACTTGCTGGTCTCAGTTGAGGATGCTGCTGCATTGCTGGTGTTGAGTAATAAGTTGCCAGGCTGCTGGGCTTCTGTATTTGGAATGGGAGATGCCATCTTGCCCTTTGCCTTGGGCAACAAACCTCTCCTGCTCAACTTGTCCTCTTGCTGGCCACTCTAGGAATTGCTGTCCAAGTGAATACCATACAAGCAAAACCTGTAATGATTTTGTTTTCAAAAATCAAAAGATCTGCCTCCCATGAGGGCTGCACATGCATGAGAATGCCATGCCTGGCAACACTTGAGGTCTGCCCCTCCTTGCAATGTGTGAAGAAAGGTCCAATAGTTATGTGCTTGTCCTCTTCCGCTTCAAGTACTTTTGTTCACAGCTTTCTCTTTTGTGTTTGTGCTTATCACTACCTATGAGAAGACCACCATGGAAAGCTGCCAGCAATCTGACTGACTCAAGAAGGATTTGGTGATTATAGTCTGTGCAGTTGGTGTTTCCAACACTGCTCCATTTACAACAATTGCCACATGAAGCTGAGAAAATTAGTGGTTCTGAGCAAAGGAGAGCTGGAGCTTCTGCTGCGTGTGAGAATAATGGAAAAAACCACAAAGATATCCTGTCCAACCAGGTGTCTTACAAAACTTGCTGGGCAGAGTCAATATCCAGCTCATTTGCTGAGGATGAAATTAAGCGCATAATTTGCAAGGGTTGCCCAATCCTTATTGGCTGGATCATGACCAGTGAAGAAAGTTTGCCACTTGAAACTCACCTGGCTCATCTGGCAGGTAGTTTGGATATTTCTGTTTTTATGTACTTTTCCTTTGAACTCCTGTGTGAGAGACAAGGTGGATTCCCTTTATCCTAAACATTCTTACTTTCTTCTGCTCCTCCCTGTCTTCTTTGTTTCCAATGACACTTGGACAACATCTGTCAATTTCCACTCCAATACATCTGCAATCCTGTTCACCCCTCATGTTGAACTTGCTGAAAGCTGAGTTCAGGGAAAGTTCACCTATATGCAGTTAGAGGAACGGGTTTCAGCATTTCTTTTTTTTTTTTTTGTATTTTCAGTCGTCTCATTAATATGAGCTCATGGAAAAGGCAAAGAAGGGAAATAATGTTAGATCCTTCCCCAGAAATGTATACACTGCTGCTGCTTCTTTTTGCAAAGTCTCAAAGCAAATTGAGTAATAGTAAAAATATCAGTACAGGTTATTAAAATGAAAATGCAACAGTAAGACAATAGCAACAGGGCAGCTGAAAAGTCCAGAGCAGACTAAGCAACTCTTCTACAGGCCTGGGAGAAAAAGATATGCTCCACTTGGGCTGCTGCAGGTCAACAATTATGCTACTGTCCCTTTTAAGGAGGAGGAGATCCATTCAAAGTCTGTGTGCTGAATGCTGGAGAGACTTTTTGGTAGGTTGACTATGTAATGTGTTGGGGGTATAGATCACATTCACATCATGGCTCAAGAGAGGAGGAGTGGCATGTTTTGACCCCTGAAATGATAACATTTCTCAAAGGCTAATTGCTGAACATCTTAAGACAATTCCCTAACAATTCCAGACCCCAATCAGAATATAGTGTGTGTGCTGAACTTTGAACATGTTTCACACAGGTCATTCTGGCATCCATTGGTGATGATCTTCTCAGAACCAATTTGAAGATAGTCTTGGGCAGGCATGCTCACACATAAAACAATATTTGAAGAGGTCCATATGCCCACATGCACGCCAGCTTTGTATTATTGGTCTGGAGGTCTCCTAGAAGAAAAGGGGGAATCACTTCCATTTGTGCAGGGCATGTCTCTTGGTTCTCCCCAATTTCCCTTTAGGGTCTGCAGTTCACACCATATCCTCTACTGTTCCAAAGGCTCTCCTCAACCCTTGAGAACAGCATTTTGAGTGGCGTGAGGGGCCTTCATTGGCCAGTGGGAAATTGATGAAGATGGGGGTGTCCTGTGGAAATGGCAAAGAATGTTTTGTGATTCTTTCTGGCTCCACCATTTGTGGCTGAGCAACAGATCATAGTGGCAGCCCTACAGAGGTACGCTTGGATTTACACTGCAGAGCCCTTTTAAAAAGGTGCATTTGACAGAGTCAAGTTGTGCCTCAGCCAAATTGACAGAGGATTCCAAGCTAGGAAGAAGTTGCTGTTTCAAAACACTGCTGCCTCTCTGTCTTCAGAAGGTTTCTTCCTATCGATTTGTGATGCAATAAACATCTGCAGGGACTCACTAATGCTGCAGCCAAGCCCAAAGCACTGAGTCAGCCTCCAAGGCTCTTTATGGGAGAAAGTGCCGTGAAGCCAAAAAGACGATTCCCTTTTGCATGAGTAAAAAACACTTTCTATGTTCTGCCTCTGGGATGGGCGAGAACTGCTGCATTGCATTTGCTGTTCTAAGGAATTATACAGGGCAGGTCACAGATTGTTCCACCCTAGCTGGAAATGAGCAATATTGTGGTGATGTAATGCTAATACACGAGGAGCTAATGCAACAGCCAAGATGGGCTACACTGAGGCAAGACTGAAACCTTGACATTGTGCAAGATCTTGTCACATTAGAATGTAGAGGGTTTTGTTTTTTTAATGTCCCCCCTTTAAAAAAAAAGGGTTTCTAAGCCCTGTGCTTTAAAAACTGTGAACATGTCTTCAGCTTGCCATGTTGTCATCAAAGAACTAGGTTCTCTTCCAAAATACCCGCTTTCCAAAGAAATTAAAGTGATAAATATCCAAGTGCAGATGTAATTGGTAAGAACACACACACCCTTTGTGGCCAAGCTTTTTCAGCTCCACCAGAGAGGGTGGCAGCCCCCCACCCTTTCATCTCCTGTGCCAAACCGTTCCAGGGTCTGATTTGCCTTCAAGTGTCCAGGCAAAGGTGGCTTGACTAGGGCTTGGGATCATGTGGATTGACTGGAACTGGGAAAGCTTTGCCTTGCCCCCTTGCCTAGCCATCTTAAGTTCTGCAGCTCAGTGGCTAAGCAGACGTTTTCCATGCAACCTCCCCCCCCCCCCAGGTTCGATCCCTGAAGCTTTCAGTGTGATGGCCTGGGATTCGGACTCGGAGGCTGAACCTGAGGAATCCCAGCCTGCACAGGAGTCCCCGCCTCCAGAAGCAGCTGAGCCGGGGCTGGGGCTTGAGCCTGAAGGGTCTTCATCTGTGCTGGATCCTCAGGTGCAGGCACCAGCTGAGTCTGCTCTGGCTCCTGAGGTGATGGAGGACCCATTGCCTGCAGGTGCTCCACTCTCAGCCCTGTCAGGGGAAGCTGGGGTTGCCTCTGGGTCCAGTAACCCTCCAGCCTCTCCTGAGCTGCAGAGGCTCAGGGCAGAAAGGCAGAGGGAACTAAGTTCCCACAGGAGGAGTGCTCGCCTCCAGGCCAGGAGAGGCGAGTCACCTGTGGACCGGGGCCACAGCCTCGGGGCAGATAAAAGCCAGCCAGCCCCAGTCCCAGGTTGCTGGAGCAACATTGTTGGTAGCCTGTTCCTGCCTGCACCCTGTCCTGCTCTTCTGCCAGAGTTCCTGACCTCACCCGACTCCCTGCCTTGGACCCCGCTTCAGCCTTGACGGACAGCCTCCATACCGCACACTTGACCTTGGACTGGACCCAAACCTTGCCACACGGTTAACCCTCAGGACCAGCACATTCAGGTAGGGCTGGGGTGAAAGCTGCTGCTTGAAACCCTGGAGATGTGTTGCCAGTCAGTGTGCAGACAACCTAGAGCTAGCTGGACAAATCGTCTGGCTCTGAGTAAGGCCAGCTTCCTGTGCTTTTCCTTTTTTCCGCTTTGTGGCTCTCTCAGCAGGCATCACACCTCTGACCAGCTGGCTCTTCTTCTAAAGCTTGAACTCATTCTCACCGGCTCCTTTGTACATGGCAGTTGTGGTCTCCACCTGCCCATACAGACTTCCAGTCATGCGCCCACAAGACGAAGCAATTATGCACATGTGAAGGATGCCTCCCCCCAAGTGAAGTCGGGATGTATAGTCAATACAAAGCAAATCAAAATAAGAGCTACTTTTCTTACAGTGATGTGCCAGAGACTCTTGGGCAGACTTTAGTGTGAGCTGCTGTGATCATGGTAGCTGTAAGGACATAACGAACTGATTGAAAACCAGTTGCACACATTTATGGAATAAATCCAAATGTGACTTTAGGTCATATGTCTTCTAAACATTTTCTTAAGGTTGTGAAGAAGCAGAAGAGAAGACAGTGGCAGCCCAATAGGAGCCAGCTCCTAGAAGCCTTGGTCCCTTTGACCCCCCAATAAAATATTTGACGAGGCCACCCCCCAAATTTTTTTTAATGGGTATTGTCATTCAAATGGTGTGTGCATGCCACGTTTTGTGATTGATTATGCAGAGTGGGGCTTACCTGCCCCCAATTTTATTCAAGTTGGCACCCCTGTACTGCCCTGATGCCTCAGCCCCTCTATGCAGAGGTGTGGACAAAAGGATCGCACCCAGTGGTTCAACTGGGTACCATTGTAAAAGAATTACAAGCGAAGTTTCTGTGTGATAGACAAAAGTAACTCCCCCCCACCTCTCCCTGGCATGCTACTCGGTTATGAAATAATAACTGGGTGCAGACAAGCCACTTCTAACAAGCTGCTAGGTCACCTCTTCAGCTCATGAAATGGCTCCAGAGCTGTCTGCTTTCTGGAAAAGCTTGCAATTTTGCACAATTATCCCAAGAAACTACCCACCCACCCCTTTTGGTCTTGGCCGTCAATGTATGTGTGTGGAAGTGTCTGGTTGTGGGCTCTCTAATTGCAAAGCTGAAGAGAGCACTGACACGAGAGAGAATTTCAAATCTGTCTACCTTGCTGTGATTTGCAAGGTTGGCAAAATACTGAACAAGGAGAACCGGTATGGAAAGCTGCTTAGAATCCCCAGCGGGATGACTCATTTTCATGCTGTAAATGTACATCAGCACCCCGAGCTGGAAGGCTGTGTACAAACAGCTGTTTCCAAGAATACACAGAGCACCTAGAAAGAACACACACTTGATACAGGAACACGCCAGGCTTTCTAAAGGACATAGTTACATATGCAGTACCTTATGGCTAATAAGGTGATGCTTTTTAGTGCACCAGCCTCTGTCGTGAAAACAATACAAATTGTCGGGTCTATGAGAGTGCCTATTCCAGCTGAAAAAAGGAAACCTGTGGGAAAGCCACAGGCAGACTTTTTTCAACATAAAGTCCAGAAATATTTCTCTAGCTAGTTCCTCTCCTCTCCCCTCCCCACCTTTATCCTTCCACAGCTGCTTTAATTGAAGGGACTAGGCTGGTTTCCTTAACGGCTCTGCTTGCTTTACTGATTTGGCTAATGGATCCATTGTGCCCTCTCTGCTTTCCATGGGCTTGTCAGCATCAGGGAGTGTCTATTGTCTTTTCAAGGACAACAAAATGGTATTCTGATTGTCCACACATAACTGGCAAGAGGAAGGTGGGAGGATAGCTTTGCTGTGCAAGAAAGAGTAATGGTCTTCTCACATGTTACATGCAGCTAGAAGGTTTGGGTATGTGTTCTCTTGTAGTGAGACACACATGTATACCCCCCCGAAAGTTACCTTTTACTTAGTTGGTCTCTAATTTTTCTCTTTTATTTTTTTATATATTTTGACTGCATTAGACCAACACGGCTACCTAACTGAATCATCTACCTACCAGTTGCCTTGCTATGCAAAAAATTTTTTTAAGTCCCCAGTGTTTCAGTAATAGTGACTATGAATCTGGGAAGGTCTTTAATTGTTTCCCAAGATGTCACAATATTTCTCTTCTAAGGAAAGCTGAAAGCTAATGAATATACATTAGTACCTTGGTTCTCAAATTTAATCTGTTCCAGGAGTCCATTCAACTCTTGAAATGGTTTGAAAACCAAGGCGCAGCTTCCGAATGGCTGCAGGAGCTTCCTGCAGCCAATCAGAAGCCACAGAAGCTGTGTTGGACGTTTGGCTTCCAAAAAACATTTGCAAACCGGAACACTCACTTCCGGGTTTGCGATGTTTGGGAGCTGATTTGTTTGACAACTAAGGTGTCTGACTACCATGGTACAACTGTATAGGGCTGCTTTTAGGTTAGTGCCAGTGGGTCATTCAGATGGAACCTTCATTCATTCATTCATAAAATTTATACACCACTTGATTGTAAAAAAGAGAGAGAAAAGCCTTGAATCAGTTTACAAAAAGATAAAACCATAAAATCAGGAAACGTTTTGCATTAAAACATACAAAAGTTAAAATACTAAAATGGATTAAAGTTCATCCTAGCATTTCTAAGCATCTAGGAAGACTTGTCTAAACAAGAAAGTTTTTAAGAAGCACCAAAAAGAGTACAGTGAAGGCGCCTGCTTGATTTCAGTAGGCAGGGAGTTCCAAAGGGCAGGTGCTGCCACACTAAAGGATTGAGTTCTTATGAATGCAGAACGGGTATTATGTGGCGCTTGTAGTAGTGCCATTCTGCCAATCGAAGTGGTCAAGTGGGCACGTGTGGGGTAAGGTGATCTCATAGGTAAACTGGTCCCAAGTTGTTAAGGGCTTTATATGCTAATAGCAATACATTGAATCTGTTCCAGCAGAGGATCAGCAACCAGTGCAGATATTTGAGCACAGGTGTTCTATGCTGACAAGGCCTCACTCCTGACAGCAATCATGCTGCAGCATTCTGCACTAACTGCAGCCTCTGGATCGAGTGCAAGGGAAGTCCCACATAAAGTGCATTGCAGTAATCCAGTCTTGAAGTAATGAATGCATGAACTACTGTGACCAGACTTTTCTGGTTCTATGGAACCAGCCGCAGTTGGTAAAAGGTAGCTCTAGGCACTGAGGCTACCTGAGCCTCCGGTGACACAGTTGGATTGAGAAGCAAAGTGAAGATTGTCAGAATAATATCTATGCAGGAAACAAGACTAAACCCTTTGCCCTCAGTGCCCACTAGCCATGTTCTGCCTCAACTCTCAGATGAAGTATGGCTCTGGATACCAGTTCCTGAGAATCACAAGGAGGGAGAGTGTTGAGGACCTGGTTACAGGCTTTTCATTGTCATGTGGGTTGCCCATTTTGAGAACAAATTGCTGGACTAGCCACGTCTTTGGTATGATCCCGCCGGGGTTTTCTTCTACAGTATTTTGTTCTCTGCCTTTAAATATCCGTTGTCACCTCTCCTTTGCAATTGCATCCATTAAAGAGGAGTGTTTTGCAGTACAGGTTGTACAAACACCACCTGCTGGTGTGTAAATATTTTTCTTACCTACTGTCAGAATTATGATAGCTTCCAGGGTTTATTAGCATGCGCTGTGGATTTTATTTCATTAAATTAAGATCTGTCAGACAAGCCGAGACATATTATTTGTCATGCTCCCTTCTTCAAGGTCAGATGTAGGACAGTTGCCCTCGTTCACCTCCACTCTCTGAGAACGATCATCTGCTTGGGCTGCACTTTTAGAAGCTAGGCAACGGTGAGGAAACTCTTCATGCTGCTGAATGAGGAATAGCCATCATATTTGGTGGAACAGAGAGAGGGAACATCCAGTTAATTAATTCGTGGAAAAGACTGTCTTGTTAAATGAATGATTCTAAGCACTGACATAGAGCCGTATTGGATTAGCTTTCCCCCTTGCACAGCTGAAAAGAGAAGGGTTTAAACATGTACACAAATTATTGGAGGAGGAAATGGCAGCCAACCTTCCTTTTGAGGCGACGTTTGTCAAAATGCTCAATTAAAAAGGAAATACAATGCTGAAGATCATTGTTCATGATAATGGCTGGTCAGCTTTTTTCGTAGCAACCATGAGCATTTAGAGAGTGCAAGAATGGGCTGCCTGTGGCCTTTGAGATGCTCTTGGTTTCCAGCTTATCATCAGCCCCAGCCAGCATGGAAAGTGGCCTGGGATGATGGGAACTGTAGCCCATTCACACCTGGAGGGCCAGCCTGGATACAGTACTTTGAGCATTCATAGAATTGTAGAGTTAGAAGGGACCACAAGGATCATCTCGTTCCCGCACCCTCTCTCTTTCGTAAGGGCAAATGCAAGACACTTGAACCACCCTAAAAACAAACAAACAAAACCACTCTTTCAATAAACTATTTAAAAAAAGCAACCTTACCAGAGAAACGTATTTGAGAACAGTTTGTAAAAGCCCATCCAAAAGCTCTGCTTTGCCCAAAGGCTTCTGTGAGGCTGAGCAGTTCACATCTCACATCATTTGTTAACTCTTTCATTGCCCTTAGGCAAGCCGCTGTCTCCGTCCCTACACTGCTATAGAATAATACTGACCTACATTATAAGATTGTTGTGAGGATTATAGTGCGGAGCCCCTTGTTGTGGGTTTGAGCTCCACAGTGGGCAAAAGATTCCTGGATGTGTATAGTGTTTGTTGGCATGAGGGGTGGGCCTGTGCTCTTTTGATTCTTCCTTCCACGGGTCTCATTCTCTGGCTGCCTCCCCCACCCCCCACCCCGCAAGCTGGATTCAATTCCGATTTCAGAGTCACCTGGTGGGGCAGGGTTGGGGATTTATTTCTGGGATTGCATTCAACACTGTATCCTTGTTGACGTTTCTAGTATTGCAGGCAATAGGTGCTAATTTGAATAACTATCCTTTGTTAACTGCCCAACCCCATTATGCCCTTAGGAGGACAATTTCCCAATGTTACACAGGGCGTTGCTCATAAAATGGCACAGCTGATTGTTACGATCCACTGCATTGTGTTGGCGGCTCAGGATTAAATGTGGTTAAGCGTGTTGGACTAGGACCTGCAGGCCAGGGTTCAATGACCTGCTCAGCCATGAACTTCACTGGGTGACCTGGGGCCAGTCACAATCTCTCAGGGTCAACAGGGTCATTGTGAGGGTAAAATGAAGAGGACACCACCTTGAGCTCCTTGGGGAAAGGTGGGATATGGGTCAAGTGGATCTTTGAAGCACCAGGACAGGAGACTCTGCTGTCGTCTGGTGTTTTGGTTTCTCAGGCCCTTAATATTTCAGGAAGGATGTCTGGATCAAGTCATGGAAGTTGCAGGCCAACTTTCACCAACACAGTGCCTTTCAGATGATGTTGGACTACAACTCCCATCAGCCCTGGTGAAGGCTGCTTAGGCTGAAGGTTATCTTCCTGTGGCAGCATTGCATAGCAGTGTGGTCGAGCAGGATTCATAAGATAATGGAGGTGAGAGGGCAGGCTGGTCTAGTAGTGCAATTGGGACACTGCCCTGCTAACTTCAGTTAGCCCTCAGCCAGCTCCCATCCGCTTCCAGCTTCCCTCCTCCTTAGTCTCCATGTGGCCTTTGTAGAATTTGTCAGGGAAGAGGAGGCTAGAATTAGTTGGCTCTGCCTCCCATTGCCTCTGGCTCCATAATAATAATAACAGCTCTGGGCGGCTTCCAGCACAATATTAAAATACAGTAATGCATCAAACATTAAAAGCTTCCCTAAACAGGGCTGCCTTCAAATGTCGCCTAAAAGTCTGGTAGTTGTTGTTGTCTTTGACATCTGGTGGGAGGGCGTTCCACAGGGCGGGTGCCACTACAGAGAAGACCCTCTGCCTGGTTCCCTGTAGCTTTGCTTCTCGCAATGAGGGAACCGCCAGAAGGCCCTCGGCGCTGGACCTCAGTGTCTGGGTAGAAGATGGGGGTGGAGATGCTCCTTCAGCTATACTGGACCGAGGCCATTTAGGGCTTTAAAGGTCAGCACCAACACTTTGAATTGTGCTTGGAAAGGTACTGGGAGCCAATTGTAGGTCTTTCAAGACCAGTGTTATGTGGTCTCTGCAGCCGCTCCCAGTCACCAGTCTAGCTGCCGCATTCTGGATTAGTTGTAGTTTCCAAGTCACCTTCAAAGGTAGCCCCACGTAGAGTGCATTGCAGTAGTCCAAGCGGGAGATAACCAGAGCATGCACCACTCTGGCGAGACAGTCCGCAGGCAGATAGGGTCTCAGCCTACGTACCAGATGGAGCTGGTAAACAGCTGCCCTGGACACAGAATTGACCTGCGCGTCCATGGACAGCTGTGAGTCCAAAACGACTCCCAGGCTGCGCACCTGGTCCTTCAGGGGCACAGTTACACCATTCAGGACCAGGGAATCCCCCACCCCCACCCACCCCCTGTCCCCCCAAAACAGTACTTCAGTCTTGTCAGGATTCAACCTCAATCTGTTAGCCGCCATCCAACCTCCAGGCACTCACACAGGACCTTCACAGCCTTCACTGGTTCTGATTTAAAGGCAAGGTAGAGCTGGGTATCATCCGCATATTGATGGACACCCAACCCAAACCCCCTGATGATCTCTTCCAGCGGCTGCATGTAGATGTTGAAAAGCATCTAGTGTTGGGCTCCCTACCTCGCACCCACTGGGGGGTTGCACTGGTCCAGCGGGGCCATTCATAATGATAGTCCACACTGTGTGATCCTCATGGTCCCAAGGCCACTAGGGAAAGTGAGGAAAGATGGCACCACCTTGTGTGCAGAAAATACAGGACTGGACAGAGGTTGCTCACCTGACAGGGTAGAGCTGCTACTGTACTTATTATGATTACCTATATTGATATTTATTTATATCCTGCCTTTCCCCCAGGACTCAAGGCAGCTTAAAAAAAAAACTAAACTAGCACAACACAGATAACATACAGAAAGCTAAAAACATATACAAGATAATAGTTAAAAAGCAAATAAATGATAAAAAACAACATAAAAAATAAATGTATTAAAATGCAGGCAGTTAAAACAGCACTATTAAAAGCCCTAAAAGTGGCCCACTCAGTTCAGTGGGACCTACCGTTGAGTAAGCAAGCGTAGAGATGCAGCAGAGGAACACAGGGAAACGCCAGCTCTCTGGCTGCTTCTGGCTGAGCCACCATAGCTCAAAATGGATTTACAACATCAGGCTATAAATCCATTTTTGAAAAGTAGTCTTAACCGTCTCCCTGTGAATGGCTGTCATCAATTCCTTTGTGTGCCGTCATGAAGGGTTTCACAGCTCTTTGATCTATGGTGGTGGTTGATTAATTCCCACCTTTCTCCTTTCCTGCAAAAATATTTCTCTCTTGGTGCTGTTGTGGAGTCATTCGCTTGTCATCTCTCTCAAGCCATAAATCACATTGGGGCATAGGTTGCATCTAGTTTTATATATTAGACAGCCAGATCACCTTGCCTTTAATCCTGGTTCGGAATTCTTTATTGCCTCTTGAAATGCTGCACTATTTTAGAAAAACAAAAAAAAAAAAAAACCCACCAAGCCACTTTTGAATACACTTGTGAATTTCAAAATCGACGTACTTTGCTCTTGCAGCACCAAATTTGCTGATTGCTCACCGCCTGCTCTTCAAATCCCTGACACTTCTGATTGTCACTTCCCTACCATGAGCCTGTCAGTAACCATCAGTTGCAGATGGATGTAACAGACTTGCTACCTTCTGGCTGCAATGTAATTAGGAAAAATAAATAAATAAATCATCCCAGCGCTGGTAAACCTAACTGCAGTGACCTAATACTACCAGTAGGTGTCGTTGCACCCTTGCACTCTTCGTTTTCTGTAGCTCAACTCTTTTTTAGTTTTTGCTCCAGTGTTGAGTTTTTCTTTCATAATAGAATTTTTTGTTGTTGTTATAGAGGGGATTTTCCTTTAGAGCACAACTCTTCTATATTTTAACTATGAATTTCCTGTGCTGAGCAGTTAAACATAATGGAACTTACTATTGTGTAGGCAAGTAAAGGTTTGCACTGTTAATTAGCTAATTAATTTTGCTTACAAAATACCTGAGATTATGGATTAATGTTTACAGGAGACATGGTCAGCTGATAAGAGGGGCTTAGAAATGATGTTCTTTTGATGTTCTTAATAGGATAAGCCGCCATTATTTTGTTTAGGGCTTCCCATAATAACCCCATTCTCTCAGACCTTGCGATATTTTAGCAATGACACCCAGGATTAATTAGAAACTTGGTCTTCCTATTACTACCCTGGGAAGATGGAGGCATTGTGGGTTGATGGTTCCTGTGCCTGTCCTGGATGGGGTCACACTCCTTTTGAAATAAGAGTTTTGGAGTTTGGAAGTCTCCTGGCTAGGAATGCCATTTACTAGCTATGGCTAGACCATTCATGGACAGCCATGGTGATTCAGGCACTGGTAACCTCAGGACTCAGTTATTGCAATGTGCTCTATGTGGGGCTATACATGGGCCTACTCTGGAGGCTCGAGCTGATGGAAACCTAGAGGGTTGATAGGAACAAACTATTTCCAGCACACAATTCCAGTGTGGCCCATACTCTGATGGGACAGGTTCTGGTTTCTTGTATTAATTGTCAAGACCCTTGACAACATGGGTCCAGGATATATCAGAGATCCCGATTCCTTATTTCCCTATCCAAGCATGGAGATCTTCAGGGGAGTCACTGTGAATAGCCCCCCTATGACTTTGATGCATGCCAGTATTGTGGGGCCAATTTAATGGAACTCTCTTCCAGTCAAAGTTAGACAGGTCCCTTTCTGGTTGAATTTCTGTTGCCTCTTGAAGATGACGATGTCTTCTTTTTAATCTCAGCAGACATTTTAATTGGATTCTGACTTTATAGCTTTACCTCATTATTATTTCCTTTGTTCTGAGTTGCTATATACTGCAGAGGCCATTGTATTTAAGCAGCATATAAATGGTCAAAATAAATGAATAAAAATATCAAAGAATAGTTTTGTACAGATTGTTACTGGCCATGGAACTGGATGCAGAAGTGTCATATCTCCTCCCTGGAGGACATGTAGCTTACTTTATCTAGGTGGAGGCAGGAAGAGAGAGGATGAGGGACTGTCTTACAGTGATTTTACTCGGTCACCAATATAGAGATACTGAGAACTCTGGCTGAAGAGGAGGTCAACCTTCAAGGCCAACAGCAGAACCAGAGCTGAGATGGAGTTGGCTGTATGTCCAACTTAAGAACACAGAAATATAGGAAGAGCTCTGCTGCATCAGGCCAAAGGCCAGTCCAGCATCCCATTTTCACAGTGGATTCACATTCTATTTCTCCACAAACTTGTCCAACCCGCTTTTAAAGATATACGAGTTTGTGACTATAGCTACATCTTGTCAGTGGCGTAGGGTGGGTTGTCAGCACCCGGGGCAAGGTAAATAATTTGTGCCCCCTAACCCTAACCCCCAGATGTTGCGCCCGGTGCGGCTGGCCCCCCCTGCCCCCCCCACGCTACGCCACTGCATCTTGTGGGAACTTGTTTTAACAGGCGATTTCTTCCTCAAACAATTCCCCGTGTCAGGAATTCTGATGTGAAACCTACACTAAAATGGGCTGTTTTCTCACGCTAACAGTGTTTGCAAGCGACACATTCCCAGTGGAAACAGATGCTGAAGATATGTCTATGGTCCCTTGTATCCAATGGAGGGCTATGTAACCGTCCTATCAGTGCATGGATTTTTATTTGTACAGTGGAACTTCCTCCCACTGCACCCTTCCCAAATCTGCTCTATGGGGTGTGTGGTTTGGGGACGACCACCCCAGAACAGATTCAGAGGGCAAGTGATGGGAGGGAAGTCCCATTGCGCAAATGGAAATCCTTTCGCTGATGGGATGGTTACTTAGTGATAAATGCCAGTGATACTAACACTTTGCCTACACATTGGCCCTCACTCAAGGATTTGTCATGGGCCTCTCAAAGGTCTTCTCAGCACACCCTTTAGGAATCTAAAAGCGCCTTAACTCTAAATGTGAGTTTTGATTTCTGTTCATTCTCTTCTGTCCAATATTTGGAAAAGAATGCACGCCTGTCCTTCTTAAGAGTGGAAGTGGACAGGGGTATACAAATGGACATGTGTGGGGTATTGTGCCAAAGCTCCTTATCCCCATTTGTAACTGAGCTTAAATGTAGCAGCAAAACATGAAATCTGCCGCAATCAGAGCAAACCTGGTTTGCTTAATCCAAACATACAAAGCTTGGATGCCGAAGGAACTCTCTTTGATGGCAAAGTTTGTACACAGCAGCTCCCCTAACCGGGATCTTTCAATGATTCACACGGCAACAGGACCTGAATGCCTTTTTATGGCACTCAGAGGCATCAGGCTTGATTGATGTTAGACAAATATCTATAAAGAGAATAGCACAGACATTTGAAATGGAACTTTCTTACCTCTCTGTTTGAGGAACTACTTCTTCAGGAAAGATAAAACATTTCATGATTAGGCAAGCAATCCTGGCCATCAAACATTTTGAGCCAAGGGCATCAACGCCATAGCCCTGACCTTGCCTTGCTTCTGATTTTCTTCTTGGAGATCAGACAAACAAATGAAAAGTTCTGCCTGCCACCCCCTTCTTTTTCTTATCTATCTTTCACACAAACACAAACATACGACAGATGCTTTTGAAAATTCCCCTCCATCTTTCTCCTTAGATTTTGGTGTTTCAGATGACTGAGTTGTGTTTCTGGTGCTTTAAGAATCCTACACAGGAAGCTGCTTTCTACAGAGTCCACCCATCTAGCTCAGTATTGTCTGCACTGACTGACAGCAGCTCATTGAGGTTTCAACCAGGGGTCTCACCCAGTGCCACCTGGAGATGCCCAGGATTGAATCCAGACCTTCTGCATGCAAGGCAGCTACTGCAACACTAGGCTATGGTCCACACTTCCTTTATAAATCATACACTGTTTGTTTCAGTTTCTGAAAAATAGACCTCTTCTTGTGCAATCTGGCATCTCTCTCCTCTATTCTACGCCGCTGATGGGCAGCTGTGTGGGCACTGGCGAAAAAGCAAACCGAGCATCCACTTACTCCGCTTGCATCACGATTCTTTTTCTGGCTTGTGGGCTGTCCTACTGATGTTCACCCAGAAGGTTGCACAATGGCAAAGCACAAAATAATCGGAACGAAATCATACATAATGTGTTTGAGTAGATTACTAACACAGAGAGGGGGTGTTTGGGGAGGAGATGGAAGTGCACGCATTGCATGCTCCTGTTCTGGAACAAATTTGGAAATCAGGAAGAGTGAAACAGAGGGCAGAGTGAACCCACGAAATAAAGGAACAGAACAGAAAATCCACTTGTCCTTAACACATGCACAAATGCCTGTCAAAAGCCATATTTTGCCACAGCAAATATGACACATTTTCCACCTACCTTCCTAAGCTGCATGGCTGAGGCTGGGCATTTCTTCCAATAAAGTTCTGGTTTTGGGAATAACACACAAACACGGAAACTCTCTCTTTGTGATCCTGGTCTAGACAGGCTCCTGCGCAACAGTGGGCTGCACATCCTTCAGTGCCCAAGAACTCCCCTGCCCATCTGAACCCAGGCCCTTCGGTAAATCTTGACCACGGTGATTAGCAGTTCAGAAAAGGTAAGGAGAAGTGCCTAAGCAAGTGACAAATGGTATGAGAGCAGATCCTGCCTGACAAAATGCACAAAGCACAATATTTGCATATTGAGGTGTTAAACTAGAGTGAGGCTGGCACAGTCCAGCGAAGAGGATCCGCATACTCATACAAGTGCTGAATCTTCTCTCTGGGAGATAAAAACAGCATTTGGCACCACTGAGCTGTGGCCCTTCTCCAAGTAACCCCACCATGTATGTTTAAACAACGCACTTAAAGATAGTTGTGAGTACCCACTAAATGTTTAGCATCACACCATTGGTTTTTATACAGTACTTTCAAACCACTTAGAAGTCTGTTTTGGCATTAAATGGTGTATTAATGAATTACTACTCCTACTACTAGCATGGCTAATGATAGGAATTGTAATCCAGCACATTGGGAGGGCTGCAGCCCCCCCATCTCTGCTCTAATACCTTCCTGGGTGTTGTCTGAAGGGCATCTCCTGCATCGTTATGCAGTGTGGTGTAGTGGTTAAGAGGAGTGAATTCGTAATCTGGTGAACGGGGTTTGATTCCCTGCTCCTCCACACGCAGCTGCTGGGTGACCTTGGGCTAGTCACACTTCTCTGAAGTTTCTCAGCCTCACAAGTGTTTGTTATGGGGAAGGAAGGGAAAGGAGATTGTTAGCCGCTTTGAGACTCTTTAGGGTAGCGATAAAGTGGGATATCAAATCCAAACTCTATCTTTAATCACTGTCTGAGAGGGAAGATCATGATCACCACAAGTACTACAATGAGAAAAGTTGCTCACGGCTCTTAAAGGCACTGGAATCCTCAGGTGTACAAAGGCTACAATCCAGAGTCAGATTAATCATGTTAATATCTCATTGAAATTAATATGATTTGGAACTGTGGGCTGATAAATCCCAAATGCTGGCTTAATAAAATATGGAATACAGTTTACGAACATACGACGAAAGAAGGTATAAAGTTCAAGCAAATTTATAGAATGAGTTCATTTTAATATTTCAGAATGGTAACTTTCTGGCCAATATCCAGTTGTAGACTTCCTTTCCTTTACTATATTTATCTATTCTTTGTATCACCTTTTTATGTTAATTTGCACTTTTTTAAAATAAAAAAATTAAGTGGGTGATTCATGTAATATGAATACAGAATGCTTGAGACCCAGGTAACCTGTAGTTTTGTGAGTGGATGGGATATAGGCGATGTGTCTGTGTGAGGAAGAGAGAGGTGCAATGAAGATGTAAAGCAGAATCCTATGCATGTCTACTCTGAAGTAAGTCACACATAAGGTAGGAATGATTATACAAGCCCACTTACCTGGGAGGAAGCCCTGCCGATACATTCCTTGAAACAAACCGGGACATATTTATTTCAAAGCATCAAGCTACGCAGCAGGTGGGTGTGTTTGTGTTCTGGGGAGTCTTGTAATGCAACAGGCTTTCTTGTAGGGACCGTCTGTGAACAGGGAAACACTGGTTTGTTTAGAGTTTTGATGCAGTTTACTGAACCTCAGGATTGGAAAGGGACTATGGACCTAAACAGCATCTCACCCAGCCTCCCTGCACATGCCAGAATAACTGAAGGCAGACTATTCACTAACGCATGCGTACAATTTGCTGTGCCTACAAACTGACTTGCGTATATACCAGAGGCTTAAATGGGGTGCCCCAAGCTCAGTCTGCTGGGAAAGGTGAGATGGGATGTTGGGGTGGAGGCAACAGGAAGTGTGGGAGTGCAGTTCTATACATGTCTACACAGAGGAAAGTCGTGTAGAATTCAACAGGACACACTAAGGCTGCGATGGCCGCTTACTTGGGAATAGTCTCATCTCTTCGGGTCATACTTGAGAATAATTGGGCACTGAAGCTTTGGATCTTCACCACACATTTAAAGCACATCCAATGAACATTTATAGCGCAAGACTTTCCTCCAGGAATCCTTGGGAACAGCAGTTTCCACCTCACACAATTACTGTTCCCAGCATCCGTAACTATAGTTCCCAGGAACCTCTGGAGACCGTAATGCACTATAAATGTGCATTGGATATGCTTGAAATATATGGTGTGGGTGGGCCTTGATTATGAAGGGATTACTAGGTTTTTCTAGAGAAACAGGGATGCTCAGTGATGAACCAGGAAGGTAGGCTAGTTCTGAGAACACAGGGCCTGATGCAACCCAAGCTAAGCATGTTTTTAAAGGCTCATGCATTTCAGTGGGAGAATTAAGAACTTAACATGGCTTTTCCTAGTGAAAAACCACGAGTCAGTGCTAAATTTCCCCATTGAAATCAATGGGACTTTACAAAAATGCTTACGTTTTGCTGGATTGGGCCTTGGGTGTCTTTTGGGAATCCCTATGCATAATCTGGATTTGTGTTTGTGTATGCGCGCGCATGCATGTGCATAGATTTATTTTAGCACTGTCCTTTGTGTGTATGTCTGAGTGGAGAATAGGGACACTGTAAGGCAAGGAATAGCTATCATGGTGACCTCTAAATGTTGTTTACCCACAACTCCAATTGCCATCAGACTCGGGCAACATGGCCAATGTTAGGAATGATGGGATTTGGACTCTGACAACATCCGTTAGGTCTCATGTTGGCTAGCTAGCCCTGATGTAAGCAGTGCCCCCCCCCCAAATCAAGTAAAAAAATAAAAATACTCAACTGACCAACTGCATCGCAGATAACTCGGTTCTGCCCCTTCCCACATAAAGGCTGCCCCCTCCAAAATAAATCCCGGCTAAGCCCATGGTAGGATCTTTGTGTACAGAATAAAGAGGTGCCTATTTGTATGGGGAGATATGTAGACATTCCTTAGCCAAGGGATCTGGGCAGGTCCTGTGTGCATTTGCAAGGGGTGCAAGTGGCCTGTGCTGGTCTCTGCAGCTGTAATCTGTCTTTGTGCACAGAGGTGGTAGAAGTGACTCAGGGAGGGACTTGTGACTGTGCAATGGCTGTGCAAGGTGCATGCTGCTCTTGTGTAGGCGAGCAGTTGTGTGGTGGCCCCAGACCAGTTCCTCAAGAGCCAGTACAAGCAACATACCACTTGTTGGTTTTGCCTAACTTTCCCTGGATGAGGGAGACGAACATATGAGAGAGAGAGACGGCGGCATTGTACCCCGGTGAATGCTATGCACAGGGGAGGGAAGATATCCATAGCTGTCAGGTGTGAGAGAGACAGAGAGAAAGATAGATGATAGATAGCTCTGTTTTGGGTGTGTGTGCGAGAGAGCGAGAAGTCTCTGTAGCCGAGCGGGTGGGGCGCGCTCTCGCTCGCGTCCAGCCAGCTCCGTGGGAAGTTGCTGGGCTCCGCGGGAGCGCCCTCAGAAGGGCGCAGGTGGGCGAGGGCGCGCGTCTTGCCAGTGGCCCGTCGGAGTTTCCTGCTCTCCCTTCTCCGCCTGGGGAGCGAGCGAGGAGCGCGGCGCTCTTGCGAGGCAGAGGCGGAGAAGCGCGCAGGGGGCCGTCCCCACGTGGCGCTGACGCTGCTGCTCGGTACCACCGGACCGAGCCCGGGCTATAAAGCGAGCCGGGAGCGGGGAAGGCAGTGCTCGAGCGGGCGCCACTGGCTGCGGACGGCGCTGGCTCCGCCACCGACGAGAGTCTGCCGGGCGCGCCCCCTGCGCCGCCGCCGCCGCCTCCTCCTCCGCCTCCCTCGCGCCCCGCGACTGGCTTCAGCGAACCGCGCGGCGTTTCTCGCTGCCGTCTGGGATCTGCTCCGCCGCGTTTCTCTCTGCCGTCTGGGAGCAGAAGCCGCCCCTCGTGGGTGGGGAGGTCCTACCTGCCCCGCCGCCCTTTCAACTCTCCGGGACCCTCCCGGCGAAGGTAAGCGGGACTTTCGTCGTCTCCCAGCCCCGGCGGCTTCTGAATGGCTTCCTGAGGAGCCCCTCCCTTCTAGGCTGGACTTATTGGCGACTTTGCGGGAGAGGCGGAAGACGGGGTCGACTTCGTCCCGTCGATCCGCCCGGAGATGAGCTAGCGAGGGCTGGGAGGGCAGAGGCGAGCCGCGCGCTTCCCTGGCCGAAGGGAGACCCGGAGACGGCAGAATCGGAGCCGGTTCCCTCCCCAGTGGAGATCGCTGCTGCTGCTGCTGCTGCTCCTCTCGTCGGTTATCGTCAGCGGGGCTGGGAAAGCTGAAGGCAGCGGTTGTTCCTGCTGACTGGATTAAGGCTGCTCTTTCTGACTTCCCCAGACCGGACTTGCTTGATCCGCCGGGCAGCCAGAGCTCCCCTTCCTCGCAGGGTGTGTGTTAGGGTCACATCCGCCAACAGCCTACCGAGCTCGGGTTGATGTTTAACCTGGGGAGCCCGTTCACCGAGAGGGGGGGAATCTCTTCCCTGGCACACCTGCACCAGCCGCTGCTGGAGGGAAGCAGCTACTCCCAGCACATGGATGGCAACGGGAGCCTGAATGGGAGCGACGGTGGGCAGAAAGGGGGCCTCCCTTACCCCATGTACACCACCTTGGCCCTCATCACCCTCGCCACGCTGCTCATGCTCGTCACCATCTTTGGCAATGTCTTGGTCATCATTGCCATCTTCACCAGCCGAGCGCTCAAGGCCCCTCAGAACCTCTTCCTGGTCTCCTTGGCCTCGGCCGATATCCTGGTGGCCACCCTGGTCATCCCCTTCTCTCTGGCCAACGAGGTGATGGGCCACTGGTATTTTGGCAAAGTGTGGTGCGAGATCTACCTGGCCTTGGATGTGCTCTTCTGCACCTCTTCTATCGTGCATCTCTGTGCCATCAGCCTTGACCGCTACTGGTCCATCACCCAAGCCATTGAGTACAACCTCAAGCGCACGCCGCGCCGCATTAAGAGCATCATTTTCCTTGTTTGGATCATCTCTGCGGTCATCTCCTTCCCACCCCTCATCTCCATCATGAAACAGGGCGACCCTGACAGTCAGCAAGCGAAGCTGAATTCGGAGAGCAAGGAACCCAGTTGCAGCATCAACAAAGAGACATGGTACATCATCTCTTCCTGCATCGGCTCCTTCTTTGCTCCCTGCCTTATCATGATCCTTGTCTACATGCGCATCTACCAGATTGCCAAGAGGAGGACTCGGGTGCCTCCTGGCAAGAGAGCGGAGGCCGCAGAGAGGAGGCAGAATGGTCTGGCAGATAAGGATGACATGCCCGCAATGACCAAGCTCAATGGGGAGAAGGCAGCCGTGGCAGGAGGAAGCCAGGAGAGGGAAGAAGTCAATGGTATAGACCTGGAGGACACCTCTTCATCGGAACACAATGAGAGCCATCAGACCAGGAAGCAGGAGAGGCCGCAAAGGGGCAAGGGGAAGACCAAGCTAAGCCAGATTAAGCCTGGGGACACTTTGCCAAACAGAGTTGATGAGGAAAGAGATGCGAAAGCTTCCCGGTGGAGAGGCAGGCAGAACCGAGAGAAACGCTTCACTTTTGTGCTGGCGGTTGTGATTGGGGTTTTTGTGGTCTGCTGGTTCCCTTTCTTCTTCACCTACACATTGACTGCCGTTTGTAAGAGCTGCCCCGTGCCCGATACACTCTTCAAGTTCTTCTTCTGGTTTGGTTATTGTAACAGTTCCCTCAACCCTGTCATCTACACCATCTTCAACCATGACTTCAGGAGATCCTTTAAAAAGATTCTCTGCAGGATAGACCGGAAAAGGATTGTGTGAGGGGTGGACTCAAGTTTGTTTACAAGACTTGTTTACAGAAGAGAGGCTCAGCTCTGGCTGGGCTTTGGAAGTGGGTGGTGTCTTATCCAGTGACTGGCCTTTGACTTCTCAAAGACTTCAGGTGACTTTGGCCTTGGCCCAGGTGGAGATGTTTCTGCCCAGTGATGGCTCTAGAGACCTGTTTGTAGGTATTGTTTCTATACACTTACAAGCTGAGCTTATGGCAAACTGAAATTAACTGATTGGAGTGTGTAAGCCAGGGAAGCAACAAAGATGAAAATATAAGTCATATATTTCAGAAGCACTTTCTTTCTATTTTTGCCCTTTGGATGATATGTCCCTGACATCCTTGCAAAACTACAGTATTGCATCTTTGAGATCTGTACATCTTTAACTTTTGTAGGAGAAAGCAGCTTTGAAACCACTTTAAATATTTCTTGAGAACTTGAAATATATGTGGGGTGGGGAAAAATAAACAAAGACACATCAGAATGAACCTTCAGAGCCATCTCATCCATCTTAAAAATGACAGTATTAAATGCTAAGATTTCCAATGTGGTTTTGGCTTTGTAAACTGGTAGCATAAGCTTGACCATGGCCAGTGTTTTATTATACACCCTATATGTATTTTTTTTTTAAAAAAACAATGTTTATGTTTTTTGTTTATGCAGTATTGTTAAAAAGCTTTATTTCCTCTTTTCCCATCAGCTGAAAGAAACAAGCATTAAAAGTTTCACAACTGAGAAGCATAGTACCTCTCAAAAGGATGAGCTCCTTTTAGATTTGTGATGCTGAAGAGCAGCTGGGTTCTTAAAGGGTTAAGATAAGGTGCTCTTCCCTTGAAGTTACTCCACTGACTGTGTTCAATGCTAACTTATTTCCCCCTACCTGTGACTGTAAATAGATAAAATGATAGATGCAGCCTTTTTGTTTTACTTTACAGTGTTACCTGATTTGCATTGATTACATTTTCATTTGTGCAAGGTGTCTGCACAAGAAAGCCTTCTTTCGTGCACAAGGACACTTCAGTGTGGGTATGGAATTTTTAAATTATTATTATTTTGGAGTAACCGTAAGCATGTCAGCTTTCATTTTTTTTTTCTAATTTCAGGTTTGGTTTATAAACATTTTCTTTGATTTGTCCTAGAGAAAAAGCAAATTATTGGTGTTATTCTACACCATATGTAAAAAACATTCATAGCAACACAGGGAGGAAAAGAGTCAATAATTGTGTTAAACATCTTCCTGATTCCACCCCCCCACTGTCCCAGCTGATGGCAAATAACTTCCTTGTCCAATAAGACAAACATCCTGAATATGATTAAAAGGGTGTAGGATGGGAAAGCAATTGGGGACCTCATTTAAACATTATAAAAAGAGTATTCGTTTAAATAAAAACTGATCATGATAGTTTCTGGCTGGTGATGGTGGTTAAAAACAGACATATATTCACAATGCTAAGGTTACCCGAGTTCTTCCTTGAAGCTAAATTTCTTAGTTGAATTGGCCCTTTTTAATTAAAAAATGTCTCCATTCTACAGAACACAACTGACGCCCCTCCTTTCAGACCAGTCCTCTTCTGACTGTAGAAACAGGCAGCAAGTCTCAGCGCTGCCTCTTAGCTTTGAATGTGACAGCTCTATTCAGTGAAACAAAACAGCTGTCAGATGGGATGCTACAACCAGAGGAAGGGAAGGAGAGGTAGCCACTGAACACTGAAAGTGTTACTTGTGCCCAGCTTTGAAATGGTTTTCTCGTTGGAGAGCCTGCTAGAGCTGACATTTCAAATACAGAACTTCCTTTTAAAACAAAGCAATTTTCTAGGGAGAGGAGATGATGACCCTTCCGTAGAACTGCATACTGGTATATACAAAGTTGTGGTGTGTTTCTAAAGTGCGCAGGTGCACACGTATGTTTACACAGCGGGACACGCCATTGGCTATGCCAGCACAGTGCCACAAAACGGCAGTCTTAACAATGGCGTTGCAAACCTGTTGCAAAGATGACTCATTTTAGCAACGCAGGGAGAAAACGCTTAGAAATGAACCAGGGGTTTTGGACTGGTATTTGTATTTCCCTTCCTTTTTTTCTTTTAACGGTGTGATAATACTCCTTGCAGAAAGATGCAATTAGAAAGGCCCCACCATTATAACCTTTGTGATTTCCCCCACTCATTGCAGCTACTAAAATATGAAACGCCTGAATCTTAATTATTCCCTATTTGCTAGAGAAAGACGAGGATTAGATACGGAGGAGTTTTATTTCCGTTTTAGGCAAACTGCCTGCATCGTGGCTCTGTCCAATGATGTCCTGTGCTAGTTGAATAAGGTACCTCATTTGGGACACATTATGGGGCCTCTTCTCTCAAGGTTTCATAGGAGTGCTCAGGGCAGACTGGCCACTTCTGAGCTGGGGTATTAGTCTCTGACAGATTCTGGCTGGCAAGGAGTTCAATGGTCCTTCGAATGGAAAGCACAGTCTGGTGTCCATCACTCGGAAGGTGGTGGACTCTCCTTCATTGAAAGCTTTTAAACAGAGTTTGGGTGGCGTCAGGGATTCTTGAATTTGGATGGCATCTGTCAGGGATTCTTTAGCTGTGATTCCTGCAATTGCAGGGGGTTGACCCTCAGGGAATCCTTCCCAACTCTATGGTTCTGTGCTTCTTTAGGATATCAGAGCAGGCACAACACCACAAGGCACAAACCCAGAAGAAGTTAGAAGTGGTTAAGGCTTATTTAGCTGGAACACCAAAGTTGTCTCCAGCCTGTGCACACATGCCTGGAAACTGATTTCTTATGAGTGCGGTATAGCTTTAGTTTATGTATGGAGCTCTAGTTCAAATGTGGAGCTTCCCTGCCCATCAAAGCTGCTCTGCTGTTATTCAGTGGGAGAAGGAATTATGCATACCCATTGGTGTGCACATACAGATGTTCTCCTACCATTGGCATTTACAGGGCCAGAGCCATGTCCAGATGTGTGATAAAGCACTCATGGGACTCTTCTTTCGGGCTGATAGTTTTTAAGACAGAATAAATCACAATTTTTCAGACAGCCAGTCTGAAGTAGCATAAGTAAGAAGTTAACTGACCGTTGCCAGAGGATTCTTTTTTTAAAGAATTGCCTCTTTTTTAGGATTTCAATATTAAGTTAATGTATGCATTCATGAAACAAATGGATAATATTGATTTTTCTGGAATGTGTTTTTGAAACTTTAATTGCACCTGGTACAACCACCTCATCAATGCCATTTTTTTTTGCTTTTTAAGAGAATTATATCTGTAAACAGATATGGCCATAATGTATTTTTTATTTACAAAAAATAAGAATAAAAAGTTTACACATTAAAAAGCATGTTACATCTCAACCTGTCTGTATTTTCAGCCATTTCCAGGTTTTATGGACTTACATGGAAATGGGAAACTGACCTTTTAAATCACCTGCTGAAGTTGCCTCTTGTAGTTTGCATAAGTCATTGTTCTGCGTCATGTGAATGTGAACAATGGTCTGCTTCATTGTGCACCGACAGACTGACAAACAAGCCTTTGATATTATTTTGCTTTCTTCTTTGCTGGCACAGCAAACCCATTCATGTACCTCTTAAAGAACAAGGATTAGGGCTTACTGTGTGGGCAATTTATCCTTTGCCTATTTAAGCTGGCCGTGTTTTCCACCTCCCTTCTCTCTGTCTCTCAAGTGAAATATTGTGTCCATGTAGTATTTACAAGCCGCTGACAGACTGTTGACTAACCAGGTTACAAGTGCAAGAAGCAGCTATTAAGAGTAGGAAGAAAAGTAGAAACTGAATTCTACCAGGCACCTGCTAGTGCTGGGGAAAGGGACATTCTCACAATGCTGGGAGACGGGGGCTCATGCTAGAGCAAGCCAGAAAAGACTGCACCTGCTCAGAAATAGATAACAAAGCCATGAATGGGGCAAAGGCAGCAATTTGGTTTTTATAGTTGATTCCTGGGGATTTCCCCTGCAATAGATATTACTGTGATTAATGGAACGGGAATTTTATTAATGTGGCAAAAGATTTGGGCTTCTGCCTTTGTCAGCTTCTCTGATAAAAAAAAACAATCAGAAGCTGAAGATTTTTGTTACAAAATAAAATCTCTGTATTTGATTATCACAGTAACACACACACACACACACACACACACACACACACACGAGTATTTTAGTGATTAACCAAAATCCAAAAGGGACCCAGAGGAAGCATGAGTGAAGTGCTATAGCTATAATGAATATATAGTTCCTTATTGTGTCTCTGTGTGTAATATCTATTTCTATATCTATCTATAGCTATCTCTCTCTCTCTGTCTCTCCCATGTCCAAATTGCATTGCACATTATTTATAGTACACATCTTCCTAATCCAAGAAGCTGGTTGACTCTGAACAGATAACCACAACCGGTGGTGATGAAGGGCCAGTTCGCTCATTATCCAATGCTAGTTCAACTCAGAGACCCATTGAAGTTAATGAACATGACTAACTTACGTCCATTCGTTTCAATGGCATCTACTCTGAGACTGATACAATCTGGAGTCTGCTTCAAGACCATTAGGTTCAGAGTCTAAATTAAGTGTGGTACAAATTTTTTTGTATAGGTACAAAATGCATAATCTGTATCACTGCATATGGGTTCAAAAGGGAATTCTAAATATGTTAGATTCTGGCTAAGATTTTCCACTAACCAGATGAAAAAGGATGAAGGATGAGTTAGAAAAGTAACCTATTGTTTTTCCTGTTCATTCATCTCTTCATCTCTTGTTGATTATTTCTTTATTGCAGTGTCTTGGCTGAAGTATCCCTGTTATTGTTCCTCTAGGATTCCTCTCCACCCAACCGCTTGCCTCATGCTACATAATTTTTGTTGTTGTTCTTCAATATTTTTTGAGCTAAACTTGATTTGAGTTTCAAGAATCAGTGAAAATATAGCACATAAGTGGATGAAGCATATACAGAAATTGTCTTTCCCTTGGTAACACAAACACAAAAATCAAAGTGTAAGTGGATGATAAGGAAATCCTGGTTGCTATTTGACTACACCTACAATAAACATGAATAGACTATCAGAGATAACAGATCTCAGGGATATCTCAAGTGACAAGTTAATCAAACATTTCTCCGAGACTTCCCTGATTTTTTTTCACTCAGAATATGTTTGCTGTTTTCACTTCAGGCACTGTTGAGTGGGAGCTTGCACAAACAACTTGTTCCATGTGTCTTTTAACATGCCTCATACTTCCAGTGCCTGAATGAAGACTATCTGCAGAATGGATGCTGGAAGCTCCCAGAGACTTCATGGGACACTTCCCTTATTTGTAATGGTATATTCTGGAATCCAGCAACATGAGGACAAACTATAACAGCTCTTTGTAATCAGTATGATGATTTAATCTGAAGCTTTCAAAGTGACTGCCAAAATGTAAAATTGTAAGCATATCAATACAAATCTACAACATGAAAAAGAGGCTCAAGCACCAAACCTCTATGAAATAGTGTGAAACAGCATGATGCAGGCACATACAAAACACTCAACTGAAAGTCTGTAACTCAACAATGAAGGCACCAGGAAAGCAATTCTAAGGAGTGCATTCCAGAAATAGGATGCCATCACTGAACAGCCCTTTCCTCTCAGTCACAACTCATCTGCTCTCTAATGATGGGAGGGCTGGTACATAATATAGCCTTAACGGGGCTGATTTTTTTGCATTTTGGCAGCTTAGAATGGCTCGTCCCCCACCGAGTGTGGAATCTGAACACTACTGCTAGACTTTGGTAGCATCAACTGGTTACAACTGTTGGTGCTGGTGAAAGTCTTCACATCTTGGGGCAGTGTGGGTTACGGTCCACATTTATTGCCACAATATGGTGTAGCCACACACTAATTATTCTTTTTTCAAATGGAAACACTAAATCAAATGCTAAGGAGAAGGCGGCATGGTGAGGTTAGGATGGTGGAGGCAATTTTTTGCTAAAGAAGTAGGTTTTGAGTGCTTGGATACATACCGAGAGAGAGAAATTGGAAGGTTTGAGAATGCAATGAAAAAAGAGGAAGACAAGTTGAGCATAGATAGATGAACTTGGATTTAGCAGAAGTAGCAAGTGAGGGATGGTGAGGAAATGGCAATACTCAAAGGTCAAGAGCTTTCAAAGTAAAGATTACCAGCTTGAAGTTGATCTGAAGTGCAACAGGAAGCCAGTCCAGGGAGCAGGGTCACTAGGAAGAGAATCCAATGAACTAGACAGCATGGACTGGAGTGCTGCATCTGGTTCTCCAGTCCAGCTGTAGAGGGAGTTTGCATGTCTACCAAGGAAGAGACAATGCTGGAGAAATCCTCTCATGGATAAAACCGAAACGTAGGAAACAAAAGCAGGAGACACCCACACTTCCTGAGCCTCCTGTGAATCAATGTTCAGATTCAACCCACCCATGAGGCCAGGGGAGGCAACTGCCAAACTACAAGAAAGAATATTCCACCTAAACATTAGGAAGAACTTCCTGACAGTAAGAGCTGTTCGACAGTGGAATTTGCTGCCAAGGAGTGTGGTGGAGTCTCCTTCTTTGGAGGTCTTTAAGCAGAGGCTTGACAACCATATGTCAGGAGTGCTCTGGTGGTGTTTCCTGCTTGGCAGGGGGTTGGACTCGATGGCCCTCTTCCAACTCTATGATTCTATGATCCCCAGGGGCAGCAGATCCCAATGTTGATTTTTCTTCCCCCGGCTTTTCCTGATGTAGAGCTTCACTTACGTCTTCTTCCATGGCGGGGAGGGAGGCACCATTTTGGGATCTGCCTCAAGTGGCAAAATGTCTTGGGCTGGCCCTGCCGAGCTCCTGTCATTATCCTGTAGGAAAAGATGGCATTGTTCATACCACTGCAACATGCATCTGTTGGCTTCAGTTCAGGGGCAATAAACAGATATTCCATCATGCTTACAGAAGAAAAGTGGAGTCCCAGTAACCCCCAAAGTCTTCTGGAGAAATAGGGCAATTGCCACCAAAATTGATGGCAGAGTTTGAACTGTCTGGCAGTGAACTTCTGTGACAGAATACATTTCTCAACCAAAATGCCTTAATGACTTTTGACATTCTCTGCCAAAATGGATGTAATTTTCGATGGATATTGACAACTAACATTAAGCATTTTATGCTGTGTAGCTCCAGTCATTGTCACAGAAATGATTACTGGGCATGAAACTGATTACCAGGGGAACTGCATGATTAGTGGAGGTTTGGTCTACTTGGCATCCAATAAGAAAGCTTAATAAAACATTTTTGTTCTGCTTCTGGAGTACAATTAATATGAACTGATCTATAGAAACCTGGGGTGGGGGGGTCTCTCATTTCTCTAAATTGTGTAGTTCCTTTAAAATGTCCACTAGAATTGAACATCTCAGACTTTCATGGGCTACAGGTCACTTCATCAGAAGCTATAATGAATTTGTTAATCTTTAATGTACCACAATAATCTTCTTTGTTGTTTTTCAGCAGGAAATTCTACCACACTTGATTGTTCTTTGTATGTGCTAAAATAACCTTTTTCAGGAATTAAGATCAATTACTCAACTTGAAGCACTTCTAAAATTGCACAAGGACTCAGCATTTTCATTCCTACATTTAAATTAATTCATTAAGTAAATTGGATAGCGTCCTTTGGGTTTCTTCCCTTTTAACTCCATTTTTATTTTGTATTGAAGTTTTCAATAATACATTGAAGTCATGCACATATTTTGCAAATAAACCTAGAACTGCCTTGGGCAGAATTATTTATCGCATATGCTCACAATACCATGGGGAATGTTTCTGTGGAGAGTGAAAACCAACAGTCATATAACCTCTACGTTAATCATTTAGAACAGCCAAAGAGCATGACTTTTATCAGAGGAGTAACAAACTGATTTCAAACCTTTGTTTTATTGTCAAGGACTGAACTGTGGCTAACATCTGGAGGTTGCTTGAATAGAACGTGCTGGTTGCAGTGAGACCTGTATGTATAACTGTGCTTCCAAAACTAAGCACAGAGTGGAATAATTTTCTTACCGCAATCTGGGCTACCAGAGAAACAGTTTCATTGGGTGGTGGTACAAATGCTGATGTCTGTGTTTCTGAGAAAGCTTTGAAAATGTAGGAAGCATAGAGGAGTCAGTTGCTGAGGTGGGTCTAAGGGGAGAGTTGACCAATTCATAGACAGTAGGCTTGTCAGTGGCACCTCCTCTGCATCCAAGAGCAGTGGGCTCTCAGTACCAGGTCCTGGGAATATACTGATACAGAAGTTGGGCACTAACCCCACTCTGCTGAGTGGTAGTAAGGTTCCAGGGTCTCACCCAGAGTTTGTGCGCCTTTGGAGAATTGAAGACATGGCAGAGAGTGTTGCAGCTTTAAGAAATAGGATTTACTCACCTATCTAAGTCTAGATCTTACAGCATGGTTGTTTCAAGAGAGGCTGGTTCCCCACAACAGTGCAGCACTGGAGCACAAGAAATCTCTCCTGGTCAGCCTTCAGCCAGCCTGCCCAAGATGGCTCTCTCTTTCCTCCGCTTCTTCTTCCCAGCACACCTTGCTTTAAAGACTCTTTTTCTGATACCTCAAGCACACACCCCATCACCACGGCAACCTATGTCTGCCCATATCCAAAAATTCCACTCAGATGGGCCATCAACACCTTTTGTCATGTTAATGCCAGGAGGCCCTGGCCTGCAACCTGCCCTTCAAACAGGTTAATTTCTGGGATTTTGGGGTCCCCCCTCAATCTATAACAGTACACAGGGTGGGCTTTTCATGTCCTGATTGTGGGCTCCCTGAAAGCATCTGTCTGAACTTCTTGCCTATAGATTCTTGATCTGATCCAACAACAGGGCTGCTTTTACATTCTTGGAAAGCACACAGGGACCATTCTGATGTTTCTCCTCTGAAAGGTTGTACATACTGTTTTAGCTCTTCT
Organism: Podarcis gaigeae; assembly: GCF_964106915.1. Taxonomy (NCBI): domain Eukaryota; kingdom Metazoa; phylum Chordata; class Lepidosauria; order Squamata; family Lacertidae; genus Podarcis; species Podarcis gaigeae. Next base: position 53,193,355 of record NC_139681.1, on the reverse strand, counting down.
GGTTCCTAGTTCTTCAATCTAGGGGTGTTCACTGGATCCAGATGATTCTGAATAGAGATGAAGTGGGGTACCTGGAAGGGATTTGGGGCTACTGTAAGGTCAAGCAGGATCTATAGAAGGTGGGCACAAGCGAAAGCAGGACCCGTGTAGTACTTTGTAGCAATCCAGACATCAGAGCTCCACTGCAGGCAACTGTCTGTAGCAAACAAAAGTGTGTCTCTGAGCTTGATTTCAGGGGGTGACAGGAGGGGAAAGAGGGAGAAGCTTTGTAAAATTTAAATAGACCTCTAGCTTAAAGAAGATGCCAGGATCAGGAGAGGGACCGAGGAAGGGCTTCTTTTGAGACTGACAGGTCTAGTTTGTGATCAGAGGGAATGCTGTTACCAGTGCTCTCTAGGCTCAGTGCTTTTGGGGGAAGGGAACAGCTTTGCAAGAGTGAAATGAAGGTCTGAGTTTAGGGAAAGAAAGGGTGAAAAGAGATCTGTATTTTGACTGTCAGTTCAAGCTTGTAAGTGCAGTTGGGGGACAAATTTGATTCAGTTCATATGTGAAGCCCTTTCCAAAACAAAATGCAAACTGAAACACAGACATCATTTGAAATTTGCACGTTTCTGAAGTTTGCAACGCGGTTCTCCAACCAAGCAATGTGTACCAAAAGTGAAGTGAACAAGCAATGCATATAAAAGGGTAAAGTGTGCATATAAATGCTTATATTAGGGAAAAATATACTACAACATACTTTATATCAGGGTCAATTGTTTGCAGAATGTGTATAATAGTCAAAGCTACCTGCAAAATATGTTTATTAGGAGAAATTTGCACTAAAATAGTACTGAATTTCTATGACGATTTTTTTTAAATTGCAAATTGTTGCAGAAATGTGAACAGAATTTAAGATTGGGAAAATAAAAAACCCAGAGAACTAAAATGGATGAATCTGCCCATTTGCCCTTTAGTCCCTATTCTATATAATAATAGTGAATTCATTGAGTGTAGCTCCTTATGTAACCCAAACAGCACCATCTACATAAAAGATGGGGAAATCAGAAAGCTTGGGGAAACCCTGATGTTTGCAGAAGCACCATAAAAAATATCCAAGGGGGATCTAACAGGGGAAAAGAAAGAAAACCCACCTCAGGAGGACTGAAATTGCTCAAAGGGCATGGATTATTAGGGGGAAATGCTTGCCAAAATGTGTATATTTTTAAAAACGGCATATAAAAATATGTTTATTAGGAGACATTCAAACTAACATACTGAATAATTTTCAGAAAGATTTTCTATTAAATGCAAATTTCTGCAGAAATATGAAGAACAGAATTTAATACTGAAAAAATGAGGAACTGAGAGAACCCAAGAGTGACAAATTTGCCCATCCCTACTTCCAAGTACAGTACTGTAATCACAGAGGGAACACAATTCCTCCCTCCCTCAACTTGAAAGGAACCTAACACAAAGCCCCTGTATCTATTTGCCTGCAATCTGACAGGTTTCTTAAACCTAAGAAGACCCCTGCTGGATCCGCCCAAAGGCCCATCTAGTCCAGCATTTTGTTCCTATAGCAGCCCGTCATATACCTGTAGGAAATCCTCAAGAAAGACTCGAGCACAAGAGAACTCACCCCTCTTGCGATTTCTATATTAGTTGCTCTTGCAGGAAAACTCTGCAGATATCCTTCTGAAATTTGGTAGGATTCATGCCTTCAGGAGTGGGGACTTAGCCTGCAAAATCTATCTAACTCTTGCCAAAATATTAAAAAGAGATCATTCTTTTATGAGAAAAGAAATAGCATTTTAGAGATATCCAGCACAAAAGCCCATAGACCTCTTGCCTATAATTTGTCAGGCTTCATTGACCATAGTGCCTGCTAATTTGATCCACTTCTGTCAAAAGGGGGGAAATATTATGGAGATGGGGAAATGAAACAGTCTAATCTGAGTTGAACTGGCCAGATCATGACATACTTTGGAATGTTATGGTTTTACAAAGCTCCAAATCAGGAGCCTAACCAAATCTTGCAATCCCTGCTTCACACCATACTGATTTTGCACCAGAGATAATGTGCCCTCAGGATGGTGTGTGTAATCTGGGTTGAGGACGGTTGAACTGTGGCCCTCCAGTTGTTGCTCAACTCCCATCAGCCACAGCCTGCATGGTCAGGGATGATGGGAGTTGTAGTCCACTAACATCTGGAGGGCTATAGCTTAGCTAGAGTCTGCTTGTTGCAAGGGGTATAGTAGAGAGAGGGTATTTCAAGGGAGAAAGTAGTAATTTCCCTAAAACCATTCTTCTGCTCCCTTGCACTTTGCTGTAAAGTTGCAGTTTGATTAGCAATGTTACCAGATGAATGGTCACTGCTAATAGACTTAGTGAAAGGGCAGCAAATTAGAGAATCAATGGGGGATTTCAGTAGCTCCCAAGCAGAGTGTGACACACACATACAAGGTTTTGTAATGGACTTTATTTGTTTAGAGGGAAGGTTCTGGGGAGTTTGGCGAACATACAAGGCTTGCATTTACAAGGAGAAAAGGAACTACATTTTCAAGTCTGATATCTGAAGATGATATACCCCTCTAGTGCTCCAGTGACTATGTAATCTAACAAAACAAAAAAAATTCCTTCCAGTAGCACCTTAAAGACCAACTAAGTCAGTTCTTGGTATGAGCTTTCGTGTGCATGCACACTTCTTCAGATACACAGCATGCACACGAAAGCTCATACCAAGAACTGACTTAGTTGGTCTTTAAGGTGCTACTGGAAGGAATTTTTTTTGTTTTGACTATGGCAGACCAACACGGCTACCTATCTGTAACTGGAACTATGTAATCTAACAATCACATTCATCCAGATCATCTCAGTGGGTTGAACCATCTGAGGTCCTCACTGTTATACTGATGCTTGAAGCCTGGCTATAATCGCACACTTTTATATCTGAGATGTTGGATCAGAAGCTACATAGGGATGTGCTTCTGTGTGGATGTGTTTATAGGTGTTCAAGATAGATGACGACCGAACCATTCACTCAACAAAGTGGCTCATGGTTTTTGCTGAGGAACAGGTAGTGCAAAACATTTCACTGGATGAGCTTCTGGTATATTCCCCTTTGTATCTACAGAATTCTATTTTAATTTTAATTTTGGATGAAACCTAACTGGTTACTAAGCCAAGGTTTTGTGAACCACAATCAGTACACAACTGTAAAAAAGATTTCTGTGTATTATTTCCTGATCTATAGCACACCCCCACACCCTCTAACTGCAGACTTTGGATGAGTGAGCAAGAGGCATAAAGGATATTATGAAGCAAGAATGTGGTCTTAGGCTATAATAATCCATTTCCAACAAACCTTGTTATCTCTGATGCACTGAATCTGTGTTTCAGGCAAAGAGACCCAGATCTGATAACATTTGCTTTCCTCAGATTTTACTTCATTGAAAGTGTCAGCTGTCTGGTTTGAGAGGCTTTTTGTGGTTTGGGTGTGTGGGCTGTTCTCTTCCTCAGACAAGCAGTATATATCAATACACAATGCCTGCTTGGTAAAAGCAAATGGCTTGAGGTGTGGCACAGATAAACCTTAGCCACTCATTCATTGTGAGGTATCTCCTTGCATTAAAATCTCTTTCCCCACGTCCTAAATGGAAAATTAAAGAAAAGGAATCTAGGGCTTCATTATTTGGAAGGCGCAAGCCGTGATGTAATAGGTCTCCTAGGAAAAGCAACTATGCACAAATAATTCAACACCCTAGAGTACTATATATGTATATTAGGAAAGTAAAAGGAAGCTTTGATCTCCCTGGGATGGTGGACACTACTGACCATACATGGCAGTGAATGCTTGCATGAACCAGATCAACGTTATGCTAAATAGCAAAGGTTTTATAGCCAGCAATATTATTGGGGTTCTTGTGTACCCAGAAAAGGAGCTGACAGAGCCCCTGCAACTTGGGTTTTATTGAGCTTAGTCATTTATTAGGGTTGACACCTGTAAACAAGCAAGAAAACACACGCTCACACACACACACACACACACACACAAACACACACAATGTTACAGCAGTTTAACAGGGAAGCTACCATTTTCTGTATTGTGTTCATACGGCCTAAAAAGCTCATTGTGTTTTCTCCTCTGTGTTGCTCTCTTAAGACTGTCTGCAGCTTCCTGATGCATTCATTATTCAGCCCAGGCATGTATAATAGAAAGTGTGTTCTGTTTCCATCATAGGAGCTATCAAGCTTTCTGGCAGACAGCTCAATTGCTTATAAAGGAGATAAGGATTCTCCCCTCTTTAATAAAATTATCCAGATCTCTTATAAATGTTGCAGTTCTGTCCCCAGTAGCCATGAGAGACCAGCATTGATTCATAGCCTAGAGCAGGCAAACAAATCAGTCGGACTCTCACATGAATAGGGATGTTCCATCCTTATCAACAGAGCCTTTCTGTTTACTTAAAAGATTGAAATTATTTACTTTCATGTGAATTATCAGCCAGGGAAGGGAACTAGATTTACACGCTGAAGGAATGAAGTTGTCTCCTCACCCTTTGACAAAGAATAGGTGACAGGGCTTCCTAGTTCTTTTTATCTCTGTCCAGAACTTATAGCTACGTCCAGGGATGAGAGACATGTGTGTTCTCCATGCATTTTCTCCTTTCACACTTGGTATCTTAACAAATAAAAACTGCCCATCTGTTTTCGTTGCTGCTTAACTTTTATTTTTTCAACCGGACAACAAACCACAGAAAACCCCATAGAGATGGCATTCTACAAAACACTTGACTTGGGAATAGCCTCCACTCACTCAGAAAGACGAAATATATACCCTAGAAAACATGGGTTCAGAGTTGCAGCCAGACAACTTATCAAGGTAACCAATTAAATCAGGGCTTTTGGGTTAGTTTGCTTCTAGTTATGTAGCACAGATCACATGCAGCTCCTTTCTCTATAGATGTAATGCATAGCTGGGGAACCTGTGGCCCTTCAGATGTTGGACTTCAGCAGTCATCAGCTGCACCTAGCATGGGTTAATGGTCTGGGATGATAGGCTACATAGTCCAACAAATTCCAGAAGGCCAAAGGTTCCCCAACCATAACATAATGAAATAGAATGTGTGGTTCTTTTCCCTTGGCTTTTGGCTTCTGTTGGACTGCCAGATCGGCAAGGCAAGAACCTGCTTCACCTTGGCTGGTGTAGCAAAGTGGAGGTGGGCCTGGGGAGAGTCCTGAGGGTCAGAAAGAGAGACCTTGGGGGCATTGTTTGTCCTCTGGGCCTGAGGTTTGCCACATTTGTTCTAAAGATTAATAAGAAGAGGACAAAGCTCTGGGAAAAGTGAGATTAATAAACAGAATCACTGAAAGCAGTGATAGGAAACTTGTAACCTTTCAGGTGTTGTTGGATTTCAACTCCCATCAGCCTCAGCCAACACAATAATTGGTCAGGGATGATGGGAGCTGTAGTCCAAGAATAGCTGGAGGCCCATGGATTCTTCATGGCTGACCCAAAAGGCTCAGAGAAAAAGTAGATGCAGAGAGAGGGAACTGGGAGTCCAAGGAGGGCAGGGAGAACAGCCATGCCTGGCATGATTAATGGCAGTAAAGGGCAGTTCAAGAGCCAGTGGCAGAGATAGACTTCTTTATATCAGTGCAGTTTTTCTAACAGCATGTGTTGAAAACCTTTATAACTAGGATGAGAAAAACAGCAAGGATAAGGAAACTAAAGGAGCACCTCTGGTCACATAGCACTGCCTTGAACAAAGTGTACACATTTTATTTTTGTGTAGCAGAAGAATGTGTGAGGGTGGTGTTTCCTGAATCTAACAAAAGAGATGAGAGATGTTGCAGATACCCATTTTGGTCTAAGGACATGGAATTGGCACTTCAGAGTTTGGGTTGGGAGAGGGCCTAAAGTGCACCTAGTGATGCTCTCAAGCTGAGAGTCTCAGCTTCTGCTCAAGTGCGGAGAAGCCATAGAATAGCATGGTAATCAGGTATGCCTGCTGGGGCATGTGACTCGTTGCTGCCTTCCTTCCTTTATTTGCTTTGGGATGGGGTGGTTAGTGTGTGGCATTTCTGATGTTGTCTATGGTATGACATCAGACACTGCAATTACACATACCTTTCCTGATCTCAGTTGGCCACTTTTAGAATGCATGGCTGAGTTGGAACAATGGTTTCCATCGCCTCAACCTATCTTTGTGTTGACATCCAGATCAGAGCTACAGATAAAGTTTTCCTGCCTTGGGAAATCATATTCAGTCTAGTGTAGTAGCCTCTGCACTCTCAGCTTGCCTTTGACACAGAAGGTCCTTTGGGATATGTAGTGTTTGCTGCTTTAAAATGCAAAAAGATCAAGGGAACACCTCATTATTATGGATATATTCATATTCAGTGCTGTGCCAAAAAAATTATTCTGCATTATTTTCGACCATTCTCTATGAATTAGTGGGAAAAGAAATTGCATTGAAATGAGAGAGAAAACGACAGTGAACTTTTCATGGGAGGGGTATAGTTTTGTGCTTACCTTATTTTGAGGTGGCTGAAGGGCTTTCTGAATGTCCTTCTTAAAGGTAAAGGTACCCCTGCCCGTACGGGCCAGTCTTGCCAGACTCTAGGGTTGTGCGCTCATCTCACTCTATAGGCCGGGAGCCAGCGCTGTCCGCAGACACTTCCGGGTCACGTGGCCAGCGTGACAAGCTGCATCTGGCGAGCCAGCGCAGCACACGGAACGCTGTTTACCTTCCCGCTGGTAAAGGTAAAGGTAAAGGTACCCCTGCCCGTACGGGCCAGTCTTGACAGACTCTGGGGTTGTGCGCCCATCTCACTTAAGAGGCCAGGGGCCAGCGCTGTCTGGAGACACTTCCGGGTCACGTGGCCAGCGTGACAAAGCTGCATCTGGCGAGCCAGAGCTGCACACGGAAACGCCGTTTACCTTCCCGCTGGTAAGCGGTCCCTTTTTATCTACTTGCACCCGGAGGTGCTTTCGAACTGCTAGGTTGGCAGGCGCTGGGACCGAACGACGGGAGCGCACCCCACCGCGGGGATTCGAACCGCCGACCTTTCGATCGGCAAGTCCTAGGCGCTGAGGCTTTAACCCACAGCGCCACCCGCGTCCCTTGAATATCCTTCTTACATTCTGCAAATCATCTCTCTGAAGATGTGCATTTTGCCGCCTTCCTGGGTGCTTGACGTACTCAGCTGGGGTTTTCTGTAAGTGTAGGAAGCCAGGGAGGCTGTCTACCATGCCCCTGACAGTTGTTGATTGTTACCTTTTTTTAAAGCAAAGTCATTTCATTTTAAAAGAAATCAGATTTTTTTTTTAAAGATTAAAGAACCTTGCTTTAAAATAAAGTGTATGCACTGATCTCAGGCACTTGATAGCCCATTTCAGTCAAACCCCAGTGGAAGCCATTGTGAGATAATCTCTCCCATGGGCTTTTTTCAGATTAGGAAGCGTGAACAAATTTCTTATTTCAGAAACTAGAGGACAGAATTTGGCCATAGCACTGATTCAGAGCCCCTCTAGTGTTTGTTTGTTTGTTTGTGTGTGTGTGTGTGTGTGTGTGTGTGTCTGTATTCTGCAACATGTAATTGATGCAATAAGAGCACATTAATGGTGGATTTCTATTGTCCACACATCATTCTGCTTTATTAGTTGTTCTGCAATGTTTCCCCAATGTTACTGCTTTCTTGCTTTATGTAGTGGCACTCTTGCACTATAGCACAACAAAAACGGAGTGAAAAACAAACCGGAACATTTGTGGTATAGAAAGTTACAGGACTTCAGCATCAAGTTGCACTGATTGGAAATGAAGCATTACACCCATCCTGAAATTTTTGCAGGACCAAACAGTACTGAAAGAGGGATTATTACCACCCCAATACCATCACTGGAACAAATCGAATGTGCAGTAAAAAGGACACTTGGAGGGGCACTCAGTTAAAGATACGTTAGGTATGCATTGCATGTCAAGATATCTGTTATTTCCAAAGCATCTCAAAGGTCTAAATGATGCACAGATTTAAAACACAAGGTGAGTCCTGTCTGCGTGCTCACAATCTGATAAAACAAGGGAGGGGAGAGGAAAGGAATAAGACCCAGAGGAACACAGAATGTCCTACCAGATAGGATGATCTCATGTCAAGTGAAAACCACCCCTGTTTCAAAACAAAAGTTTGTGAGAGGTCAAACACAATGGTCCTTCTAAATGTAGACCTTGCAAGCTGGAGCATGCCAAGAAAAAATTATAATGGCTCCTTCTCAAGCTGTGGTTATATATTACTGAAGCTCAGGAATGAAAATGTGGCTGGAATTCTTTACCAGGACCTTGTGAGCTGGGCCCCCTCAACGTTCAGAGGGCCCCTCCGTGTGATGTCAGGAAGTTCTGTGGCATCACATACAACCTCCACAGAAGGTGGTGCCTCGGGTATCAGGAGTGGCTGAGGACTTACAGGATCTTCAGTGCCATTCCTTCCACAATGAGCCCTTAACTATTCTAGCTCTGAGCTGACATAATTAATTGTCTGCTGTTCACTACAGTGAGATAAACTGACAAAAGAAAAACCAAGGAAAAGCCCTACCCAGGCCATGGGAAGCTGGCAGGCCTTAGTGTTAGGCTTTTAGATATATTAATTTCTGTTGTACATTAACAGTGAAATCTTGTGGTTATGAAGAAAAACCACAGGAAGTTCTTCATAAAGCTATTTTCACACTATTTTTATGATAAAGAGGGGGAAAGCAGGTATTAGAGGCATTCTGATTCTCTGATGCATCTAGTATTCATGCCACTGGAATCCCTTATGCTTTCAGGCATAACTGGGATCCAGAGGGGCACTGTGTTAAGCCTTTAGATTTCTTAATTTTGTGGCAACAAGCTTTAACAATAAGCTAAATTTGTGGTGAGCTTAGGTAGACATAGGAAATCAGATATAATGATCACAGGGACTTCTCTAGAGCTGTTTCAAGTATTAAACCACTCTGTCATGGACTCTGATACAGGAAGCTTGACGTAAGTGAGAGGCTTTTAGGAGCATTTTAACCATAACCATCAGGGGGCTGGAACAGAAAATGGGATATAGTAGCGAAGGTACAAAGTGTGAGAGATCATTTTGTGGTTACAAAGGATATGCCAACCCATTTCAGGTGGCTTGGTGGTTCAGAAAAGACACGGAAAACTGGAACCAATGGCTTTGCCAGGTTTTAACCTAAAATTAGTGATATTTGTCACAATAAGGAAAGCATGAAGGGTAAAAAGCACATGGATGGAGATCAGGGTTGGAGTCCAGGAACATCTGGAAGGCCACAGGGTTTCTCATCTTTACTCTCTATAATACACATTTTAGATCACCTCCCCCCTTTATAATAAGCAAGCCTACCACCTACTTCAGATTTTGAAAGTTAATCATTATTGGAGTGATTGTAGCAATTTAGAGACATTTCCTTACAAGAAACATTGGGATGGGAGTTTTGATATGATCTCCGGAGAATGGTGTGAGAAAATGAAGCCTGACTGGCCAAAGGAGCTCTAAGAGAAAACTAGATGCTATGACTGCCATTTAATAAAAAAAGATTATGCTACCTTTTGCCACAAGATACTGAACCCAGGCTTATTGAAATTATTATCAACCATAAAGGATGCACCTTGGCCTGGCTGTCGCAATCTATGCACACATTTCTTGTAAACCACTATTCCAAATACACAGTTGTCTGCTGAAAGCTGTTCCTCTTCCAAATTTGACTTGAGCTCTAAAAAATCATGGCTGGCACTTTCCATATTGGAAATTGTTGACACAGAAGGTTATTTTGCATTCATGTATGCCAATATAGTTATTTCTAAAAATACTATCTTGTATATAGTTCAGTTAAAATGAAAACCAAATGTGATCCTTCACGAATGCCATCTTGGCATTGCCATGAAGTGGGATGGCTGTCTTCGGGCTGTAGAAAAGAGTGTTCCTTTAGGTTGAAAGACTCATCATCATAATTTATAGAAGCACTCAAAATACACTGGGCACTGTGCCTGAATTACATGTACAGGCCTGCCTGCCTGCTGGCTCACTCTCAAGATAGAAGCCAGGGATGGGGAACTTTCAGCCCTCCAGAGGCTGGGGGACTCCAACGCCCATCAGACTCTGCTAGCATGGCCAGTGATCAGGGTTGATGGGAGATGGGAGTCCTACAGCATCTGGAGAGCCACACGTTCCCCATTCCTAATATAAACAACATGGAAAACAGTGATATTCATTTGTACTTTATCAAACATTTTACCCCATGAGGAGGATCAGAAGGTGCTCTAGCAATGCTTAAAGAAAAGCCACACATTACACTGCAGCTCTGTGTAAAAGAAGCCCTGGTGACCCCTTTTTTTTATAGAGCCATCTGAAACTGAGAAAGGGGCATAGGGGAAGGGGCCTAGTGTAGCTGCCCCCTCCTTGCCAACATTTCTGACCTTCCACCATAAGACTTCACCAGTGTGGATGGAGGCAAAAGGATATTTCAGACTCTCCAAGTGTCCCTATTTTCCAGGGATAGTCCTGGATTTACAGAAGCCATCCCAGTTTCTGATTTGATCCCAGAATGTCCCACTTTTCCTTAGGGCATCCCTATTTTCATTGGAGAAATGTTGGAGGGTATGAATTATTTTACAAGGTCCCACATCAATGGTTCTCTCTGCCACACCCCAGACTTGGTTTGCCCCCAGAGACATAAGGGAAACCTGAATTGGAAAAACAGTTGAGTTCACCTGGCACACTAAAACTTCAGGGCACTATAAAAACCAAAGGAATGCCAGCCCTATCATCTGATGCTGGTATGCCAACCAGATGTTGAGCAGCCCATAGATTAGCTAGCAAGGCTCTCCCTCCCGGATTGTGGAGAAGAAGTCTATGTGGATGGTGCCCTGGATGAAGTTTGGAAGAGCAAATCATGAGTATGCAGTTTCATATCATCTGTAGCATCCTCAAAAACTACCATTCATCTCCACCTTAAGTTGTCCCTGTCTGCCATTCTCTAAACTGCAAAGTATTTTTGGCAGTTTTGTGGAAGATAACTCAATCCAACCCAACCCAACCCAACCCAACCCAACCCAACCCAACCCAACCCAACCCAACCCAACCCAACCGGTAATGATAGGAATATTTTGCCAATGATTCACATTCACTGTGCTAGACTGTGATGAAATGGTAGCAGTACCAGCATCAGACGGTCAACACTGTTTTGATTTAAGAAAAAGGTGCTTCATGTGTAAATTCATATGAGATTCTTGATCAGTGCTGGATGAATGTGCGCAAAGTTCATGTCAAAAAATGAAAGCCTGCCTGGATGATTTAGGTCATTGTTTTCCTCCAGCTACTCACTTTTCATGTAGTATGGCTTCAAATACATATAACTCATGCTGCTGTGGTTACAGATCCATTGGTGCAATGGCAGTTGCCCTATGAAGCCTTAGGTGTTGAATGCTTCCTGCTATGTGCAGGCCTGTATAGCCTCAAGCTTAATACAGTATCAGTTGTTTCACTCCTTTCTCTTTTATAGAAGTTTCCAAAGTTTGATACCACTAACAGGGATGAAGAGAGTTAGGATGGATGAAATTCCTGCCAGAAAATTGTTCTCCAGCAAGTTTAGTGCAGGCACTGCTGATCTGATGATAATCTTTTTTTAAACCCCTCAGACAGAACATTTCTTTGTATGAGTCATCTGATTAACAGTAGTAGGTTAGTCTTTTAAAAAAGAAGACTTTGCTTATATTCGATGGAAGCTCTCATCTCCATGACTAGATATCTGTCTCCCTGAGCAATTCTACCCATGTCAAGGAAAGCACATTAGAAATTCTACTGCTCCCTTGCTATGTCTCCATCTTAATACAGCATATGTGGATATTTTATTGACATAAAAATATTGCTTACCTGCCCTTCCTGTTACTCCAAGCAGCAAACAATGTAATTGAAAAGACAATTACCTAAATACTCAATTAATCCCCCCGCCCTGTAATATCATATGCATGCAGTATTGATGTTCCACATCACAACCTTAACATGAGCAAAATTTTCACTGATGCCATCAGAAATAAAAAATTATTAGTCATTCTGCCTTGCAGGCAAATGGTTAATCACCTTTTCAGTTCATTGCATCTCTGCTATTCGTTGAATCCTCTAATGTGGTGTTTTCTGAAGGAAAATGGGATGTGGTGATGACCAGTACTTAGCCACACTTGCATTCTATAGCACCTGTTTGTGCAGGTGGATATTAGATTTTCTATCAAACCGTTCCCAATGGGTCAGGATGGGTTCCCATGTCTCTGTGGACCTCATCATGAATATGGGGACGCCGCAGGGGTGCATGTTGAGCCTGCTTTTATATACGCTCTATACAGCTGACTGTGCCCCCAAATACCCCAGTAATATGATCATTAAGTTTGCAGATGATACAATGGTGGTTGGTTTAATCACGGCTGGAGAGGGAGAGGCAGCCTATAGGAAGGAAGCTGAGTAGTTGGGGGAGTGGTGCAGGAAAAACAACTTGCTCCTTAACTTAAAGAAAACAAAAGAGATTATTGTGGACTTTAGGAAATGTAAATGGAATATTCAGTCACTTATTATTGAGGGGAAGTGTGTGGAACAGGTCTCGGTGTTTCAATTTCTGGGAATGGAGTTGATAGATGACCTAACCTGGGGAAAAAACAGCAAAGACCTGATGAAGAGAGCACAGCAGAAGTTATATTTTCTGAGTATCCTCCGGAAAAATAATCTCTCAAAGGACTTGTTGATGGCATTTTACCACTGTACTTTTGAGGGTGTAGTAACTTATGGTCTCTGTGTGTGTTTTGGGAGCTGCACGGTCAGGGAAAAAACAATGTTGTCCAGGGTTGTAAAGACTACAGAGTGAACAATTGGGTGCACTCTCCCTACCTTGGATCAAATCTATGCTTCCAGGTGCTATAAAAAAGCTGCAGAGATAGTGCAGGATAGTGCACCCACCCCCGAAATGATCTCTTTCAGCTTCTGCCTTCTGGAAGAAGGTGCAGGGTTATAAAGACTAGGACTAGCTGCCTAAGAAACAGTTTCTATTCAAATGCAATTTTGGTTTTAAATGCAGTGTAAGGTAGTCTCTATGGGAGTATCTTGTATTTAATTATGGGGTATCAGAGTTTTTAGGCGGCTAACCAGGCTGGGATAGCTGAGATAGCAGGCTTGTTGGTTTCTGAATGTGTGATGTAGATTTTCAATTTCGTTGTTCTGTATGGGACAATGACAATAAAGATTATCATATCGTATTGTATCATATCGCAAACCAACACCACAATGCAATTCTTAGACCTGTTTTTTCTAGTGCATAGCACATACTAGGGCTGTATTGCATGTGAATTAGAGTCGTAGATAGCTACAAATATGTGAGAACTGATACATGAGCCTATACAGGAAGGATGGAGAACCTGTGGTCCTCCAGGTGTTGATGGACTACAGCTTTCATTGTTCCTGATCATTGGCCATGCTGACTGAGGCTGATGGGAACTGGAGTCCAACAACATTCAAAAGACATCTGGCATGCAGGGAAGTAGCTACAATCAAACAGAAGCAGGAGGCGAAACACAAGGCATACACTTGGTTGCTCAAAAAAAAAAGCGGGAGGGAAGACTTCAGGCTTGTGGGATCTACTTTGTGTTTTACTAAGATCCCGAGCAACCAGAGCCAGGTGCAAAAGACACACACTTGGAATATATGGACTTAGGGCCTCTAAGCAGCTGCTGAGTAGTGAAATTTGTTTTGAGCACCAGAATTGAGCTGATTTCACAGTTCTGGCATGCATAAATAAACCATTTCTGGTTTCCCCAAGTTTTCTTCATTTCAGCAGTCTGCCTTGTGTCCACTTCTGCTCTAAAATAGGTGGATGACCAGATGTTGGACTCAAACTCCCAACAGTCTCAACCTGCCTGGCCAATGGTTTAGGAGGAGGACAGCTGCAGTCCAGCAGCATGTGGAGGGACACAGGTTGGCCACACCTAAATGAAATTCCAACACACTTGTGATTTTCAGTCATCCCAGCCAGCAATTTCTGTTTCCTTTTACTTTCTTCTCGAACATCCCACTCCTATTGAAAGAAAAGGATTTGTGTGCTACACAGAATTCCTCCCAATGTAAATATTTTGGTTCATGACAGAATTTTGTTTGTTCTTGTCACTCAATTTTTGCCATTACTTGGCATGGAAAGAGATGGCGGAAACAAACTGAAATAGCCAAGAAGGACCAGAAGGGGCTATTGTGTGGTGTTTGTGTTCCTTGTTGAATGTGATGCTGACCTTGTGTAAGAGAAGAAAAGCTCTAGGTCACTAATCCTAGAGACTTACATAAATTGCAGCACCCCCCCCAGCTTTGCTAATCGTAGGGTTGCACCAGGGGAATGTAATTCAGCCTTGTTGTCAGTCCTGAATGTTCAGTTTTACGAGGCACTGTTCTTGAAATCATAAGATTGCCTCCAAAGCATTCTTTTACTAGATTATCCATTAGCTGCACTGCATACTTCCACTTTTTTTAAATAGAAATTGCTGTTTCCAACTTTTTCCAGTAATGAGAAAAGCTAGCAGGGTTTAATGGAAAGTTTTACATTTAGTTGGCTTGTAGAAGTCAGTTTAAATCCTTGCTCCGCTATGCGATCTACAGGGGTAAAAATAAATAAATCACAACAACAACAATGTGCAAGGTGGTAGAAGGGGAGAGACCCCCAATGTGCATGCAATCTAAAATTCAACACAAAGAAATAGAGGCAGAGTAAACAAGGACGAGAATAGTTCAGAGACAAACTACAAGAAACAGGCAGATGAGGTGGAAGAGTTGGTTCTGGACTGTAGCACTCAGCACAGCAGATGGGGTCTTCCATAATGTTCTTCCCTCCTCCATGATATCTTGTGTTTTCTGTGTACTGATTCCAAGAAGCTCATAGAGAGAATGGCACCTGTTTCCTTTTTACTAAGTAGCCTATTAGAATCAATTCACAGTGCACAGCTTCCCTCACCCCAATGATTTCATAGAAGCAAGTTGGAAGGGAATCTCATGATCATCTAGTCCAACACCATGCAATGCAGGAATATGCAGCTGCCTCACACAGGGTCAAATCTGCAACCTTGTTATCAGAATCACACTCTAATCAACTAAGCTATCCATTAGATTTGATCTAAAGTTTTCTTAAAAGTGCCCCTTTGTGTCTGAGCAAGTCCCAAAGATGTGCTCTTGTCCTTGTACTGCCGGAAATTCATTGTTCTTTCATGATTCTTCCGCTCATCTTTTCTGTTCCAAGCTTTCTCTTTGCTCCGTTGGCGTTGTTGCCTCGAAACCAAAGTGCAAAACCTCCAAACCTACAAGCTGCGTGTTACAGGAAGGAGCTTTTGAACCAAGCACAATAAACCCTGGGACAAAGTTTCTGATTTTGTGAATTGCAGCTCTTTAGGTTGTGCTTTGACTGCTTCAAAATTTAGAAAAGAATGCTAGCTTGGAAGCAAACAGCAGGTCATGAAGTCTCCCTCCCCTCTTTCCATGATTAGCCATGATTAATTCTCACACGCTAATCAGCTGTCTCACTCTGCGGTGTTATTAACGAGGGAGCTATTATAAGCAGAACTTTACGCAGCCTTTATTAAGCCTTATGAAAGGCACTCAGACTCAGACGCCAAATTAATAATGGCGACTTTTGGAGCTGGGAAACATTTGAGAAATAGACTCCCTCTCCTCCTAGAAATAACAAGTTTTCAGGGATTTGAACCCAAATCCCTTTGAATCTCAGCAAGCCATTCTGAGTTGCTTCTGTCCTGCCTTCCCTTACTCCAAAATTTACATTCCAGCTGGAAGGTGGAAGAAGCTCAGCTCAGAGCCAGCCAGAAGAAGTTCTCCAGCTTCAAATTGTGGTGCTTGCCTGAGACGCTGCTAGGAGCTGCAGCCAGTCCGAGTAGACAGCAGTGGAGCAGGGGGAGCCAGTCTGACCTGGCATAAAGCAGTTTACAAA
The DNA here is from genome assembly GCF_964106915.1 of Podarcis gaigeae. Lineage (NCBI taxonomy): Eukaryota > Metazoa > Chordata > Lepidosauria > Squamata > Lacertidae > Podarcis > Podarcis gaigeae. The sequence continues at coordinate 53,177,370 of NC_139681.1, read as the reverse complement.
ATATTTACAATTAGCAGAGCAAGAAAAGACCCCAGGTTCAGTTTTTGGCATGTTCAGATAGGGCTAGGGAAGGGAGCTCCTTGGGACCCTGGAGAGTTGCCCGCCTTTGGGAAGCAGCGAGAGGCTGGTGTGTGTGTGTGTGTGTGTGTGGATTTTGGCCTTGCACCGGGAATCATAGTCCACCACTGCTGGTCAATTGTGGCAAGTGGGGCAGTGCCCCACCAAGTTTGGTCTGCTTTCAGCCAGCCCCCAACCTGCCTACCTCCTTACTTACAACCAGTCTGGGAGGTGACATTGGCTGTCAGCCTCCTTGGTTTCAGTGTTGCCTTGGAAGAACTCAACCAGGAGGAGAAAGAGGACAAAACCTGGTGAATCGGAACAAATGAAAATTCAGGTTTTCTATGGATTGCTGTTTGCTCTAATTCAGTGGCAAAGAGTGGGTTTTCATGGGGTGTGTGTGGGACTGCTCAGACACAGAGTTTTAAAGCACAGGCCTATGCCTAGAAACAAGGCACAAAAGGACGTCTGGGTGAGCCGTGTCTTTGAGTTCTTCTCTCCGCTGTGATTTCCCTCCTCCACTTTCCCTCCTAATTAATCAGACTCATAGGGGCAGAGCTGCAGGTTGGGCTCCTCACACCTTATCCCTAGACTCTGTAGTGTAGCTACGCAACTGCAAATCAGAAAGGAAGATGAATGTACCTCTAAATATGGGTGAGGTGTGTTTCTCTCACTGGCTCTTAGTCTGTTTCTGGGCTCAATTTAAAGCTCTTTGGGACCAGGTTACATTCACTGGCGTAGGAAGAGGGGGGCAGGGGAAGCACACCGTCCCCAGCAGCACGATCCTGGTGGGGTGCCATTGCGGCTGCCACGCCCCCAGGACGCACGCCAGCCACCCCCTCGCCTGCTCTCTGCCCCCCGGTGCTGGAGCATGAAGCTCCGCCACTGGTTACATTGAAGGTTGTCTCCTTCTGAACACACCTATGTGAACTGTAATAGACACAGCTTGGCAGTCCTGCTCTGTGCACCATGGGCAAGTGAGATGAGTGGCTAGAAAGGAGAGGGCCTTCTCAGTGGTGGCTCCACAGTTGTGGACCAGGCTTCCCAGAGAGGCTTGCATGGCCTTTTCAGCATCAGACGAAGACCTTTTCATTCCCCCAACTCCTGCTTGTTTTAAAACAAGCCCAGAATTTGCTGATTTCAAATAAACCTTATGCTCTCACTCTTAAAGCAGCTTATGAAACAATAACACAATGGAATTATCAATTTTTGAAAAGCAGGTAAGAACAACTATTTAAAATGTTCAAAAAAATGGTAAAAATGAACAATAAGTTAAAAACCAGATTAAAACACATATCAGTGTTCTACAGATTTGCCTAAACAAAACTGTTTTTAGCAGGCATTGACAAGAGTTCAGTGAAGGCATCTTCCTGATGTCAATAGGCAGGGAGTTCCAAAGCATGGGTTCTGCCACACAAAAAGATCTATTTCTTACAAATGCAGAACAAGTCATATGTGGTACTATTAACAGTGCCCCCTCTGCAGATGGAAGCAGTCCAGTGCACATGTATGGGGTAATGCCTGATCTCTGCTCACCTGCCTTCATGCCATTACTGCTGCATCAAGATCAAGGTAAGTCAGCAAAATATTGAAGTCACTGGATGGGTGATGGAAGGGGATTTGAAGGCCAGGTAGTATCAGGAGTGTGTGCAGGATCTGGGCCCTGTGACTAGTAGGGCTTTGCAGGACTGGGGCCTTCCTAAATTTGTTCTGGAAAGGCAAGGAGTGGCCGTACAGGTGAGGCCACTTAGTAATTCACTGCACCTGGTGGCAAGAGCCGGGAAGGGATATAAGGTCAGCATTTCCCTTCGGCTCTTTGCTACAGCAGCACATTCCCTGCTTTGTTGCGTGTGGCTTCTTGCTTCCTGAACCTCGGACCTCGGCTTCTTGACTCCTTCCTCCTCGATCCTCGGACTCTTGACTTTGTGACTCCTTGCTTCTCGACTCTTGGACCCTTGGCTTCTGGACTCTCGTTCCTGCTCACACCCCATCCTCTTGCCCCAGGTCCCGACCTCCTCAGCCAGGACTTCAATCGCCCATAGACTGGACCGTGACAGGTAGGAGCAAGGGATGGCTGAGCCTAAGTGTGAGGAAGGCTTGGATTCTTCTGTATTCTTGATAACATGATTGGAGGCATGGTAGGGTTTGAGTTGGTTCAGAACTGAATAGCTCTTCTGTTGTCATGAGTGCTTGTTATGAGAAAATAGTTGTCTTTGGAGCCTCACTGGGGGACCCCATTGCTGCTTGAAGGGTTAAAACCAGGGTCTTGAACTAACGAGACTGGAAGTGAGTGGGGTTGTTTTGACACTGGCAAGATGTGTTCCCTGCTGTTGCCTTATATGTTTGCACAGCTTTGGTTTGTTAAGTGTCTTAGCTGCTGTCCAGAATGAGTTTTCTAGGGGCTCTCCAAAATGCTCTCAACAGTGCTCAGGAATAGGATGACTGGAGTATACGTAGCAAAACATTAGGAAAGTGTTCAAATGCTGTTGCCTCACTTACTGCCAGTAGGAAGAGATGCCTGCCAGCATTTTCTTCAAATGAACCTCAGGAACTTTGCAATGTTTCCAGTCGAATGAATAGCTGCTTATTGTTGTTTAAATTACTTTGTTCCACACCCCCCCATTTCTAAGCTTCCATCTGCCCCTTAAATCAGGATGGCTGGAAAACTTTCTGCTTTTGGGCAGAAGCTGGGAATCTCTGGGTTCAAAAGAGGTTTTCTGAACTCTGCCACTCTCCCATTAGAGCTGTTGGTGCATTACAGCAAAAACGGGTAGAAGCATGTACAAGTGTCTGCGTACACCAGCTTGTTTGTACAGCTCAACTATTGTGTACCTGGGTCAGAGACTATGCTTAATGAACATTACAGGTGAAAGCCACTTCCGGCCTGCCCAGGAGGTGGGGTTGCGGGCTTCACGCCCACCCCCACGTGAGCGGGGGCTGGTTTCAGCCCCCGCGAGAACAGGGGAATCCCGGCCAAGTCTGCCCTATTTAGGGCCGGTGCAGAGGGGGCTCGCCCTCTTTTCGCCGGCTAGCCCTCACGTTTTCCCACCCTCCCTCCCTTTAGGTATGCTTTAGGTAGTTCTTTGACTTTGCTATGGACTTCGGTCTGTCGCCGCAAGGGGCATGGTAGGAATTTTTCCCAATTGGCAGTTTGTAGCCTTTTGGTTTTTCGCCTACCTCGTAGCAACTCGTCACAACTTTTCGGCATTGGCGGTAGGCATTGGTAAGAAGGGGTTAAGAGGATGTGTGTGTGTGGGGAGGAACGCCATCACCTCCCCCCAGTGAGCGAAGGGTGGTCCGTTAAAGGACTCCGAGGGGCGTGGCCCTGTCCGAAGCCTATGGAGGTGTGGGCCAAAGGCACGCCCCAGAGCGGTGACCCGGGGGAGCTCCTAGCCGACGTGCCTCGCGGGAGTCTCCCCCGATATAAGGTTAACCCTTCCCCGTGTCTCCAGCAAATGGGCTGGAGCCGGATAGTCGATAGGACCAATGCCTAAGCCAATGCCTCTCATTCCTGAATTCAATAAAGTTGTGGCCTAATTCGCCCAATTAACCTTAATTATGGTGTCTCGTGTCTTTATTTATCCTGGTGGGGGGCGGGAACTCGCCACGCAACTGCTGTTACACTGAGCACAGGTACAAGCTGCCTCTACATACGTACTGTGTGAAAGAGTACACACTTGTTGATTTGTACAGCTCAACTAATGTGTACGCAGGTACACAGATTGTACACTCGTTGAATGCAAATATCACAGCTGGTCACAGTTTCAAAACTTTGCCACCCACTCCCCTCCAGCTGGTCTGTATATAAGCAGAAAACATAAGGCTTGCATAGTGAAGTGGCCAGCAGTCTCTTGGAATAAACTTCGGATATTTTTAAAAATATATATCTAGTTAAAGAACTGTTTGTTTATTTAAAACCCAAACTTCATTTACTCCACTTCTCTCTTTCAGAAAGTTTGATCCCGTTTGGTTGATTTTTTTAAAAAATATATTAAAACAACAACCCGAACAGAGTTGCATAACTGAACAAGAGTTTTGTTTCTATTTTTGTCACTTGTTAGAGCTTCTCATGTGGGAAAGAGAGGGATTTTTTTGTTTTGTTTTTTGAGAAAATGACTCCTTCAAACCACAAAACAGGCTTCTTTATTTTATTGCTATAACTGTGGCATGTGTAGGAAGCCGTGGAACAGAATAAATAGTGCCGCTGATGGGTATAGTCACCACTTAGCAGTGAAATGAGGCTCAAGCACTGTTAGGCTTTTCTTATTTGCTTTCTTATCTTCCGCATAAGCTTTGTGCCCCAGTTAGGGCTGGGAGTTCCCCCTATTTGAAATCTGGAGAACTGCTGCTAGGCAGTGCTGGCCAGACCCAGAGCTCCTCCAGTTCTTGTACCCCACTTTGACTGGTGGGCGGGGCTGCCTACATCATATGACACCAGACAATCCTTTCTGCCTCCCTTTGCAAGTGCAGTTTCTGCCTCCACCATCAGGGGCAGTATGCTTCTGAATCTCTGGGAACTGAGGAGAGTGCGCTAGCATTTGGGTCCTGCTTGTGGGCTTTCCATAGGCACCTGGTCCTCTGCAGGTATTTGCCTCCTCCCTGATGGATTCTCTACTTGCCTGGCCTAGTCATGTTTCAGATTGTCCCCTTCCCCAAACAAATGATGGTTTTTTGTTTTTTGTTAATAGATCCTGATCTGATGCAAACTCTGATGTAAGGTCTGGCTTATCACCCGATATCTATTTCTCAATATTGAAGGTTTTATAAACAGCCTCTCTACTTCACTTAGCCATAGCCATACCTATGTTTTTTAATCATCTGTACATCCTGTTGACTTTTTACAGCTGCATTTTCTAAAAGAAAAACCATATATTTAAATAAAATAAATGCAACCATATAAACTCTCAAGTGATGTTTTCTAACTGATAACTGGTCACTTGCTTAAAAATAAAAATGTATTTTAATGGGGTGGGGTGTGAAGTAAAACTTGTGGGAATCAAGTAATTTGCAGGACTGTAGATTGCATGCCTGTTGTCTTTGTCCATGGAGTTTTCTTGGCAGGGATACTGGAGAGGCTTGCCGGTTCCTCCTCCAGGTGGATCACGTTTGGTCAAAACTCTCCACTATGACCTGTTCATCTTTGGTGCCCTGCTCGGCATAGTTCATAGCTTCTCTGAGTTCTTCAAGCCCCTTCGCCACGGCAAGGCAGTGATCCATGAAGGGATCAACAGTGGCCAGAGGATTGGAGAAGATCAGTCTACATCCCAATCCCAAAGAAGGGCAGTGCTAAAGAATGCTCCAACTACCGCACAATTGCACTCATTTCACACGCTAGCAAGGTTAGGTTATGCTTAAAATTCTACAAGGAAGGCTCAAGCAGTATGTGGACCGAGAACTCCCAGAAGTGCAAGCTGGATTTAGAAGAGGCAGAGGAACCAGAGACCAAATTGCAAACATGCGCTGGATTATGGAGAAAGCTAGAGAGTTCCAGAAAGACATCTACTTCTGCTTCATTAACTATGCAAAAGCCTTTGACTGTGTCGACCACAGCAAACTATGGCAAGTTCTTAAAGAAATGGGAGTGCCTGATCACCTCATCTGTCTCCTGAGAAATCTCTATGTGGGACAAGAAGCTGCAGTTAGAACTGGATATGGAACAACTGATTGGTTTAAAATTGGGAAAGGAGTACGACAAGGCTGTATATTGTCTCCCTGCTTATTTAACTTATATGCAGAACTCATCATGCGAAAGGCTGGGCTGAATGAATCCCTAGCCGGGATTAAGATTGCTGGAAGAAATATCAACAACCTCAGATATGCAGATGACACAACCTTGATGGCAGAAAGTGAGGAGGAATTAAAGAACCTGTTATTGAGGGTGAAAGAGGAGAGCGCAAAATATGGTCTGAAGCTCAACATCAAAAAAATGAAGATCATGGCCACTGGTCCCATCACCTCCTGGCAAATAGAAGAAGAAATAGAGGCAGTGAGAGATTTTACTTTCTTGGGCTCCATGATCACTGCAGATGGTGACAGCAGCCACGAAATTAAGAGACGCCTGCTTCTTGGGACGAAAGCATTGACAAACCTAGACAGCATCTTAAAAAGTAGAGACATCACCTTGCCAACAAAGGTCCGTATAGTAAAAGCTATGGTTTTCCCAGTAGTGATGAATGGAAGTGAGAGCTGGACCATAAAGAAGGCTGATCGCCGAAGAATTGATGCTTTTGAATTATGGTGCTGGAGGAGACTCTTGAGAGTCCCATGGACTGCAAGAAGATCAAATATATCCATTCTTAAGGAAATCAGCCCTGGGTGCTCACTGGAAGGACATATTGTGAAGCTGAGGCTCCAATACTTTGGCCACCTCATGAGAAGAGAAGACTCCCTGGAAAAGACCCTGATGATGGGAAAGATGGAGGGCACAAGGAGAAGGGGACGACAGAGGACGAGATGGTTGGATAGTGTCTTCGAAGCTACAAACATGAGTCTGACCAAACTGCGGGAGGCAGTGGAAGACAGAAGTGCCTGGCGTGCTCTGGCCAATGGGGTCACGAAGAGTCGGACACGACTAAACAACAACAGATTGCATGTGCATTTCAGCCCCTCTCAGCTGAAATGAGTACCAATAATTTTGTGGGTGGGCAGAGACAACAGAGGGGAGAATTCTCCTCCTTTCACACTTAGAATGGCTTTTGAGCATGATTTGCTTCAGGGTTTCTATTATTCTCTTGTGAGCGACATATGGCAGGTGAACTGTCTGCAGCCATCAAGGCACTTGTAGTTCTACAAACTCCTGTTGGAAATCTGAGACTCCAAACTGTATGGTTCCCTCTCCAAAATCCCATAAAGTAGATATGAACCCCTAGTTTTTCAAATCTTATGATGTCTTACACAGTTCTGTTACTCTGCAGATGTAATGATGCTCTTTTCACAGGCTGATAACAGGACCATCAATAAGGCAGAGAACCCTAGGGATGAATCCCTAGTTGTTTTTCAAATCTTATATTTCACACACACACACACACACACACACACACACACACTGTGATTCTTCTGCAGAGTTAATGTCATTCACCTGGATTTGGGAACCTATGGTCCTCTAGGATTTCAGGCAGGAGAATTTCCCAACCCTACTTGGAGATGGACCTGGGCATGGTTACATGTGCTGCACCAGTGTGCTATGGTCCTTCTGCAAGTAACTCCTGTATGAACTCCTGTATGAACAGGTACTATGAATAACCTCTAAATGAACCCTGCAGATCTTCTTTATTAAAATTGCAGGCAGCAATGAATGTGGGGGAATTAATATCTTTACAAATATTGGGGAGTAACTAAACCAAATAGAGAATTAAGAGGTGAAGCATAAAACTGGTTGCCAAACAATTCTCTAATATAGGTGTGGTTAACCAGATACTGGACCTCAACTCCCAGCAGCTCTAGCCACCATGGCCAATAGCCAGGGATGATGGAGGTTGCAGTCCAACAACAGCTGGATGGCCACAGGTTCCCCATTGATGCTGTACTCAGTGGTTGACTGAGTGGTGGTGGCGATGTCACAAGCAGACCACAGATGACACCTTCCTGCTGCTGATAGAATACAGATGGGCTATCTCTGTGTGATGAAGATCTACCATGTTGTGTCTCTGGTGTGATGGAGTTCCCTAAATGCTCTACCTTTCCAGTGCTGTAAGCATTAAAAACAAAAAGAGCACCTGCCAACCACATGATCTTTAAAGCACTTTCGCAGTTCTGACCTTGCAGCTTTAAACATTTCAACCCTTTCCTCCCTGTGTTACTATGATTTTCCTGAATGCCTGACCTCCATATAGTTACCATATTTTTTGCTCTATAAGACTAACTTTTTCCCTCCTAAAAAGTAAAGGGAAATGTGTGTGCGTCTTATGGAACGAATGCAGGCTGCACAGCTATCATAGAAGCCAGAACAGCAAGAGGGATTGCTGCTTTCACTGCGCAGTGATCCCTCTTGCTGTTTTGGCTTCTGAGATTCAGAATATTTTTCTTCTTGTTTTCCTCCTCCAAAACCTAGGTGCGTCTTGTGGTCTGGTGCGTCTTATAGAGCAAAAAATATGGTATGTGCTGTATACCTCAGGAGATTGTACACTCAGTGGCGTAGTGTGGGGGGTGCAGGGGGGGCCGGCCGCACCAGGCGCAACATCTGGGGGGGGGGGCGCTTGCTCACACTCGAGTGCTAAAATCCATGGGTTAGGGGGCGCAAATTACTTGCCTTGCCCCGGGTGCTGACAACCCACGCTACGCCACTGTGTACACTAGCAATCTTCCTTATTCACTTCTTTGCCTTCTTTACTTCCTAATCAACTTTTGAGGTGCACAAATATTTTTTTAATAGTGTGAGCTGAGAAATGTTTTCAGTGGACAGGCATCGAGGGGAAGGAGCTGCTGAAAACTTCTATTATGTACAACAGACTCTTCAGCTGTACGTGTGAGGAGTTCTTTTTCTCTGAGGCGATTAATTTCAGTGGAGTAACTTGAGATAAAGTTCCCAGAGTATGAAGCTGTTGTTCGACTTTTATTTCTTTTCTTTTTTCTTTTTTCCAGTTTGAAGCTCTGATTGTCCATTTGCCCCTAAAGCACGACGTAGGGGCTTAATGGAACATGGCAGGCCCTCCTTCCCCACATGCCATCTTTCTCACACATCGGTCATGCAGTAAAAGGGATGGTGTGAGAGGTGCCAGGTTTCAGTTTTGCTGGGAAACACAATTCACTTCCTGGAAACTGAAGAGTGCTCGGGGGCAGACAATAAAGGTGCCTGCCAGCTGTTTCTAGAATGTCCCATTGTTGGCTCCTTTGGAACACGATCTGGAGTGCAAACAGATGGCACAAGCCCATTTGATTAGAGAAAACAATCCAATTATTTGAAATTCATAATCAACAGAAATGTTTTGTATGCGGAAAACTGTTTATTAGTCAGGGACGCAAATTAGAATTGGTAATGGAGGAGAAGGCTTGCATTGCTGCTGTAGCATCCTTCACTTTGTTTTGGGAGGAAGGAACTTGCCCAGTTTAAAGGCTGAAATGGGCCAGCTCGACCGTGCAATTAAGCAGTCATTGCACAGCTGTTGTGCCACTAATCACAAGCCACCTAGGAACATTTTTGCCATGTGGCTTGCACATAAAGGTGAAATTCATTCAGCTTAGCTCAGTGTTTCCTTAAATTGAAAAGAAGATTGTGACCTGATGAAATAACAGCTGTTTCCATACCTTTATAGTCTTAAAGTTGCATGTAATAGTGTCTTGGATCATAATTTCAGCACTGAATTTTATAAATCTCCCCCCAGCCCCAATCCTTAAAGCTGGATCAGATTGTTATGACTATAATTTGGCACTGATGTTCAGAGATGAGACAAATGATGCGCCATTATCATCATATAGTTCCTCATTAATTGACTCGTGGACGAGACCAAGCTACAGCCTCTGACTTTTGGCCATTCACTGCCCTGCCACGTTTCGTGCGTAACTCTGACATTGCAAGACTTTGGTTTTTTTTTGGGAAACCCTCTTATTTGGCCAGTGTGGCTCCAGAGTAGCTTGAAGACAGTGAACAAATGACCTTGCACAATTTTGCAGTATACTTATATTTGACAAGGACAAGGATTACTTCTAAAACCCTGTACTGATCCAGTATCTGAGCTGCCGGGTGTATTATTTGGTAAAGCAATTAAGCCTTAGTGATAAAATGTAAATGTCTAGTTACTGCACATTTTTACCCTCAGATTGTCCCTCCCCAGCTGGCTTCCTCTAGGGTTCCTACACAAGTTTTTATCACTAGATAGGTGCAATATATGGGGTGATATTCAACTAGCTTTTACTCAGAGTAGCCCACTGAATTTAATAAACATGATGAAATTAGGCCCATTCATTTCAAAGGGCTTACTCCAAGCAAAACTTGAATATCACCCATGAAATGGGAGTTGCAGTCCTGAAAGGCACCAGATTGGGGGATACCATTTTAGGCAGTCAATGCATAGTTGAAAAGTCGAAACATTTCAGGGTTCCGTAAGTAATTAGAAACCATGGGTTGTTTTGGAAGAGCCATGTCATTACAGAAAGATTGAACGGAACAGAATAATAATAGACTTCCTTTTTCCTGGGACTTTTAAAGTCAGAAATATTGTCAGTTGATTAATTAGCTGGGCTCGTGGTCTAAGACATCTTGCAGAGCTTGAGGAAACAATGACAGCAAGAAGTCATCAGGGACTGTCAATAATGTGTGACTTGCAGTAACAGAATTACTGCAAGTTCTGGTTACATAAAGAAATGGAGGGAAAGGGATTGGCTGGCCAGTTTCAGCAGGGGCCTGGAAGTAATTTTTGATCATTGTGAAGCCATTCTCCGTGTGTGTTAATATAAGTTAAAGCTATTACAAAGTTATTTAGATGCTTCCACTTCAGCCCTTGGAGGATTTTGTCCTGAAATTGGTATAAGCTGCACAAACCATAATGACAGAGGGGAGGTATATACATTTGCACACATTAGATGCAATTGCTCCGACATAGCAAAATTTTAGGAAAATGTTATTAAACTTATGAAAGCTATTTCAGGGTGTCAATACCACAGATCCTGTGGTAGTATTATTAAGTTATCTGAAACTTCATGTTGAAAGAATAATACCCTTGAGTTAATTTGCAGTCATTTAGCAGGTGCAATATTGTAGCGCAATATTGTAGCAAGAGAAAATGACCCTCCAATTGATCATTAGATGAACAAGGTTTGGGACATGGTCATTTTGGTAAATAAACCTTGGAACTTAGCTTGTGCTTCAGGCACGACAAATCCCCATGTTGATGTATTTAAGACTGGAAAGTTGAACTTCATGGACAGATTACTAGAAGGGCACAAATCCGTTCCTTTTTGAAAAATCTAGAGGACTTCTCAACCACTACTTGCAATCTTCAGAGTGTGATTTAAGTAGGCATTGTTTTTTCACATAATTACATTGTAGGAAAAAAGAATAAAATATTAAGGTGGGTTCCCCAAGAATTGAAATTATTCTTTTTATAATTATCTTTTCTTAAATGTATGGAGACACAACTGAACTGCATGTAATCATTCTCTTCCTCCACAACCATGAGGAGCAAACATTTTTTCAAGGGAGATATTTAAATGTATTTGATCTTTTCCCTTGACATGCCAGAGAAAAATAAAAGCCAGAAGCTTCTTAGCTTACCTCTACTAGTCTTAGAGCACATTATCCTACATATTAATAGCAAACGTATTCTCCAACCACTGGTACTTATGTAACAAAGTGACATCGTCCATGCCCAAGAAAGGTGCCAGCAAGCTCAAGGGAACCTGAAGGTTTGCAGAAGTGCAAAAACATGCTTAGAATGGAGGGGGGGGGGGAACCCTCAATGGAGCAACCTCAACCCACCCCAATCCAGGCCAGTGAAAATGGAGCATGCTCAGTAGTTGCAGAATAACTGATGGTTAGTGGGGGAGAAGGAAAAATAAGGAGAGAGAGGAAATGGCATGGAATAGTCTGGAAAATGGCATGAGTGGCTGGAACCCTTAACAGTAGACAGTGCAACATTTTGTTGATAACCCTACTTATTCTCTCCATTTCTGATGTTCAGGCATGAGTACCAATCCTTATGTAGCCACCAGTGGTGCCACCCATGCACAGTTCTAGTGGAAACCCAAAGTTTGCAGAAATAACCAAAGTCTGTTTGGGGATAGAATCCCAAATAGCTGAATGAGTAGGATGTGTGCTCAGTGGCTGTTGGGGGGGGGGGGACAGAAAAACAGCTGGGAGAGGGAATGGAATGGAGGAGAGCATGGCTAACTCAACCAGGGAACAGACGCACTCCACACTGCAACATTTTCTTGTGAGTCTTGCTTGTTCTGTTTCCAGTGTTCAGGTGTGAGCACCATTACTTATGAAGTCAAAACAGCACCATCCAAGCACAAGGGGGAGGTAGCAGCAGATGAGTTAAACAGGGAACGGGAACCTGTAGCCCTCCAGATGTTGCTGGACTCCAACTCCCACCATCCCTGGCCATTTGTCATGTTGTCTGGGCCAATGGAACTCTGGGATACCTCAGTTGGTAGAGCATGAGACTCTTAATCGTAGGCCTTGGGTTCAAGCCCCACATTTGACAAAAGATTCCTGCATTTCAGGGGTTTGGACTAGATCAGAGGTCAGCAAACTAAGGCCTGGGGGCCGGATGGGGCCACCCAGGCTCGTAAATCTGGCTCGTGGACCCTGCCACCTGCTTGGTCAGTCCCTGCACGCTGCAGATGCCTTGCCACATCGGGACTGACTTCTGTGACAGTGGAACCACTTCTGGGCGGGTGGCGATGCTGGCGTGGCTTCGGATTTGCTGCAGGAAGCTCCTCCAGCCAATCTGAAGCACAGACGCCTCTGGGCGGGCGGTGACACTGGCATGACCATGGATGGAGCAGGTCTGGGCTGCGCCATGGGCATCGTGATGGGTGCGTCACGGGGCTTCAGCCAGAGCTCAATATGTATGGAACATGCTCAGTACTCCTGGAATTCTAAGTGACCATGTTGACAATGAAATCTGGGTTGAAAGATGAATGGAGTGGAGTATTGTAAAAGTGAGTGATGGAAACAATCAACATTCCCCCCCCCCCCCGGACCCACTTGTCTTTTTTTATTCTTAAAACTCAGTCACTTGCTTGCTTCCAGTTTTCTACTCTCTCTGGGATCTGGTATGCTGCATTTCAAAAGGCTGCTCCATAGCTGACATCCCGGCTGTTGAAAAGGAAGGAACTATTTGGCAATATTAATAAGATTCTTGTGCAATTTGATGGAAATTATAGCCTTGCTGTCCCTTGAAGAATCATCTCTTGTCACTGCCTTTAAAGAGCAAAGGCACTGTGATATTTCTTCTTGACTGATTAATTGTTTCAGCTTCAAGTCGTGGATAAATCTGGTACACCATTAGTTTAATTAACATACAGAAGAGCCTAGCAATCAAATCTTGAACGGAGATAGATGAATGGACCACGAGCTTATTCTGCAGTCCAAATGGACACACACGCATACATTTTCCTTCACAATTTGGATTCTGTATGATTCACTCATTGAAATAAAGTATTCTGTAGGAAGTCAGAGGCTGACACAGCATGGTAGAGCCCTGATTGGCTCTCCTGACTTTAAAGCAATGTGGGAGGCACCAATTAAGTTAAGAGCAGAGGGCTTAACCTTGTCTTCCCACGGATCCCCCTGGTCTTAATCCCCCCCCATGTTGCTATTAGCTTCATTTGGGGGCAAATACAGATTTTGTAATCCACCCTAACTTCTCTGGGGAGGGGGAAAACAAAAATGTATGTTGGAGAAATGGTAGAGAAGGAAAGGGTTGGACATCTCCAAGAATTACTACTCCCATCAAAATGGCAGCAATCTTGGCCCCACTTTAAAGTAAAAAAGAACAGTGCTCTGGGAGGCTGCTTCCACTCTTGACATTTACAGTGGAATTGCCACATTTTGTTCACTCACTTTTTATAGAGCATCTGCATGATCCTGTTCTCATTCCCCCTCCCCCTCTGTTCAGCTTCTATTCCCCTGCAACTCAGAAAATTTGACGTTCAAAAAAATAGTTGACCATTTCCACAGGTGCAGATGGCCCATCACACAGCTTTTCAGCAGATTGTTTGGTCAGCTATGGCCTGTATATATTCTTCTATTCCTTCTCTATAGTCTCTTCTAGGAATAAGCTCATCGCTTTAATTCCTACTTTTCCAAATTGCCTCTCTCTCTCCCCCCCCCCAGTCTTTCTCTCTCTGAATCATAATCAGCAAGAGTTGAAGCAAGTGCTTAACCTGTTCTCCCTACACCAGGTGTAGCCAATGTGATGCCGTCCAGATGTGATGGGTTCCCAACTCCATTCCCATTCTGGCCAATTTACAGGGATTATGGGAATTGTAGTCCAAAACATGTGGAGGGCACCATCTTGACTACCTCTGTGCTACACCATTGTCTCCCCTACCTAACACTGAAGAAAGGGGCCTGCCCATCTGGAAAGGGGACTGCTCATCTAGAATCAAAGCCTGGAAGCAGATTTTTCTATTCTACTTAGTTTAAAGCTCAACAGTGTTGCTAAGTAGTCCATGTCTTGAGGAATCCACAAACACAGATCTCCCATCATGTCACACCTCTTTTTGCCCTCTGAGCTTTCAGTTTCCATTCCAGGGTAGGCTGCAGTTCAGTGGTTAGGTGAACATTTTTTAAAGTCTGTGCAAACTTGTTGGGAGGATAGAGGGCTGAAATTAGGGATTTGATGGTGGATTTAATGATGACATCTCTGCTACTATCTCTTTGTGCTGTACTATGTAAGTCCTCTTTGGGCTAGCTGGCATATTTTATGTCCTATGTGAAGCAGCTTTAAACAGCACCATGCAAGTAGCAGCTCACCAGATGAAGGAATCTACTTCTCCAAGAGGCAGTGGTGGTCACCCACTTGGATGGCTTTAAAAGAAGATTAGACAAATTCCTGGAGGAGAGGGCTATCAGTGGCCTCTCACCCTGATGGCTATGTTCTGTCTCCACTGTATGATCTTGAATCTTGGTTTCTGAAGAATGCAAGAGGATGGAGTGCTGTTGCTCTCAGGTCCTGCTCACAGGTTTCCCAGAGGCATCTGGTTGGCCACTGTGAGAACAGGATGCTGGACTAGATAGATTACTGACCTAATCCAGCAAGCATTTATTATCTGCTTGCAATAAGGATATACAGAGCCTGCTTGGAGCAGCTAATCTCACAGGGGAAAAAGTGTTCTGCTTTAGGGAGGTCTGCCTCAGATGATTTACTGAGTAAATTTACTTCTCTCACTCTACAGATATCCAGTTATTTATACTCCTTTCCTATCTTGCACCAAGAGATCAGGTTGGGCTACAATATATCCTTCTCTTATCTTCTCAATAAAGGTAAAATAAATTAGCCAAGGTCATGAGATGCTGACTTTGCTGAGGCCATCCAGTGAGCTTCCTGGCAGGGCAGAGATCAGAACATCAACATCTTAGATACAACTCATTTGCTTGCTTTGCACTTCAAACCATAGTTAAACTATTTTCAACGCATGCATCAGCACACTTTGTGTTCACTTATAAACCGTAGTTAAACTGAACTATGCTTTACAAAGTGTGCTGGTGCATGAATTGAAAATTGTGTCCACTTGCCCATCTCCTGCTGAAGCACTACTGGGAGCTAAGCTATGTTTTGACTTAGCGTTATGTCCAAATGCAGGACTCAGGGTTTGTTTCTTTCCAAGCGAGCCACAAGCTGTGATCAATATTTGTTCTTGGCTTGCCAATTACATTTTGCTTTGGGGAAACAAACCATGAGCTTAGCTTCAAATGTAGTGCTAAGCCAAGCTGTAGCTTAGATCATAGACGTGTGGTGGCAGGGGAGCACCAAAGCCCCCATGGTTTTAAAGTGACTTTCAAATGAGGTCTTTCTCTACTGTGCTACTGACTCCTCCCCTCAAATAATCCAACATCATTCTTGTTTCAGTACCTACACATTACACCTTCTCTCTTTTTTTAAAAAAATATTTTTTATTGCTTTTTAGAAATACAGAAATACAGAAAAAAGAATAAAGAATGGTTATAAGAAAATAGAGTAGAAGAATAACAAATTTCCATATTCTTTTCCCATCCAATCTATAGGACTTCCCCACATCCTCCGAACCCTGCATTCCCTGTCTTATAAAGCATCAGCAATTTGTTAACTTATTTCAAAACTTATTGTAACTTCCATTTTATCATGTTCCCTAATTTCAATTTTACTGTAACCCAATTCTTATATGCTTTATATTAAACACAATAAAGTTGTTTCATTATTTTACCTCTAAATTCTTGTGTCTTAATTTTCATTTCATTAACTTAAATTTGCTGAAGCTAGAGTTTCCTGAAAGGTGCATTTTTTAACATTCATACAGCTTATAATGTTTTTTCAAATAGTCCTTAAACTTTTCCCAGTCCTCCTCAATTTTTTCTTCTCCCACGTCTCGGATTCTGCCAGTCATTTCAGCCAATTCCATATAGTCCATCAACTGCGATTGCCATTCCTCCAGCGTGGGTAAATCTTGTGTCTTCCAATATTTTGCAATCAGGATCCTTGCTGCTGTGGTAGCATACATGAAAAAGGTTCTGTCCTTCTTAAGCACTCTCTGGTCCACCATGCCCAGAAGGAAGGCCTCTGGTTTCTTAGGTAAGGTAAATCTCAGTACCTTTTTTAGTTCATTATGGATCATTTCCCAGAAGGCCTTCACTTTCGGGCAGGTCCACCAGAGATGAAAGAATGTCCCTTCCGCCTCTCCACATTTCCAACATTTGTTGTCAGACAGATGATATATCTTAGCTAACTTGACTGGGGTCGTGTACCACCGGTATACCATTTTCATAATATTTTCCTTCAAGGCAGTGCATGCCGTAAATTTCAAACCGGTGTTCCATAACCTTTCCCAGTCTGCAAACATAATGTTATGCCCCACATCCTGAGCCCATTTTATCATAGCGGATTTGACTGTCTCATCCTGTGTATTCCACTTAAGCAGCAAGTTATACATTCTCGAAAGTAACTTACTTTTTGGCTCTAACAATTCAGTCTCTAGTTTCGATTTTTCCACCTGGAATCCAACTTTTTTATCTATTTTAAATACCTCTTGAATTTGCGCATAGTGCAGCCAGTCTCGTACCTTAGTTTTCAATTTCTCCAAGCTTAGCAACCTCCAATTGTCTCCAGTTTTTTCAATTATTTCCCAATATTTAGGCCAATGGGCCTCCATGTTAAGTCTCTTACGTGCCTTGGCCTCCACCGGTGAGAGCCACCTCGGAGTTTTACTCTCCAATAAGTCTTTATATTTTATCCAGACCCTCCAAATTGCTCTTCTGACAATATGGTTTTTAAACAATTTGTGCACTTTAACCTTGTCATACCACAAATATGCATGCCACCCAAACGCATTGTCAAACCCTTCCAGATCTAGGACGTCAGTGTTCTCCAATAAAATCCAATCTTTCAACCAGCAGAAGGCTGCAGATTCATAATATAACCTCAAGTCTGGCAGGGCAAATCCCCCTCTTTCTTTCGCATCAGTTAATATTTTAAACTTTATTCGGGGCTTTTTGCCCTGCCAAACAAACTTAGAAATATCCTTCTGCCACTTTCCAAAACATTCCACCTTGTCCACGATCTGTAGGGCCTGAAACAAAAATAACATTTTCGGCAATACATTCATCTTTACAGCAGCTATTCGGCCTAACAAGGAAAGTTTCAATCTTGACCATGTTTCCAAATCTCTTTTGATTTCTGACCAACATTTCTCATAGTTATCTTTAAACAAATTCAAATTTTTGGAGGTCAGGTACACCCCTAGGTATTTTACTTTTTTAACCACATTCAACTCCGTTTCTTTAGAGAACTCATCTGTTTCTGTAACTGTCAAATTTTTTGCTAAAACCTTGGTTTTTTGCTTATTTAACTTAAACCCCGCCACCCGACCAAAATCAGAAATTAATTCTAATACTCTTTTAGTACTGGAGACTGGTTCCTGTAATGTTAATACCAAGTCATCTGCAAATGCTTTCAATTTATATTGTTTCACTCCGACCTCAATTCCCTGAACCAACCGGTCCTTTCTAATCATGTTTAGCAACACCTCCAGAACTGAAATGAACAATAGGGGGGATAGGGGGCACCCCTGACGTGTCCCTTTTTCAATTTTGAACTCCTCTGTCACCACATTGTTTACTATCAATTTAGCTTTTTGTTCTGTGTAGATTGCTTCTATACCATTTTCGAACCCCCGCCCCACTCCCATCCCTTCCAAATTTTTCTTCATAAACATCCAAGAAATATTATCAAAGGCCTTCTCTGCATCAATAAAAATTAAAACCGCTCTGGTATTAAGATTTGTTTGTAGAAGTTCCAAAATGTCAATAATGTTTCTTGTGTTATCAAACAAATGCCTACCAGGGAGAAAGCCAGCCTGGTCCTTATGAATCACTTCATTTAGTACTTTTTTAAGTCTACTTGCCAAAATATCGGCAAAAATTTTATAATCCACATTTAGGAGTGAGATGGGACGGTAATTCTTAAGTTGAGTCTTTTCAGTTTCTAATTTAGGTATCAATGTGATGAAAGCTTCTTTCCACGTTTCCGGTGCCTTCCTTCCCTCCATTATCTGGTTACAAACCTCCATCAAAGGTTGTATCAAATAGTCCTTTAAAACTTTATAATATTTGGAGGTTAAGCCGTCAGGTCCTGGGGACTTGCCAAGTTGAAGATTTTGGATGGCACTTTCAATTTCTTGCTGTGTAATGTTACAATTCAGGTTTGTTCTCATTTCCAGGGGTATTTTTTGTAATCCATTAGTTTTAAGAAACTGATCCACCTCTGAAGCTTTTTGCGGCCCTTGTGAATAGAGTTCTTTGAAGTACCTCTGGAAGCACTTTCTAATTTCCTCGGGTTTCTGAACCATTCTCCCTTCAATCTCTAGATTTGTAACTGTATTAAGCTTTTGTCTCTTTTTCAACTGCCAGGCTAGCAGTTTCCCACACTTATTCGCCGATTCAAAGGATCTTTGTTTCATTTGTTTAATTTTCCATTCCACCTCCTGATTTATCAATTTTGAATATTGCGCCTGGAAAAATTTCACTTCTCTTAACACATCCTTCGATTTAGGCCTAGATCTTAATTTTTTCTCTCCTTCTCTTATTTTCTCCAATATCTTCTCCTTCTTTTCATTCCAGAGCCTTTTCTTAATCGTGTTTTGTTGTATTAGAAACCCCCTCATAACTGCCTTACTTGCGTCCCAGATTGTTCTTTTTTCCACAGTGGTGTTCAAATTTATCTCAAAATAGTCCTTTAAAGTTTTTTGGGCCTTTTTCACAATCTCCTGATCTCTTAATAAAGTGTCATTCATTTTCCATCTAAAGGAACCGGTTGTATTAAGTCTCAATTCCACTTTCAAAGCATTATGGTCGGAGCAGGTTTTTGGGCAGATTTCCACTTTTCTAGTCTTAGGTGCCAGTCCTCTAGTTGTCCAGATTTGGTCGATTCGTGTCCATGTCAGATGAGCTTCAGAAAAGAAAGTCCCTTCTTTCCCTAGAGGGTTCTTAACCCTCCAAATGTCAACTAAGTCCATATTGTCTGTCATTTCAAAAAAAGTTTTAGGTAGTCTGCCGTCTTTCGATATGTTGACGCTTTGTGACTTATCCATATTTACAGACACAACCCCATTCATATCACCCAGCATAATGATGTTACTATAGTCCAAGTAATCCAGCATAGTCTCGTGCAGCTTCCTGAAAAATTCCGATTTTCCCTCATTTGGAGCATATATTCCTAATATCAAAAATTTTTCTCCTTGTGTCTGTATTTCAATCGCCAAAATTCGACCATGTTCATCTTTAAATAAAAGTTTCGGTGACAGGCTCTCTTTTGCGTATATCACCACTCCTCTCTTCTTAACTTTGTCCGAAGAAATAAATTCTTGGCCTAATCTTTTATTAATTAACACTTTTCTATGGAGCCTTGTCACATGTGTTTCCTGTAGGCAGATAACGTCCAATTGTTCCTTTTTCAAGATGTGAAAGACTTTTCTTCTTTTTTCCGGGGAATTTCCGCCATTTATATTCCAACTAAGAAGCTGCAGAGACATCCTGAATCAATTGACGGGTTCTACAATGGGGTATCTAAGCTTCCCCCCGATCCCGGAGGAGGTAGTGCTGGTCCTGATCCAGGTGGTATAACTCTTGGAGGTGGTCCCCACATTACACCTTCTCCATGCTCCTCCCTGTGCAAATTGTAGCTATGTTGAATGAATCCAAAATGTTGGGCTGGATCTACATTGGCCTGATATTAGATATAACATTCTAAAACGTCACAGGGCATATGTGTAAATTAAAAGTGTTTCTTACCTTGTTTCCTCCGTCAATATGCTGTCTCCCTTCTGGTTGCTCTATTGCGCCCTCTGGTGTCACACTTTAATAATGCATTAAAGGTAAAGGTAAAGGTACCCCTGGCTATTAGGTCTAGTCGCGGACGACTCTGAGGTTTCAGCGCTCATCTTGCTTTACTGGCCGAGTACAGCTTCCGGGTCATGTGGCCAGATGACTATGCTGCTTCTGGCGAACCAGAGCAGCTCACGGAAACGCTGTTTACCTTCCTGCTGGAGTGGTGCCTATTTATCTACTTGTACTTGATGTGCTTTCGAACTGCTAGGTTGCCAGGAGCCAGGACTGAGCAACGGGAGCTCACCCCGTCGCGGGGATTCGAATACCTACCTTCTGATCGGCAAGCCCTAGGCTCTGTGGTTTAGACCACAGTGCCACCCTTTTAATAACACATTATGAACGCTAAAAGTAGGATGTAATGTGTCCATCTACATTATGAATACCATTCCTTAACCCTTCCTTAACGTTATAAGCCATGAGTGTAGATCTGCCCTTGGTCATAGTTTCACTCTTGTACATAACGGAAATGTAGCTGCTATTTTGTTTTTTCCAGAGCACCTTAATAGAGAATGTGAACATAGAGCCTGACTACAAACCATTGAAGTCTGGACCAATGTCCAAGAGAGCAGGTCAGCAGAAACACTTCTGTTGTACTTACAGATCTAAAGGTAATTGAAACATTTACAGCACATTCCTATGCACATTTACCTGGGAACAGTGATTTGGGTTTTTTTGCTTTTTGCTTTAGAAGAACAAGGTGCCAGTATTCACGATGAAGTTGCTATGCTAACTGTCAGACTTTTAACATTTGAAAGAAAAAGGTGCCAGTACTGCATACCTTTGAGTACCTCCAGAAAAAGAATTGCCTGGGAGTAATCTATACTGGTCACAGCAGTATTTATTCTCAAGTACACACATGCAGAGGACTGCACTGTAAGATTTTAAAATCCAAAGGCCCGGCTCCTGCAATGCACAATGAAGTCTTCTGGGCAACTCTGCTTATTTGCAATTCAGATAAAAGGGAACAGGTTTTTATTATTGTTTTAATTCCACTGAGAAGCTTAAAGAAGATATTAAATGGGCTCTACAGTAAAATTATATCTGTCTGCTTGCAATCAATTCCTTCTGCCCTCTGTAGTTCACTGGCTTGCGTCTCTGCTCTCCTGTCTTAAAACCTGCTTGATAACAGAGTGACTCCCCTGGACACAGTGGAAATGACTTCTGATTTACTAGGGGAATCAACAACAGGAGCCTTAGGCTCAAAGCTTAAAATGACATCTTATGAAAATGAAATCTCAACAGAGGTTTCCTCCTGTGCACAGCTGGCAGGAAGGGAAACCAATATTCTCAAATGTTGGGGTTGGTAATAATGAGAACATGAAGTCTTTTGTTTGCTGTTATGATATGTCAGGCTGTTTTATAGCACAGATGTAAATAGATACTGCAATCTACTACCTTAGTCTAGAGCAGTGGTTCTCAGATGTTTTTCTCTGGGTCAAACTTTTGGAATAAAAATTTGCTCACACCACACCAAAATTTTTTATTGTTAAGAAACACATTGGAAAACAAAAAGAAACAACTTCTAGCAGTATTGATTTATAACATAGAGCACTACTACTTTGTTAGGTCTAATTTGAGACAAAAAACCCTCTCATCTCATCATCAGCACAAAGAAGCCTTTCTCTTTTGGTCTTTCATATTTATCTGTGTTCACAACAATATGTTGTGGATAACTGTAGAAGGCTAGCCAATGCTCTTGAAGCGACATAGTCCTATGTTTCATTTTCAAGGTGCAATCAATTGAAATGCAGGCCATTTACTTCTCTTCATTCAATGCCAATCCTGCACAGCAGCAATTCGCGAAGGGGTCTCTAACCCAGTGGAAATTTTCTGTAGACGACAGTGGGAAATAATGATCAATCTTTTCTACCAGAGCTGCAAGATGTTCCTGAATGAGGAGGCCATACAATTCCTTGCTCATCTTAAAACTTTTTACCAGTGGGAACATTTCCATGTTATATTGCACCAGTCTTTCTGCACCGGAGCTGAAGCTCTTTTTCAAATGCTGAATTTGTCTGTAGCTGTGAGGATATTGTCATCATGGCCTTACATTCTGGCATTGAGCTCATTCAACCAGGTAAAGATAATGGCCAAATGTGCCCAGTCTGCCCACCAGCCATTGTCTTCCTCTTCTAACCCAGACTGCAGTGAAGGCAGGAAATAAGGTGTACTTTGCTGCCTCCATTGCATCTTCATTGTGCTGTGCGGATGAGCTTTTCAAGGTAGTGTGGAAACTTTGGTGAAAAAGGGCATTGGGTTTGATCCTTAGTCAAAAACTTGGGGAACAATTCAAGGTGCCCCATTAAAGGGGTCCAAGGGTTGGGTTCTGTCTAAGAGCCCGGGCGTAGACCGGCGGGCCATAGAACATCCCTGAATGGCATCTTGGCATAATTTCCCCATTAGATCTGCATCAGTGTGTGTGTGTGTGTGTGTGTGTGTGTGTGTGTGTGTGTTCCTTTTACTAGGATTGACCGTGATGGTGATATCAACCAGCAATCGGCTTGGCTGATACAGGATACACCTATGCCAAATCTGGTTTACATCTACAATCAATAAAGTTGTGGCCATTTTGATCCCAAGCTGGTGTTGTCTTTATTAC
This sequence comes from Podarcis gaigeae, assembly GCF_964106915.1. NCBI lineage: Eukaryota > Metazoa > Chordata > Lepidosauria > Squamata > Lacertidae > Podarcis > Podarcis gaigeae. Next base: position 53,154,691 of record NC_139681.1, on the reverse strand, counting down.
TACATCTAAAATGTTAAGTTTTCCCGCTTGGTAATCATTGGCCCACTGTGCTGTAGCCCGCAGTTCAAGGACTGCCTGTTATTCAGGATTGTCTCATTCTCTTCTTTTTATAATTGAGCCACATGGCTGGTTTGGTTTTAAAAGGGGGGGGAGGAGGGAAACATTATCCACATCTTATGCAATTATTTAATTTGCATGAAATGAAGAGATAAATTATTTTTCCTTTATACAGATAACTAGGATTGTCTTTTATGCTTCACATCCCTTGGTAATTTCAAAAACTAGAACTCCTCCCCGCCCCCTGTTCATTTTGTTGTTGTTCTTGAACACTAAAATAAAAGCAAATAAGCATCCTGGTGTGTGCTTAAGCAGTAATGCCAAACTGGCAAGTACAACATGGAAGTTATTATATCTCCAGGGATTCCTAGGTTTTAATATCCAGATTGAATGTTTAAGTTTTGGGGATATACAATCTCCAACTGAGTCATGGAAACAAAAGTTCCTAGAATATGACAACTTGCAAATAGCAACCTTGCATTCTCTCCTCCTTCCCCTCCCTCCCTTATCATATGATATTCAAATAGCTTCGGGAAAATGGTTAGCCACAACCATTTTTTATAGTTCGTTCAACTGCCCTAAGTAAGTGGATGCTCTGAGTAAGCTGGCCAAGAGGAAAACCTCACACAGTACCATAAGTACAGAAGGTGTGGATTTCATTTAAAAATATTTATTTATTTAAAGCATTTTTATGTTGCACGCACACACACACACCTACCTCCCAGAGCAGCTTGCAATATCACTGACAAGATAGTTTCAGAGACTGGCCTAAAATCTAAAAGACATAACACAAAGGAAAAGAAATTGGGAGAGAGTGCGGGGGGGGGGGGAGAGCAAACTCATGCACTTAGTTTCTTAGCTGTAGAATTTTTGCAATAACTAGCAGGAAAGGAAACCTTTCAAGGAGGGGTGAAGCCAGAAGTTGCTTGTTTTCTTTTTGAATTTTAAGAGCTGATGGTAAAAAGAAGTCTTAGGATACTGTGGTGGTGTTTAGTGTCTGGGATTCTCAGGCTGTATAGTATTTGCCTGCATTCCTACTTCCTGCTTGCTGGGAATTCGTAAAAAGCAATGAATACATTATTAACATACAAATGTATGTCATGTTATGGGGAAATTGGAAAATTTCACGGGGACCTGAAAAAAAAAATCCACAGATGGATGGGAAAATGAGGCGAGCTGCACTTAAGACTGGAAAAGTGAGAAACTGAAATAGACACTCTTTTGTTTTTTTGTTTTTGTTTTTAAGTTTGTAATCATTCATCTTGTTTTTATTATTGCTTGTAAGCCGCTCTGAGCCCGGCCTTGGCTGGGGAGGGCGGGGTATAAATAAAAAATTATATCCCTATGTATAAGTGGCCACCTAGGTGGAAAGTAAGAAACGGAACAGGATACTGTAGAAAAGCAGAATGCCTCAGACAAAACCTGAATAAATATCAATGGAAGGCATTGATATGAATAGCTCAGTTGGAGCTGGAATCTCCAGCACTAACCTCATTATACCCTTATTCAGTGTGGGAAGTTTGCACCTTTGATGGTTCCCCTTTGAAGCCCTCTGACTGACAGCCACCACACTGAATTATATAACGTGGACATTCAACAGATTTGAATCCATAGATTATCGTTCACCTCTAGGAAGAGAAGCAATAAGATAGCAGGGGTTGTAAACGGCAAACATCCATGAGGTATCGACACACTACAGTAGACTTTGATCTCCAGTCTATTATATCTTTGCCTTCCTGCTTCTCCACTGTGAACTTGGCAGGTGAGGTTTTCAGGATGTGAAATATTATCCCAATTTAGTTTTAACTTTTATAAAAGAGAGCAGGTTTATCTCTCCAAAGATCTTTATCCAGATTCCTTTACCTATGTGAAATTCGTTTCAGAAAGGTGAGTGCAAAACTGCAAATTCCTTAAGGAATTTTCCTATTTTGAAAATAAACAGCTTTTGCTGTGTCTAAAAAGAAGCAAGGAGTTTACATGAAGTACAGCTTGAACTGACAGAGATTGAAGAGCACTTCAATAAGGGTAGCAAAGTTACAGCCATTGAATAATACTTTATATGAGGATCCCTGCTGAGTTGTACAGCTATCTGCTCCGCCAGTGGTAAAGAAGATAATTATTTCAGGATGTTTTGGCCAGCCGTTGGGCAATTATTGTTTGCATTGCATTGCTGTGCTGTGCTCTGCTGTGCAGTCTAGCCTAGCTAGTACAACACACTGCACTGAAATCCTGTATGAGGACGCAACAAGTGACATTAATATTAACATATCAGGCTAAGAGCAGAAGAAAAGCTGCAAGTTACCCAGGAAGCTCAGGAAATCTAAGACATTTGGCCATTGCCTTGCCAGGGTGATCTGATGCTACTGTCTACTCTGCATTTACAATCTAATACCTGTGCTAAGCTTTAAAAAATACTGTCATATTAGGGAACTGTAGCATTAAAGGGCTCCTTTTGAGAGGAAGGGTGGGATAGACATTTAATAAATAAATACATTTAATAAGTAAAGCAGGCAGTCAGGCAAAACTTTTAACTTTTGGGGGAAATATAATATATCAGTAATGCATGGTGCACTTCTAGTTGTCTACTGAAAAATATCAAGCTAAGTGAGCAACTGAAGGCTAATAGGCTACATGAAGGCAGGAAATGTAAAGCAAGCAATGAAGGAACCATGAGACAAATGAAAGTGTAAGGGTGCAATCTTATATGTACTTTCACCTGGGAGCAGTAGCAATTGCCGAGCCAATGGCACTTAGCTGACCAGCCATTGCCTGCATTGCTGCTGCTTTCCAGGAGCTGGTGTGTGTGTGTGTGTGTGTGTGTGTGTTTGTCTGTCTGTCTGTCTGTCTGTGCACACAGATAGGCCATGGTGAGGTCAGCACAGTGCAAATGGGCAGCTGGTAATGATGGATTGGCTCTGCTGGTGCATTTGCACTGTGCCAAGCTCAACATCGCCTTGCCCACCCTCCCATACTTCCTGCTAAGCAGCAGTGATGTGGTCAATGAGTGATCAGATAACTGCATCCACCACAACCCACTAACTTGGGAGTACTAGTGAATTCAGTGAGGTTTGTTTTGGGGTAGATGTGCATTAGGATTGCAGTGTGAGCCACTACCTTTCTTACTGCAACAATATAGGTCCTGAAGGCTTAAGTCTCATCTGCCATGACATCTACATCCATTGCCAGGCTGGCAGAGAGCTGGATCAATTCCCTCCACTCATTATATGCTAAAAATAATTCAAATGGAAGCACATAGAGGAGAAAACAACACAGTTGCAGATGTACTGATATCTGGAGCCATTCTGCATTATGGATGGTTTGGGGAGTAATAGCTTTGGCCTCCTGGATAGAAATATTTGGATATATACAATTAAAAGCATCATACTTGCAATCTACTCAGATGGATCACAGTGGGCATGTCAAGGAAACAATGCCTTGGCTTGAGCTGAAAGTGGAGAGTGTCACCTTGTGGTGAGATGCCTGAGTACTACAGATAGATGGAACTCATCCATCTCACCTGGGAGGAGATGTGGGTGAATTGAAGTTCCCCTTGCATCTTACTCTGGATGTGCAAAAAGAAGCTACCTGAACATCTGAAGTTTGATGGCCATCTGTCATGGATGCCTTAGTTGTGATTGCTGGACTAGGTGACTCTTGGGGTCTCTTCCAACTCTACAGTTCTGTGAGTTTATGATCCAGCCTCAGTTTAAATGCATCCAGGGCAACTGTGTCTGTGTTCCACCCACCAAACAAACAAACAAACAAACAGGCAGGCAGAGGGAACTGCCAATTTTATGTCAATGCAATTTGCCAAGCATTTTCAGCTGCCATTGACTGATGGAAAGAAACTAAAAGCATTCAATATTGAAGAGGCCAGTGCCTGAGAGTGACTTAAGAAGCAAGTCTTCAAACTGTTATTTTTCTAATGGAGCTCAACTTAGAAAACTAATTGATCACCAAGCCACAATCCCTAGTTTGCTCAGACAGTGTACATACTTTTGTAATGGGGAAAACATCTCTGGAAAATGCGGGTGGGGGATATTGTGTGAAAACTAGCTTGTGAAATATCCCAAAGGAGTTTTAAGCCCTGTTTTTGGTGATGATTGTCGACAGGAGTGAAGGAGGATTGATTTTGCCTTCCATCTTTCTCTGCAGGAAATTTATTTAGTGATTACTTATTTATTTAAAATCATTTGCATCCTACTCACCTCCCTAAAGAGATTTGAGTGGTGCACATTGAAAACAGTTCAATAATATCAACAAACAATAACAAAACTCGCAGCAGTCAAAATATCTAGGAAGGTTCAAAGAACTGAATAAAAAGAAAAGTTTTGACTGCCCTGAGTAGAAGCAGTGCCCAGAGGAAAGCATTTCCAGAGGTGATGGGCTGACAAATAAAATGTCCTCATGGGTTGTTGCAAATTCCTGAAGCAACAGAAAGATGGACCTCTGTGGACTGTCTTGGTTCTTGAGCAGCATTATATGGAGAAAGTCAGTCCAGGTAAAGTGACTGGAAGCCATTTTAGAGTAAAACTAGCTCTCTGAATTGCACTCAGAAATGAATAGACAGCCTGTGCAGTTATTCTTGATTGGTCTACCACCAAAGTGATCATATCACTTTCAGTTTCATGACAAAGCTAGAAACCAGATGAAATAGTTGCCCCACCTCTCTGAGTGGCTTCCAGCACATACAAAAATCTAACAAAACATTAAAATTTAAAAAGCTTCCCTATACAGGACTGCCTCCAGATGTCTTCGAAAGTTGGCTCTAATGACTTACTAAAAAAATAAGAAAGACAGCCACGAATCTGAGCTCCCTACTTGCTCTAGGCCTGGTACAATAGTATCTCCTCTAATCCCCTCTGGGTGGTCCTGCTCCTTTTAACACCAGGTAAGCATTGAAATTGAACACTTGGATTTAGTTTCAGTTTGTTAGCCCTCATCCAATCCCTTACTGAAATCAAGCACTGGTCTAGGACATCTACAGCCTCCTTGATATGGTTAGAAAGGGAGAGAGACTGCAGTACTCCAAAATCCGGGACAACCTCTCCCAGCAGTTTTATACAGATGTTGGGGAGGGGCAGAATAGAACCCTGAGGAACCTATAAGCCATGGATATGAACCAAAGTCCCCTAGAACCTTCACCTGGAAATGTCCTCTCATGAAGGACCAGAACTACTGTGAAGTTGTCCCACCAAAGTTCAACCCTGAGAGATTATCCAGAAGGATATTGTACTCAGTGGTATCAAACACCACCAACAGATCTGGCAGAATCAAGAGGGACACACTCCCCCTGTGGAATTCTAAGTGAAGGTCTTCCACCAAGGTGATCATGACAATTTCAGTCTCATGAGCAGATCGGAAACCGGACTGAAATGCATCTCGGACAACACAGACACAAATGCTCCCAAAATGAATTTTCAAGAGTTGCCAAGCCAATAATGCTTTAATAATGTTGGCTCCACTGAGGGATTAAAAAAACAAACAACACAAGTCAGAGGAGACAACACAGCTGTCCAAGGTGGAACAAATACAAATAATTTTATCTACAAAGTGTCTTGGAAATATACCACTGTAGGTTGTCCCTGGGGAATTGAGATCTAGTGTGGTGTAGTGGTTAGAGTGTTGTATTAGGACCTGCAAGTTCAGGGTTCAAATCCCTATTCAGCCATGAAGTTCACTGGATAACCTTGGATGAGTCACTACCCCTCAGCCAAACCTACCTTACAGGGTTGTTGTGAAGATCAAATGAGAAGGGGGAGAATCATGTAACTCTCTGGAGATTCTTGGAGAAAAAGTGGGATATAAACGCAATCAATCAATCAATCAATCAATCAATCAATCAATAATATTGCCTCCATGGAGACCTTCAAACACCTGAAACAGCTCATCTAATACCTCTGCACAGATGGAATGGTGTGAAAGAAGAACAATCTATTTGTCAACTTCACCACAATGAAGTACCTGGGCACCTAGAGGAGCTCTAGCTCATGTTCAATGAGACTTGTGGTGAGTTTCCTAACACAGTCACTCTACTCATTGTTATATTTTTGGTGTTTCTTTTGCAATGGTAGGACAAAGAGCACAGGGAAGCAGGGATGCTGCAGATGTAAAAAGATACAGTCACACACAAACATTGTGGCTGCATCCGAAGCAACATGTAGATTAATGGATGGTTTGGCCTTAGCATGAATGAGCAAAGGGGCAAGATCCGGTTCCTCAATTCAAGACTGAGTAAGTCAGGATTTCTCTTGCAGACAGTTTCAGGCATATTGAGCCGCAGCATAACAAAATGACTGAAGCTGATTTAGGACTAACATTTCACTGAAAAGGCTTGCCAGCTGAACTGTACCAGGTAACTGAGCATATGTAATCTGCAAACAAGCATAACTAGCTGGACTTTGCTTTTTGCTGTATAAATATTACTAGATTGTCCGTGAGAAAGACTTGCCTAGCAAAAATAAACAGAGCTTCAGGTCTAATGGCATTTTAATGACGATAAATAAGAGCACATTTTTGTCTCAGTGGCATGAGAAAATGGAGAGCCGTTCTATCCCTGCTCGGTGCCAGTTCCGCTTTGTCACTCAGCTATTTCGTCCCCCAAGCTTTCATTTTAAGAGTATTAGTTTACTTGTCTAAACAGGTAAAGACTGAATGCAGCCTTTAAGTACTGCATGTTCCTTCTGAGTGCCATTTTGAACAACATGGAACCAGAGGGGGGAACACAGAGTACCGTACTGCAAGGAAAATGTCAGGCTGTCAGAATACTGTGTGAGGCATGAAGGTCTAAGAGGTGGAAAATTGAGATCACTGTTCAAACAATCTCTCTTTATTGTCTAAGACAGGTGACAAGATGGCTCCTTGATCCAGACACCTTTGATATGTGTTACAGTGGTACCTCGGGTTACAGACGCTTCAGGTTACAGACTCCGCTAACCCAGAAATAGTACCTCGGGTTAAGAACTTTGCTTCAGTAAAGATGGTAAACACCATCTTGCTTCTCAAGCAGTAATTTCCAAGGTGCTTGACCTGACAATGGATGCTGGTATTCTCTAATTAAGGGCTATGTTCCCTTCTGGGTAGCCTTCCAAGGACCACATGCCAGTAGGGCTGGAGCCAGAGGCAAAAAGGGGTGGAGCAACAAATATATAAGCTTTACGCTTGTACAGTAGATTAATTACTACACACATTCACACACCCCTCTCCATCTTCCATCCAGGCAAGTAAGGAGAAACATACTCACATACGCTCCAAACATTTCTCCGATAAAAATAGGAACGTCCCAATGAAAAGCGGGTCATTCTGCGATCAAATCAGGAATTGGGGCAGCTTCTTTAAATCCAGGACTTGGAGGGTCTGCTCTTAGGGTGTGACATAGGGCAAGGTAAGGGTGTGGTCTGGGGACAATTCTGAGTACCAGATAGAGAGGCAAGTAGGGCTGCATTTGCCCCCTAGATTCAAGGTTCCTTGAAGGTAAAGGGACCCCTGACCATTAGGTCCAGTCGTGACCGACTCTGGGGGTTGTGGCGCTCATCTCGCTTTATTGGCTGAGGGAGCCAGTGTACAGCTTCCGGGTCATGTGGCTAGCATGACTAAGCCACTTCTGGCGAACCAGAGCAGCACACGGAAATGCCGTTTACCTTCCTGCTGGAGTGGTACCTATTTATCTACTTGCACTTTGACGTGCTTTCGAACTGCTAGGTTGTCAGGAGCAGGGACCGAGCAACAGGAGCTCACTCCGTCATGGGGATTCGAACCACCGACCTTCTGATCAGCAAGTCCTAGGCTCTGTGGTTTAACCCACAGCGCCATCTGCGTCCCTTTACCAAGGTTCCTTACCGGTGCCCTAATGAGATGAAACGAGAGGCCACAATTTAATTTTGATGAAATCCCTAGCATTCTCTGGAATAAGTATGCCTTTTTTATGTGGCTAAGGCTCACCAGGATCCAGATTAACAATATTCCTAAATCCTTATTTCAGTTTAATTTAAATGTAATGGTTTCCCTGCTCCTCAAGGAGGCGGCCAAAATTGCTTCGGGGTTGAGGTGCAATGTGTGGCAGCTGTAAGGGTTCAAAGTCATTTTCCATGTGATTCGGCCTAGTAGACCAGAGACTCTGCATGGATGTAACAGCCTTAAATGATTAGGACCCATTAGGCCTGGTGGGACATTCCTGAATATGAGTGACCCTTGGTGCTTAGAAAAGAGGCTATTTTAGGCGAGCTGGGCTGGGCAAAGGTCATCAGGCTATTCCTGATTTTCTTGGCCAAGTGCACTGCAATGTGATCAACCAAAACAGATTCAAGGGACTCAGCTAGACTGGTAAAGAAAAAGCATTTTATGTGTTGCATATGTGATATAAGACTGTGACACCATATGGTGCTGCGGAGTCCCGTCTTTCCCTACCAGATTTCCCTGTATGAGTTTACAACACGTTTAACTGAATCACTTCTTTGATGCATCTAGATCCGGCCAAGGACTGATAATAAAATGCTTGTCTCTTTAAATATCCAGTCACAGGTAGGTAGCCGTGTTGGTCTGCTGTAGTCAAAACAAAATATAAAAATTCCTTCAGATACACACTGAAGAAGTGTGCATGCACACAAAAGCTCATACCAATAACAAACTTAGTTGGTCTCTAAGGTGCTACTGGAAGGAATTTTTAATTTTTTTTTAAATATCCAGGTTACCAGGTACAATGGTCCCGCTTTATATCAGACAACAACCTACCTGTTTCAAGCATTCACCATGCACAGAGGTTGTCCATGGCTCTTGTCTATCAGGAGTAGAATGGAAATTTCTCCCAGATCTCCCTTTTTTTGCTTCCACCTTCCTGAGTTGTTGAAACGTGCCACTGGCTCAACCTCCCAGGTATGTCTACCTGCTGCACATGTCATGCAGTATATGCGGACGTTTTGCCTTCTAGTACCAGCTTCTAGTACTCCTGCCAACCTAGCAGTTCGAAAGCACGTCAAAGTGCAAGTAGATAAATAGGTACTGCTCCGGCGGGAAGGTAAATGGCGTTTCTGTGCGCTGCTCTGGTTCGCCAGAAGCAGCTTAGTCATGACCCAGAACTGTACGCCAGCTCCCTTGCCAATAAAGCGAGATGAGCACCACAACCCCAGAGTCGGTCATGACTGGACCTAATGGTCAGGGGTCCCTTTACCTTTACCTTACCAGCTTCTAGTACTGCTTTTTAAAAATTAAAATTGGTGGAACCTTGCTTTCACAATCAATGGGGCTGGATTCTCAGAAATGCAGGAACTTTCACCAGCAGTTTCTTCACTCCTTTTTGGTGGAAGACTGGAAGCATTAAAAAAATCATTCACAAGAACAGTGTGTACTTCATTCTGCAACACTGATCAGTCAGAATCACTTAGCAGCTTTCAGCCAGCTTTATCGCAACAATAATGTCGCCAACCAGACTTTGATGTGACGAGAATAGGAAAGCTGACAGGTTTCCTGATTGATCCCTCCATCCCGGATGCAGATGCCATTCTAGTGACTTATCAGTTAAGCAAATAAATACAGCATTAGTTCAAGTACATTTAGCATTAAAATAAACACACTGTGAAAGGTGACCACCTGGTTGCTGTATTTCATATTCAGTGAAATAGATAAACTGTACAATTCACCGGCAAGCCAGCCAAGAGATTGATGGCAAGTTACTGTATCACCTGAATGCATCAAGTGCACATTCTATGCCATAGTGTTTTTTTTTTTTACCTCCATTTGTTTTCAGTGTTGCAAACTCTCTCTGCTTGCGTCTATATATTTGCAAAGGCAGCTTTTTAGCTTCTGGGTACCCCTGAGGTTGGCTTCGTTGATTGACGTACAATGAGCAGGCTAGAGAGCCAATTCTTCAACGGTAAGCATTCTGCCAAACAACGGAGCATCGAACGTGCTCCTGTGCCTCCAGACACCTCTCAGATATAGCAGAGTTATGAGCAACAGAACACCTTCTCACTTAAGCAATCTGTGCTACCGTTTCTGACGCCCTTGTGAGAGGGGGGTGGGAAAGGGAATGCCACAAGCAAGAGCAAGCTCTAGCCTCCCTGCGGCTTCTTTCTGCGCATACGTGTGCTTGTATGTGTGTGGGTGTTCACGCATCTCTGTGAGAGGCAAGAGAGGGGCACCTGCCGAATCACCATGAGAAAGACGAAGAACTTGGAAGAGGATTTCACAACATAATTCATCAGAGATACGATCTGTGTTTGTGCATTTTAAGGGCCTTTATTAATTCCCCATGTCTTATTTCACTTGCGTCTCGCAGGAAATGATCCTTATATGGCACAGATGTTGACATCCTTTGTCAGGGGAGACTGGTGCTTTGCAAGTTAGCTACTGAGTTCGGCTAAACTGGATGAATCATGCAGACATATGTATCCTTTAAAAACCAAAAGCAAGCTCAGGAAGCTGTGAGTTTGAGCAGAGTAGCGATGGGAGAAATCTGACAATCTTGGTAACTTTCAGTTTCTCATTTTTCCAATCTTAAACTTCTCTACATTAGGGTACCTTTAAAAACAAAAACAAAACCCTTTTCTTGGAAGGACCCATTATTACCAACAAGGAAAGATTGACTGTTAAAACTAACAGACTTAGCTGAGATAGCAAAATCGGCATGTTTAATTAGAGAAAAGTCATTGTCAACATCTCATAGACTTTTTGTGTGAAAAAGAAAAAGAAATAATGAAATTTGGATTTGAGGGTTGAAGATGTTTATAGAAAGTAGCAATGTTGGGTGTTATATTAGATTGGATGAAGCAAATATTGTTTATATATAGTGAACAAATGAAGAACCAGAAGTTCTGTAAAAATAAAACAGAATAAAATAATCCTCTTGAAAAAAACCATTAGCATCTTGGTGTCATCTTTTCTTACTGTGTATATTTTTGTATGCAATTTTGCCTGATACACAGTTTTACAAAACAATTTCTTCTAGTGTAGGGGTGAGAACCTCTGGCCCGCAGGAGGTCATTTTCCACAAGTTCCGGTGGTATGCAAGGATATTTCCTCAAATCAAGCCCATCTACGCTATACCTGAAGGTTGGACTGAACTTCCCATGCATGAGCTGATGGACAATGCATTCAGTCCTGATTGGCTGCTACCTTCCCCCATCCCCCAAATTTCTCCCCATCCCTAATTCAGAGGAGATCTCTTTGGCGGTTTTTATCATCTTTCTCAGCTTATTTTTCCTTTTATGAATAGAAAAGTGCCAAGGTGGGGGTGGGGGGTGGGGAGGCATGTTTTGAGCAGAAACATGATAAGAGACAGCCCCTTTCCTCCACCATTTCCCACTTAAACTCACAGCTCTCTGAGGCTGTTTTTTGGTACTAAAAAAAAGAGGGGAAGTTAGTCACCTCTAGTTTGGGTCCTGTTTGCTGAGGCTATTTCTACCTAGAATTAGACTTTATATGGTTGTATGCTGTACTACCTTTCTTCCTGGATACTATTGAAAACTAGCTATTTAATTATATATGACTATTGCAAACATTGACATGATTTTTGATGCTCATATAGAATTTGAAATCAGGGTCTGGTTCTCTGTCAAAGTAATTAAATAATTTGTTTTCAATGACATATTAATGCTCCATTAAAGGCTATTGCATATGTCTGAATTATTTTTATTGCTGATACTGTACAGAATTTGAAATCTAGGTTCTCTGTCACTGTTTGATTTGCTGTGCACTTTAGTGATGCATATAAAGAAAAAGGACTGAAATACCTCTGTGGATCAGATCTGACCACTGAACACACCAAATTTCAGTCAATAGCACCACATGGGGAAGAATCTGTATAAAGGCTCAACACGCAGCATACATTGACTATTGATATGTCACTGTGAGAATAGCATAGGGATGTGCTATTTGAGAGAGAGAGGGGAAAAAAAAACCTAGTCTAAGCCCCCTTGAGATTCTGGAACAAGCTTTATTGTCCTTTGAATCTTGCACTTCTCTCTAGAGTGAAGCCACAATGGCATAATTCCACAGCATGTGGGAAACATTAGCCTGTGAAGTCTCACATTGTCAGCATAAAGCAGAGCCATCTTCACTCTCGTCCCATGAGATGTGCTGGGATCTTGTACATCTGCTGTCATAAGAACTAAGACAACTAGAATCCAGAATCCTGTTCTCACAGTGGCCACAAGGAGGACCTGAGGGCAACAGCTTTTTCCTCACTTTTTATTTCTAGCAACTGGGTATTCAGAGACATAACTACCTTTTACTGTGGAGGCAGAAAAGAGCCATCATGGTTAGTATTATGAAGGAGGGTGAGAAAAATCATCTCCCTATCTGCTTTCTCCACACCATGTATAATTCTATACACCTCTATCATGCCTGATCCGCAGCGCATTTCTTAAGCACCGTCACCAGGCATTTCACATATCTTTACTTCCGAAATACAGTTGGTGGAGAGGCCTAGAAGAGTGGGTTTGGGGGGTCAAATTTAATTACGATGACATTTATAGAGGAAACTTATTCAGTGGCCTGGAGAAAAGGAAATGCAGAGACATAGGCTGCGACTGCTTCCAAAAGCAGGTAATAAGATATAATAATAACATTACTGATAAGTGTATTTCAGCCCCAAGGCACTGTCTGGATTATGCCACATACTTATTGGAATTCTAGCAGCCATTAAATGCAGTGGGTTCTGATACCGGGTGCCAGAAGTGTTTAAAAGAAGAGTTGAAGCAGCCCTTAATGACACTTGAAGATAGGAAATTAGGAGAATAATATATATTCTGGACGGGGCTGCTCTGCTTAAGAAAGAACAGGATACTTGTGCCTTTTTAAGCTCTACAGATAAAAGAGGTCTGGCAGGTGAGCAAACGTCTGCTGCAGCAATGAAAAAATAACACCTGGAGAATAAAGCTTCCAGTGGCTACTGGCTATGATAGTGCTGTTCTGCCACAATTGTCAGAGGCAGTATGCTACCTTAAGGACTTCCCATAGGCATCTGGTTGGCCACTGTGAAAAAAGGATGATCGACTAGATGGGTCTTTGATCTGGTTCAACAGGGCTCTTATGATCTGATGCCTGCCAAAATTTTGCCTTCTTTGCTCATAAAACTGAATCCAAGGCTTGCTTGCTTATGACACCATTACTCAACATGATGCCTCCTGGTGTTTTCTGTTGCATCTTCTACAATCCTATATCATTGGCTAGGCTTGCTGGGGCTGGTGGGTGTTGGGCATCCTAACAACGTCTAGAGGGTTGGAGTTAGGCTGGAGAAAGTGGACTGGTATGTTTCACTATGTTCATACGAGCTTACTCCTGTGTGAGTGTGCACAACATGGCAGGCTTTATCTGTTTGGTAACTCTATTCAAAGGCCACCCCTCTTGCGCTTTACACCCTCTTAAGTGAGCCCATGGCCTTATAGAACAGGCTTCCTCAATTTTGGCCCTCCAGATGTTTTTGGCCTACAACTCCCATGATCCCTAGCTAGCAGGACCAGTGGTCAGCGATGCTGGGAATTGTAGTCTGGAGGGCTGAGGTTGAGGAAGCCTGTAATAGAAGGACAAAGAGATGGCAGGTAGCCTGATGGGACCTCCAAATTTGGCCTCTGCTGCACAGAAAAAGAAATAGGAGCACTAATGGGGTCAAAACATAAGGAGCAAGTCAATATATGTTTAGCAGTGCAGGATAAATGGAAGAGATATAATTAATTACGAGTCATTCTGACCAGCAACAAAAAGGCAACTCTTGTAAACAGCTGCTAGAGAAGAGCAGAATGGCAATATCAGCAGGAAACGCATGAGAGAACTCTAAAATAAATAAATAAACGTATTATTGAACCATTTAAACATATTATTAAAGGAAATGTTTGGTTCAAAAAAGAAAGAAAGAGTTTTCTTACTGATCACTAATCTCTGGACACTGCTGTTCCTCCTCAAACGTCTAAAAACTTATTAGCTGCTCCTTCACTGAGAAGACAAGCTGAATCTGGCCTCCATGAGTAAAGAGTGAGGCTCCCTCACGACTCACTGCCATCTTTCTTAATTAAAGTGAAGTGAAGTGAAGGAGAAATGATTTAAACTTGAATTTAGTCTTGAAAGGAGGAAGCAGAAGTGCTTTGGAGAGCAGAAACGATGGCAGCACTCCAATTCCCCAAAACAACACAACAGACACAAGAAGAGTATTAAAAAGGGGAAAATAGAAATAAATATCTATTTTAAAACTATAGACACTCAAGGGAGATAATTGTTTATCTATTTACCTAGCTATCTATTTAAAAACTATAGATGCTCCTGATGTTGGAAAGGTAATGGCTGGGTGCACAGATGTTGTTCCCTCCCCAAGATAGATCGTGGTGTAACATGCTTGGGAAACTGAGGCTACAGTGCAGATGGCACGTTTGCCTCATGGTGATTGTTAACCACCCTGTTCAGTTTTATTTTCTGAGCTGATGAGGAAGCAGAATTTCTAGCACAGTAAGACTACTATAAATCCAAAAGCAGCTATCAAGGAGTTAATGAAGACATTAAGTTGAAATGGTTCCACAAAGAAAACAGCATCCCATGAGCTCTACAGCTTGTGATATACCATATTTTTCGCTCTATAAGATGCACCAGACCACAAGACACACCTAGTTTTTGGAGGAGGAAAACAAGAATAAAAATATTCTGAATCTCAGAAGCCAGAACATCAAGAGGGATCGCTGCGCAGTGAAAGCAGCAATCCCTCTTGCTGTTTTGGCTTCTGGGATAGCTGCGCAGCCTGCATTCGCTCCATAAGACGCACACACATTTCCCCTTACTTTTTAGGAGGGAAAAAGTGAGTCTTATAGAGCAAAAAATACGGTAGTTTGCCCATTGTTTTTAAAGGAATAGCTGAGTGAACCACTTATGATAGGATAATGAGGACTATTATGGGTGCTTTGTAGTTACTTTAGCTCAGGCTTCCTCAACCTTGGCCCTCTAGATGTTTTGAGACTACAGTCCCCATCATCCCTGACCACTGGTCCTGCTAGGTAGGGATCATGGGAGTTATAGGCCAAAAACATCTGGAGGGCTGAGGTTGAGGAAGCCTGGTTTAGCTGACATCTCTTTGGGATCACTCAAGGAGACATCTTTTCCTTATTTGCTAATTATGAATATTTAGGAAGTTGCTTTAGAACAGGTCAGGCTATTTGTTCATCTATCCCCATATTGTCTACTCTGACTAGCAGTGGGTCTCCACCATGTGCTGCCTAATTTCAGCTGGAGATGCCTAGAATTGAATTTGAGATCAGGTACACTTAACCATGCTTCCTTCCATGGGCATAGCCAAGGAGGGGAGCAGCTGCCCTCCAAGTCAATAAAAATCAATACAAATCTGAGGTTCTGCCCCTCGAAAAACCTCTCCCCCCCAAAAAAAAGCCTGCCCCACCAACAAAAATCCTGGCTACACCCATGCTTCCTCCCCATAGAGAAATATGTTTAGGGTCTGAACCTGGTATAGCTTGTTTTGCCATTGAAACATCAACTCTTCTGCACAACAATTATGTTATCCAACTGTGCCCTACACTATAGGCCTGTCTCCATGTAAGATGTTTGACGTCCTTTGTACAGTTGTGCACTTTTCCCTGTCAAGACCTGTGCTTAGAGTCTACGTGAACTGTGTGCCAGATATCAGCCTTACGTTTCCAGCATATTTCTGACATATAGATCAATAGTCTATTCATAATTTGCAGCTTTCCCTTGGTGTTCTGCTGACGTCATGAAATGAAATTGACTTTTCTTTTTCCGATAAATAATTTAGGCAGGAGCAAGTGGCTCATTTTTTTTTTTTTATGTGTGACATACAACCTCAAGTTTTACTTTTTCAACAAAAAAAAGGTGGTTTATTTGAAGGTGTAAGAGTCTATAAATTCTGTAAAGCTTATGATAGTTTATCACAGTGCTGGGCTGCTGTAGATCACTGTACAGAAGGTGTTCACATCAAGGATAAAAAAGGTAAAGTTTACGTGGAGAGCTGATTAGACATAGCTTAGACGTGCTCTTCTTCTTCTGCTCTGTTTGCTTTGGAACATTATGTACTAATAATAGAGCTTACCAGTTTAAATCTCCACTAATGAACCCCATTCTAGATTTCACAGATTACTGGGTACGTGGGCTACAGTCCATAAACACTCCTTAAAAAACAACACCTCAGTCCAAGTAGGGCTGAGGAAGGAAACTCTGTCACATGTATTCCTAACTGACTGGGGATGTGTCCTGCATGTGTGACTCCGCAACCCAATCTATCAGTTAGAATACAGGAACACCGGAAGCTGCTTTCTGCTGAGGGCTCGCCCATGCTTCAACTTGCTCCACCACTTTCTCTTGCCAAAACCCACTGTTTACTGCTAAATCGGAACAAATGTCCATTGGGTTTCCTGTAGATTGACTTTTGTTCTAATTCAGTGAGTTTTCCTGGTGGTACAAGCGAAAAACCTCTTGGCATGGGACAAGTGGAAATGTGGATGAACCCTGAATCAGACCACTGGCCCATCTAACTCAGTTCTCTCTACACTGACTGGCAGTGACTGACTAGAGTGTCAGGCACTGAGTGACTTAGGGCCAGTTACTACTTCTCAGCTGGACCTATCTCACAAGGTGAGGATAAAATGGGTCATAGAGGTTTTTGGCCTCGGGCGCCATCTTACAGTTATTCATCAAGATGACCAACACCAAGGGGAAGAGGAGGGGGACATGTTACATGTTCTCAGGACACTTTTGCAAACATGATGTCATCCCTCTTGCCACCCACATGCACATCTATAAGAAGGGTGATATTGTTGACATAAAGGGCATGGGCACAATTCAGAAAGGCATGCCCCACAAATGTTACCATGGGAAGACAGGAAGTGTATACAACATCACCCAGCATGCTGTGGGGGTTATTGTGAACAAGAAGGTTCACGAATTGAGCATATTAAGCACCCAAAGAGCAGAGACAGCTTCTTGCAGCGTGTGAAAGAAAATGAAAGACAGAAAAATGAAGGAAAGGAAAAGGGAATTTGGTTTAAATGAAAATGCTAGCCTGCTCCTCCAAGAAAAGCTCACTTTGTGAGAAACAACGGCAAGGAGCCAGAACTGCTGGAAGCAATTCCATGAGAGTTTATGGCATGAAGAGTTTATATGAACAAAATAAAATACAATGTTGAGGACCTAAAAAAAAAAGGGGGGGGTCATAGAGAACCATGTGCTTTAACTTGAGCTCCTTGGAGGAAAAGGAGGGATATACAGTAAATACAACCAACCAACCAACCAACCAACCAACCAACCAACCAATCATCAATCAATCAATCAATCAATCAATCAATCAATCAATCAATCTCTCCTAGCCCTACCTAGAGATGTTGGAGATTGAACCTGGAACCTTCCATAAGCAAAGCAGATGTTCTACTGCTGACTTATGGGCCTTCCTTGACTGAGCTACGGTCTTTCCCTTCCATTGGGTTGCAAACATGTAGCTTTGTCAACCAAACCAGTATTATGCAGAATAGTATAAGGAGCAGCTGGATGGGTATGGTCTCCCATACTTCCCAAAGTAGATTTGGGCTTCCATACCTCCATCTCCTTTCCAAGCTGTATTACACTTACACACAGCTGCATCAGGGCACAGCTGTTTCAGAAAACATACTGACATCTCCACGACAATATGCATTATTCTTCCATGTCAAAAAGGGATGTGCGCTGCACAGGGTCGTGGCAATGGCACCACCAAGTCTCTCAGCAATAATATGAGCCTGTCCTGTCAAGCTCTTTGCAAGGCTGAGTGATTTCCAAGTCTCCCCTTCTGCTCCACTGTATCTCTCTCTCTACACGATACAATTTTGTTGTGACCTGAGGGCTTATTTGCTGTTCAATGAGCAGTACCACATCACACAACCACCCGCTGTTACATATCCAGCCTCTTATCCAGCTCCTTCCCCAGAAGAAAAATTCTGCATGGTGCCACCCTTGCGGTCAAAATAATAGCTGGAACTTTTATGTGCCCAAACCAAAGCTTGTGAAACACAGTAGCCGCTGACATATAATCTTTCTCTGGAAGACCTTGGCCTTAAGCTACAATTTGTGTGTGTGTGCCTGTAGGGAAAACAAGTATCTGGCAAACAGGAAAAAAGCAAAGGAGACAAAGGAAGGCCAATAACAGTTATACAAACTGACGTAAAATACAAAAGTCGCAGTGATATCAAAATAATCCCCCAATAAAATAACAACGCATGCATTTTTCGTTGGTTTTCTGGAGGTTGATGGACTGTCATTCTTATGTTAATTATGTAGCTTACAATAATTATTTTTACTGCTTCCATTTATTATGTATATTGCAGAATATTTTATATTACATGATTTTTTTGAAATCCATTTTTGGTGTTGGGTGTAATAATAATAATAATAATAATAATAATAATAATAATAATAATAAATTTCTACCCCGCCCATCTGGCTGAGTTTCCCCAGTCACTCTGGGCGGCTCCCAATCAAGTGTTAAAAACAATACAGCATTAAATATTAAAAACTTCCCTAAACAGGGCTGCCTTCAGATGTCTTTTAAAAATAGGATAGCTGCTTATTTCCTTGACATCTGATGGGAGGGTGTTCCACAAGGCGGGCACCACTACCAAGAAGGCCCTCTGTCTGATTCCCTGTAATCTTACTTCTCACAATGAGGGAACTGCCAGAAGGCCCTCGGTGCTGGATCTCAATGTCCGGGCTGAACGATAGGGGTGGAGGTGCTCCTTCAGGTATACAGGACCAAGGCTGTTTAGGGCTTTAAAGGTCAGCACCAACACTTTGAATTGTGCTCAGAAATGTACTGGGAGCCAATGCAGATCTCTCAGGACCGGTGTTATGTGGTCTCTGTGGCCGCTCCCAGTCACCAGTCTAGCTGCTGCATTCTGGATTAGCTGTAGTTTCCGGGTCACCTTCAAAGGTAGCCCTTTGCATTGCTTGGACTAATGCATTGCAGTAGTCCAAGCGAGAGATAACTAGAGCATGCACCACTCGGGCAAGACAGTCTGTGGGCAGGTAGGGTCTCTGCCTGCATACCAGATGGAGCTGGTAGACAGCTGCCCTGCACACAGAATTGACCTGTGCCTCCATGGACAGCTGTGAGTCCAAAGTGACTCCCAGGCTGCACACCTGGTCCTTCAGGGGCACAGTTACCCCATTCAGGACCAGGGAGTTCCCCACACCCACCCACCCCCTGTCCCCCCAAAACCGGACTTCTGTCTTGTCAGGATTCAACCTCAATCTGTTAGCTGCCATCCATCCTCCAACTGCCTCCAGGCACTCACACAGGACATTCACCACCTTCACTGGTTCTGATTTAAAAGAGAGGTAGAGCTCGGTGTAGAATTCTATACACACAGACAATGATTTAAAACACAACAATTCATCAATATTACAAATAGCAGATACATGAGATTGCTGTGATAATTACGCTGCTAAAAGATAATTGCTGTACAGAAAAATTATAAACTCACAGTATGAATTGTAGCAGGGCTAATGAATGCAATATTTCTTGTGCAATATTTTGAAGGCAACAGGTTGTTGAGTTCACTTACCTAGGACTAGAAGGAACTTTGTGAGTCCCTGAAGAAATTTTGCAGGAACATGACAATCCAAAACAGACCCATTATCAGGATACTTACGTTACTATCCTAGTCCTACATGCCAGGTAGTCCCAGGGTGGCCAGCTATGAATTGCCAAAGAAGAAGATTTGTGTTACCACCAAAAAGGACCCTCAAAGAGGGTAGCAATTTGCATAAAATCTGCCTAAAATTCATATTTATAGACAGAAATGATAACTATAATTTAAACAGAAATTCAATATGTCACCATTGTGGGAAATGACCTTTGTACCTGTTCTGTCAGCTGACCAGGTGCTGCTAATTGTTGATGGGCAACGTCTTGCTTCTTCTTCTTATGATAACCAGATTTAACCAGATTTGGATGGGACAGCCTTCTAAGAGAAGAAACCTTCAAACTGACAACTGTCCTCTTATGGCCTTTCAAAATAATGGTGTATCCTCTGCAAAGTCAAACACAAGGCCACTCTAGGTAATCTGTCTATGAGACTCTAATAATGAAGAAGGGGTAAGGAAATGTACTAAATGCAGGAACGAAAAGTGATTAAATCTTCAGACTTACACAGTAGACAATTTACTATCCAATGTCTCTTCAGTACTATAACACTTTTGTAAGCATTTCTCAAAGAGAAACCAAAACTCTCCCCCACAACTTAAAAAAATATCTGCATGAGCCTACCAACCAGATGATCAAAAGAGTGGTCTGAATATGTATTTTCATTTATTTTTGAGATGCTATGGAAGAAAACATCTCTGTGATAGAACTGAATCAGAATTTTCCCAGTAGAAAAGTTATATTAATAAGAGCAATAAATTGTATTTTGTGCACATTTGCGGTGGTTTCCCCCCACTCCTATGTTGTAACTACTTCATTTGACCAGTCTTGTATCCCCAGCTTGGACACCTACTGCTGCTGCAATAGCTGTATTAAATGCAGTTGAATGCGTGTCTCAGATACCTATTGGGCAGCTTATTTTTTTGTTACTGTCTAGCAGAGTTATTGGTAGTTACACACATTGATAGGTGGTCTGCACTGAAAACCTCATCAACTGGTTAGTTGTTAACCAGTTTCCTTTGACGATTTCCCAAAGTCCGTGCAATAAACAACGAACTATTTTTGTGGTTTGTAATCTTCATACTAAAGTGATAGCATGAATGTTTTCCATCCACGTTATGCATCAGTATTAGAGAAGCCTCCTGGGCCTTTTGCTACAAATGTAAATATAATCCTAGCATTGAAATTGCATTATATTGTATGCTGCAAGCAACAAAGTGGAACAATAAGACTGTGATAGACATGGACCGTCAGTCCCTGTTATTATGGCTGCAGGTCTCTTTTCCCTTAGTAGATTCTCAAGTGTTTTGTCCACTTTGGTTTCAAATTACTCAAGAAATTGTATTTTAACCAATTCTGTGGGAAGGAGATTCTGCAGTTCAACAGGCTTCCGCCATTAGGAAATGTTCCCAGTCACCCATTATTTGCAACTTCTTTCATTTTTTGTGGTTTTAAATTGGAAGGTTTTTAAATTATTTTCATCTTTCCTTTCAGTTTTGTTATGTGTGTTTAAGGACATTGAAGTGGCTAGCTGTCATACTTTGTTCTTTCTCAATGATGTCTAGGAATTGTGTTGGATAATTTCATTTTAGTGAGGATATCAGCTGAAAGTAATCACTGGACAGTCTCAGTGGTCTACCCAGCTATGGAGGGGACAAGGGGAAGTGATACTAAAACCACACAATTAGTAAGAGGTTAATATAAAAGGTATATGGGGTGTTAGGGAAGGGGTAGCAACTCTGGTGAGGGACACGTCATGCTCCTTCTGGGGTAGTTTGTCCACCTCTGGACCCCAACCTGGACTACGGCTTCCTTCATGCCCATGCTGGCTGGGGCTGATGGGATGAGAACTGTAGTCCAAAACAACTGGAGTACACCAGGCTGGAGAAGACTGCCAAAGAAGATCAGAACTGGCTCTCTTCGCACCTGCTCTTGCATTCATGCTGGAGATAACCACTCTAGAAAGATTAGGGGGGAAATGTGGGCATTGGTCCATAGAAGTCAATTCCTTGCTGATCTCCAAATCCCTTTTAAGAAGAGATTACCTTCTAGAGGTGAAGCTGTCCCTGTTCCCAGGATCTAGTATGGATTTGGATGTTCCACCAGATTGGAAGAGGTCCATGCAATTCTTCTCCAGTTTAGTAGGGGTGAGTTCTTGTCCAGTAAGCTACAGGTATAGTGGCAAGTAGGTTTTGAGTTGTCAGTATCAGTTTCCCATCTGTAAGTGGGGAAGAATAATAACTACCTACCACAAGGGATAATTGCTGGGATGAATGAGATAATGATTGCAGAGCATTGGACACTAAAAATGGCACATAAATGATTAATGCTAAATAATTCTTGTTGATTGCTAGCAATTGGATTCTGGTCCAATTACTGCATTTTGGCATGCCTAAATTTTACATTTGTATCTTCCCTTGATTAAAAGCTCTATTAGTCTTAATGCTGTACAGTGGTACCTCAGGTTACATACGCTTCAGGTTACATATGCTTCAGGTTACAGACTCTGCTAACCCAGAAATAGTGCTTCAGGTTAAGAATTTTGCTTCAGGATGAGAACAGAAATCATGCTCCAGCAGTGCGGTGGCAGCAGGAGGCCCCATTAGCTAAAGTGGTGCTTCAGGTTAAGAACAGTTTCAGGTTAAGTACGGACCTCCGGAACGAATTAAGTACTTAACCTGAGGTACCACTGTATTTTTATAAGATAAAAAGGATGTGCTAGTACCTAGCATCCAACCTTCCTCCTAGATTTATATCTTCTCATCTAATCATTGCCTGTCACTATGCCAAATAGTATTAGTAGCTGTTGTTAGACAAGTCTAGCTTAGTAAATGGCAGTGCCTATTCAAGAGTCCTGCATATGGTAATATACATTTAATACCAGTCTTTCCCCAAAAGCAAAACTTCCAGTTTCCCATTTTTCACTCAGGCAAATATTAGACTCTGATGAGTTCTGACACGTTGCTATGCTAAAGATGACAAGGGATAAATTTCCCTCAAACAGCTTCAGTTTTTACACATAATTTGTCATAGTGTATGGGAGCAGGCTAGCCCCAAAATGTACAGAGCTATACTTAGGTTAGATTATTGCATAAATTTCCTATTCTTATGACAAGGAGACAAATTGAAGTGGGGAAAAAATATTAGTAAGATCCCAGTGGAAAACATTTAAGTGGTTAGACAAAATAGCTGCAGTGAAAAGGACACTTTTACGTAAACCCTCTAGTTCGGAAGAAATTAAAAGCAATGATCACAAGATATACCTATAGGGTTGAGTCCCTTGGAGATGGCCCCCTAAGATCATGTTCCAAATGAGATTGCCTTTGTGGAAGCAGTATTCAGCTCATGAAAAGGGAAAACTACTGGATCTAATCCACAGTGACTTTGCTTTTAGGATATGTAAAACCTCAAACCTAATTGCAAGTAGATGCTTCTGATAAAACATCCACTATGAGGTGGTAACTGATGAAAGCATGGGTCATGGTGACTTCTAGGGCTGTGCACTGGCTCTGGATAAACCCTAGATCTGGAACTGAATTGGGCAAATACAGGTCAATATGGGATTTTCTCAGAGCAGGTCACACAGGGGCAAAAGAAGGGGGGTACGGGGGGTTTGCAGTCTACCCTGGGTGTCACCCTGACAAGGGGTGACAAAATGGCGGGTGGCACTTGTCATTGCAGGGCCTGCAGCGTGCATGAGGCATGCGTCATGGTGCCTGCAGGCTCCATGATGTCCGCCCGCTGCTCCCCCCCCAGCTGTAGGGTGCCTGAGGCCCCGCTGCGTGCCCCTTCCTTGTGGGCGCCCATAGGGACAAGCCGTGCCGTGGCACCCATAGGGAGACCCTCGTCCAGTCTTTTGCACAT